>NC_088602.1:32259666-32881854 GCF_036013475.1 Columba livia | reverse complement strand
CACCAAACCAGGTATTTGCTGGACAATTTCCTACCCAGCCTGTGCTCCCTTTTCCCCCAAAACTCTTGCTGTGGAAACAAGGACCTGAAAGGAACCTGATGTATGCCCGTGCTTCAACTTGCTATGGCGTTGAGTAACAGGTACAGCTAGACCCTGGAGTGAGAAAATATTCCCAGGTTTCTTAATCTAAGCATAGCTTTAGTGATTTAAGAGGCACAAAACCTGGTGACTCACAATCGCAGAAATCCCAACAGAGTATATCTATGTAAAAAACATTTACTCTCTCCTTGCTGAAGGAAGAAATTGTAAAGCAATACCATTTTGAAACAGAATGCAAGATACCTGGGAAAGTACATAAGACTATGAAATGAGGTGTACTTAAAAATTACCTAAAGAGAGATAAATAGATATTTAAACCTGACCTGACTATGCCTTATGGCTTTAGAGATATATTACCCACTTTGGCACAACACTTCATTCCTGTAACTCTGCCACACTGCAAACCAAAGAGAACAGTCAGAACAGATATGCTGGCTCAGCATACTTTAAAGATGTCACCAGAGCACCTTCTAGGCCAGAGAGTACAAATGGCTGGCATGGGTCCACGTCACCTCCAGAAGGCCTGTACGTCCTAAAATCCCAGTTCTCCTTCAAATGTGAGATTTCAGCCCTCCTCAGTACCCTACTGCTCCTCTAAAGGAACCCCAGGCAGTAGAAATCTCTCATTTTCCACAGGACTGCATCTTCTAGCTTGCGAACAGCAAGTACCTCAAGACCGTCAGGTCTGTGGTGGCCACCACTGACATTTAGTCACCTCTCGAGCCAGGCATTTTGCAAACAGCAGAAGACACACTTATAATCTTTAAACACACAACTTGTGAAGGGAAGATTCCAGCGTATTATTTCATACCTATTCAATAACCAAGTAATTGTCTTTATGCAGAGCTGGCTAAATTTATGAGTGGCATCCTGTTTATGAAGCAGCCCAGACTATTCCCTCATACTGCTGATGCCTGTTTTCTGGTGGATATCCACCTAAAATATGTTTCATTAGCCGTTACAAGAGTCCAAAAACAAGGTCTGAGCTCATGTATATACTGTGTCAGGCACCTGGTACTTCTCGAAAACAATTACCTCATCCTCCAGAAACCACTGTCATTAAGATGACACCTTGAACCTTTGTGGCTTAAAAAAAACAACCTCAAAACAAAACAAAACCCCTACAAAAACAAAACCCAACCAATTCCAGTATCAGAAGTCTGAAATGAGTAACCCACTTAGTAACGCATGGGAGTCCAAAACAGCTCCCAGGTGCGTTTCCTCATTCTCACGCGGGGTGTTAGCCCAGATGCCCATTTTTCTACAGCACCAACACACCGCTGTCAAGTTCTAGGAAGGAGAAAATTAAAAAAACAACCTTGTTGAGACAGAGGATTTAAAGCCCCCAGTGCTGCAGTGTCCCACCAAGCACAGAGGACAAGCCACCTCTTACAAAAACCACCCCAGGCGGCCTCCCATCCAGGGAGGCATCACCAGCTCCCACACAAGGTACTGACCGGGGGAATTCCTCTCTGACTCTTTCCAGCTACTGCTAATTGCAGGTAGGTAACATCAATCAGCAGAGTACAAGCAATCATGACAGCTATAAACAAAATATTTGCAAGTGAATGTTTGAGTCACAGGGTAGCACTGTCGCAACTGAGATAGGCTCCTGCCTTGAATTAGTTTGCCCAAACCTGTTTTTCAGCCCCACTTCTGAAGAGCTCAGCATTTTAAAACAAGCTGTTGATAAACTGAAATGCATCCAAAAGACCAATCAAATGGATCCAAAGACTGGGGCTGGGGGTTATTTACTTATACTGATAAACTGAAAGATGTCAAGGTACTTGAAAGGATCCTAGAAGGACTGAGATGCAATTTGACTTGAGTGAAAAAAAAAATCTTTAAACAGAAAAAAATACTAGGCTTCAGGAGCTGTTAGATTTTTGGTTCATTTTTTCGTATTAGTGTTCATCTAATAATAATCTCATGATGAATTAAAGTCTGACTTTTAAGAACTATAAGAAGGACTAGCTTATAACTACAGTGGGTTTTCTATCCCTTGATACCATCAGATAGAAACTAGATGCTTTTCACTATGGTATGCTTTAAACAATCTGAAGTTACAGGAATTCTGATAGGGGTGACCTAAATATAACTGTGCAAGACTGAAGGTTTTGTCCCTGCCTTCAGTATCATTCCTGTATTTTAACCAACTACAGCCCATTTCAGCCATCCTGAGAGCAAGCAGGTACACCCAGCACTCCCTTCTGACACCATACTCAAGAGGCTGAAGCATCCCCTGATTTGTTTTTCCCCAGGCTCACATCTTCAGTGTTTCCAACCAAGTTCCAAAAAGAAATATGGAGGATGCTAGAACACTGTTCAGTATGAAAATGGAGATCACAGTATCACAGTATGTTTGGGATTGGAAGGGACCTCAAAAGATCATCTAGTCCAAATCCCCCTGCTGGAGCAGGAACACCTAAGTGAGGTTACACAGGAAGGTGTCCAGGCAGGTTTTGAATGTCTCCAGAGAAGGAGACTCCACAACCTCCCTGGGCAGCCTGTTCCAGTGCTCTGGCACCCTCACTGAGAAGAAGTTTCTTCTCAAATTTAAGTGGAACCTCTTGTGTTCCAGCTTGATCCCATTACCCCTTGTCCTATCATTGGTTGCCACGGAGAAGAGCCTGGCTCCATCCTCATGACACTCACCCTTTATATATTTATAAACATTAATGAGGTCCCCCCTTAGTCTCCTCTTCTCCAAACTAAAGAGACCCAGCTCCCTCAGCCTTTCCTCATAAGGGAGATGCTCCACTCCCTTAATCATCTTCGTTGCCCTACGCTGGACCCTCTCCAGCAGTTCCCTGTCCTTCTGGAACTGAGGGGCCCAGAACTGGACACAATATTCCAGATGTGGTCTCACCAGGGCGGAGTAGAGGGGAAGGAGGACCTCTCTCGATCTACTAGCCACCCCCCTTCTAATACACCCCAGGATGCCATTGGCCTTCCTGGTTACAAGGGCACAGTGCTGGCTCATGGTCATCCTGCTGTCCACCAGCACCCCCAGGTCCCTTTCCTCTTTCCCCTTTTCCTCTTTTCCCCTTTCAGATGTGCTGATATACAATGGATCTCAGGTGGACATGGCCACCAACCTGTGGTCTGCGCTCCACGGGAAGCAGGAGCTCCTGCACACCCATGTAATCACCTTTTCCAGCTGCTTGGAGCCCAGACAGCTCCCCAGTAGCACAAAGACTTTAGGGATGCCCCTTCCAAAGCACCTTCATCGAGCTCCAGTGCCTGAACTCTAGATCTTGGACTTCACTCCGATAGCCAAACTTGAGAAAGCATGAAGTATTGAACGTAATTAGGAGTAAAAACCCTTCTCAGTCCGCTGTAACCTGCCCTTGACAAAGGACTGCAAGTGGGAAAGATCCACCAACTGTGTCACTATCCTCAAAGTTTTAAACGAGATGCTTGACCTGGAAATTGCTCCTCTTTCCTCCATAAAGTCACACACAACTGTACTCTCCCTCAAAAAGAGACCCTATGTCTAACCCAGAGAAAAATCAGATGTTTCTCTGGATTTACTCCACACATTCAGTAGGGTCAATTCTGGAAAGAAAATATAACTATGTGCAACATTAGCCAAGAGCAGCTGCAAGAGAGCTGAAAGCTTCTCCTTGGTTTGAAATCTTTGGTGACATGAGAATCAGCCAACCTTAATTCACAGAAAAACAACTAGAGCAAAACCAGCATCTCTGCAAGAGAAACTAGAGGAAACAAAAGCAAACCAGAAGTAAACAGGAAGCACCTCATTTAGTACAAATACAGCAGAAAATATCCAAATTTTATGTACAATATTAACAGATGCAGATTTTGGTTTATGACTAGAGGTGCTACATCATGCTGCTATGCATATCAGCAAAAATCAGTTGAAGCAAAACCTCTTAATAATGCAGAAAGGTTAAAGAAAAATCAGATGTATGCTGCATCACACTTTTTTCATCATACATTTTGTAGAGTAGATTGGTTTGTGGTAGGAAACAATTTTCTCAATATTACCTTTCTTGTTCAGTGTTACACAATGACACAGGTCATCGTTGAACACACACTGCTCAAGCATAGCATACCCATTGTCATTATATTTCAACAGCTATTATAGAAGATTTCCATTACATTGTTTCCCTTAGGCGTTCAGATGAATTCATTCAGTATATTTTTTAACCTTCATTTGAAAGTTCAAGCATGTTTTCAGAAACTGCCGATTGCTGAAGAAATAAAAACTGAGGTGTTCTTTTTTTTTAAAAGCTTTCCAATGTATAAATTTACATTCTTTAAAGAGACACCTATTCACCACAGGCAATATTACAAATATAGCACGACAAGAATATAAAGTGAAATGTATTAATTGGTATTTGTCAAAATTTATATAATAAGAGCAAGGCTTTTGGATTTCAAGGGTGTGGCATAACAAAAGCACCAGTTCAGAGATCAGAAGTTAGGAAGAACACATTCTGTGCTCCCTCCCACAGAAAGGTATTTGCCTTCTGAACACAGAACAACAACTCTAAAACACGAAGAGTCAGGGCACTTTTTCCCCCCACTGTCATGTATTTTTAACTCAGTAAAATAACTCTTCCTACTCACCCAGTTACTTTACATTTCTTTTCAACACTAGAAAGGAACTCAATCAGAACAATGCATTTTCATATTTCACTGTTTATATGGAAAAGGAGGATAATAAACGTAACTTGCAGAAGACTAGCCTATATTTCAATGCCTCTCCAAACATTTATCAAGGCTAATTAACTAAATATTTATTTGAACATGTGGCAAGATAGAAGACAGTATATATTATGTATAAAAAATATACAAATGAATACAAACTTGTTTTGATAAGAAGTTTCAAATACTGTTAAAAGTATCATTTTTAGTTCAGCATTACAACAAGATTTGAAATAACTGTAACAATGTGGGGCTTTTTTATGAAAGGAGGAAAGAAAAGTACCTGTACTCCTAAACATTTTATAAAATGGAATACTTTAAATATTGCAGTAAAGGTTTTTCAAGACATGTAGATTTTCAGTGAATATGCAAACCACTCTGCACAACACAGTAGTACTCTCAACCAGTATGATACTCTTAGCTTGAAACAGTTTGAAATAGTTTTAACAAGTGCCAAGCACCTCAGTTTAGGAGAAGCACTTAAGTACTTGCTCAAACAAAATAGTTCAAGATTTTTAAAAAAAAAAAAAAAAAAAAGGAGGAATACAAGCAAATCAAGCATCTAAAAATTTAAAACTTTATAAATACCTCTTTAGATGCTGTTCCAGTTCCAAGAATAACACTTTCATGGTTATTTGGTCAGAGCCGTGTCCCTGGACAAGTGTCACTTTCATTGATGTATCTATTTAGGAGCTGCCGATTGGTTTCCCCCAGATGGAAGGTCGGGAGAAATACCTCTCCGTCCTGGGCAGCCGCAAGATTAGCATTAGCATTCCACTATTAACCATGGGTCCTGAACTCCGCAGCACTTTCAAGAATCACAAAGCCTCGCCCGTTAAAGATTATCCACTCGCTTCTATTCAAAGTTTGCGGAGTTTAACAGTGGTTGGTCACGATCAACAAAAACAAGAAGGGCGAACAGTGACGACGCTACAGATCCTGAGGTCACATGGTGCCCTGTTACATAAAGCATCAAGAGAGATTAACATCTTCGCGATTAGGTTTTCGAATCTCAAACAAATGCATCTTCTTTCAGCAGCGCCAAATTGGCCAACACTCAAGCTGATTCAGCCTGCTCCCGCCTTCTGTAAAGCACATGTTAATCGCTCCAGGTAGCTAATTCTGCTCAGAGAAAGGCAGCTGAGCCTCAAAGTTCCAGTGCTTAATGGCAACTGTAATTCGACACAGAACCTGGTTTGCTAAAAAGTATTTTACACAGGCAAATCCTATCCCTGATTGCTATTATAACAAGAATTGGTGACAAGACTTACAAACGTGCAGCTGGTCAGGGCCCTCTGCAGACCAGATAACGATAAAAACTCATCATGCATCAACTCAAAATTCAATCAGATATTGCATATACTTCCTCACAGGAACACAGACCACTGTAAGGAATTTTTGGTGCATTGTGGTACATCTACACTATGTAACTAGAATCTTACCTGCATGGATACTATTATCCAAAGTTGCTTCAATGTAAACATATTCCTTCTTCTATCCTGGTTCGAACATTTTCAGTGTGAACAAGAGTTGATTGCCCACAGTACATAGAAGAGAAGTCAACAAGCTTCACCTTCGTTGCCTACACACAAGCTGGAGATAATCCCTCACCATAGAAAAAGCTGGCTACTTGCAGCATGTGTGCGGGAACCCCCATCACACAAGATAACACAGGCATTGATATTACACTTTTCCATCAGACCAAAACCACAAAAATGCAGAGCCAACCAGAAATCAAATGCAGCAAATGATTCTTGAGCTTACCACTGCCTGCTAAAGCAATGTCAGATGTGTCTCCTCAACTAGATTTGCCTTTTAAGACTATAAGGGGAAGAAATAAGTTGACTCAGAGCATGGCCATCTACTATTTAGCTGTGTTTCTGCTGTACCTTGCCAAGGCACTGAAGAGGTGACCGATGGCATGAGAGCAGGTACTACATGATAAAAAGAAAAGTCTGGCTTGGAGGAGGGAGGAGCAAACCAGTCCTACTTATTAGAACCAACAAGTCTACCATCACACAAAGGGAGCATTTTGGTTACGAGATAGAAATGGAGAAAAAGAAATAATGCAATAACATTTCTTTTTGGGGTGGCGCGGGGAGTGGTGCAGTGGGATTATTTCCCCGATCCCAGAGCCAAGAGAATTCAAATGATTTAAACTGGGCATCAGAGCTACTAACTGTGAAACAGTGCAAAATATTTCTTAAGGGTCTTCCCAGAACCTGGTAGGCCTGGCTGGTAAGGACAGAGCATCATGTTCCTTTTAAAAGCACACCAGGGAAAGTGAAGCAGGCAAGTTACACTCTACAATCAACATTTCTCTCATTACATCAAGTCCATTCCAGCATGGAAATGGTTAACAGCCACAGCTCATTTGAACGTTCTCCTCTCAGTCCCATCAAAAAGCCATGGAGGTGGGACCACTCAGATGGTGGAACAGTTGTACTCCAGGATCTTGGTTCTTGGAGAAGCATCAGACAGGTGTAATGGTCCTATGACAGGGACACTTGTTCTGAAAGCAGAGTTACTCTTGAAAGCTTCAAGTGAAAACCAACATGGTACAACTGCATATTTAAAAGAAAAAAGGTGGGGAATGATTTGTGTAAGGAAGTAGACTTTCACCAGGCTTTCAAGGAACAGTCAGCTAGGAACAAAGGGACCAATTACAGCAATCAGCAACTATTAAAGAGAAAGTCTGACCCCGTATTATTAAATAACTTCAGCATTCAAGATGAAATTTTAATTATAGTAAGGAGTCTTGCTTATTTTAAAGAGCCAAAGCATCAAGCTGACAGAGAAATGCTCAAAACCAATTCCAGAAAGCTGAATCACAACAGAAATTCTAATTTTAGTGGCATCCTTACATATCCTTTCATAATCAGAGACTTAGTACAATAATAATCCCTCATGAATCCCACTAGTCAGGTTGTCTTACATACTACATATCCTACAACCTCCCTTGGCTGTGCTATAAACTACATGGCTGACCAGCGGCAGTCAGGCTCTGCTGGCTCTGTATCCCACAGAACTGCACCGACAGAGCTGATTTAAGCTGCTCGTCTCCTAACTCTCTGTAACACTCTTCTTGCCATCTCTGTCACCTGTTTTCCCCTCTGCAAAGCTGCATGGTCGACATCAGATAGAAGGACAACCTTCTCCATAACTGTTGTGTATACAGTGCACACACTGGTCACAGGTGTTTTCCAGGATGCCTAAAACAATAGACATACATCAAAATATGCTGGGGTGGGAAAGGGATGAAAGCAGCGATGATAACCTTTCCCACGGACAGTCTTTGCTATCTCCTTTCCTATTCCAAGATGTTCTCTGAACAGGAGCACCATCACACTAGGGGCTGTGCCAAGACAGTTTAAAAAAAGGTCCACTAAGTCATGTGCATCCAATGTTCTAATGCTGCTCTGACTCAAATTTGGGTTTCCTTTGTGGCCAGAGGGATCATTAAATGTTAGAATACAAGTTGGGGGGGGGGGGGGGGGAAATAAATTTTTTAAGAGACACAAATCTAGCACCAAATATAATGTATGAAAGATAAACAACTGTTCTATCAACGTATGCTGTAAAAGTTACTGTAAAATTATCTTCCCAGCATCCTCATCAGCCTAGACCAAAATCCTTGCATTTTGCTTATTAAAAGAAGTCATGTCGGATTCAGTTGGAAAATAAAAAGCAAATATAAATATATATGCATGTATAATGCAGGACTACTGACTATATTCAGGTGCTTAATTCTACAGAGAAGCAAGTACGCTGCTGGGCCCACAGGGAGAAGCCATAAGGAGCTCCGTCTCTGGGAACACTTATCACCTTTCCTCGTGCTTCAGCCCCAATTTTAGTGATGACTTTGCAGTAAGGTAACACTCACAGGCTCCATTTGATGCTAGTTCTCCAGTTATGCCAAGTAAAATGGTTTCTATACCACTGATCTAAAAGCACCTAATTCCAACTCATCACCTTTTGATCCGGGAGTTTTGTGCCCCACAGGAGTCTTATTTGTTCCATTTATTGCCTTCATGAAAAACAGCAAAGGATTTGCTTTGTCAGTTACCAGACTGAAATCAAATTAAGTGTTAAAACATAACTGCTTCAGAAGCAGGTATTTGCAGCAGCTATGTGATTTTGCTTGTAAGTATTCCCATAAATTTGACAATTCCAGCTACAGTGACTTCAAGTAATTAAAAGTATTGCTTAGTTATGTGCAGGTCAACAGCTTACAGGTAATAGAAACCACAAAGAAATTGTAAGTCAACTGAATTAACTAAGCAATGGAACATTTTTAGTGCTTTGAAAAACAGCCTCTAGCTGCAACCAAAAAATGCCTGAAGTACAAGGATCATCTTTCTTCTCCTGTCACATTCAAGAATTCAGAACCAAGCTATGCTTTCCTTCCTTTGTCCTGAACCATTCTGCCTGTTATATAAAGTGACAGATTGCACACAGATGAGTTATCACTGTGGGTACATGAGGATGTCAGATACGGGTAAGTTTTAGCATTCAGTGAAACAAAAAAACAACAGGATTTCATGCATGACAGCATCAGGATACCTAGGTTCTACCTCCCCCCCCCGCCCATCGCTCTTATGCCCAAAGGGGAGGAGGGAGCATATTTCAAGGTACTTAACTTGCTGTACTCCGTGACAGTTTTGTTTTGAAACAAAATCCATCAGCCCAAGTTTTAGATTTAACACGGTAAGTGAAAGAATCTGGCATTCGGCCAAGAGAATTCACTGTTTGTGTCAGTCTGAATGCAGCGCAGCACTCGAGCACGAGTTCCCCAGCACGTCACACATCACTGAGTCAGCTGCCAGACCTTCATGGGGTAAAAACACATCGCAGGTTCATTTTCTGCCTACTATAGAGGACTTCGGAGACAGCTTGAATAATCCACTTTACCATTGGAAAAAGCAGAAAATAAAACACAAGCCAACCTTCAGACTACAGACATGAAAAGCCCGACAGTAAAAATGTCAACTTTGATGTGATGCAGCAAACTAAGAATAAATTTAAAATTCTGATTTGCAAACAAGTGCTTGACAAAGCAGAAAATATACCAAACATCGAAGCTCTTCTGGAAGCTTTAAAGCAACAAACTTGCAATTTTTAAGACGTTTAAGGGTTAAAAAATTTCTAAAATAGTGATCCAAGAGTGACATAAGCCAAAAGTAACCGGGATTTCCAGTGTTTCTTTTGTGATTACAGCACAGCCTCCAAGACTACTACTAGGGGGATTCAAAAAGAACAAAGAAACATTGATATGAAGTTGCACGGCTTATTGTTGCAGAAGATGCCCCAGATACCATTTGCATAATAAATTGTTGGGCTTTGTTGTCTGTGGGGTCTTTTTTGTTTGTTTAGGGGAGGTTTGTTTATTTTGTTGCTTGTTTGGTTTTTTTAATGCTTTGTTCCCCCCATCCTCCCACCAATCTTTATGGAGTACTTTGGCACAAAAGAGTCTTGCAAGGCTGCAGCACTCAAAAACCAAATCTGACTTCAGAAAATATTCATTAAAATTCACCAGTGAAGCAATACATGCTTGATTATCAAAGGAAATAAAACTGACAACAAGAAAAGGTAAAAATCACATAAACACTGTACAAAGACATCCGCACCACAATGGAAACCAAAGCACTGAAGTGAAAGACAGATGCGTGAATGCCAAGTTGAGAATTATCTCATTCCCAAATGCTAGCGGCAGAAATCACTGCTGTACCTTTGCTATCCTTGTATTTTGAACAGATGTACTGAAGTGCAGTTAGAGAGAGAGCTTTATTTCAGCCCACCGTTAAGCAACTCAAGAAAAGTCTCTTTAGGTATTAACATCCTAACTGAATATCTAAGGAATATTATACAGCCTTCATAGTCATCACCAAGCGACACAAAAAGTAAGGCTTTGAGTTGACAAAGATGAGCATGACAATTGCACAGAATTAGCCTGCTGTTTTCCACTTAATTTTTGTTTTTATCTTAGTACCGCTACATATACTGCCAACAAGAAAATCCTCAATGTGCGAAAGATCAAGAAACACCTACCAGAAAGATCTTTCTGGACCTGAAACACCCACCCAGCCCAGGAGCCACATCTAGTCACAGCCAGAGGCAGAGGCTGGGACAGAAGCCAAAAAAGCAGGCAGATAAACGCAACTTTCCTACTGTATCCTCCTATCTGTCAGCAACCAGCAGCTTGAGCAGTTCCTGCACAAGAAGGAATAACTTAATAGGTTATAATAAGTTTAATAACTCAAGAGACTTTTCTTCCAAGAACTAGTCCGGTTTTTTTCTTTTAAAGAAGTTACTCACATGACATAGTTCTGAGACTCTGTAAAACTCTGCTCGGTGAACTCTGAGTTACCTACCAAGGGAAAAGACAGTTTTCAAGCTACCCAATATGAAGCTTCAACCACACTGCCTGTTAGGGAGATATGAATTTGAATCTCTAGAGCAGATTTGATTTAAAAATACATGTTAGGTACACCTGGAAGCCACCACAAGCATGAAGGAGCACCTACAAGGAGTCAGTCTTCTCTAAGAACCACAGCAAACCACAAGTAAGTGCTTTACATTCCACTAACTAGAAGTCACTGAAGTTCTAGGATTTAATTCTATTGAAGAATAGATGTCCTCAAAGTGTATTAAAGCTGTGGAACTATGTTATTATTGGGACAAAGAAACGTGATTAAAAAAATGAGTAAAATATCTTGGGGGGAAGAAGGAATTATGAGCATTGGTACTTGGTATTCCCATAAGAATATTTACTGGTTACTGCTTTTTCTATTGTGGAGATCAGTAAAATCAGATGAAGACTACAAGAGACAAGCCCAGTCTCTCTACTTCTATAGGTGAGGCACCTCTACCCTGACTATGCTGCTATATTATCCCAGCCTAAAGGGAGTGCTCCTCTGCTCCAGCACCTGTGAAATCCAAAACAGCAGAATCTCCGATTAACAAGAAGCCTGATTAACACGGACTGACACAGCACAATAACAGCAGCTCAGCACTTTTTGCTGCAAGGCATTGTAAATTTATTTTTCACATTGCATCAGCTGAATACAAAATTAATAATGAAGGATTTATGGACATTCAGCTAGACTGGAGAGGAAGGAACCCTCAGCACACACGCACATGCGTTTGGTTGTGTTGGTTTTTTTTTAACCTATGCATACAAGAGAAAACTTTAGAGAACTATGAAGTTGCTCGTCACACAATCTATGAAATGGAGCCTCACAGTTAGTGGTAAATTAACTTCAACAGACAGATGCAGCACAAAGCAGGACTCTCAAGCCTTCCCATCAAGAAAATCTTCACAGGACAATTACAAACCAAATCCGCGTCTTGCCCAAACCTCCAGACTGAGACACACCAGTAGATGTGGGCTAACAGCAACCAGTTACAGCTGTTCCTGGATACCAGAAAGTCCTCAGTAATACAGGAACTTTACGACACTAAATTACAGCCGACATTCCTTGGGCATTCGGTGACATCCATATCGAAGGAGTAAGTTAAATTATGACAATCTAGTTCTAATCATTATCACATAGGAAAAGTTTTTAGCTCTACAACTCTTTCCCCAAATTTTTCCTTTCTTTCAGAATCCAGAGAACAGCCTGCACTCAAGCCACAGTTTGGGCCCAAAAAGCTTTGGGCCCTGTGAGGCTAGCATCTTATTTTTAAGAAGTCAACCTGTTTCAAAAAGGAGGCAAGCAGTAGAACAATGCAGCATCACCTCTGAGACACTACACAAGCACAAATCCATACAGAAGCAACCAACCACTTTCGGCATCGTGAGCACAGTAGCTGTAACGTGACTTTTGATGCCCTAAAGGAACCTGCGGACCCCAGAGAGACCGCATTTCCCTGTCGTGGCCAACATTTTCCCAGGGAGGAAGCAACGCTTCGCCACCCTGATTCTCTCCTTCATTTAAGCCAGACACTCTGCAAGGTGAAATTTAGCTAAAAGAATGATTCTTTGATGTTTAGACCAGAATAAAGCCTTCCAAGAGCCCATTGCTACCAATAGGAAGGCCACTCCACCAGGCCCCTGGGCCACCAGGAGGGGAGGTGCTGCAGCAGGACCTCTTAGGAGCAGCACAACACAGGTGCTGCCCTATGCAGAAGGACAAAGGGTGTCACTTGCTGCTGAAACTGAAACTCCAGGGTCTGACAAGTATTCTGTGCATCATCTGTCCTCACACAAATAACCTTCATAGAATCACTCTGGTTGGAAGAGACCCTTAAGATCGAGTCCAACCATGATCCTTCATCTTTCTTTTCTGTGAAACCTTCTCAAATAAGTTGATATCTGTGAACATACACAAGTACTTAAAGAGGTTTGACAGGAAAACAGCAGCAACAAAAATAACACTGCAGGTAGCAAACTGAATGCCTTGCCATTTTAAGCCACAGATATTATAAGGGTTTTTTTGCTGCAGTGAATCCCATCAGTGGCCCACCGCAAATGCTTAAGCCACATCAGTTCAAGTGTCACCAAGACCACAAACATGAAGGGTTACTTCCTTCAGCAGGCATTAGAAGACAGTACAAATCCTATACTTGATTATTTTTACTGTGAACAATTAACTCTTAAACAGCATTACCCTTTATCTGTTCCAATATTCTAAACTGAATGTGTTTGGCAACATTTATTTCAGAAAAGACTGGAAGTCACAACCTTTAATTTTCTTATCTGGCTACATAACAACAACAAGTAATTCTGAAATTAAGTGCCTCTGACAAAGCATTTTCTTCAGAGACCTGACTATTTTTTCATCTATTCCCTTATGAGTAGGGAGCACAGAATGTGTGACAACACAGATGTGCTAAAATGCCCCTCTTTTAAACCAGAAATTGGGACTTCAGTTCCACAACCAGTAATTATCTGTCATTTTATTGAAATTAATTGCTCTAATCAGCTAAGTGATGGGGGTTATTTGGGAGACCAAAATAGAGGTTTGGAATAGTATTACTGCATCTCACAGAGCAAGAGATTATTTTTATATATGCCATTATTAATGAGCCTGAAAAATGTATTTATCATGAAATTAAATATTAATTTAACAGAACCACAGGAAAGCCATCTAACTACAAATTTGGAAACTAAAATAACATCAGTGAACTAAGAAAGATACAATGACAAGAAGAAAATAATAGAAAAAGGCAAGTGAAAGCAGGGAAGGAACAGGGAGAAAAAGCAGTCAGAGAAAACATCAAGGGGACTGAGGCATTAAAGAGAGAAGGGTCAGGAACTGCATGAGGGAATGAAGAGGATAAAGGAATTACAGGCTAAAAATACCCAAAAGAAAGGTAAGAGCAGATGTTATTTTTTTGGTACATTTAATACAGCATCTGAACAACAGAAAGAGCATTTCTGGAAATGCCAGATTTTTCTGGAAAAATAGAAATATAGGAAGAAAAAAAAAAGAAAAAGTATTAAGAAAGTAAATCTACAGTGAGCAGCTGCCAAAGCCCTTCAATTTCTCCTGGCAGACCAGCACTTTGATTCATTACCCAGTGCCATGACATCATTATCTTATGATGACAGCTTTTGGAAGAGGGGAGAAAAATAAAAAAAATAAAAAAAGAAGAGGAAAATTAAAAAAAAAAAATATATATATATATAAAATCAGAAATTTCAGACTCCCAATCGCTCTTCTCCGAGCCACTGAGCAAACACATCCAGCCTATGATGACTTTGTCTGTGCACAACAGCTTCTCCACCACACACATTCTCCTGCCAGTAGCCCCACGGTTTGGTATCGCACCAGCAGCCCTTGGTTTAACCACTATGGCCAGTGCCTTTTCACACACAGAATCACAGAATATTAGGGATTGGAAGGGACCTCAAAAGATGACCTAGTCCAATCCCCCCACCAGAGCAGGAATACCCAGATGAGGCAGAGCTGCACCAAACAGTGCAGCAACAAAAAGCAAAAAGCCAGCCTACACCAGTCTTTCCACAATCACAACTGATTCAGTCACTGCAAGCATGAGGATTTTTTAAGAAAGTGGCGCTCTGTGCAAGCGCCAAACAATGCAGAGCTATTGT
The DNA here is from genome assembly GCF_036013475.1 of Columba livia. Classification (NCBI taxonomy): domain Eukaryota; kingdom Metazoa; phylum Chordata; class Aves; order Columbiformes; family Columbidae; genus Columba; species Columba livia. The sequence goes on along the minus strand of NC_088602.1, from coordinate 32,867,027 downwards.
CACTGCTGTGCAGAGCACGGGGAGGAAGAAAGTGAGCGGGTGTTCAAGTGGGGAGGACAGATGGACACAAAGCTAGTTTATTGACCTATCTGCATCTCGGCTGTAGTTAATAATGGGTAACACTTCCTATTGTTCACTGAAAAATGCACCAGAAGCAGTAAGGATGATGTGCTTGAAGTGCATTCCAAAAAGTCTCTGTAATTCTGGCTTCTGAATATCAATCTATCAAGCTATAAGAACTCAAAGTTCTTGTTTCCAACTTGTCTGGGAAAAAAAAAAAAATAAAAAAACAAATCAAAGTTTATCACTTTCTTCTTCAGTGAACAGCTCCATATTCCATTAAACATCTGTGGTGATCCCTATTGGCACATACATACTGATTTAAGCCCAAAGATGTAAGTAATCTGCTCAGGCATTCATGGCAACAAGCTTTCCATTGAAAAAGGCTGAACTTTTCATGTTTTAATAAAAGGCATGAATGCAGCTAACAAGATAAGTTAAATAACCTTATTTTCCTCTCACTCCATTACATGTATTCCACTATTACAGTATTTCACAATGGGCTCCAACTAACTGCCGTGAAAGGTTCTCCTATTTCATCCTGCCCACACGTTCTTGCCCTCTCCTTTGCGCTGGATCTGTCAGAAAACCAAAAATTATTACCTGCTACACCATGTGAAGAATACAAAAGAGATGGCAGAAATGAGTGGCTGGCAGAGAGGGAGGTGTGAGAATATATACATGTTTTTCATTCTAGGCTGCTTTGCCCTTCCTTACACATACACCAGCTCCACTATCAGCATAAGGTCTTCCAGGAAGCACCAGACAGGAATTGCTACCACCAAAAAGCAAACATGATTTTTTTTTTGTTATTATTATTATTATCATCATCTATTTAGGGGTTTTTTTTGTTGTCATTTTTAAAGAGGAGGAAGGAATAAGAAAAGTAGATAAGGAAGAAAATACTCGGGCCATTTTCCTGGCTAATCATCTTTCTAATGATACCCATCATGGCAGTAGGATTTCCCTCTCCTGTCTACAGCTCCGTATAGCATGCCCAATTAAAGATCCATTGCACACTGCCAAGCAGAGGGCTTGCTCAGTAAATACAGATATAAACAGACTGATATTTGCCTGTGTCAAAAGTTTATCAGAACAGTTGAAGAATCACATTCCAAAGGAGATAAGTAGGCAGGCAGAAAAGACAGGAGAAAAAAACCACCTAAACTATAATCTAAGATATCATATTAAGAGATACAAAACAAGTACAATGAACAGTAAGGCTGCTACTTCAAGGTTAATTGAGAAGTGACTGAATCATCTGTGCCTGGGAACAAAGAGATATTGACACAGATAGAACATTATCTGATTATTTTATTCAAAAAATATGGTTATGTCATGGATTTGTCACCTGTGACGCTGTCTGGTCCATTCAAAGGAACCCTTCAAGATAAGCACATGGTTAAAAACAAAACAGTCTGCTCGCAATCTTACCAAACATAATTCACATATTGCTTATCAAGGCGTGTTTCCCAAAATTTACTTCGGCAGAGGCACGGTTAGATGTCTAGAGGGTAAAACTCAGCCCAGAGCCCACTGTCCCTGCCTTCCTCTCCACTGATCACAGAAGCAGCTCTACACATTTAATCTCCTACACTACGGTTAACCGTGATAAATATCCTCCCCTCTTTTAAAGCAGTTCTTTTCAGCATAAGCCAAACTCTAAAGGGAAGCTCATAAAAAAGAAGAAAAAAAAAAGAAACCACGCACACACACACAAAATATCAATACAATGGACTATGAGAACTCTGGTAGCTAAAAGCCATTGGCACAGCACCTAACAGCACCCTCTGGCTTCACAAGGTTACTCAAGCTGAGATCCTCACTGCGAAGGAACTTAATAGCAGCTCCTGCGCTTCTCCTGCTTCTGAGTCCATCCACCACTTCTTTCCAACCTCCCCATATTATTTTCTCTGCCCTTTCTGGTATTTTTCTCTTTGGTTTGGTTTGACTGGCACATTGTAAACCTTCTCAGTGTCCTCTCCCCAGCAGAAGACACACTTGCAATCAAGTTCGAAGCACGAGGGAAGTGTAAAAGGATGGATAGAGACAGGCAATGGATATCAAGCATGCGTAAATCAACTGAGCTACAGCTGTCTCTGTAGAAAATGTAAAAAAAACCCAAAAAAACAAAAAAACAACAACAAAAAAACCACACAAACAAAAAAACCCTGTTTATTCTATCACACCACACTGTAAGGAAAGCTGAGATCCACAGCACAGAAGATGATCAGTCTGGCACCTTTAACAAAGCCAAAGACAACAGAAAAATAATCGTAATTTTTAAAAGAAGGAAAAAAAAATATCACTATATATCATCCTAAACTGCATAGACTAACCCTAAAACCACCATATGATCAGATATTTTTACATTTAGTTCAACGCCTCAAAAAAAAGTGCTGAAAACCTAGCAATAACCATTGCTTGCAAGAAGAATAACTGGATTATGATTTTTAAAGACCTGAACCTTGGATACCTTTTGCTCTGCAACTGAACAAAAGAAACTGCAACATTCTCTTAATTCTGTTTTATTATTTATTTCCATTATTTTCTTGCCATTTTCAAGACAAAATAGATAGTTTTCAGTCTCAAACTGCTGTTCGTGCATAAACGGAAGTTTTTACTAGAATTAAAAGGTAGTCCACATAGCACATCTTTGTTTTTAAAGGAAATGGTTACTCATGCTGCCTTGAGACCTCCCTTCATTCACCATTTAGATGGCTGGTTTTTATTTCTTTAAGGCCCCTACTCAATTATAGCTCAGCTGCCTATAAAACACTCACATCTCCATACAACACACGTGAAAGACAAATTATCCATTTTTGCTACAAACACTCCTCTAAAGGCACAAACACAACTTTTTCAGGTTCTTATTCTTTACTTCTGTAGCAATTTAATTTTATATCAAGATGAAACTGCCACTGATATCAGCACTGGAAATCGGCACCTAAAATAGCGATGCAGGTTTGTTTGTTTTTTTTTAAAAAAAGAAACACTTATCCTTTGACCGTGTACATAATGTTTGAGGAAAACCAAAGAGGTCACGCGTATTTTTAAACTTCCCATCCAGCACAGTCTACACAAAAATAGGAATCGGAAGTGCCCGACGCTTGTGTAACCAGAAAGTTCCCAGTGTCACTGCAGGAAGGCTCAACATTATCCACACCAAGCTGCCCCTGGAGGGCTCCTTATGTATGGAATTAACTTTTACAGTCACACTAAGGCAGAAAAGCCTCTCTGTTTACAACCAGGAACTTGAACAAGAAAGATTAAAAGTGTAAGTACAGGTACAGGCCACTCACTATTTTTCTCCATACAATTTGGGAGTTGTTCAACCACAATAATAATTAAAGGAGTACCGTACATGAGCGAACTCTGTTCCAATGCAATACATAACCTAGCCCTGGCAGTTTTGAAGCTTTTTCTGCCTTTCCCTCCTTCGATGGGGGTCTGTGGGCTTGGAGAGGCAGCCACCCCCCAGCCTGATACAGCTGGCTCGCAGAGGTCAGGCAAGCCACTAACAACCCCAGAACTATAGCGCTATACATATTTTGAGTTAAAAGCTGAATATAAATGAAATCTACATATGCAGCCCCAAATTGGCACTCTGCAGAATCAGTCTATAAAAAGGTGAAACAATCACCATCATACATAAATGCAAAATAGCCAGATGTGGTGTCAAAAAAAGCAACCGTAATGCTATTAGCTACTTCCACCAACCCACGCCCAGCAGCCCATCTATAAGGTGAGTGGAAAGCTCTGCCTGACTTACTGAGTACCATTTCACAAATGCCATATGCCAGCAGAGTCTGCATCCCTGGTCCTCCCCTCAACCAACTAACTCCCACTGCTGCTAGTTTGGTCAGATGCAGATACAGCTGCGTTTCCAATTACCAGCACATGCAGACACCAGTTACTTTTTACTAAAGCTGTTCTGGTTTTTACTGGCTATCAGATGATGCTCAGAGTGAATCCTGCTTCTAGTGATACAAGCTGCTTAAGAGTAAAATCCAAATCAGTAGTTCAGGACGTTAATAACTTGTGGGAAAATTAAGACCCCCCCAAACTGTGCAAATTTCTTATGTTCTGCCTATTTCCTTTGCCATGCAGAGCCAACACTGAACTCCATCACCTTTTTTCAAGCAAGCAAGGACTTGACCTTCTTCCCCTTTGTGAAGTTGTTCCTCCGATACTGCATTCAGTGCAGCTGCACACCCGAGATCAAGCTTCTGCTGAGAACAACTTGAAGTTACAGACAGTTTCTGACGATTCCCGAGGATGACACTTCCACAGGCGCACCGCTCTCGTTTAAACACGGTTACCTACCCTGTTCACGTTCATTCGACAAAATTCAAAGAAGGCCAAACCCGTGTATTTCAGCATCCCAGTCTCCTGAAGGGCGGAGGAGCCAGCAGCGACTCAACGCCGCCACCTGGTGGCCGCCGCCAGAGGGACACTGCGCTCCGCGCCGCCGGCCGGGCCCTCCGCAGCGGGAGGGCATCGCCACCCGCGCCTCCTCACCCCCGTACCCTGCGGGGGTACTCACCCCACACCCCACTGCTACGGATTTGGGGGGGGATATAACCCTCCCGCAGGCGCGGATCTGCCGGTGGAGCCCGCCCGGGGCGCCGCCGCGGCCGCCAGGGAGCGCTGTGGTCGCGGCCGCCGCGGAGGGCCCCGCAGGCCGCTCCTCCCGCCACCACCCCGGGGCCCCCACGGCCCGCCCCGCTCCGGAGAGTCCCCCGGAGCGGACCTCCGGGCTCGGAACTGCTCTCACAGACACCGAAAGCTTGCCATAAAAACAAAAAAAAAAAAATAAAAATCAAGAGATAACTCCCTAAAAATGAGATGCTGCCAGTGGTTCAAGCTCTCCTCTGTTTCTCCTGAAAACTTGTATCTTCCTGAAAACAGTCTAAAAAAGAAGACACAACAGGCCGATTTTGCCTGCATTTACACAGATAACAGCTAAAAGGGGACAGAAGTATTTCCTTTTTGCACAGAGGCCGGGCATTGAATCATTTCAGCTGGAACAGACCATCAGAATCATCGAGTCCAACCACAACCTAACTCCAGCTCTAACTCAGACTGGATTGCTGTTTGGGAGCTGTGTCAGGACAGTCATGCGTAAGACCCTCTTAGGCAGGATTTATACTATCACAGAAATATAACATTATAACAGCATATAACAGTATCCAAGCGCAGTGACAGCACTCAGAGGTACTGCAGACAAAACTCAACTTACAGAAAAAAAGCAGGTTCTTGGATGATGGTGGAGCGCAACCCCAGGATGCGAAACTGGGACCTGCAGGCCACATCTGTCCCCAACTGCTGTGCATCCCCCAGGCCTGTACCATGCATTTCCTACCTGTTTTTATACTCTCCCCTACTACAGATAACATGTCAAAGGGAAGCTTGCAGAGACACAGTCCTAGAGAAAATCCAAGATGGTAAATCTTTGCCCTGAGCCCATTTGCCATGAGCATCTCCTCTCACAGACTGCCCTGAGAAAGGGGGTGCCTCCAGGACACAGTACCAGCCCCAACAGCCAGACCCTTTCCCAGGCCACCCAGAGTCACTCCCTAAACTTTCAGGTCTAAAGAGAGCTCAGGGCCAACCTGTGCTGATTTTCTCTCCCAGTAAATATTTAAGGCTTTGTGCAGGCAGAAGAAGCCCAGATAAATCTCCCCTGGGCTCCAAGTACAGGAAGCCATCACAGCTTTGACTGCTGAAGCCTGCTTGTGAATGGGTCCAGAAACAGACAGTGATCTGAACCAGACTCAGAACACACCATGTTTTTCTTGGGAGAGTTCACCTCTAAAACTGCAGCAGATAGGCTGTAGTACACCACACTCACCAACTCAAGCTATAACAACACCCTTCCTTCCGACAGTCCTCCAATCAGCGACAAAGCCACTGGCAAGGGCAGCAAGTTACTGATGCCACATCAGAACATCCACGCTTGATGAGAAAGGAAAACAAGGTATTTCACATAAATAATAGGACATCTATTATTTTTTTCCTTCAAAACACTGAAGTGACAATATATTTAAAAACCCTTCTCCCTTCCCAACTGTAAAGCCAATGTCACATCTCAGATTAAAGTAATTCTTATATTAATTGGATCACCAGAGTCCCTCTGGTGTCTTTCTGAAAACTCCCCTAAATTTACTACTTTCCATTACTAAGAGGTCACCTGCTTACCCACAACAAACACATGTCCATGGCATTGCACCTTTATTGAGAAATGACCCTTATTCATTGTGCCAGCCATGCAGCATATGACAGGAAAAAAAGAAAAAAGTTGTTTTAGCTGAAGATGCCAAAGGGTCATTGCACTCTGCCTCCCAACCTAATCCGACTTTGCTTTTTAGCAGTTACCTTTGCGCAAATAATAAAGCAGCAAGATACTGTGCACTCAAATCCTGCCCTATTTCCAGGGATACTACAAGAAAAAACAAAACAAACAAGTCCTTGCTGAACCTGGCTTAAGAAAGTACACACAAATGCATATGTGTGCACACAGGCACACAAGTGAGGTTGGCATGTCCTAACACAGATTTTAGGCAGTCTTAATTTCCAAGACTTTATACTGCTAGAATGTATTTCTAAAAATGAGACTTCTTTTCAACATATTTCATTAGGAAAAATGAAAAGCTTAAAAAAAGAGAGAGTGGTCCACTGTGCAACCATTTTCTCTGTGCTGATGAATATGTAATTCAGTGTTTTTCCTCTTTATGAACAACCAAACACTTGAGGGTATTGTTTTTGTCTTTTTATTTTTCTTCTCCCCCTTTTTTTTTTCCTGTTTGTTTGTTTTAACAGAGCACCAGCCAACATGGCAAAGACTTGTTCCTCAACTGCCAAAAGCATCACTAGTATAAAGGTGATGTCAGCACTGTTTTGTTAGTGAAGTTGGCCTGAACAGACAGAACATACACATTTTGCCAGGTCAAGCATTAATGGAAACTATCGTTAGTTTGCTTAGCCCAGCAGTATGAAAGCTCCTAAGACAAGACAACATCATCAAAAAAGATCTGGGATCACCTCAAACTTAATCGCTCAAGCTCAATTCCTCTGAAGATCCATAGGCTCAGAAATCCAATTCAGAAAAACCCAAGTGACTGAAGACATGGCAGATGCAATCGCACATACACACAAAAAAAATTAAGCCTCGACTTTTTTGCACTCATCCATCTCACCTTCACCCTTGCTGACTTACCTACACATGCATTGGAACACGGTATTTTACAGAAAATAGTGTGAACTCAAACAAAAACAGGAATTTTATGCAGTCTACCCTTCCAAATTTAGTAATGAATCAACTGTCATAACAGGATTTGACAAGAGTCTGAATCTTTTGTTACTGTGCCAAGCTGAAGTTTTGTCTACTACTGTAGTTTCAGTACTGCACGTAGACTCCATGAATTATCTGATCAAAACCGTATTTATACTTCTGATTATGAAAGCAATGTTTTATTCAATTATTTCAGTGAACTGCCTTAGTTTTCCTGGTTACTCTCTTAAGTAGAGAAGTTCTTTCTACTGTCTACTTTGCATGAAATAACAAGAAAACTCTCTGAAAATGGACCTTGACCAGAATACACAGGGACAAGAATTCTCAAGGGCAAGTATTCCTAATTGACCAAATGTCTTTTGCTATAGGTTCTACCTGAAGTTCATACCTTCAAGATATGGGAACAAGTAATGACACAGCAGGTACAATAAAAAGAAAAGAGCAATGAAGAAAAGTAGCTAAAATGGAAGCCTTCAAAACCACGTATTGATGTATAATACAGGTGCTACCAACCACAGAATAACAGAAAAAAGTCAGATTGCAAAGGTTCTTCAGCTTTCATCTAGACCAACCTCCTGCTCAAAGGAGGGCTAGCTTCAAAATTAAGACCATGTTGCCTTCTGAAGAGACTGAACAAGAGCAGACAGAGCTCCAAGTCCATGAGCACTGTGAGCCTGACAGTCCACCACAAGTTGGAAGGCGCCACCTGAAAGACTAAGCCTGAAGAATGCTAAAAAGCAGTAAACAAAAATGGTGCAGACTTCATATGCACCTTGCATTTCACAAAGAGCACACGTTTGTGATTCCCCACCCTCAACTAAAACAGCACAAATTATTTTGTGAAACAGCAGAAAGGAATAGAACAGGGCATCAGAAGAACTAGCAATTAGTTCCCAAAATAAGACAGCTCTAGGATACGAGAACCGAGAAAAACTGTATGGCTCATCAGAAGTATAGTTACAAAACTACAGCATGCAACTCCTCAGAAGATACCTTATATTAAGCTATATTTTTAAAATTACTTCAGCTATTTGGCTTCAGCACTCCTGGTTGGAGGCCAAACCAGAACCTCAGCTCTTCAACAGCAGTAGCATTTAGCATGTCATACACGTATACTTGCAACAGTTTAAGTTAAGAGATCACACTAGTCTGAAAAATAAAAAGTATAAATAACTCTTCTTCTCCCTTCTGGATGTTTCTAAGGAGAAAAGTCACATTCCCTCAGACTTCCCTGGCATGGGTAAATAAGGCAGCAGCTGAAGAGAGCAAGAAACACAGTACATGAAACATTTTCAGAGGTGCCCAATTCAATCAGAACTGGGGAAGGGGGGGGAAGATACCAAAGCGAAAAGTAACAGAATCACAGAATGTCAGGGATTGGAAGGGACCTCAAAAGATCACCCAGTCCAATCCCCTTGCCGGAGCAGGAACACCCAGATGAGGTTACACAGGAAGGCGTCCAGGTGGGTTTTGAATGTCTCCAGAGAAGGAGACTCCACAACCTCCCTGGGCAGCCTGTTCCAGTGCTCTGGCACCTTCACTGAGAAGAAGGTTCTTCTCATATTTAAATGGAACCTCCTGTGTTCCAGTTTGTACCCATTGCCCATTGTCCTATCATTGGTTGTCACCAAGAAGAGCCTGGCTCCATCCTTGTGACACTCACCCTTTACGTATTTATGAACATTAATGAGGTCACTCCTCAGTCTCCTCCAAACTAAAGAGACCCAGCTCCCTCAGCCTTTCCTCATAAGGGAGGTGCTCCACTCCCTTAATCATCTTTGTTGCCCTACGCTGGACTCTCTCCAGCAGTTCCCTGTGCTTCTGGAACTGAGGGGCCCAGAACTGGACACAATATTCCAGGTGTGGTCTCACCTGGGCAGAGTAGAGGAGAAGGAGAACCTCTCTCAACCTACTAACCAACCCCCTTCTAATACACCCCAGGATGCCATTGGCCTTCCTGGCCACAAGGGCACAGTGCTGGCTCATGGTCATCCTGCTGTCCACCAGGACCCCCAGGTCCCTCTCTCCTACACTGCTCTCCAACAGATTGTTCCAAAACAAATACATCAGTCAGACAGAAGGCAACTGGTTTTACAGTACTATTCCAGATGAAACCCTGCTTGCTTTCCTTGCAAATGCAATTATGACCAGGTTCTAGCTCTGAACCATCCAGAAACCTCAAGAAGTCAAGACAGTGTAACTGTACTACCAGGTCATGCTAATAAGATCCAATTATGTATTTATAAACAATGGTCACAAACAATTATGTTGTAATTAGATATAATGTCATGATCTGGGGTGCAGACAGTATTGAAAGACATCTATAGGCAAACTGGCAAGAGAGATCCTGTCTAAAGACCATGTCGAAAAACCCCAGAAGACTGGTCCAAAATGCTGATGCTCTGAAGACTGCACACTTAAGAAAAAGTAGAATCCATTTTAAAAATGCCAAGTCTGTTTAACAGGCAGCTGTAGGTAATATTAACAAGGCGGCAAATATTAGAATACTTCAGTCTTAACTTTGTTAAAAACCTGCCTATGAATCTGCATGAGTTTTATACGCTTTGGTGCTGTTCGGTAACACTCAAATCACCAATTGCACAAAGTCAAACACCCATGAACCTCAGGACTATTTCCTTCATAATGTATCACTCTGAACCACTGTTTCAGTCCAAATGTTTAGATGAATGCTGCCCAAATTAAACTACCCTTAACAGTTTGTTAAAGTGCAAAGATACATATTTGATTAATAACTCAGTGAGTACTGTTCTCTACAGTCAATTCCAGAACTTGAAAGCAAAATAAAGCAAAAGAGGAGAACAGGAACAAATGTTGCTGATGTCTATAGTTCAGAGAAAAAAAACACAAAACAAACCACAACACCACAGAAGAAAGCGGAATACACTGTATAAATGAACTGGAGACATATCTTAATGTTAAATCATCGCATTTAACATTATTTTCAAAATGTCTGTGTCACACAATTTTAAGTATTTTTGAAGTCTACAAAGAGCCAGTTGCTTTTTGAATCCCAAGCACTCTCGCCTGCACTGACTGCTGACAGTAATCACATGTTTAACTGAACGACTTTCTATAGCTTCTACGAGTTAAAGACTGAGGTTTCTACCATTTCAATAGATAGATGGTCAAAGTTATGACAGAATTTTCGTGGGTTTTTTTTTTATGCTAGAAGTTGTACTCTAGACTGAGCTTTAACAGCACGGTTAGAGACACGTTAGAAATGTTTGCAATACATGTTTGCCGAGGTTAAGAATAGCCCAAAGATAAGCAGTGGCCTAAACTTGGCAGTTATGAACTGGGACTCTACACAGGCACAATACATTCTTCTGATGCTCAGACTCATTTGTTCTCAAACACTGACTGTCCTGGCTCCAAAGCCACACAAAAGTTTAATGAGGTGACAATCCTCTGCTGTCACAAAGTTTTTGAGAGATTCAGGTCACTGAAAAAAAAAAATCTCCATGGGGAATTTGACACAACAGGAATTCACTGAAGAGAATTAGATAATAGGTGCTGGGAGTTGGGTTTTTCCCATCATCAAGATAAAAACAAAATAAGAATATTTTTTTTTCCCCCTAACATTAAAAGAAAAGGCTCACACTTGGTATCAGAAAATGTGCCTATATTTGATCCTTGAATCTTGAGGAGGATTTAAATAAAATCTCTGACAAACCCATTCTTTTCAGGCAAGTCGCCATTCACAACAATTTCTTTCCCAAAGCTTTCAGAAGCTTAAAACACCTTAAGACAGTCTTACCTTTATATCCATCTACACTGAAACTAAACTTGGAGGGGAAGGTTAGAGAGGTCCAGCAACATCAGTGGCCACTAAGTGCATTTCATCAGCAAGAGTGGCATGCTGCATCTATCTTCATTAACAGCACAGCATTTCCCACAGTATTTGTAGGAAACAACCAACTTGGCAAATTTAGCATTATTTGATTTCACATTATCTATGCCGTTTCTCCAGAAGCCACGGTTATTGGGAAAATAACTTAATCATGGTAGCAAAAGAATAATTCTCTCAACCTATAAAACACATCCATTTAGCCTACAGTGAAACAGGTATTTTTTAAATTTTGCATTCCACTTAAAAAATAAAGTATACTTAAAGCCTCGTGTGTACCAGGAGAGCCCATCAGACTCATTATTTCTATTTGAAATTTTATGTAAAGACATTCATAAATACTCTGAATACAGACACACTAACGGTGACTTAAATAAGAGTAATCGTACCTGCCTGCTCTGCATTAATTTTATTTATCACCTGTTAGCATAACAAGTAAGGGTCCATTAAGTTCAAATGCTTCCACACGAGAAAGCTGCACTGAATCATTTTTCAACTCATAATTAAACAGGACTCTTCCCTAGGACTGGTGATCAGTTCTGAAAGCAGATCAGGACAGATTCTTCACCTAAATTAGTCAGACATTAAAATTCTTTCATGGTCTTCCTTTTTTTTTTTCCCACAGATTCTTACTAGGAAGTACCCAGGTTTCCATTCATTTTAAAAACAAAACCAGAAAGAACTGCATTTTGGTCTCTGAGAATACAAGAAGGTTCTATTTTCAGTAAAATAGCACTGCTTCACATCAGCATGCAAGGCCATTGCATTTCACAATCATTAAGAAAACGGAACTTCCAGATTAACAAAGGGCAGACACAACAATCTGGATATTTCTTCATCACATGTAATGGACAAAAAGTAAACTATCACCATTTAGACTGAAACTTCACCTCAATAACTGTCTCCCTGTCTGAACACAGAAGACGACTTTTCATTCTTCTCTAAAATAGCTGCATCTCAGAGTAACTTTCAATGCAAAGTTACTCCAGCTAGTGAGGGATATTACCACCATAAATACTTACTGGAAATAAAATGTTGAATAAATTGTTAAGCTAAACAGAAGAATTGTTTTCTTCCTCAGATCAGCTCTCGAACCCACTAGCCATAATCAACAGTATGATCCTCAAATATTAGCTAACAAAGAAGCCCATAGAAAACATAAGAATTAAGAAAAAGAGTTAGCAGAGTCCCAACAGCAGAGCTATAAATATTCAACATTTACCAAAACACAGGAAGCCACCAACACAAAGTGGTCAAAATTATATATACACCACATAAAGAATCTCAAAGATTCTTATTCCTTTCTTACCCTAAAGAGCATAGAAAACAGTGAGAACCTCATTAAGTTCCTCTCCCTCCATATCATGGGATAAAAGTTTCATGTTTTCATCTAGATAATTATTATTCTTGTCATTTGTGAATTATAGTGTCACCCATTTCCAACTGAAACCAACGCACTTATTAACTCAAGAAAGAAGGATTTGGGCTTCAAGTCATTAAGTATTTCAGAGATATAGGTTAGCTTATCTATAATTAGCATTCCTGATGATTTAAACATGGTTTGATGATTACTAAATTCATCATCTTTAAATAAACACTTCTGACTCAGCACCAGCAGAATAGAGACATTTTCATCAACTAATTTAGCTTAAGACTTCTTGGCAAGCAAGAATAGGGAAGAACTGATAGCTTTTATAAGATCGGTGAAGGCAGGAATAGGCACGCAAGTATGTTAACAAGTAAAAGGAAAAATATTATCATGAAACAGAATCCAGAATCATTGCAGACAATTGTTCCCATACTCTGATGTTTTGCATTTGAAAGTGAGTAATCAGTAAGCAGACACTACATAGACAAAAAAAGTCCTTATCTAAGTATTCAGGTAAGGGACCCACCCTTTTTTTTATTACGACTAAATACTAACATGCTTTAAAAGTCAAGTTGTATCTTGTAGAAGCTAACAGAATATAAAATGGAAAACACTTATACCTGTACTTAGTGGCCAAAGAGGATGAAGCTAATGACTTCTGAATCAAAGATTTAATCCCCTAATGGAGCCACAGCGTTCAATTGCCAATGATGAGCAGGAGTCATCTCAGCAAGTCACCTGCTAAGCAAGCCTGGAAACAATGGGAAACCAAAAAATGCCATGTATCCATAGCAGAAAAATGTAGAAAGACTGAAAGGACATGTGCCCACTAAATTCCTCAGCAAACAAAAACCAAAATCAGGTACCAGAATTATTTTATTAGTTCATTATTGTTCAGAATTGAGACCTTCCCACAGCTCTCAAAGATCTGACCCACATTAAAAAAATCTTCACAGATCACCTGAACTACAAAATCTTGTTTCCAATACAATGGTGTCACACAAACCTGACCGTCAATCTTTCTAAACACTCACAAAAAATTTTTGTCAAAGAGTCATATAGCCCTTGACACTAGTTTATTGATAATACACACACCCCCCAATAATTGCACTAGAACACAAATCATTTTGCCTATCAAGTCCTAAAGTCTGTTTTGTCTACAGACTCCTTGGAAACTTGGTTTGCATAACACATTCTTTCCAAAAGACTCCTCTGCTGAAATTAATATCTGTTTTTCTCTTTTTTTAAAAGATGAGACAGTTCTCTTCTAGTTTCAAAATCTCAATCTAAATTTTTATCTTAAATTCAGCAGAGGACCTTTCCTTCCATCTTCAGGACAGAGGCATTGCACTCCATAGATTTTAACTGAAATCAATTCTTTCCAGATTCAGTAACCTGCTCAGCTTTTATATATCACATTTACTTATTTATTCCACACTGCACATTAAGATATCAGAGACCTTTAACTCTCTTTTCTAGTGCATTACATCAGTCTTCAGCTACTAGCTGCATACCATTCCTCAAATAGCACAAGCCATTCAGATTTTTCAGCAGTACATACACATGAAGCAAACCATTCTTCAGTTTTCCCCTACATCAGTTGCTCTAAAATAGATGAGACTTTAGAATGACACTGTGTCTAATGAGAGCTTCTTCAGAGGTCTGACCATATTTTAAAACTACACCAAAAAAAAGAGACAAATGTATCTGTACTGGGCACAAGAATATGGCTGAACACAATAGCAACCGATTTACACCGTGCCTGTGACATATTGAAACAGCCTTGCAGCAAAGTGCCTGAGGTTCCACAGAACACAACAGCATCAAACATCTATTCACATGCTCACTTCATGTAGCTTTACACTTTTCCTCGTTTTTGTCTGGTGGCAATTTCCTCCAGCCAAACAGGTGGCTGAAAGAAGTCACCAAAGCAAAATATTTTTTTAAAAGCTGACAACTTACATAAGTTTATAATATTACTGAAGAACAGTTTAAGTATCTAGAAGGTTTTATAAATGACAGCTTTTGTTCAGATTAAGCTTATGTCATTACAGAGAAACTTATTACAGGTTTAATATGATTTGCAACCTCCACTAAACCAAAATAGAGGACTATTTCAGGAACTGGAGACACTTAAATACATGCTGCTCATCTGGATTTTTCTTTAAGGGACACACACCAGGGAGAAGGCTTCAAGGTCAGATTTAGGACCCTGAATTTTTCCCAAGTAGTCTAAAAACAAATGAAAATACACTACCAAAAAGATCTCAGCAGTCTGAAAATATTCTTAGTAGAGGTCTAGCAGGGAGGCAGTACTGTCAAACACAGTATGCACACTTAAAGTTGTATTTTAAACCAAATGTTATCTTCCAAATTATATATATTCAAAGTTAGTTATGAATTATGTACTCTCAGACTTCTCTGACTTTCTGTAAGCCACAGCATCTGTAAATTTTTACATTAGAATAATTCTCCATGATTCCTTTTTTACTAAGTTTCTTATGCTTTTCATCAGCACAATACATTTGAAAACCAGAGTCAGTATCTCCTGGAGTAAATTATCTCAGTTGTTCAGTTCGAGCTTTAACAAGGAAAGACTTTTTGAAGAGCTTCGGCATGTTTCTTCAGACCCACATCCCTTTATTAGCAGCTGTCGAATGCAGCAGCCCGAGGTGATGCAGCCCCATGGTCCAGCCCAACAGCCAGGCTGAGCACACGATCCCCACAGGCACCCATCCAAAAACACATGCACAGCACACATATGCAGAGCTGGCCACACACCCCAGTCTCCCCAGCAGCTGGGCTGCAGCCCCAGTTCCTGCAGTAGCCAGCTCCTCCAGCTGCCTCATGAGGATGCACATGTTTTGCCCAGACTTCACACCCACTCCCAGGTTTCTCCTCCTGCTCCTGGCTAGTCTACTTCAGTCCCCAGGGATCACACACTGACACATACACCCTCCCCTCAGGCCCCTGTCACCCGTGCTCTGACTCCAGCTGCTTGCACCGAGACCCCCACAGGCACACACAGAAGGTGACCCCTTATCTAACAGTTGGGAACAATTTAATGAGGAGACATGCCAGACTGTTCTGATGAGGACAAGGGCATGGCCAAACATACTGTACAGCCACCTGTTTACACACAACCAGCCCACTTTATCCCTTTGCCCCTGTTTTTTCCCCACGGTTATTCTTTCCCTGACCCTTGTCCCTCCCCTAAGCATCCCCATGCTGAGTTGTGTAGACTCCCAAAATGTTCTTCCCTGCATCCCACAAGTCCTGCAGTGACCCTCTCTCCCCTTCCCACTCTGCAGGCTGACCCCACAGAGACCCTTTACTCATCAAATGTCTGTCACCCAGGCCCCCAGGGCTGATGATCTCTAGTGACAGCCCTGGCAGAGCCAGGTTTGGGGGCTCCTTCCTCTGATGAGTTTATCAGGGCTTCCCCATTGCACCTCAGGGCTACACTGTGCCTTTTCATCACATAATTATCACTCTTAGTATTCCCAGGCTGAACATCCAAGGCCATTCTAAGAGTATTTATCAAAGCCACGAAAATAACATTTCAAAGTTCAAAGCTAACGTGTTTGGAAAATCATCATGTTCACCACTTGTTTCAAGTTGTGGGGTTTTAAGTTACAAAACCCAAGCACATCATTTATCAGATTTACTTACTCGAGTTGTTGCGCTGAAGTGTCAGGTGCTTGCTCATGTGTAATCCTAATACACATTTTCCAACAGTTATCAGGACACTTAAGCAATACAAAAAGCACCACATACCTTGTTGACCATACCGTATTATATTTGCTTTATAAACACTCATGACAGTTAATGTTATTGCTAAGCAACTGGACAATCTACCGTACAGTATTTGCATAGCACTATCAGCAAATGAATGATTTTGAACTCTTTTAGTTCACAATTCAAAGATCTACACACCTAACTAACACTAAACAGATTTTTTTAAACTGTCAATAAAATATCTGAATCACTGGATGACAAAAAACTCATTCTCCACTAGCATTTAAAAGACTGGAACTATGAAGAGATGAAGAAGTATAGGAGGTGTAGTTGTACAGGAGATGCCAGGAAAGTTGAAGATTTAATTACACAGCAGCTCTGCAAGGTAGAGGAAGCAAAACTAAAGACATTATCTGGAATTTGCCAAATACCTTTTTATGCCTAGAAGTTGAGGGAACTCAGCTCTCTGTACTAGCTGCTACAGGAGTTGCAAAGATGCGAACGTGTTCACACACAGAAGAATTCATCAGAAAACGGAAGAGGAAGAGTCGAAGAGGAACCAGTGCTGTGTTTCTTGTGTTACAACTGAAAAGCTGCTCTCTTCCATTGCGTCCCACAGATTACCTTTGCCAATAACCCTAATTCTGTCCTTCTCTACCAATACATGGTGTGATAGCTCTTTCAGATCCTTCATTTCCATTTTCTCTGAAAAGCAGAGGTTTATTTTTATTTAAATTTAAACCTCAGCATTTCCAAATTATTTGATCCCAATGACGTAATTTAACAATCTGGCAAAACAGCTACTATTACTGACTTTAACACCTCCTCCACGAGTTCCACTGAAGTTAAGTGGTGCATTCCCTTGTGCAAGAAATCATACAACAGTTCACATTCCAAGAGAGCGATGAGCTTGGCCAGACAAGCTGAGTGACAGCACATGGCTTGGCAACCCCACTAAGGGGGGGCAAACCAGGTTCTTGCAGGTTTTATATAGGCAGCAACACTTTAACAGCTGAATTTCAGTGAACAGCTCTGAACATCTTGCCTAAAAAACAAGTCATGCTCTCATCACTGCAATGATGAGTTGAAACCCTGTTGATCACAGCTATGGAAAGGTCAAACATACAGGTAAGAGTCAGCGTAACATTTTAAATGCCCCATTTTTCCATGCAGAAGCACCATCCCTGCTGAGCAGTGTAAGCAGCCATGCACCAGCTGAGCAGCAGCAGGAGGAGCTCACATGTTCCTGTAACTGTCAGGTCAAAACAGTGGGTAATTTTAGCACTACTTCACAAGAGATGCGTTTAAAATAGACAGATAAATGATATGAATTTGGAGTGATGGGTGAGACTACAAAAATTCTGATTACCAAATGTCTGGAATTTAATGTTCTACTAGAGATTAACCCAAATATTAGCTAGGCAGGTTTTCTAAGCATGGAGCTTCACAAAGCCTATAGCCACCCACACAACCATATGTGTAGGTTATACCAGACATTCCCAACATAAATTGCCTTATTTTTTTTGTTTGATCCTTCCCCTCACCATTATTGATTTCTCACCTGTACTATTATCAGGGGAGCTGTGACATTGCTGTTGGCAGCCTATAGCTCAACAGGAACACAAGTGGAAGGAATCACGCACAAGAGGATATACAATAGATTTAAGCTGCTTTTGCAGAAACACTGACCTCTTAGAATTGTTTGTGAAGTTTCTCAGACAGAGAGTATCTTTTCTGTATTGAACATGAGAGAGAAAGCTTCAGTTTGCTCGTAAAGTCAACATTACAACAGCTGGGGTAGAGGGAAGAAGTGGCAAGAAGGATGTCGTACCCACAAAGTGGAAGTGGGTAGCCAAGACAGAACAATATTGCTACTCTTAAAATAAAATTTAAAAAAAAAAAAGAGAAAGAAAATAAAAAACAACAAAACAAAAACCACACAACCAAAAAACACCTTGCAAGGCAGCACTCCTGAAATTTTAAAACATAGAGCTAACAGCAAGAACTAGAACGAAACACAGTGAGGCTGAGGAGGAAAGGACAACTCCCCACCTTTCCAGCCTTACAATGTCTGCTTAACATGAGCTGCATTAGTAAAAATCTGTTCTCAGTGGAAGAATTTAAACAATAGCTCCCTCAGGTTAAATAGTTTTATGAAACAATAAACAATATTTATACAATAACAGTACCTGGCATCAGAGAGGACTGAAGCCTCTGAGTTACACATCAACTCGTCTTCATGTTAAAAAAGTAAGGTATTATGAAGACTGTATCTCTGAACTTTTCCAGGGACAGTCGGGGAATACAGGAGGAAGTGGTACGAGACAAACAGATCCTTTCAAACCCATTACATATGCTTACTCAGGTCAACAGTCACAGGTTTCTAATAATACCATAAAACCACACTATTTTTCAATATAAGAACGAAAGAGAAGGGAAACAAATCACACCCCATCAGTGTCATTGGAGAACTAGTCACATACTGATATATATATGGATAATTTCAGTATTAGAATGCAATTGTGTCAAATTTATACTGGTTCAATTCCACTACCAAAATAATAAGTTGGACCAAATTTAACACTAAATCCTGGCATATCTGATTCTACTAGAACACCACAGTGATAACAACACAAAGGCACGGGAAAAAATTTAGACATACCTAACAGTTACACATGGCCTAAAATTTATCAGAAGGAAATACTACAGAAAGACTTAGAAGAATTTCATCAGTTTCAATGTTGTAGATAAGAGAAATACAAATTTAAAAATCCTTAGTGAAACTGTTACAGTTTCACCGCTCGGGTTACAGAGGAAACAACCACGTTAACATCACCAAGTATCCCTTACACTTATCAACATTATTTTAACTATTCTTTGTGCAGATTCTCCTTCCATGTAAAAACACCAGTGCAGTACTTAGTTCAAAGTATATATATGATGGAAGGAAAACAAAGTCTTTACAGCTCAGCAAAGACCATTTCCTATTCTCACTTACACTTTCAGTCCTATTTTAAAATGCAGTCAGCAAGACTTCAGAAAATTACTCCAGTAAATGGTGGTTCCTTTATTATAACAACTAGTCTGCTAAGAACAACTTTTACTGGTCTACATAACATTAAAATAAGCTCTAGAAAATAGACTGGTTAAAAAAAACAAAACTTCAGCCTCAGATTTGTGCTAACACAATTAAAAAGCTGTGTAAGATGCCAAGTCATATATCTGTACAAGCAGAAAGCACGTATTTCTGCATGTAAAGCACCATCTGCAAGCAATAAACTTCTCTATCTTATTCTGGCCTCCAGGAACATGAATAATGGCCTTTCCATGCACAAGATACACAGCTGGAGAGGGTGCCAAGATAAACCTGGAGCACTTGTGTTTACTGTACCAAGTGGTACACAATCATTAGGAGTTCCCAGGAACAGCCTCTCCTGCAAGCCAGTCTGGTTTCTCCCTACACACATCTCAAACTACATCACCTATTCTGACATGCTGACATAACTAAGTTTAGTATAACCAAACTGCTGTTAATATGCCCCAGGAACAGATGAGAGCCCCCAGATCTCCAGTTAGAAGGGTCTGTTCTAACATAGCAACAGCACTAGCAGGTCTGCTTAACACAGCGTTTGGGAAAGAAGCGCTGCCCTACACACCGTCACCCTACCAAGCAACACTGATGTTAAATAAGCACGTGTTTAGAGTCAGAAGGTTGCCCAGAACTTGCAAGACAGACACAACAGGTGACTGTGTATGCCAGAAATACTGACATGCCCTGCAAGGGCACATCAACTTACAGAGCAGAAATTGAGACAAAAACTCCTAAGAGATACCAGGAGATGGTAACAGTGTTAGACAGTACCTGTCTATCCATAAGGACCATGACATCTCTACCAAAAAAATTCATTAGCCACCTCCCAGGGAGGATGCACAACAGACACAGGTACCCTGCTACTGCCATACTGAGTTCTTATACCCTCTCCACAAATGGGAAATTAAAGTGCTATCAATTAATCCTTTTAAATTCTTAGATGAATGAAAGATATTTTCAATAAAAATCTTTTTATAGATGGTCTCAGGACTCAAAAGCACCTCCTCAAAACAGAATCTTGAGCTGACACTCTTGTAAATACAAGACAGAAATAGGAAACCCACTTCAGCATTCCAATCCACTTCTAAAGCTAAAGGATTTCAGTATTTCCCCCCCGCTCCTCCAGTTGGGACCTCTGGTCTTGTTTTTACATATTGCTGTGGTTGTGACTGAGAAATACTCAAGTCCACCATATCTGAGGTTTAAGAAGTCCTGAAAAAATAAGCTGCAGGTCATGTTATTTCATTACTATTTCTATAGGACATCATTCCACTTCCCTCAAGCCCTAGCTCATTTTATTCCAAGTGAGCTGGCTCTCACTCAGGTGCTAAACCATCAGAGTGGCAAAGCCACCTCTTGATAAGTAAATCTAATGTTGTTTTGTAACAAGGAAATCCCTTCTAAAAACCACACAAATACTGATTCTGAACCAGACTTGCACTCTCCATATTCATTTACAGCCTTCATCTTTTAAAGAAGTTAGTAACGTATCTGTTCTTTATCACTACAGTAGCTACCATGAACAAATTAAGCAACTTATTTCTTTAAACTTTACAATTTAAGACCAAAGAACTAAAACCACTAAACACCACAAACAGTTTAAAAATCCATACTGCTGTCTCTTTTACTTAAAATGCAAATCAGCGCCCACCAAAAACCATGTCAATACTTTATCTAAAAATGAAAGAATTAACTGACATAATGCCTTGTTAATCGGTCTGTGCTCAGCATTCAAACCTCACCACCCTTACAGGGTAAGGGCATTCAGGTCAAGTCAAAAAAGCAACACGTAAGAGTCACAGATGGCAAAGAAAAAAGCTTCCTACAGCCCTATCCAGGGCCAGAGGGGCATCTCTGCTGCAGTGACCAACCACTGCTCCTGGCAGGGACAAAACCCTTCAGTTACACATCAGTGCAGAATCATCAAGACCTAGACAGATGCAGTATAATAATACTGTTCTGAAAAGCTGGGGAAAAGCTATTTTAAAGCCCTTACCTGTTTAGTTATTAGGTACTGGGTTGGACAGGCTTTAAATTCAAAAGGAAGAAATTCAAGTTGTGAGTCCTCAAAGCTGTTCGCAAAAGTGATATTATATATAATGTGGTGGTGCAGAATATCTCTCTACAGAAACAGAGGTATGTCTATATCTGTTTATACAGATATAGGACATACTCCGACACACAGTTACAGACTGCACCGAGTTTGAAGCTGATTAAAATTCATGCTTTTAGCTTACTGAGCACTTCAGAAGATACAAAGTAATGGTTTTGAAGCTGTTGAAAATACTGTCCCCACAGAACATCCTCACTGAGACATCTGCATCCTTAACCCAACCTCCTCATAAACAGAGGAACAGCTTCCCTTGGAATCCTTGCAGAATTTGTTACCTCAGCCTGCTTTCTGCAGGCAATCACATTAGTTGCTCTAGTTTGAGCTTGTTTTGGTTTTAACTTTCATTTTAAAGGTCAGTATCAGCATCTAGTGCTATGAAGCAGCTCTTTAAGTAAGTTCAAGACATCAGAACTTAAGGGTCAAAGCAAAGTGGTAAATTAAGTGTCACACAATACACAGTACCACCTGCAATACCTCTTCAGTGTAAAAAAATAAAATACACATTATAGTGTTATTCAACTACAAATCCCTTTGTAACCTGATATATACATATTTGTGTGTACATATATATATATATATATATATATATATATATATATGCACACCCCCACAGAGATAATACTCATGGGTTGGAAAGATATTGATTTCTTCTATATACAAGAGCATAAAATTTTATATAAAGCACTACAAATATATATTTAGCTCCCTTACCTGCAAGAATGCTTCAATTTAGCAAAAGATATTACAAACAGCTGAGGCTGCCACTAACAGCTCAGTAGAGAAAAAACTTCTAAATGTTTAACTGAAAAAAAAAAAAAGAAGTATTTCTATGGCCTTTATAGGAAGAGGCCACTACTACAAACCCAGTCAAAAATAAGGTCAGTGTGCTAAATAAGGCAGGCGCCAGGCAACAAGGGCAGAGGGCTTATTAAAAGTAGATGGTCTTCACTAGTAAAGTCTCACACCACTCACAAGTATGAATTATTCCTTACAAAAGAAAAAAAAAAAGGACTCAAACTGTGAAGGAAAAAGTAAACCCACACAGAAGATAGTTATTTTTGTGTCACGTAAAAAGAACACTGTATCGTGTATTGTACTTTATACTACAGGTCTAAAAACTCAACCTTAGTAGGATTTTTGTTTTCACAAAATCCTTATACGACAGCCTACACTTCAGTCAGAATTTTGGGGGAATAATTTTCAACTTTGGGTGCAAATGAGGAAATGCAAGTTCATTTAGGGGTGTAGATAAAACCCCTGCCCTATAAACCAAATGAATTAATATTTGTACTGAAATACTATCCATGGGTCTCATTTAATAAACAAGTCCCTTCCTGGCATCTAGAGAAAATGGGAACAAATAACATCCTGAATTATTTTATACAGACTAAACTGAAGCTTAGATTTGAGACATGAGGTGGACACAGCATTCATAAAACATTACAGTTGTTCCAATTCTAAGTTAAAAAGGTAAATTCTTGTATTTTGATACGGGCCTTTTTTTTTGTTTTTAAGTATCCACATTAGTCTATTTCCTCAATGACGTTATGGGAGATACTGAAAGCAATTTATTTTCCAGGTTTATCTAACCTGCAAGGATTCTCCAATGGATGGGGGGAGCTTGCTAAGTAAATAAAATCTCTTCATTGTGCCAGAAATTAAAGAGAAAACACAGGAGCAAAGAAGAGGGAAAGAAATATGGGACTGTGGCAGTTTTATTGTACTTGCTTTTAGCTAGAGCAAAAAAAACCTCCTTCAGGCAACAAGAACACCCGCCTTGCAGAATGCCAGTCACTGTGATCTACTCCAGTGCAGTCCACATTAAAAATGTTAAACAACAACAAAAAAAGAGAGTCCTAAGAATAACTGAATATCAGATGCCAATCAAACTGGTGAGACTATTCACTGAACCAAGGCATTACACAATGCAGTTCTCAAGTATTTCCAATCTATAATCCTGCGCTCTGTGCGAAGAAGTTAATACAAACAGCTCGTCCAGTCGTAACATCTTGCATATACTTCAGTATTTATGTAAAGGCAGAAAAGAGAGTTTCTTTATAAAGTACACTGAATCACAGAGCAAACCACATTTTGAAACAGTCAGTGTTCCAAAAGGGACACAAAACAGATGGTAGTTCAGGGTGACAAAATGTGGCAATATAAACCATTCACTGCTTAAGCATAAAGGCAAGTGAAGATCCTCAATTTCTCTCATCCATTCATATATGGCATTAAAACCCTTAGAAAAAAACGTTTAGCTTGCAAAGTTATAAGGAACAGGCAAGCTGCATAACCCTTTGTATCACTATTATATTGCCATTAAGATCAAAATTTTTAAATCTCTTTGTAGGAGAGAGAAAATTAATCTGAAACACTAACTTAAATTCAGCTACAAGCAGGAATTTGGATGTTAAGACTACCTGGAGAGACAAGCAAAATGCCCTGCAGCTGAAGTACAGCCACACCGCAAGCACTGGTTTGACTGGTAGCTGTGGAGATATACTTGAGTCTTCCAAGTAATATGTATTTTTGGAGAACAATGTGAGGACTGATAAGGGGACAAAAGTTTCCTTGATTTTTCTTAAACATTTATTCTTTGAACATAGTACTACTGTTCATCTTTCTCATTTGCAGAACTGCTTTATTAAAACAAACAGTTCTGAGGCAGTTAAAAAGGAAGTATTAGAGAGACCTGAGTAGTGTACGCTTTCAACAGAGAGAGACAAAGTCTCCAAAGCAGATGCAAGTATAGGGAAGAACAGTTAAAAAAAATTCAATAAATTTAGCATTAATACAAAGAAACAGATACTTAAAATATATCATCTGTCCAAATATAAAGGGAACAAAAATGTCAATACAGAAATCACTTCCCGGAACACTCCTCAGCATAATACGTAATAGAAGAAAGCATTATTGTTCCCTAAGATACTCAAAATAATTTCATCAGGTGCTTTGTAAATATTGTTTTAAAAAATTCAGAGATCAATTAAGCAAAAAAATATTAGTTGCGTTCTAGGATACTACAGAGGTAAAACTGAGAAGAGATTAACACATGAAAAGCTAAAAAGTTTGTTATAGCACATTCTCATTTTTACAACTACTCTTAATTTATTAGGAAAGGAACCAATTTAAGTTCTTTCTGTGAACGCCCCTATTCTCACATCCCTATCAATTTTTTTAACCTATTCCTAATTTCGACCAGATCTAACAGAGGGTTACACCTTCCAAAGATACACGAGCTCTTAAAAAGTTACATAAACAGTCAAGTCCAGGAGCCCTTCTAACTTGTCCCTAACTTTCCCCTTAAAAAAAAGCCGCAGCATTAACTCAGCTGGTTTAGACACTATTAGGTGATAAACATAATTAGTTCCCAAGGCATACTAAAGTTTTGAATAGGTGCTTATACTTCATTAGACACCAGAGAACTTAACCATACAGACTACAAATCTATAGGAGTTCAGATTTTACTAGTGCAATTGTTTATGGGGAAGGGAAAAGCTTGGCTGATGCAGGTGATGTTCTGTCAGGTCCAGGGAGTTTCTACATTATCTGGGTGCTTGTTATTCCATTAATCCAATTCCTGCACTGTTCCAGTATCTGACTCAGCCTTAACTTCTCTGTAGTCCTGAAGTCACCCAGAACACCCCAGTGCACAGCCACTGTGCTCAAGTTATTTGCTCTTCACATTCTCTTACACGCTTCAGTCTGACTTCATCTCTCCGTCACTGACATATGTACTCAAAATACTCTGCAAATTAATTTTTCATGCTTTCTCATCTAATGCAAAGTATGACCAGAGATCAGGAAAACATTTTTTAAATTATTTCAAATTTTACTACTCTGAAAAGTTCTAAAGACATGCCAGCGGCAGGTGTGTAAAAATTCTCCTGAAACACTTGAATAGATAAGGATGCTTTCCAAGTCACGGCTTATGTGTGTTCAAGGTAATTTCCACAGTTTCTGAGAAATTCATGTTTCATATTCACATTCTACTTCACTTATATTGCACATAAAACAGCATTTCCTAGCCTTCTGTAACACCCTCTCTCACTGGTAAATGCCAAGATATACAACTGCAGGACGACATAACAAATGAGAACACAACTAAACTTCTACCTTAAGGAGCTGAGATCTCCTGATTTTATGTCTAAATCCATAGGGAACAAAGTTTTGGAAAAACAGGTAAAAATCTATTATTTGTCAGCAATTTCTGAAGAGTGCGTACCCTGAAGAGCAGTATACATTTGTTGGCAATCTTTCTGCATAAATGTTACTGCAACTTTAACGTGGGCTCTAAGATAATTCCGTCCAATGGATAAACCTCAGGTCAAGTCAGCACAAAGGTAAATTTGGAGACAGCTACCTAAATCACATATCAACCATCAAAAGTCAATTATGATCACATCATATATATAAATATAAAAGTTTCATTATTTGTTCAAATGCTATTTACTTCAGAATTACACATTATAGCATAATCTCAATTTGGCAAGAGGGCGTCAGATACTGGTAAGGTTGAAATTGTTGAAGTAGTTACTAAGAAGAAAACCACCCCAAGCCATATTCCTCTCTGTTTGTGCAACCTCTTGCAACTGTCCATCAGGATAAATAAAATTATTTCGCCCCACTCAGGTTACGTTTTGGAAAAAAAAAGGCAAGTGATCAGAGAAGTGTCACCATCACCAGTAAAAGAAACATGGACTTAATATGGACTTCAAAACCATTTTTAAAATAGTTCATTCATAAAGCCATCCATACCATTTACAAAATCTACCTTCTTATGTAGCAAAACCCAACAAGTCCTGAACAACACACCAACTCACCTCATGTTGCCGATACCAACTTATGGACCTCGCTAGGAGCTGTGCAGCCGCCAAGTCTTCACAAAGTCCATGCAAGAAACAAAACTGGAAGGGTTCAACCATTTGTTACCATTGCTTTCAGAAAGCCTTTTTCTGGTTTTCAATTAAAAGCACTTTTCTAAACTCACCTATAAATCAAATTCATTCTTTCAGGGATCAATAACAGAGATCTGGCAAGCCAAGGTATCAATCTACTTTCATCGATATTAATGCTGAAAAAGCATTTTTGTCCCTGCTACCTGCTCTAAACCCAACACCCTACAAAACAGTACTGGAGCAATGAAATGCAGCTTACAGCACTCCACTGCTGAAGGAACCAGGCTGGCTTTCAGAAGTTCACTGTAAACTGCTGGTGTTTTGCTACCCACCTCCCTCACTGCAAGCAAGGGAATATACACACCCCAGAACCTATGCTCCTTATTCTCATCTTGTTGTTTATAAAATTGACAACATCCTCTGATTTGTAAAAGGTACAGATTTTTGATACATAACCCTTCCTTAAGCTACTCTGAACTGACAAGGCATCTCACATAAATGAAACATTTAGCGCTGGTTGAAATAGCAAAATTTTCCCCCAAATTTCCTGATTTTTAGAGAAGGCTTCCTCACTCTCAAAGCACCCTGTAACAGAAAGAGTTGCAACATAAGCCACAGAGGATAGAAGGTGGAAAGAAGCAAGCAAATCTTTCAGGTTAAACAAGATAGCTCTTCTCACACAGGATAAAAGGAGCTGTCAACAGCCAGGATTTTACTGCCTGGCTATGAGACAATTAGGAGGAGCTGGCATCTGGTCAAGAAGATGTAAAGGGTTACGTAAAGTGAGATAGGTGGCTCAAATTATGAAGGAATCTTAAAAGGAACAGAAAGAGGGAAAATAGGAACACTACAAGTCTACCTTATAAAATTCTGTTAGCACTGGGGATTAAAAACCCGTAAAATCGTACAGTGTTTTTCCATGTTCCCTGGTATTCTGGAGTCAGTCAGAAGAGAGTCACTTGATACTCATACAATTATGTTAAGTACAATATAAACAAGAAAATGGTTTTAGACATCTTTATTATTTAATAACACAAAGGCACGAGTTATTACTCTAAAGATGTATCAAGAACCCAGGATTCCAGCTGCAAAACTCAGAGCATGATAGTAATATGCTAACACAATGCTGATAGACAGTAAGTATCAAAATACTGACTACAGAAAAGCAACAGGTTTTTTGTGTGGTTGGTGTTTTGTTTGCTTTTTTTTTTGGTCTGTGGTTTGTTGTTT
The DNA here is from genome assembly GCF_036013475.1 of Columba livia. Classification (NCBI taxonomy): domain Eukaryota; kingdom Metazoa; phylum Chordata; class Aves; order Columbiformes; family Columbidae; genus Columba; species Columba livia. The sequence goes on along the minus strand of NC_088602.1, from coordinate 32,839,366 downwards.
GGTTTTTTTCCTTCTAATTGTGACTAAGGAGAGAGAGAATAAAGTCATTTTAGCAACTGAGACAATAACATTAGAAACAGTTCTCAGTGCCTCTGTTATTTTACTGTAAGTATTTAGTGCTCATAAGTATGTGATGGCCTTAAATTTGCCTTATACTACAGAACAAAACAACCAAAAACTGTGGCAAGTATACCTATTAAGTAAGGCACAAAACATATAAAACCTTAAATGGACCAGAAGTTAGAAAAATCGGTGTTTTCAGCTAAAAGTACTGCTGGCACAGATGTTAGTATTTATTTCTGAGACTTGCACGTCTTCAGCTTATAACTTCTAGATCGCTCCTGTTCAGCACACAAGGTTTGTACCTACAACCACCACTCAATCTTACGGTCATCACATACATATTTCCACATATTAAAAATAAGTCTTGAATTTGACACATTAAACTGATTTCTCTTTAAACTTCAAAGTTCACAAGTGTTACTGTGGTTGCATAGTTTAACACATACATCTGACTATCAAGTTTTCTAAAAATACCAGTTTATAAATTTAGCATTTTACTCAATAACCACAGAAACAGCAAGACAAATAAGTCTGATATTCACAGCAAAAGAAGTATATTAAAAAGCCATTCAACAGACCCAAATTTCAGGAAGTCCAGTGAAAATGGCTCACTATGTAAGTACACTTAAATAGCACCATTTCAGTAATTGTTTTTAGAATGTACCAAGACTGCAATGCATTCCGGCATAGTAAGAGGTTGCAACTGCCATGAAGCAGTAGCCTCAGGGCTACGTTAAGATTGTTCAATGATTTAAATGCACTGGTTAATTTAATGAAAGATCCAGGCATTTGTTTATAAAAAGTTTCATGGTAACTGATTAATTGGATTCAAGCACAAGCATCTGACTAGTTTACTCCAACTGCCAGAAGCAGAAAACAGGAAAATAAAAGTGCTCTTTACCTACTGCCAGAGGGTCCAGTTCACCCTCCTACCATCCCTTCTCTCACACAGCTTCATAACAAAGCTTTCCCCTTCCCTAATCTGAACATTAAAACTAAGTCCTATTCTTCCAAACTAATCTCCTATAGCAAAAAGAACGAAAGTACAAGGGCATGCGCGTGTGTTGCTCACTACTGCCAAACACAAGGTTTTTATTTGAGATCTCGCAAGACATTTAATTACGTTTGACTATAGAATCCCTCAGGGGAAAACAATTAAAGCTTTCTGCTTTCTAACAAATAACTTCTCACTCTTAAAGAAAAGCCTAAGTTTTTCCACTTCCATAGCTCTCAACATTTCCAATGTACCTTTTCTCAACACAAAACCATAGGAAACCTCAAAAAATGCAGTACTTCCCATACTGCCATTGTGACATTTTTGGATGAAATTTGTTTTTACGAAAACCTGGAGAGGTAGAAGCCTAATACCATTTTCACAAGAAGTTTATTAATATTATTTCTAATAATTTAACTGGACTGTAAGCAGAAAAGGCTTTACAAATATAACAGTCTGAACCACAGAACCCTGTTTCACAGATTCACATGGCATCTCCTATGAAGGGGACAGCAAGATCTAATCACATTATTAGACCTGTAAACTCTTAAACTTGGATTTAATGACTTGATCTTCAGATAGGAAGATGCCAGGTTTAGGTTTTATAAAAAGACATCTTTATGACATTGTAACAAAAAGACCATGAGAGGCCAAACTTCCTAAAGAATTATGCATCAGAAGTAATTTTCTGCCTAGGCCTCCATTTCTAGGGTGGCTTTGTGTGATGGAAAGAGGAGTCGTTTCTTTCCCAATCCCATTTTTGTCAGGAGATCCTGCTTAAGAGGAAGGCCAAGATCCAAACCCAGTCATCTTCCAGCAACATAAATGGCTCTCAAGATCTTCTGTTGAAGGCTTGTGATGCAGTATAAAGGTTAGAAGGTGTCCTGAAGCAATTTGGGAGGGAATGAAGAGGGAGAGAAGAGTCAACAAGATGCACCAAAGTAATAATGCATGTAACATAGTTCCAAATGACTTCAACTCAGCACAAAAGAGGAACTGGTAAAACCTCCTTAGAATTTCATTGCCAGTTTTCAAGTGATTCCTTTTGCTAAAAATCAAAAGGAAATTTAGAATAAACTTCCTGTGTCAGCAATGACATAGCTGGAGAAAGAAAGGCCTGACTGTGGGCTACCGATGTTTGCAAGGAAGAGGCTGTTGCTCTGCACAGCGTGAAGCAAGGAAGGCAGAATTTACCTGAGCTGATTCTACTGATTCCCATTCTCTGAGCCTGAGGGACTGCTGATCTTGTGGGTTGGTAACACATCCCCTTAACCAGGGCATCCCAGTCTATTTCCTTCACATGGGCAAAGAAACATGACTTAACAAACCCAGCAGCCACAGGTCCCTCTGAAGGAAGAACATATTTACACGTTTAGAACTGGGGAATTTTTTCAGTGCTAGGAGTCAAGCCGTATTTCAGACCCATTTGGCAGCTTCTATCTTACTGCACATTCACACCTAGCACTGGTGTAAAGAGACAGGGAGGAGATGGCAATTGTGTGACTACGGGCCATATACAATCGCTGGCCTTACCTTGGCCCCAGCCACCCGTTTCTGCTCTTGGCTTAGTTTCCTGTCTAGAAAAGGGTCAAACAACGAATGTCATTAGTGCTTCAAAGAACTGAAGTGTGAATATGACCCATGGACAGGAAGCTTACACAGAAGCATAGAAAACATTATTTCCAAGTGCCCAGGATATTTTTTTTTCTCCTCTCTCTCTCCCCCACGTTTTTTCTTTAAACTGCTCACACTCTTCCCTTATCTCAGTCTAGAGATGGAAGATAATATCAACAAAAAAAGGCACAGAGAAACAGCATAAAGTCCATCCTTCATATCTGAGCGGATGGTAGTTCAAAGGGGCCCTACCTACCTGCAACCCTGCTTGCCCAAGGAAAAAGAGACGCGCAAATCCTGGAAGCAGATCCTTCCCCAAAGGAAGTTTCTTTCTGAGTCTGCAACCTGGAGCTTTTGCTTGAGACTCAGTCCTCTGAGCGGATTCTTTCTTCAAACTCTCACACTGGTTCTTTACTTTTGTGGGCAGCTGGAAAAAGAATGAAGCCGTAGGCTGAGGCAGGGACTCCGTACGTCCAGGATAGGGAGGCAGAAAGACTGGAGGGGAAGGAAAAGTGCTAGTTGGTAACTTCTTGAATAATGATCTGCATTCCCTTGTTTCCTGCCACACAGAGACATACACATAGTCACTGCAATAGGGGAGGATGACAAGAGATGGGTACTAGACATGCAGTTTTTTCATGCTCTGATGCCAACAAAAAATACAACCCCGAAGTTTTGAGCTGTGAACTTTCAAGACTTTTAAGACATCTACCAACAGACAAGATCAATCATAAGATGTTTTGTCCAGAAAGTTCTCTCAGTTTGTTACAAGTAGATGTGTGTGTGTGTGTGGAGGGGGGAAAATAACACATTTAAGTGCTCATTTCTTGGAAAAAAATTCCACATCTCTCCTCTGTTCGCTTTCTCTCAAGTGAATTAAAAATGGCATCTATTGCAATGCAGTGAACATCTCCCCATAATCTCTTTAAGAAGAAATGATCATACTTACCTGAATGTTTCCCTCACTGACCTCCTAACTCCACCCCAATTCCTCTGCAAAGGACTTACTCCGATCTCAAGTCTTCTACTCTATTTGCAAAATCAGACCAATCAAACACTGACAGCAGTTTAACGCTCCTGTAATAACCTCTGACTTAACATAGGCATGTTATGATTGCTATGGAGGCTAAGAACCTATGAAAGTTCCTGGATCTTGTTTCTGGATTTCTAGAATACTCATTTTCTTTTCCCCTGAAAACCTAGATGTCCTAGGAGTTTTGTTGTTACTTGAATGACAAAAACATAATGTATAAGAGAGCTGAAATTTTCTTCTTCGCAAGTCCTGAAAGCTGATACACCCTTGTGAAATCTTGTCAGCAGCATGGAGCCAACATGCAACAAAACAGACCCAGAGGTCTGGACTTAAAACAGTTATATGCAAAGCCACTTGTGTATGTGTTCACTGGTTATTATCCATCGCAATACCTTCTGCACCACAGCAACAGTGTCGGGTATTTGCATGTAGGGTAACCATGGAGCTGTGTGCTTCACATGAGGAGGCACTATCATTTTACCTGCAGTGCTCTTCATTGCTCCCAAGACACCAGGTAGAGTATGATCCAAGAGTTAAGCAAGAAGGTACGCTACTCATTGTGTTTGATGCAATTTCACTTAATTCATTCTGGGGCAATTTTGCTGGTGTTTCTTCATCCTCTCCTTCAGAGTACACACCTAAATAAAACAGCTTATATGGTTAGGTATCTCACATATCCTTCAATTCTAAGCTTTCCCCTCCTCAAACTCCTTCACTGTGCTCCAAATACAAGGAAAAGCTGGGGAAAAAAAAAACTAGGTTTTAATACCACAGCAATAATATTTTTTTTAAAGGCATCTTTAATTTTTGCAATTAGAGTAGCAGACAGGAAAACTTACTCCATTTTTTTGTTTTGTGGGTTTTTTTTTTTTTTCTGTTTGTTTTGTTTCCTAAAAAGGTGACAGATAAAGCTGTCAAGGACAGAACCTGATATCCTACAGTAGTTAAGACCAAAACACAAGTTCCTTCCAGAGAAACTGCTTGGGCATGCACAATGATACTCTGCTTTTTGGTTCTTCTGAGAACACAGAATATGGTGATGGTATCTCAATTTAAGGTAAGAACTTATGCTCTAAACAGCAAGACTTCATAGAAAAAAAAAAAATAGGATTAATTCTTTTTAATGGAATTTCATGACTTTTCAACAAACATGAGACCAAGTTGTGTTCAATTTGACAAAACACTGCCTTTTTGATATTTTCAGACCAACTTTTGAAGATTAGATAGTCAGGTTCAGCCTTTTCATCCCACGTGCATGTTTTTGTGAAAGAAGGTCTTTCTGTTTAGAAAGAATAGCTGAACAACACACCCATAAGTGTACCTGGCCAACAGATATCTCCAGGATGACATACTTTCCTCTTCCAGTAAAGTAGAGGATGTAAGATAAAAATAAGAGAAAATATAATAAACAGAACAAACTTAATGCAAATTGCTACTGCTCTATGCTTCCTGGCTAAGAAACTACCATAAAAGGACAGTATAATTAAAAGCATGTTTCTTCTCAAGATTCCGTTCTAAACAGATAACTTGCAATACCTTGCATCTCAGAAGCTTTTCAAGTTGCTAATATTGTTACTTATAATCCATAACTAAATGCCATATACAGCATTATAGGTTTAATTTCAGGTGACGCGTTGCAGCCTACAAATGCCACTAACACTTCTGAAGGCAACATTCTTTTGCAGCTCAAAGCAATAGAAGGCATCAGAGCAAATCAAGCCACATGAAACAGCACGACCCAGCTTATTGCAGGTTCCTTTCAAACAGGAATCTGCCTGGGCCTTTGAGACAACCCCTTTCACCAGGTAAAGATTCTGTTCACTGCAAAGAAGACTCCAGATCACCTTCAGCAATACTGCACAGTACGAAATCACTGACTGAAGTTTCAGGGGTGTAGAACAGAAGATTACTTAGTCTTATACTATTTGTGTAGCAGTTCAGTAGAAGAGACAAAAATCCAATGTAAAATTTAAGGAGGAAAAAAAAAAAAAAGGATGAGGACTTTGTCCACTGGTGTTTTCCTTGGGGAAACAGCTGAACCAAACAGTTTCTGGAAGATCAATGTGAAATAAGCTGTTTGAAATAACTTGTTTTTAAATTCCTTTCCTTACAATCAAGGTCACAGTATCTCTCCCTTGCCAAAAAAGGGAGAACCCTTTACTTCTCATTTTTATCCTATCATACATCTTTCTTCCCTCGAACAAACTTGTTATGAACTCTAAAGAATAAACATGGTGGGTAATTTTTGTGTTCTAGCTATCAAGAATACTAACCTGATTGATTCCTATATACAGATATGCGTTTCAGGCTGAAACAATTACACCTTTTGGCATTCTGAGAAATACTAATAGATACTCCTTTGCTCTTCCGAAGTTTTAAAAGATTGGAAAAGAGATCTAGAGCAGACCATCCAAAGAACATGAATCGCTCTTCTAGAAATTTTCAGAGAGGTTTTTTTGTTGACTCACATAGATCAGTTCTGAGATGGGATGTTAAGCCAGTTTAAGGAGCTGAATATACAACAACTTTTCTCTCAGTCACTGTACCGTAGATTTCGCTGATTTAACTCAAGTGCAGGCTGTGATGAGATCCTTCTAGTTGGAGCAAGAAGAAGTTATGGCCGTGATGACACAAGAACAACTAATGTTGATGATCTTCAGATATAGATGAAGTCAGGAAAGGCACTGGCAGTTCTGTTTGTGAGCATACAGAAGCCAGTAAGGAATCCTATAATCAATGTTCTCATCTTCTTTGGGCAAAGAAAGGAATCTCTGCAATGCCTTTCCATAGTGACCCTACTGTCGATAGATACTCTGAGATAAAAAACTCACTTTAGTGCTTTCTTCCACCCTTGCTACGTGTCAGGTTTCACTGCTACTCACTAATCCAAAAGCTAGTGAAGAACGATCCCCGTTTTTCTGTAGTGTGGTTCTGCTCAATAGCCAGTAAAGAAAAACTTTGAACAAAGATGATGAAATCCTATAGAATACCATCTGCAAAATAAGCAAAAAACTGAATCTAGGTATTTGGTAAGTGGTATAGAGTATAAGCAACAATGCATTTTTTTATTTACAACACTGCAGCTCCAACAACTGCAGGATTCAAGTGAAAGAACATAGCAACAAAACGCAAACTGCCACATCTGATTCAAGTAAGATCAACTATTTCTCAACCACCAAACTGAAATTTTAAAGCAGCATGCAATTATTTTTAAGTGCAACTAGCCATATGGAGTACCTGCAGTTCCTAAAATGAAACTTGTTCTAGGTTAAGTATTACAGTTGTCACCCTGCTACCATTAGTCATACCTCCACAAATACGTGCAGGCTGCAAACCCGCTGCAGGATCTATGCACCAGCATCCAGTTGAACTGTTATTCAAAATAAATATTACAAATTTTAGTAAAGCATGTTTCTCCTGGAAACTAGCACCAACATGACATGCATATTAAAGTATCAACAGGAGTGATGTAAGGCTGATTGTTTAAATTCCAAGTTACTGACACTATGAAAAAATACTAGTTTTCCAAAACTTCTTGGGTTTGGATTGTTCTGTTTTTTTGGAGGGCAGGGAAGAAGAGGAGGAGACTCAACAGGAGAGAAGCGAAGAAGTCAAAAGTATTACAACAACTGTATCAGATATTGTTATCAAGTCCTAAAATGGAGAAAAGGCAGCAAAACAATTGATCAAAGTGTTGATTTTAAGAGATTAAGTGTCACGCAACCCATCATTAAAAGCTAAACTTGCAAACCAATAGAATGGTAGGAATCTTGTCTTTCTGAATTTTAGAATTTGTTTTAAAGCATTTGGCTTCTCCAGAAACATTTTGTGCTCAATTTCTTTAAAGGCCTTCTAAAAGAACAGAAGGCCACAGCATTTTCTAGATTATCAAGACAAGGTGTATGACAATACTTGCTTGAGACAGGCATAGGTACCAATCCCTGCAAGACCCTTCCTACCACCAGTTTAAGAGTACTAAAAAAATATGGCTTTTCTGAAGTCAGCATGACAGAGAATTCCAAAGTTGTATTTAGCCGTCACAGCAACACACATTTGAGAAACACAGCCAGTATTTCTTGGCGCATATATAACAGCAGGAAAACACTAGGGATATAAAATTGAATGATTGGTTGATTACAGAAAATATTATATTGTAAAAATAATCCCCATTAATAGACGCATCAATTTTGTAAAACTAAAGAAATGAGTATTTGTTAAACAATGTTATAATTATTTTTTCATTTTTAAAATGGTTTACTTTGCAAGAACATTTTCACATGTCTTTATTAACGTGATTTTTGTTTCTTGTCAACTCTGTATGCCAAGCACAGCGGAGTGTAAACCACATTTTAAATCAGATTAACAGACTTTACTGGCACTAATATAGATTTCTGTCATAAAGACAGACCTGCATTCAGCTTTAGGGAAATTCTGCTCTTCTGGGCAGAGTACGTGAGCTGATATTAAAAAGAAAAATAAATAAATAATAAGTGGTTTTAAGACATCATATGATGCCATGTTCACTTTTTTCCTCCTTAAGAAAGCTACCTATAGCAACAAAGGTTACAGTATTGATGGACACCTTGGAACATATTTGAAGAAATTACAAAATCCAGAGTTTCTTAATATTAACAATGTCTTTGTACTTTACTTTTTAGCTCTTAATACATGGCTTGCTTGATTTAACTTGATTCCATTTACATGCAATTAGCTTACAGAGATTTCTTACATATTTTTTTTTTTTTTTAAAGCATCATTTTTCTTACTGATTTCTCAATCTTCACACAATTCCTACACTTCTCTTGTCAGGGTCTTTCAGCCAGTCTACTTGCAGAACCTGGAAGCTGAAATACTACATGTAAGCAACGTTAAGAGATGTGATTCTAGTACTGTTCAATAGCCAGACTGGACTGGATGTCTGTGATACTGGGTTTTTTGGGGTTGATGGGTTGAAGTCCAAACTGAACTTTTCAGGTGAGAAGCTACTAAAGGCTTTTCTCTGTAGGTTTTGACCTTTTTGATAATTTCCTTCATTACTTTCCTCTGGCATCTGGGATCTCTGGAGAACTCAAATGCAGCAAAAATGTCCTTTTAATGCAATATTTACTCAAATATATGTATTGAATAGATAAATGTTAGTAAAGGGCAACATGGATACACTGGAAAATAAAAGCTAAACAAATGAGTTGTTTTTTATAGTCACCAGTTTTAAGAGGTTCTCCTTTAGAAAGTACTCAAAACATGCATTTCAGAATTGAGCACTTCTGTTACACTTTTCATATCAAATACTAATTTTTACATCTCCTACATTAAAAGAACTTCCTGCCTCTAGAGCTTATAAATTCAGCATGCAATCTGACCAACAGGCTTGATCCTCTCCTCATTTTCAGTAGCAGTAAGACCTCCACAGCCAAAACTGGACCGAGTTTTGTAGTAACTGTTACTGCTAAGACACAAGCTGATGTCAAATGCTATTGTGAGTTGTGTTAGTTTTCCAGCACTTAGAGGCGTGTGACGTAACCAAAGCTTATTTTTGTCTAACACAAGCTGGTGACAGTGGAGACAGAAGCCAATTTAGAGTCATGACTTGCAAACAATGTGCAAGCACACCATGATACCTCTGAATGTAGAGTCTGACTCTCAGATTCAAAAATCAAGCTTAAAAAGTCTTTGGTGCAGTCAGTTATGTTTTCTATTAGAATTACATTATTTTTACCTAGTAGGTGTAAACAGTACGTGAAATACGCATTCTAGACTATCTCGTACTGCTACCATGACACAAAACACGCTGCCTTTTAACTAGCTAAGTAAATGTGTTCTGAAGATTTCCTGACTTAACTTTCCTTTTCAGACTAGTGCCTCAAATTCATATGTATTTTAGTACCAAATTAAAATAGTGTCATTCTCTGAAATACAACTTGGAATAAGATTACCACAAATTTTATACTAGAAGTGTTCATAAATCCATTGAGGTAAAGGCCATTTGAAATGCAGCATTTGGCTTTGCTTAAGTAAAACTATATTGATCTGTCCCTGTATCTTCTCTCCATGCAAGCGCCTTCACACCTACCTGCTTGGATCAGCCAGAACTCCCAGCTTTTGCACTAGACAATTAACTTTGGCAGTGCCTCTTCACAGGCATACCAGTGTGCAATGTTTGACTGTCATTCTGTATCTGTTGAAATATTAGCATTCGGTTTAGGTTGTGTGAAAGAAACAAAAAAAAGTACACAGTATCAAGTAATACATTACAAAAAAATACATATGAAAACACAAAGATCTATTTCTTACCTAGGCTTACTGTTTTAACAAGATTATTCAGAAGGGGAAAAAAAGAGAGACAAACATCCATACCAAAATAGAAACTTACCCCACTGACTGATCTGGGTTGGAGAGTGTTTAACCATATACCGAATCTCACAGGACCCTCCTTCCTTCGAGTCAAGACTTCATTGACAAAAATAAACACAATCCAGGGCAGATAAAAAGAGAGCTTCTCACACACTCAGGCAAACACACAAGACACTATGAGGCCTCTTGATAAAAACATCCTTTGAATCACTAGTGAACACTTTCACATGTGATTGATAGATACAATATGCATCATTTACTTTGAAGCAAGTTTGACAACAGATACCAGAGATACTCTGGACATGACTCTTAGCATGAAATTAGTTGCCTGATCTCCAATTTCTGTGCCAAAATGTAAAGGACAGAGTTTCCCCAAAACTGTTATTATATTTAATAAAACACTTCTGCCTGTAAGTTCCTAAGATCAGCTGTCCTATGAAAGACCACGAAGGCTCCTTTCCTTCCACCACATTTACTTTCCAATGGAAGATTCTACAATCAGTGTGCACCAGGACTGAGATATCTGCATTAAAGTTCTGAGGTTTTAGCCATACACTATATGCAATTTTAATTTTCTATTTAATAATTGCATAGTTACTAAAAAAAGTAAAAATCTCACAAGTGTTCCATGCTGCCGTTAATTCTACACGCAAAAGAGCTCTTATTAGAAAACTATCTCACACTCTCTTAAAATTAAGTCAAACTCCATCTTCTAGTTCACCAAAAGATACAAAAAGGAAAGCATAGTGCATGTGACAAAGCCTGATACAGCCAACATAAAGAAAACTGCAACACAGATGCCTAATAAAGTAAAAGCCCTTCCTTGCTGGCAGGTGTTCAAAACTCCTTCTCTCTAGAGGCTGTCCAGTTAAGCATTATATTATACAGAATTCAGCTGAGATTGACTCTGTATTTAAGTGTAGTTACTGTTCAAAATAAATGTTTCCCCAAGTTTTAAATTATTCTTAATTCATCGTTTGGTATCTGAATAACTCAAATCCCCATAAGTATTTTGCAGACTAGATCAAAGCTTAATATGTGTAACTGGTTTTCCTTCTTTTTTTCTGGACAGGTATTATACTGAATATTAATTCATGTAAATAATTTTACATCTGAACAAGTAATTTTCTACTCTTGTATTTCTTAAGTATTTTTATTGTAGACTTCAGTCCAACAGAAAAATTCTCCTAACAGAACTTCCAGCTTCATACTTCAAGATGTGACTTACTGTAACAGTCTGCTTTTCCTAGCCCTAGCAATCTTTCAATGTTATTTTTTTTTCACGTTATCAGGGAATTGCCATTTACCAGTCAAGTTCTTTCATTCTAATTTAAAAAATGAAGCATGAATATATATATATTTAAGTGGTCTGTATGACAGAAGATTAATATCCAGTACCCACTAAAATGCATTGTAATGGTACTTGCATAGGCAACAGCACAACTTCATATAGAATATTGGGGTGAGGGCTAAATGGCACACTGCATACAGCATTAAAACATAGCAGAGGTTTCTACACAAACTGAATGCAGATTTCAGAAATATGGCATATTTAAGCCTATGCTAATCAAAAAGCTTGATTTTCCAGCAATGTATCTTGATATTATGACTCAGTACTTTCATTAATTAAGATTTTTCTCTCTTGTACATTTAAAATACATAGACAGAAAAAAGAGGTGCAGTAGAAAAACCAAAAGCACTAACAAAGTCATAGAATTATTTAGGTTGGAAAATACCTTTTAAGATCAAGCCTAACCGTTAATCTAGCACTGTCAAGTCCACCACTAAATTGTGTCCCTAAGCACATGTCTACGTGTCTTCTAAACACCTCCGGGGATGGTGACTCCACCACTTCCCTGGGCAGCCTGTCCCAATGCCTGACAACCCTTTCTGTGAAGAATTTTTTCCTAATTTCCAATCTAAACCTCCACTGGCACAACTTGAGGCCATTTCCTCTCATCCTGTCACTTTTCAGACAAGAGACAGACACCCTCCATTCTACAGCCTCCTTTCAGGTAGTTGTAGACAGCGATCAGGTCTCCCCTCAGCCTCCCTTTCTCCAGGCTGAACAGCCCCAGTTCCCTCAGCTGCTCCTCACCAGACTTGTGCTCCAGACCCCTCACCAGCTTCATTGCCCTTCTCTGAACTCTCTCCAGCACCTCAATGTCTTTATTGTAGTGAGGGGCCCAAAACTGAACACAGGATTCAAGGCGGGGCCTCGCCAGTGCCCAGTACAGGGGGATGATCACTGCTCTACTCCTGCTGGCCACACTATTTCTGGTGCAAGCCAGGATGCTCTTGGCCTGAGGCAAAAAAAAGCATCAAGCACCTCAACCTTTTCCTCATCCTTTCTCTCTCTGTTTCTCCCCACACCCAATAAAGGATGGGGATTCTCCTTAGCCCTCCTTTTGTTGTTCATGTATTTATAGAAACATTTTTATTGTATTTTACAGCAGTAGCCAGATTAAGTTCTAGTTGGGCTTTGGCTCTTCTGATTTTCTCCCTGCACAACTTCAGGGCATCTTTGTTCTCCTGAGTTGACTGCCCCTACTTCCAAAGGTCATAAACTCTCCTTCTATTCCTGACTTCCAGCCAGGCCAGTGGTCTTCCTCATTGGCTCATCTCTCAGCACACAGGGACAGCCTGCTCCTGCGCCTCTAGGATTTCCTTCCTGGAGAATGTACAGCCTTCCCGGACAACTTTGCCCTTCAGAGCTGCCTCCTGAGGGACCCTGCCAACCAGCCTCCTAAACAACTCTAAGTCTGCTCTTTGGAAGTCCAAGGTAGCAGTTCTGCTGAGCCCACTTCTTACTCTTCTGAGAATCAAAAACTGTCATTTCATGATCACTATGGCCTTTGATTATCGTATCATGTACAATTCCTTCTCCATTCACAAACAACAGGCCCAGTGAGGTGCCTTCCCTAGTTGGCCCACAGACCAGCTGTGTCAGGAATTTGTCTTCCATACACTCCAGGAGCCTCAGACTGTTTCCTCCCTGCTGTGCTGTACTTCCTGCACACATCTGATAGGTTGAAGTCCCCCACAAGAACAAAGCCTAGCAATCAGGAGACTTCTCCCAGCTGCTTATAGAATATTTCATCTGCCTCCTCATCCTAGTCGAGTGGTCTGTAACAGACCCCCACCATGATGTCTGCTTTGTTGGCCTTCCCCCTGATTATTAACCATAAAAACTCAAGCCTATCATCACCACCATTAAGCTCTAGACAATCAAAATGCCACCTAACATCCAGAACTACCCTACCTCCCCTCCCTTCTTCACCTATCCCTTCTGAAGAGTTCATAGCCATCCATTGCAGCACTCCAGTTGTACGAGTCATCCCACCGTGTTTCTGTGATGGCAACTATATCATAATTTCCCTGCTGCACAAGGGCTTCCAGCTCCTCCCGTCTTGCCCATGCTGTGTGCATTGGTGTAGATGCACTTCAGTTGTGCTATTGATCCCACCACCTTTTTGGAGGAGAAACTCTAATTCCTACATTACGATCCTCAGGCACTTCCAATACTGATAGTCTCTCATTACCACAATCAAGTCATAATTTGTTTTCATCCTTAACTGCAGTTCATTACAAAAACTTGCAATGAAACATTTATTCTGAATTCAACAAAACTATATGGAAGATGCTTCCATCTCCAGAGTGGCAGAGGGAGGCGTGGGGAAGGACATACTCCACGGCTCCAGTGGAATCACACAGAACACCTGTTAGCAGCGTGCACACTGGCAGACCATTTTCAAAGAGCCAATAACTTCACCATGATAACCTTGGCCTTTAAAGAAATGAATCATTAACTGGACTGCACCAGATTTGAGCTCCACATTATCTAGAGCTCATTAACTGTAGCAAAAATAATACTGAGTATAGACTAAACAAAACTATGCAAACATATGATGATTCTTTAACTACAATTTAATAAACAGTGGTAAAAGACATTATCAAGAAAGTGCAAATATTTTAAAAGGAAAGTAAAGAGAGAAAATGTAAATCTTAATACTCTTCTCACTACATACAACTACTTCATGTCTTCTTTCCCCACCTATTCCCCAACATGCATTAGCACAACTTATATTCCTTCCCTCTTCTTTATCACTTAAATCAGAACAAATGGTTATTCTGAGCAGCTATTCTGGCTATTCAGCAGCTAGCAATCAAAGAAGTCAGTATCATTTTACTACCCTGCTTTCCATCTATGACAAGGCAAATTTAAACTACATGTTCATTTGGAGCATAAATATATAATGTAAACGAAGTTAATCTGAGCTAAGAACACGACACTATGGACAATGACGTCAGTCTGGAGTAATCCATCTCCACATGGCCTAGTCAAAGTACACAATTCAATGGGAGGAACCAGAGTCACCATGAGGAAGCCAAATTCACACAAGCTTAACAATCCTTTTCAAAACTTCAGCTAACATTAAGCACAAAAATACAATTTATAGGAAAAGAGAGCTCAGCAACTGCAACAATAAATTTGTCTCTATGTTTTATTAGAATTACTCATTTTGTTTAGTAAATAACTAAAAGTTATTTAAAATTGTTTTAGTTTACATGCAGTTTAAAACTCCATAAACTTGCAAATTACTAGTTATTACACTTAAATGTTTTGAAGTCATAAACCATTTAAGACTACACATGATTAAAGCCCATTACATACAGAACTTTCAATTTTGATTAAGTCTTAAAAAAAATAAACATAACACAACATACATGACAAACCAAGTATTTCTACTAAACCACTTTTGAAGCCACTGCTCAATTTAAATCCAGTTTGGCACCTCAAAGAACAGGGGAGTGTCATGAAAGCGATGGAGTAGGTGAGCGCAGCCGTATTTTTGCCCCCATGAGCGCAAGGGATGGCAAGAGGCACCCTGATATTACCCGTTCTGATGGACGGCCACCAGCTCTCCAGGTAGCACATCCCAAGCTGAGTGAGCAGCAGCCCAGCCTGTATTTTTTAGGCAGCCAGCAAGCCAGAAGACACAAAGAAAAAAGGGAACTACTGTGGGGAGGGCAGAGGAAAGAGACACAAGAAGAACTTAAATGATTGGGGCAAAGGGAAGAGCAGCACGGTAACAGCACAAGGATACCTACAGTGCCACAGTCAAGGAGACTACGGATGGAAATACTTATAAGCCCTACACACATTCTTCCCCCCCTTTTTTTTCTTTGCTAAACTTCAGCATTCATGGGACCTTTTGTTTATTTCTCAAATAATAAACACAATAGTCATGGGAAAAACGGACTTTAAAGTCAAACCTTTTGAGGTTGGTTCCTATGTCCTACACTCACACTGTAGCAGAACCGCTGACTGGCGTGAACCCCACCAACCTGAACACTCTTGCAGCAGTAACTTTCTGCATTTATGAAGCCATTGCCAGGACTGAAGCCAATGTTATGGGTAAAATACTTAAGATTCAACATTAACCTGACTATTGCATCAGCCATGCTATTTTTAAGTACAATTCAGCTTTTCTTTCACAATCTGATGCAATCCTATATGGTTTTTGTTTTAAACACTGTTCAAATGCAGTTTGTCCAACACCACCCTATTTGCCAAATAGTTAAGAGTCATTCTAATACCACACAACGATGTCTACCAGTAAACACATTCGTTAAAAGCAATGATTGTTATGCTTGACAAGAGAACTGCTAATATTAAATTTATCCTTCTAAATAATATGCAGAGTTGGCAACACATTTTTTGTTATTACTTCCATTTTACTAGCTTAGGCTGTATGAAGGACAGCATCAAAATGTCTAGCATCACTGTGCAAAAAAGTTAAAAGACACCACAGGTACTAAACCCTGAAACAAAAGCTTTTCTAACGGAGAGGTGAACACTAAACAAAACATAATAATTTACAATAGAAATTTTGAAAAAAAACATATTATCAAGGTTTAAACAATCAAAGTATGGGGACTCAAAGAAAATTTTCAGTCTTCAAAACTTACAACCGATACACGCTCTTATTCCTGCTGTATTTCAAAGAGCCTGATCTGTTGAATTTAAAATCCAAATTTTTTAATGTAATTTTTTAATTTAAATTTGTGCGTACATTTTTTTAAGACGATCAATGCACACATTAGCACTTCCCAGAGCTGGCAACCAAACATTTAAAAGAAATTAGGCTCCATCAAGAATATTTTGCAATAGATACAATTGTTCTTCCCCACAGTTCTTTTAATTGCCTGGACTGGGGGAGAAAGACATATAGTTCCCAGTTTCCAAGTACCCAACACTTCTGGAATCTCTTCCCCTTTAACCAACCAAAGCACAGACAAATGTTTTGAAAGTGTTCTCCAACTGCAAACAGTTTTGAGTGGCCAGTTTGAAAGATCATTGGCTCAGTTTCAGGAGCTTTCTTCCTTCGAGACCACCAATACAAGTGCGTTTTAGAAAAATACAAAGTGAGACTAGCCTGTGCTAGAATAAATACCATCCAAGAGACAGCATGAAATAAAGCATCAGCTAAAACCAAAAAGAGTTTACTAGCACATGAAGCTGCAAGAAAATGGAATGCAATGGATGAGTCAGAAGTACAAACAAGAGAACTACACTGGAAAAAAAAGTTTCTTCCCAAACCTCTAGGACTGGGGAGGAACTAGTGGCCTTCACTATATATTGCTGTATTTTTATGTACCTAACACAAACCAAAGTTCAAAAAAATATTTCCACTGAAGCAAAACCACATTTATGAAACATTTATAAAAGGTTATGCAACAGAATTCTTCACACAGTTTTGCTGAGCTTTCATCAGTTCCTACAGTGTGTATCTAAAACAGCATCTTCCTACAGTTTCCAGACAGTTTACAATCTCAGAAAAAAATTTAGAGTCTGATTTGGTGGGCAGTTTAACTCAATTAGGAGGCTACAATCACTAGTTCGTTTCTCATGCTGACTCTAACCTCAGACTTGATTTCGTTTTCATCAAGCTACATACAGGATGACATTTGAAATATTGGCAATTTCACAGCCATAAGACTGAGATATCTTAAAAATTCATCATGGGAAACCAGGTTCATCATTTGTGAAACTCCTGTTGTCATGCTGATATAATCAGACCCCAAAATACAGGACTTGGCAAGGGGAAAACAAACTTAACAATACCTGTTCTCTCCTGTCTCTTTTAGTTCTTTTTCAAAGTTTCACAGAAGTTCATGAAAAGGTAATCATCAAGCTCAAGACCGTGTGTTTGCAGAGGGACATGCAGCTGCCAATTCTTTCACCTTTGTTTTGCCTTGAGTTATCTACTAAAGCCATTTAGCAAATTCAACAGAACAGGAAAATAAATAGTTTGAATAAATCTGAAGAAGGATTGAAAAGTGTATTCCATTTTCTTGGCTCCTATACACCCACTCTGGTCTACTCACCAGCCAAAGTAAAACCACAAAAAAACCCAAACAAGTTCTGAATTACTAGTAAAACTAAAGTCCGAGCATGTTATTTTCACTCCGTTATGCCACATTTCCCACTAGTTCAGAAAACACAAAATGAGGAAAGTGACGAAGAGAAACTCTCCAACACTAGAATAGCTGGAAACAAGTCTGTAGTACCCCATGTCAGGCCTGGTGATCCCTTCAGACTTCCAAGATGCACACAGCAAGTCCAATGGATACACCTCTCCACTTGTGTGAGAATCTACACCTACTTAGCTGCTGCTTCCTCTGGAAGGAGTTTCAGAGCTTGCACAGGTTGACAGCTGCCCAGAAGCCTGTAGGCTGCTGCCCAAAGCAATATGGTAAAACAGCGCACCATGGAAAGTAGAAGAGTTGGCAAACCGAAAATGGCAGGTCAACAGGTTCCCTGTCAAACTTTATAGTTCTTCAAGTTTCTGTTCTCCTCTACAGGCACTAGTGAAAAGGAATTCAGAACACAAAAACTAAACCAAGGCATTTTCTTTCTATAGAGGTCTCCCAAGATGATTGTCCCGCTCTGCTCTGCACTGGTGCGGCCTCACCTGGAACACTGTGTGCAGTTCTGGGCAACACAGGATAAAAAGGATATAAAGCTACTGGAGAGTGTCCAGAAGAGGGCTACAAAATTGGTGAAGGGTTTGGAGAGGAAGCCATATGAGGAGTGGCTACAGTCACTTGGTTTGTTCAGCCTGGAGGAGACTGAGGGGAGACCTCATGGCAGCTACAGCTTCCTCACAAGGGGAGGAGGAGGGGCAGGCGCTTATCTCTTCTCTTTAGTGACTAACAGGTTGAGGAGAAAAGCAAAGATACAGAGAGCAACCAAAGCAAGGTACGGAACCACAGGAAGGAAGCAAGCTAAAACAAGCCAGCCATCAGAATTTATAGCAGTATCTACATCCAGTTTATTGAAAAATGGTTTGGTGTTGGTTTTTTTTGTTTGTTTTTTTTTTTTGTGTGTGTGTTTTTTGTTTTTGTTTTTTGTTTTTTTGGGGGTGGGGGAGATAATAAATAAAATGCAGGTGTGTCATTAATAAGTTAAAGGTGTTCCAGAGAACAAGGAATAACTGCAAGCTTAAGAGGACTAATACAAGTTAAGCTTGTAGTTTACACATCAACCTAAGATACTTAACATTTTCAGTTTCAGTTCAGTGATGGAGGAAGAAGATTATCTGTTCTAGTGAAGAACTGCCTTCTGTTCCTGTTTTACCTCCATAGGTGCTAATTTTTATGTTCCCTTCTTAAAAAAAAAAAAGGACAAGTAATCATGCTTGTTTGCTGCATAAGCAACGTATCTTAGATTTTTTTATATAAATATTTAAAAATTTATAGAGTGTATTGAGTTTCTCACAGGATGACCAACAAGTTGAGGAGCTCACCTAGTCCAACCCTGCTGCTCAAAGCAGGGCCAGCTAGCAGAAAGGAGTAAAAAGCTACAAAAGGAATAGTAAGCTGTGAGATGTTCCAGTGTACCAACCTCTGGGACCCAGAAGCAAGGGCAGCACCTAACAGACCACCTTTTCATGCCCATTTTCTTAAAAACTGGGTAGCAATGGTACTCTTACTTCACCATGAGAAACAAAAACTGCATTTAAGATACCTGTACACTAATTTTTGGAAAGGCAGGCTTTTTCTTCACAGGAACTATCAGGCATTCAGTGAAGCACAATGTGCCACAAGGCCATTAAGTAACTATATTTAACATATTCTAACACCTCATTATCAAACTGGTAAAACAACTTGTTTACACATGTGTCACAATTTGATATTTCCCAATTTAGAAGAAGTCTTTCTCTATTTGTTGAGAACCTCTTCCAGGCAATACACCATACCTTCACTGATAGGAACAGTCTATTATTGATTTGTAACTAAAAATCTATATACAGCAAAAGCATCACATAAAAAGCTTGCATCTTAACGTCCAAGTTTTGAGAGAGTAAAACACTCAGTGAAGATGGTACATTCTTCTCCAATTGATACAGTCCTAAGTCTGTGCAACAACTGTATTTTTAAATTTATAACTTCTTGTTTTGAAACTGAAGAGCCAAGAGACAGCTACAGAAAATGTGCGAATTTTCTTTTATCTATCTGCATGACTTAGCCCAGGAAACACCAAAAGACATGAAAAGAGGAAGTGTGAACAGAAACAGAAGCTTCAAAGAGCCAGTTCCAAAAAGAGCAAAGGTAGCAAGTAATATTCAGGGACACTATTTTTTTATTGACTTCAAGGGATTTTTCATCCAGATGTTTTGGGACACATTGCATTTGAAGAGAGTACATGCTAAGACTACTAAATAAACCAACAGATGAAGAAAGCAAATAATTTAACGCCTCTTGAAGCATGAATATTAGCATGACTTTTTAAAAAATGTTGAGTTATATTAACTCAAATCCATTAGCAGAATTATGGAGACTAAATTGCTCCTCCCTAGTTGTCAAGTAAACACAGTCACTTGTAACCCTTTAAAGACAGTGATTTATTTAAACTGTGTCAAAGACTGAAATTAGCATGAGCATTTCATACTAATTTTTATGTTATGTATTACAAAGTAAGGTTTTAAACATCAAATATTTGGAGATATTTTACAGCTATGACATCTGTTCTGGTTTTTATAAACTAATAGCCAAATTAATGAAAGAAAACACTACATTGTAAGTACACCATATTGTAAGTAACTAGCGAATAATCTCACTGGCTCCAATAAAAAAATCCTGTAAGTACATGCATGTTTTCAGCTAAAGCAACATTATTAAAAATCTTAAGGATATAAAACATTTAAGAAACTACTCAAAAGTCAACATTGTGTAAAATCAAAATCCTCAAGGGGAACGTATCCAGATTCCTACTTTTGGGATGCATTGGTGCAAGAGATAGATGAGAGTTTCAAACAACTAATATAATCAGCTCTGCGTCAAACCACAGTAATTCACATTTCCCCACCCCTCCTGCTCATGTCCTTTTACTGACCCATTCAGACAAAAAGAAGAAACATACATATGCAGTTGAACAAAATCTCAATGAATTTTTAGACCACTATGAATAAATTCCAACAGAAAATTCTTCTCTGGCTACATCACTCTTTTTCCTCCAGGGAAAAATGGGTTCCAAATATCTAGAAATAATAAGCATTTGTCAAAGGCTCTGAAATTAATCCTGCCTAGATACAGCACAGAAATAACTACCATATCATAAATGTTTTCTGTCTTAATAATCCTTTTCCTAGATCTATGCAGGATTCCAAGAATTATCAAATGTAAATTCAAAAGTTAAGGAAGAGATTTACTTGTCCATCTCCCTTCCCAGCTGGAAATTCTACACATTAAACCTCAGGTGTTGAGATTTTTTTAATTATTAAGTAGGCCTTCTATTACACAGCTAATTATTTGACCTGCTTATATTAACATTTAAAGGACAAACACTATTAACACAAAAGAATTTAACAGGTTGTTTTGATGCTGGAATGAGATGTAAGGTTCTTTTGTGAGGCAACTGAACAGCTTAAATAACATGGGGAATCAGATCATCCTAACCAGAACAGAAAAACAGCATTACAAAAGTATCTGAATCAGGTTCTGCAGTCCTTAGAACAGTTCATATTTTCAATATGAATTTCAAACGATGCAAAAATATTTGCATTTCGGTCTCATTCCAGTGAATAATACATTTATTATTAAATACAATCACTGAAAATCTACTACTTTTCCATCTAGTATCTCCTAAAGCTGCTGGATTTTACCAGTTTATATGTTGAAACGAGTCACATACTAACAAGAGTAACAAGTTTTTCAGTAGAGATCTATATAACATGCAAGTGTTTCTATTCCCTTTGCACTTTGAGGGCACTGACATCAGGTGTCACTGATTTCAAAGCAATTTACAAACTACCAATTATGCACTAAGCTGTTCTGGCTTCCTTATTTTTCCTCTGAGCTTTGTCTTCAGCCTCACTCTGCTTAATTTTTTTTTTTTACTTAAAAGAACTTAGGTACCACTTTGATATACAGTTCAAAAAATATTTAAGCCACATCAATTAGCCAAACTAAAGTATTAAATACTGAGCAATAGTAGAAAAATCAATCCGTTTCATCATTTTCTCCAATTAGTCTCAAACCTCTAATTACAAAAAAGCATGATCACTTCCAAAATGCAAACAGCAGTGACAATTCTTTTCAAAAGCAAAACAGAGTCAGTACTTACACTTCTTAGTTGTAATTAAAAATAATATTGGGAGCACCCTACCTCATGTCCTCAACAAGCAGAAAAAAACATTCCATCCATCCCCACAGCCTACTAACCAGTACTGCATACTTTAAACACTTCTGCTGAAATTGTAACTGATGGCATAATAGAAGTTTTTGCAAAAGGCACCTATTAAAACTTCTGGCACTAAGTTATTAGATTGATTAGATTTAAAAACTTCCAACAGAATTAGATGGCTAGTTCAGAACAATGTAGCCCCTTATGCTGAACTGTTCATCACAGGCATATCCAATTGTATGCGGGAAGCAGCACATACACATACAACACTTACATGTACATCTTAAAAAAAATGTTTCCACAGTACCATAAATATGGAAGATAAAAAGACAAGACCAATGCTTGTAAGATCAGCAAAAACCCTCTAGTCAATGACACTGAAAAACCCTTCTGATTAAGGAGCTCACCAGCCCAATTCTATATACCTACATATACTCAGAAAGTACGGCAGCTTAAAATAACACATACTATTACAGAGTAGCATCTGGAGGAAGAGGATGTATTTACAATCAATGGATTTGGTTTTCTCTTCCTACCTGCCTCTCCTCACCCATCAGTGTTTATTATTCCCCACCAGAAGATTTCTTTTGTAAGAACATATTCCTTTTGGTCTTGATTATCAGCACCCCTTCTTTGTCCTGTATTTTGGCTACATAACCACCTTCATGAGCATAGTTTTCCCCTGCACTCAAGCTTCTACTCCTGTCTTCAAAGATGCTGCTGTCTTGCCTTGCTCAGCAACATACAAATTGTTTTTTTCATTATACAGATGAAGTCCAAATAACACAGATCAATAAATACATCAACTTCTTCAGATCCTTTTCTCCTAGGATGCTTTACAGATATCAAAGTTATGTTAGAGGTGCCAGGCACATTTTCTTAAGTGTAAAGCTACACCTAAGTTTCTACATATGGTCACATCCCCCTCCTCAATCTTTAGCATAAAGTTTATCTTCCAAGAATGTAAGATGCTCATGTTTGTCCCTCTTCCAGTAGATGTGAACAAGACGTGATACTTGATAAGCACTAACATAAGAATTATGGGTGATATTTCTTTATGGATATTATATTCCACTTCAAACAACTCTGTACCCATTTCCTAAGAAATTTAAGATATTCAAAAATGAACAATTAATTCATCACCTTTAGCATTCCCATAAACACAGTATTTCACAATATCTCCTAGATAATAATACGATGCAAACTTCAAACAAAGACTATCCAGCATGAGGAAGACATAAATAACTTTCCTGAGCAGTAGCTGAAGTGTAAATAGAACACTTGGCTAATCCTATTTTAATTACTGCCACACCGCACTTTCTAATCTCATATTAAACATGCTTCATTAAGGCAAAAGATAGTCTAGATGAACTTATTACATAAAACAGGTTATAGACAAAAAAAATTAATTAAGTACAGAAATTCAATGCAAGACACTAAACTAATGCGCAAAATCACATTTGTTAACTGGTCTTATACATTAGTTATAGGCCATGGAATGACTTGTATATTACTTTTCTGAATTTTGTATTTTAAGCCAATATCCTCCAATACTACCTGATGTTGCAGCCAACAGAGAACATTTGAGATAGTTTGTACTCGATATCTAGAAAATGTTATGGTAATAAAAAAGACTAAGTTTTGCCAATTTTTTTTATCTTTAAACAAGATCAACAGACTTCCTGCATTTCTAAATTTACTCCTCATTTTACTGCTAATTTGCGGTATAATTGCATTATTTGGGTATAATTCACATCACATGCCACTTTAAAGTCTAATCAAACATCCCCTCCAAACACCACGCACAACTCCCAAAAAGCCTACAGACACTTCCAGCTTCTGAAATAGGATTCCTGGACAAGATGCTGTAGATCAAATACAATATCAATATTTAGCCAATAGTCACATGATAAGGAAAGAAACAGCCAGATACAGTAACTGGGGCTTGTCTTAATCCAGATTTTTACTTAAATCCTTCCCACAACGGTACTCTGTCAGGGACTACATCCAGATCTTGTTCAAGCACAAACTCACTAAGAAAAACATTCATTTCCACAGACTGGACAAGATACAGACATTCTGCTCTGTGTAAGTATTCTGCTGCTGGATGAATTAAAACAGAAATACAACACAATGAAAAGAAAGTTATTTCCAAAATGTTACAAACTGGAAGTTCTAAATAAAGTCAGAGAAAACCCTAAGTAGATTACTTGTCTCCTTTAGGGTTTAGTAACCTCTGACATGCAGAGCATCTGGTACGCCAGCAACTCTAGAAACCCAGAAGTCCTGAAAAACATGCTCCAAAATTTGTTAGTAGCATAAAGTCAAATTCCTCCTCAATGTTACTTACTTAAAGCATTTGACAAAGCAGCTCTGTGATGAGAGAATGAAAAAGTTATGCCAGATCTCAGAGTCTGGTAACATTCTTTAAAATGTACCCTTGTTGAAAAAACGCCCATAGATACTGTCCTGTTCTTTTTTTTGTTTTGTTTTGTTTTAAACTGTGAAGACAGTTCAGGGGAACTTTAGTAACAGCATTTACCTGACAGAATTGGAAGGGTAAGTACAGGAAGCACTTCACATCTTCTACTCAGAGTCCTTTGCAGGCAGCAGTAACACTGAGAACCTAGTGATTTTGAAATGCTTGCTACTTGGCTATTTTTTCATTAGCAGCAGCTAATGGCGTTATCAGCAGATGCTCTAAGAGGGGTTACCACACCAGAAGGCATCTCTCCTCCCCCGAGGCAGGGTGTAACTACCAAGAATGACTATGAGGAACAGGGAAGGAGGCTGCTCAAAGCCACCCCTCCTCCCGGTACCCGCGGAGTCTGCAAAAGGACAAACGACACACTTCAATTCCATCACACAACCACTAAACATATTCATATGTTTATAAAGAAGAACTGGCCTAGAAAGGCCTACAGTGTATCCTAACGTACAACCAAGTATCTGAAAAAATGCACTGTACAACTTCAGTATAAGCTATTTAATTAGTTTGAGTTGCCAACAAGAATTGCTGCTATCTAGTGTCTTTACAGGATTTTAAACTTGTTCTCAAATATTTTGTTAAATAGGCATATCATTTTAAAATTTTGTAAAACTTTAACATTAGAAGCTGCCTTTTGAAGTTTTGTTTAACATTTGCAGCATTTTTTCGCTTTTACAGGCCTGCAGGATGTTTGCCAACGGGGCTCTAATGCCAGTGCTATAGCATCCAAAATGCTATTTTAAGCCATTGCTGTGCTGACCATTACATTTTTCAACCACGAGAACAGCTTCCTGAAAAATAACAACTGTGAATAAGTGTTTTTGTTAATAAATGGTGAATATATTTCTTCTGCTTACATGACATCTTAATTTCTGACCTATGCTTTGAAAGAGCATGGCAGTTGTTACACTTTTCCCTACTTAAAAGGTGCAACGACCTCAGCTTTTGCTGCTCCATAAAGTCAATAACACACCATTGCATCTCAGCTAGTTTTTAGCAGCCATGGTATTAACTGCAATCATTCACATTTCTGCAAGCAACAGTCAAGGTATATAACATGGCCTTCTTCCATAACTCTGTTTTTCCATTTGACTTCATTAGTTTCCTCTCCTACCCTCATACTTCAATATTATTTTCAATAAAGTTTAAATAAAAAGACTTATGTTTTAGTTTAGTTCTAGTTTGGAATAAGAAGGTATGGAGCAGTATCCTGTCTTCAATAGTTGCAAGCACCAAATACTCCAGAAGTCACCAAAAAAAAATTGAAAGTAACAGGTAGAGCAGATCTAACTCAAAAATGTACTTGCTTCTTCCAAACTGGCTAGAAGTAGTCCCAGAAGCTAAAGCCAGAAGTCATTTAATATTCCATATACTATTATAATGCTGTATAGTTTCCTACAGACGTACATACACATGTACACGTATTTTTTTAAGTATTGCTAATTTCTAGGCATCCACAGGATCACATGGCAATGAACTCCACAGACAAAACCTTTCTTAATATTACCCAAGACAATTTTGCATGTGTCCTCTTGGTCCCTGACTATTTGAGGGTACATAAGGTCCAGATCTTGTTCTACACTAGTTCTCATTTATAATTTAAAGTACAAAAAGTGTTCTCATAGCTTTAGGTTCCTTAAGAGTCATTGTCCCAATCAGAAGTTTGATGTAGGTTTACCATTCAGCTTTAGAAATTTGTTTCTCGGTTTACATATTACTTTGTCATTCCATTTTGAATTCCTGCTAAGCCTTGTAGGTCATCTTTAGACATTTTTTTAATTTTTTTTTTAAATACAACACTGCACTTGAATTCTGAGATGTTGTAGGACAGGCACACTTAACACAATTTTTATGTCCTTTACAGAACTCTTTGGAGGACTGCTTGTCACGCTTTCAAAGAAAATACTTCCATCCAATAGCTTTGCAGGCACTAAAATAGTACATTCTAAATGTTTTAAGTATTTAGACAGCAAATACAGCGATTAACGATTCTAGAGACTGGATTCTGACGGTCAGGCACATACAAAAGGTGACGATAACTCCTGCTAGCCACAACTCTCTGCTGTAACGTGTTAATATTTATTTTTCTCCTTCCAGCGATCACAGTACTCTCTACAAGCTGAAAATATCTCCATGAAAATCATAATCTACCATTTACATGTTAAAGTCCAATGAAAGAAAAAGGTTGCTCAGTTACTTCACTATGCTGCAGCATACGCAAGCAGCACTAAGAATCTAAACATCCCAAAAGCAGAGTCAGTGTAACCTTACAAAAGATGCTAATCCACGCTTTCACAACAAAAAGGTGACTCAAGGAATTTTCAATGCAGTACTATTTCAGAGATGGCGTGCTTCATTATTAACAGGATACATTCTCTAGAGGAACATACAGATTACTATCCTGCTTTGCTGTTCTGTTTTTTCATAAAGTACTAAAAACATTTAGGATTTTGCCTGATTTAAAGCATCACCATCTTAAAATCAATTCAGAAATCGCATGAACATCAGACAGTGGCTCCTTTAGTACCATTTCTTCTGGTCTTTGTTATAAAGCAGGCAGCAAAGTGTAGCCCCAACTCACAACGAGGCCTTTTAGCTACTATCCCATAATTAATAAGAAGCTGCATTCCCAATAACTGCGTGTACTTGGATCTAACACACACATACCTGATACCATTTCAAAAACTAAAATCATTTTCCCAACCAAAAAACGAAAGAAAAAAAACAAAATCACCATCAAAACATTTCACACCTCCTTTCCTCCCTCATCTCTCTCCAATCAGATACGTGCTCAGCAACTCCTCTCTTTCACAAGCAATTACAGAATTGGACGGAGTCTCACAAACTTGGAAAGAAAGTAAAGAAAATGGAAGCACATGCATATCCTGCACCATTCCCTGAGCATTTATGAGTAACTTGCCTTTTCACCCAATTTAGGATATTAGGCCTACTAAAGAAACACTTGGCAGTGCAATATGCTGATCTATTCTTAACATAATAACCTCATTCAATAGAATAAAGAGGTACATTTATACTTTGAATTCATTTGAGTGCTACAGTAAATTATTTAACAAGTACTTAAAATATGTAGTAATTAACTCATAGTTCCTTTCACTTTATTTTCACTTGGTCTTATTTTGTAAGAATGCAAGAAATGAAACCATAAAAGCAGTAATTGTTCCTTCACTCAGCAGTAGGTTGGTCAGTTGGTTAAAAAAATACTTTATATGTTCGGATATACATGTACACAGATATGCGCCATTCAGAATTTTAGACCAAATAATCTCCAAGAAAATTAATCAAAATGTTTAGCAGAAATTTCAACTTATGGCCAGCTCAAGATTTTCATTCAACAGCTTATAACATGAACAAACCATAATGCTGAATTTAAAGTAATTATTACTGCAAACTCCTTCCCTGCCAGATTTCAGAGACACTCAGAGCTTGAGAATCCTGTACTGCAAGTGACATCAAAGGACAGTGACAATTAATACCTTGCACAAGTTCCCACACACATGACAATCATTAAGCATCCCGAGTTGTTCTGATTCCCCTTACATGCCTTTCTATAGAGCAGGCATTGCTGCACAAACCCTTGCAAAATCCTAGAGGAAACAAAAGCATTCCGCTTCTGCCTGGCTCAACCTGGACGTAAGAATTAAGTTGCTGTTTGTAGTCCACAGACAGATCTCCTCAGAGAAACACTGAATCTTTTCACACAGTACAAAAAGACATTATGATACTTTGACACATATACATACATCTGGTAAAACTACCAAACTGAAAATAATCTTCCAAGAAATCTAGAGAAGTTAATTTTTTTTACTTATCCCAACTCAGAGGCAATACATGGCAAACAAGTCACTCAATTCAGATTCTGCCCAAGACATTTTTTTCTTGCTCTTCTTTAAGAAGTGATATATTTCAAACTTTCAGTCACAACAGAAGTCAAAGCCATCATACATAAGATAGTGGGCTTATTTTTAATAACAATCTTCCTTACTAGCTACAACAGCACTTAAAACCACAAATTCAGTGTGGTTACATTTTTAATTATTTTATTTCTTCAGTTTCTTATACGTAAGTTACGACTGCTAGACACCATATCTTTCATTTATACACAACTGTGACAGAATTGGGCAAAGTGAAGGTCAGAGAAAGCTTAAAAGGCATTTAAGTTCTCTCTCATCTTGACAGGCATCCCAGCCCTCTATATTGCACAGGGAGTTCAAAGTTACTGGAAAAACATTATAAGATATTTTTGTTTACAATGATTTAAAGGCAAATACCATTTATAAACTAAGCACAACCAACATCTAACAGATACTAAGTTCAGAAACTTAATACTTTAATCAATTAAAAGGACTGCGGACAAGATATGTATGCAATGAAGATTAACACTAGGACTGTTACTGATTCACGAGACAAAGGAGTACAAATAAATTATCAGCAACATCTGCAAAAAATGATGCAACTTATATTTGATTTGCACCTTCTGATCTTACAGGAATGAACCCACTGTAACGCTGAGAATACAGAAATAAGCACCGACTAACACCAGGGCATGCTGAAATCACCTTATCTGCATAACTCATCTTTAAGAACTACACTGCAGTATAGTAGTAAAAAAAAGCCATTATTAAATGCATGAAGCCACTAAGCCTGTTTTTGAATGCATATCCACATTTTCAGCAGCTTTCAGTACTATCCCTAAAACTTAGCACAGTACTATGATACTGTTGCTTAAGCAACTGCTGGATAAGTTTGTATATTCATTACACATGAAGAAATCAGAGCCCTGAAAAGTTCTTGCTGGATATCCATGCTACTTAAAATAACAACAACAAAATACAAATGGAAGTACTTAAATCACACACAAGCTCAAACAATTTGCTTGGGCAAGTGGTTCAGCACACTTGAGCAGCAGGTTATAAAATACATGACAACCAACTTCCAGTTGCTATCAAATCTATACCTTACTAGAAATACTGTCTACACTTTTTTTTTTTTTTTAGACAGACTGGGGGCCCACTTGCATCTTTCTGTTAAGCCTGAACTTCTGGATGATCTTCTGGTGCCTGTTTTAGCAATTTATAAAGCTGTACTCTTCCTATACTCAAAAGAATGGGTTATTCAAAAGTATATAAACAGATGATCACAGTACCCCTCAAGTTTTATTAAATACAAAGCACAGTTTTCTGAAAGTTTCCTTGAGAAAAACAAACATCAGTTGTACCTGCATTTGTTCTCCTACAAGCATTAGTCAGCTTAAACAAAAAGTGTTCCATCCTTAATGTTAAAAATCCTTCAAACTGCTTTACTTCTACCTGAACTTCAAGCTTGAATGCCTACAGTACTTCAATATACAACCTGATTGTCAAAAGTACTCAATATATGAAGATTCACAAGCACTACACACCTCATGAAAGCTGTACAGTAAACATTTAAACACAAAGAAAAAAAAAAAACACATAAAAAAACCCACAGCAACACACATTGGTCTGAGTGCCCAAATACTGACGTACCTACCTGTGAATCTTTCACTCTTAGCACAGTAGTGAGAGCTTGACTTCATATATACATACAGAACAACACTTAGACTGAGGCATATTCATACGTTCATATAGCCCAGTTTATATTTTTTTAAATAATTCACATAGCATTATTCTAAACTTACAGTAGTAATATTCAGGCTCAATGTACACTTTCATTTTAAGTATCATGATAAAAAGACTAGTGGAAATCTGGAAAATTACTAACAATAAAAAAGGTTTCAATATCAACAGCAGTAAAACAACTTGGATGAAATCAAGACCTGTAAGTGTAAGTTAAAACTGTGGAGTAGGAAAAAAAAAATCATCAGGAGTCATTTCTAAAGTACAAAAAATAATGCCAAAATAATTCCAAGGAAATGTAATAACAAATTAATTGCTTGCTCGAAAAAAAAATGGTGAAGAAAGTTTATTGTGACTTTCCTGTTCTACCAAGTGTTGAAGATTTTACTTTGAAAGCGTAAAAAACTTCATAAAATTGAACAAGTTCAATTATTATAGCATAATATTGTATTTGAACTATGATGAGTATTGTTCTTTATCCTGCACAGCACCTAAGTCTGAAGTCCTCATACAGTAGGTGGTAGCAAGTAATTTAGTCCATAAGGTAACCAACAATGATAAAATACCTAAACTATCACAAGTGATACTCTTTAGCATTTGCATGTATGGGATCATTACAATCCCTGCCTACCAAACATGCATAACCTCTAAATCTCTCTCTCAGGAAAGCCTGTCCAGCTTCAGTGGAAGATGACTTTTGCATGTAACTGCAACCACAAACCAAATCCCACTTCAGACACTGATAATACGTAATAGGTGTTTGAAGGCTCGCAGAAAAAGAGCTGATAAGGGCTTCTACACCACAACCGACTATCTTTGCTATTTGTTAGCACATTCCAAAGACAGACCAGGAGTTAGTGTTGCAAGACATTAAAGCCAGAAGGATGATCAGGTGCTCCAGTTTGATACCATAATTATGCTGCACTTCCATCATGCAATTCGTAACTCTGTGAATGCTTTAGAACAGGCTAAAATAAATAAAGTGGTATCTCCAGTCACTCAAGTGCTCTTTCCATCATAGCTTTAGGCTATGGTTTCTTGTACAATCACACTGAGAATAAACTAGTTCCTTATTTACAGTGATCATTACCATGAAATAATATACTGAATAATCCTGCCCTTAGTCTCTGCTTAGTATGCTGTTAAAGCATGTTTTTGCTTAATAGCATTGCCTTTGGTGGCCTAAGTGGAGTTAAATGAAAGGTATAGTCCCTCTTTCAAAAAAAGTTTTCAGTCATTTATTAAAGTATAACACGTATCACACACAGCACATTTTAGCCTCATAAATTAATCAAGAATAGAGAGAACCAGTGCATTAAATCAATGAGAACAAAGACATGCTATTCTCTTCTATTCTTGTTTACATTTCACCTACACCAACTGCAAACCCAGATCACAAATTATTCCCAAAGAGGTCATACCAAGAATACACTTGCCATTACACTCATATTCAGATGTGCGCAGTTTGGAGCAATATTACTGTTTACAGCTTGGTCTACCTCCTAAGCTGTAACAGAGTTCTGAAAAGGCTTATTTATAATACTTTATTACCCTCTGAAGTGCACAGCGTTATTGGGGGAGAGGTTGTAGCATAGATGTGCTACCTATCTGCATGTCTTTTTACTTACACTTAAGGAAGGTATAACATATTAACGTTTTGGATTGTTTGTTTGGTTTTTATTATTTTCCCCTCCTGTCCTTGTGATTTTGCTAACTTACCACTGTTTCTGTCATTATGCTGTTGCAGCATTATCTATTCACAGTAACTTGCAAAGGCTGAAGCACTTGACTACCAATATGGAGACTGACAGATGGATAACTCTAATTTCCAGACTAGCCTGTAACATTAAAAATGCAGATCCTGAGACAGACACAAGGACTTCTTTTCAACATTACATGTTTTAAAACCTTTTGTTTGTTTGTTTTTACATACACAGATGATTTAGTCTGCTTATACACTGACAACTTCCAAAGAGCAGCCAAAACTGTACAGCTAGGGAATATTTTCTGGAAATCACATTATTAGTTTAAGAGGCACATTTCCTCAGTATCTCCAACACTTTGCCTTATCTTAAGTACTAAATCACTGCTTTTACAACCCCCTGAAATCTGCTGGTTCTTCCTGTCTTTAAAGACAACTGCAATACCAAGCACTGTAGCAATCCTTAGTTCAAAGAAAACCATGGCATGCAGAAAATGCATCTGTTAAAGATACTAGAAAAAGGTCCATTTTAACAGGTATTGCCACCTAGAGCTGGCCAGAAGACATACAAGCCCCAGGCACCTAAATTCCTCATGGTTCTCTACTTAAAGCAGAGAGCTAATAAGGTCAGTTCTGCCAACAGTAGGTATTTTATTTCTTCAGATGAAATGAGAAGCCAGACTTGTCAGCGTAACACAACAGCAGCCACAATTTCTTTGCTAAAGTGCTCTCTTTTTACTCACGTAACTTTCCGTTACTGAGGGTAACTACTTTTTCAAGTTCCATAAATAGTCCACTTGAAAACAGGGAGATTTTTTTAAAAGTCAGTCTCCTAGAATTCAAGTTATGCAATTTTCAAATTGGTGGCAAGACTCTGAAGCAAGTTGAAAATATGAAAAATGGAAAATAACAACACTGGCCCTAGGGTACAACTAAGAAAAAAAGAAGAAAAATAACACTATAAATTCATGCTAAGTCACTGTAAATCGTTTGTTGTGAAGTATCTTCCAGAAGTATCTTCTCCATTTTTCATCAAATACACATAAGCAAAACTTAGAAATTAAAAAAAAAAAACACTCTAAACCAGCTTACAAAATAAAAATAAGTATGCAGAAATAATGTTGAAATTAAACTTCCAGTTCTACTTCAGTATGTTCATTCACTACAGCTTACTAACATTTTCAACAAGTATTACATTACATCTGTAAATATCTCATTTGCACTCGATAAGCCTTCCTTCAATATACTTGCATACGTGATGAAAATTCATCCAATTTCCTGACTGTACTGTCACTTTACAAGCTAGTACTAGTTATTACTACTAGAGATTCTCAAAGGCTGCTCACAAGTCTTTCAATTCTCACATTCAGCTTTAATCTCCCAGCCTCTCTGCAGATTAATAACAAGCCAAAATATCCATCCTATAAATATTTCCTCCATCTTTTTCTCTGTATAGCTGTAAAGAGATCTTCTAATAAAAAATTATCTTAAAAAAAATTGAGAGATTGTCAGATAACAAAGAATACTTCAAACCTGTTGGTTTTATCTGTTTATCATCACCTTTTCCTCCTTCCTCTTTTGTTTCACCACTGGATAAAACACACAAACAGGTGAAAAAAAACCCACAGCAGACTAAAGAATGAAAGCAACTTGACAGGAAATGCTGTCAAGGACAGGGACACAGTTATTAGTTCTCTTGTCCTTCATTCACAAAATCTCCTTTTGAGTAATGGTAAACAACGTTTCAGATTAAGTTATTTTTAAATTCACTTACAAAAGCCTTTATAAAACCTGTAAAATACATCGATTTCTTTTTTTCAAGTTCTCACTTCACAGGCCATTTAAGAATTTCACAAGTCTGTACAAAACTTTATTGCAAGCCTACATACCATAATAAAGCATTGTCTACAAAGATATAAAATTCATTTTGCAACAGAGTGTAAATACACAAGAACATTAATTGCAAAGTAAGTACCTATTTTTCCATACTTGAGTTTCAAAGGCATAAAAATAAAATAAATCCTCTTCTACAGCTCTAGAGATGAAATACTGAGCTCAAAAGACCATGTCTAAGATGGACAGGATTTAATAACTGAACTGAATAAATCAAGGTAACTGCTACAAATCCAACAAGCTATGAAGAAATATGCAGTAAAACAAGTCCATACCAGGATTCAAGCTAAGGAAAAAAAGATACTTAGCATCTAAAAAATCATGGCATACATTTTTCTGGACTGAAATATTAGAAGAGATGATGAAGCGATCAGCATAAAAACATCTATGGTATACTCAACAGGCTGAAGAGAGAGTAGCCAGAGGACCTAGGTCAACCTTTTTTTTTTTAGTACAGAAACTATAATGGCATTATTTGTATTCTCTCTTTAATAAAATTTGCAAATTGATTTTCCATACAGCACTCTGCCAAGCAGTTCATTTTTAATATCTCTTATTTCAAGTCATAGTGAAGATTAAAAAAAAAAAGAAACCACACAAACACACGCCACAAAAATACAAACACACACACACACACAAACACAACAACAACAAAAACAACCACACACACACACTGGGGAAATAAAGGTTACAGTTTTCAAAGCAGATAAACTCCACATTGTCTACATTTAAAAGGCCATGCTCTGACAATAGGTATAGAAAGAGCTGAAAATGGTATTCTAAAAACTGAACAGGGCTAAAGACTTAAAGATACTGGCGTGTCTTTAAATGCAATTATATATAGGTTAAACTAAAGCTAGGAGTTAATCTAAACAAGGTATTACATGGGTCAGATGTTTTTTCAAAGGCACATTAAATGGAATTTTACAGCTTCTTCACTGGCCCAATTATGTCATCACTTACTTTCTCCTGCCTTTTCCCTTGCCAGGGTTAGAATCACTTGGGATGTATTGATATAAATAATAATAAATGAGTGATACGTGTGCACACATAAGACAGAGAAATGGGGATTTTTACACACACACATGTATTCACAGTATATTCACTTCTTAAATGTTTCTGTACTTTTACAATACACTACCCTTTACCTCCTGTAAAAGAGGGAATAATGTAACCGTCAAGAAAACTCTCAAGAGAACTCTAGTTAAAAACATCCAAAGGCCAGAGAAGTGAGAAGCCAAGCAAAGTAACAACATATCTTGCACTACCTTTAGTAAGTGATGAGGTCTAACTTCCAGACAAAAAGAAATTCCAGAGTCAAGATGAAAACACAAGTAACACTTTACCCTGATATCCCCTGGAAGCAGAAACAGAAGCAATCTTGCTAAATTTTTTATGTTCAGGAATATACATAGGGACAAGTTCAGCTGTAAGTTGTCTAATTGTACAGAAGAGTAACCTAAACACTACTGCCATGCAAAAACAACACAATTATTTTTGGTCTCCATTTAATAGGGTCATATCCTGCTCTATGTAACCCATCTAAATGATTTTCCAACTGCAGCTAAACAAAAGTATAGGCTACCTGGAGATGACAGATTGAACAAAGACGCAACGCGCATGGGAGAAAGGATATGATCTCTGGCTGGCCAAATAACAGAGGAAGAGGGTATTTCTGGCTATTGTTACCCTGAGGGATTTAAACATTCTGGAAAAAAACTACCAATCATGACAAACAGCTAACATATGCTCTTAAAATCAGGGTACAGTCACATGCTAGATTTCATTTTCCAAAACACTGAGTATCAATGAGTTTAGGATTCTCTTACGCAGCTAGCATCTCCTGAAAGCTCTGGGGGTTTTTTTGGTTGGTTAAAAAAATTTATATATACACGCACATATATATAGACACCAAACACAAACATGACCTATTAAGAGAAGGGTTAGTGTCCTGGTTTTCGAAAGACAGAAAGAAAGAAAACAACAACAAAAAAAAGTTTCCAAGAAAATTGACTGCTAGTAGCATAATGGTGACACTGTGGGCTTTAACACCTCAGTCTGTCTTCCACCACCTTCACGTACTTATTGACTAGAAAACATAATCAGAACGAAACAGTGCTGGAACTTGTCTTCCAGTACTCCTGGAAGACAAGCTGCTACTCATTATAGCTCTCTGGCATCTTAGAAAGACATGATGAAAGCCACTAAGGCAGTCAACACCTCATGATCAACATAATCAGAGACTGCTGACAGAGTACTTTCAATATAAAGAAAAGAATCCAGTCTCCCCCAGCAACCCTTTTTTTTTTTTTTTTAAATAAAGTCTGGCCACTGATACCACTCTTGATTTAAGTTATGGCACCAGGAAGATATTTAAGAAGTACTTCACCTCCAACTGCTATGAAATTTTACTCATGTTTGGTTTTATTTTGCCTCCTCACCTGAGTCTCAGTTTTTCTTTTCTAGGGTTCTTTTCTGGGCTATCCCACATTCTCAAGGCAGGCTATTTATCTTAAAGTTACTTCCCCCATTAATGTAGTTTCTTCTTGTACAACAAGTTCTTTGGGAGAACCACCACAGTCTTCCTATCCATTTGTAAATGCTATCACAAGAGGTCCTCAATGCAATGAGGAATTCCCACGTGTAATTAATATCAAACAACTGCACTTTTTAAAGCTGCCATTCAGATCGCTTCAACCTGCACATGCAAGTGCCTTTCACAATAGACGCTACTTCTTTGAACACAGTCAAAGAAATTAGAATATTCACATACCATTAAGACCAGCTAGTGGTCATTTATTTGAAAAGGTGAAGGCGGGAGAACATGAGCAGCTTCTTATTCTGATGGCACAGAACTGGTGCCCCAGATTGAAAGGCTCACCAACCCTCCGCAGGCCTGAGCGGCTCGCACAATGGATTAATGCTTTGAAGCAAAACCACCAAGACCAAAATTGCCCCAAGTTCAATTTAACGAGCCACAACAGTGTTGTTGAACCTCCCTTTTCCCACCATACTCATTTGCCTAAAGCGTCTCTTGGCTGTCAAAGAGAAGGCTTCTGCATTCACCACAGACTCACAACTGGTTCAACCTGAGTAAAGTCAGTACTTGAAAAAGTGAAGCCGAGGCAGGATGAAATGTAGGCTTGTGAAGAAAATAAAATCTACCTAAGAATAAATATTAATTATTTCAGTATAATAATCTAAACTACAATCACCACTAGCATACCCACATTCCACAGTATTCTTTTGTCTTCCTCCATACAATGGGAATATACACACTGTCACAGATAGTTAAACACAATTTACCCACGCAGTAGTTTCAGAGCATAATCAATACAACCCACCCCCTCAAGAGAAAAACAAGTATTTTAATATCATACCTACGTATGCTGAGACCTGAGAAACATTTTTTCTAATTAAACAAAAGCATCACACCACTTCATTTCACAGAATGGCTGTAACAAGACCTGCAAGTTAGTGCAAATCGAACTACCAGTGTTATCTCTTCTTTTAATAAAGTTGCAGGCAGTCTTACCTCTCATCCTCACCATCTACGAGGGGCGTTGTCAACGGCAGCACCTTCAGCGGGAAGAGGGAAGCAGAGGATGGCACGTTGCTGCTACCGCCATCTGAAACGGCCGATGCTCCAACACCGCTCTCGCCGCTGGCAGCTTGAGGTAAACCCACCAAGGAAGGTTCTGTAGGGCGCCTGCCATCTTCAGTTTGGCTTACAATTGATGGAGCTAGAGATTGTGCAGGGAACTGGGTAGAGCTGAGTGGCATCTGCTGCGGCACACTCTGTGCCACCGGCATACCTATACTTGTTGATATCAAGGAAGGCTGGCTAACACTTTGAGCCAAATTCCCATTTTGCACGGCCGAAGCTTGCGCTATATTCTGGGGCTGTCCCAAACCTACAGAAGCAGAAGGTATGCCAGGAGGCACAGCTGAACCAGCTTGACTCGGTGCAGGAACAGTACTAGCAGAAGGTATAGGGCTAACCGCAGGCAGCTGCTGGCCTGTCATCCCTTGGACTACAGATTCCACTCCTTGTGCCTGCGGCTGTACAGGTAACAAGGTGTTTTGCTGAGCAATGACCATTTGCTGAGGAAGGCCTGAAGCACCAGCCTGTAATCCCTGCTGCATTATTCCTGTCTGCACAGGCTGCACTACTTGTGAAGATGGAGGAGCAGCCGTTGACGGCATAACTGGAGGTGGAATTTGGTTTGCAGCAGACGGTGGTTGCACCACAGCAGCTACGCTTCCTTGCTGCCCAACATTCAGCACTTGACCACTGGTACCTACGCCTGGTATCGCCGCTGGGGCATGTGCAACAGGCTGGGCTGGGGCAGCAGCTGGATGTGCTTGTACTGAAGGCTGCATGCTCTGTGCCTGGGCAACAGAAACCGGTTGCCCTGCTCCTACTCCAGTAGAACTGGGCTGCATAGCAGGGGCTGGAGTCTGAAGGATCTGCTGATGTTGAATGTAGTCTGGCATAGCCCCCGTAACAGAGTTTTGGTTCACCGGCTTAACGTGACCTGTGGCCATCTGCATAGGAACCGTCTGCTGCTGCTGTTGTTGTTGCTGCTGCCCATACTGCAACTGCTGCTGCTGCACAACTGGCAGAGTCTGCACGGGCTGTGCCGGCTGAGAATACGGTAGCTGCTGTTGAGCCATACTTTGAATGGCAGGTTGCTGGTGGCCCAGAGATGGGGATACACCTAGTATATTAACTGGGGTTGGCTGAACCCCAGTAACAGTGGTTAGACTGGCCTGTGCAGGAGGTTGGACCCCTGGCTTCTGCTGTGGATAGTTTAGTTCTTGAGAATGCAGCTGGACTTGTGCAAGCTGCGATTGAGAAACACTCTGTGGTATACTAGATGTTGGAATCGCCGGAGGAGCAGCACTGCTAAAATCCATCTGCTGCGGACCCACACCTTGAAACGCTTGCTGCTGTACCACAGTAGGTGCTCCCATTTCTCCGCTTCCCACACTTTCTGTATAGTGACTCAGTGTGCTTACATTGCTGCTAACAGAACTCCCACTGGTGCTCTCCCTTTCAGAAGTCGCTTCAAGCGGGTTTTGTTTTATCGTCTCTACTGCTTTGTTTACTGCTACTCCTTCTGAAACCGCAACAGTGTTTTCCTTATCATAGAATTCAGTGCATGTCCATCTACCTTTTTTGAAAGGTTCAGAACTAGAATCTAATTTTACAACCCTAAACCTTGAGGTGCCAGATGCAGGCTGCTGCTGGCTTGATCCTGCTGCCATTCCTGCAGTTGGATTAGTAACGTTGTTAATGACACTAGAGGAAGCACTCGTACCATTGCCAACACCACTCAAGATATTCACATTAACATTGCTGCTAGTTCCAGACAAAGCATTCACATTACCAGTACTCGTGATGTTGCTTAAATTTATAGTACCAAGCATGCTGCTTGCCACGCTAGAACTACCACCACCCATATTATTTAAGGTACTAGTTCCAGTAGCAGGACTTACACCTAAATTGCCAGGAGTACTTGTAGTGCGGATATTAGACACGACAGATGCCGGGGAACCAGTGGATGATGCAGCAGAAACTGGTGCAGTTGATATAACATTGTCAGAGCTTCCAGTTGTTGATAGTTTTCTAAATGATGGACTGGGCGGCGGTCCTCCAGAAACCGGGGCACTGCCCACCCCAGGATGCGATGGATGATGGTGTCCATGATGGTGGTGGTGAAGATGGTGGTGGTGATGAACATGATGAGGGTGAACACTTCCATTGATCACAACACTCTGCTGAGGGTGATGAGGCAGAGGAACATGCTGCTGAGGAAGATGAGGCTGGTTTGGAGAAACAGCCCCAGGAGTTTCTGCCTCTTGGAAGTTATTTAAAGTCTCTTCAGAGGAGCTCCTCTCAGGTTCTCCCAAGTCAGTAGCCCTGGATAAAGAAACATCCAAGATTTCTGAAGATGACAGGTCTTCAGTGTGGGACTCATCCAGGTCATCGTAGCTTTCCGTATCCTCAGCTATGCTGTTATTGGAGCTCATACTGGCTGATATTTGAGCAGGGGTCACGCTGGTAATTTGGAAGCCACTTTTCTTTTTCATTTGAGCTCCAGTCTGTGCAAGAGGCTGTGGCTGGAGCTGAGACTGCGAGAGGAGGTTCAGGCTTTGTGGAGGAGGGGGTGTCGGCTGTGGACCCGCTGATGAAGATGCTGCAGGAGACGGAGGCGGCGGCTGGACCAGCAAAGGCGGCTGATAATCCTCAGCAGAGAGGGCAGCGCTCCCAACGCCGGTACCTGGTGCAGTGGGAGCAGTAACGCAGCTGCTGCTACTGCTGCTGCCCCTTCTAGGAAACATTGCCGGGTGCGCCATCTTCCTAGCACTAATGTCTGCGGCTGAGTCAGGCTGGTGCATTGTATCGGGTGTATTTTAAGGGTGCATTCCCCCGGTATGGAGAAAGACAGACACACACACACATACACACACAGTTAGCTTAGCGCCCGCGGCGGGCAGAGACACCACGCACAACCCCCCCGGCTCCCGCAGAGCACGGGCTGAACCGCCTCGACACCGCCGCTAACCACCCCCCGCCCCTCCCCTCCTCCTCCGCCCCTCCGAGACAGGGAGGGGGCGAGGGCCGGTCCTCCGCCGCCTCTAGATTAGCGCCTCTGAATGTGACACTTCCAATCCTCCGCCATTCACTTTCTTTCTCCCTCTTCCCCCCCTCCCCACCCTTTTCATTCCACCTCCACCCCCCTCCTCAGCCGCCCCCCGACTGCGCCTCTCCCGGAGGAAATGCCCCGCGGTAGCCGGCCGGCCCCGGGGGGCGAGCCCCGTCCTCCCCGCGGCTGAGCCGGGCGCCGCGGCTCGCCGGCAGAAACGCCCTCCCCACGGCGGCCGCCGCCTCCTCGGCGGGGCGAGGGCAGCCGGCGGGCCCTCAGGGCAGCCCGGCGAGGCGGCCGGCGCCCCTCGCCATCACCGCTGGAGTAGTAGGAGGAGGAGAGCGCAGATACGTACAGGACTGGCGCACAGCAGGGCGGCAGCGGCAGGCTGAGCCGGGCAGGGACATCCCCGTCAGTGGCAGCCATGGAGCTGAATCATTTTGGGTATTAAACAGACGGAATAAAGAGCAAAGAAAAGCAGCAGCAGCCCAACGAGAGAGTCCATGAAAGGAGGAAGAGAGGGGGAGCCAGCCAGGCAGCCTCTCTCTCCTCCCTCTGTGTCTGGCTGTCTCTGGAGAAGGCTCCGCTCCGCACGCTCTTCCTTCCCCCTCCGCCTCCTCCCCCTTTATAACAGGCGGCTCCCGCTCTTCCTCCGCAGAACCGCGCCTGAGATCAGTCCTCCTCCCGCCTGCGCGTCTGCCCCGTCCTTTCTTCCCTCCGGGTCTCTCCCGGCTTCCCCGCCGCCGCCGCGGGTCTCTCCCCCTCCCGGCCCCGTCTCCTCACGGAGCGCTGTAGGAGGGCGCTGCGCCGAGCTGCAGGGGGGAGGGGAAAGCTCGCCAAAGGGGAGGGCAGGCGAGAGACAACGTAAGATGGCGGCCGCGGCGCATGCGCGCCCCGCTGGCAGACATAAAGCCCGTCTGGCCGAGGCTGACGGAAATAGACTCGGCTCGAGTGGCGGAAATTGCCGAGCGCTGCCGAGCCTGGGGAGGGGGATGGGCGGGGGTGTCCCCGCGTGGCGGCGCTCCTGGCTGGGGAGGGGGCGCCGGGTGGGGGCACAGCGGTGGCCGTGGTGGACAGACAGACAGACAGACAGACAGACAGACATCTCGCTCCCTGCTCTCCGGTCGCATTGCTTCCCCCAGGTGCCCCTCTTTGCCGGGCCCGCAGCATGACTGTGCCTCACATGACCCGCCGCCTCCCTCCCCATCCCCTCAGCTCCGCTGCAGATTTATTCAAGTTATTCATCACCTTCTCGTTCTTCCCCTCCCTCCCTCCAGAATATTCCTGCCCGTTCTCTTTTCCCCACACACGGAGGCGCCGCGCTCGGGGGCTGGCTTCCCTTTTAGTGCCCCGGGCAGGGGTCGCCGCGTTTGACTCCCCTCGCCCCGAAATGGCCGCCTTCTTTCTCCCCCCCTTCCAGGCGTTCAGCCGGGCGGAAAGGCCCCCGGGGCGGGACGACGGTGTCACCGGGAGGTGACTGGAAGCTGCGGGCGCTGCCACCGCGGCGCTGACGGGGCGGGAGCGGCGAAGCCGGTGCTGGGGCGCGCACTGAGGCGGTGCCGGGGACGCGGGGCTGTGGCGGGGCGGGAGCGGCACTGGCACCGGTGCCGCGGGGGAACGGCGGCCGCGCTGAAGCGCTGCTCCAAAAATGATGCTGTTCAAAGGTATTTTTAAGTTAACAGATGGAATTGAGGTGAAATCACCGGCATCCTGCCGGGCAAGAAAGACCCTCGTGGCCCTCCTCATAGTCAGCTGGCAAAGCTCGACGAGTCTGCCGTGGCAGCAGTACTCTACCTCTCCCCTGTCCCAAACTGAGCTTCTCCTCATCGTGGAGCAACAACAGTCTGATCTCTGAAGAGGCTCGATGCATATAGAATGTCCTGAGTTGGAAGGGACCCGCAAGGATCATCAAGTCCAACTCCTGTCCACGCATATGACAACCCCAGAGTTCACACCATGTGTCCGAGGGCATTGTCCAGTCTCTTCTTGAATACATGGTGTCCACCAAGAGATTTTTCCTTTGCATCCTTGCAGCTGTTAGCATGCATACAGCTGTGAGTACCCAGCAGGTATCTCTTGGCCACACAAGCCTGATGGATTCACGCCATGGGCATCACTCCAGCTCTATTAGCAGGACCGTCCAGGAGTGCTCTCAGAGTGCATTAGATTGGGGCATCCTCATTTCCTGTGGAGCGGGAGACAGGTTTGTACCTTTTCCCCGTTTCTTAAGGGTGTGCACCAGTGCCCAGAGATCCGCTTACATTCCCACCTCCCAGCAGCATGTCCTTGTCTCCAAACACCTGTGTGTTGGTAGAGGTGCCTGAGATCGCTGCTTTGAAATCAGTCCACTTTGCATGGAAGAATAAAATGACTTGACCGGCTCAGTCTAATTCTGTAACCTGCCTACAAAACCCAGTCATTAGGATAGTCAGCAGGGCGAGGAGGGGGAAAACTGGATTTGGGCTTTGCTGCAGTGAATATTTAAGTGCATCATGAAGAGCAGCAGAGCTTTAAAGGGAGAAGTTGTGAGAGTCCGAGGTATTATATCATATGGCTGAGTCATTAGAGAGTTCTTGTGGGAGATGTAAATGTTAGTTTCTCCAGTCAGAGAGGAGATTTGAGTCTCCCATACTCAGTGTGTGGTGTTTAATCACCAAGGTACTAAAAAAGCTGTTTTCCTAGCTCCATTTCATGAGAAGGGTGAAGGTTCATGGTCATACACACAATGGGAGCTTTTGCTGCCCATTCCTGAATTTCACCCTTCCATCTTGCCTCTCCCTGTTAACCTAGCTTATCTAGTTCTCACTCAGTGTGGGGACAGGGCTGGCGTGGAGAAAATCCTGCCTTTTGCAGCTTAATTCCTTTTATGTCTGGAATGCAGACATTCAGCTCAGGTCTCCGGGTACCTGATAGGTAGACTCGCAACCCTTGCTCCTTCTGTGGTTCTTGGACACTACCTGTATACAGACAGTGCCAAACACTACAAAGTGATCAACACGTAATTAAATAAGATTCTGCTTTTTCTGAAAGCAAGACAATGTTATTTTTTTAAACTGATAGCCAGGTAGAACAGCTTGAAGACCATACTACCTGAACATGAACTCCCTACAGGAAGGAACCTCTGTGTGACCCTCGTGGATTGCAGGAAAGGATCACAAAGGTGCCCATGATCTGTCTGCATCTTGATGCCTGATGCAACGCTGAGGCCTTATATGTGTCTTTAATGAGATACTCACACCTGTAAACATTTTTTAAATGAGATCCCAAGGTTGCAGGCCAACTTCCATTATAAATTCCTATTCTGTCTGCTTTTAACTTTCTCAGAACTATTTCCTTGAGGTATTAAGTCTTCTATGATTAGCCTCAGCTTAAAGATTATTTTTTTTGAATGTTTGAACAAAGTACAACTGCTTTTAAAGCACATAGGCTATGAATACAGATGAATATGTTTTGAACCTTTAAAAATCTGTGCAAAAGTAACTCAAAAAAGATTGAGCTA
Organism: Columba livia; assembly: GCF_036013475.1. Taxonomy (NCBI): domain Eukaryota; kingdom Metazoa; phylum Chordata; class Aves; order Columbiformes; family Columbidae; genus Columba; species Columba livia. The sequence goes on along the minus strand of NC_088602.1, from coordinate 32,795,769 downwards.
TGAAGTTGTGTGGACCTAATAGGCATTAACAATCCTGAGGAAGAAATAAACCAGCAGTACTGTAATTGGTTAAATGTTTGGTTTTGCGCATACTAACTGAATAACTTACATTCATTTTGAAATAAGTCAGTTATCTTTGGGGCTATAAACTTCTCAGTACAACACGTGAAACAGTTATTTAAATTGATTCTACATCGTTCTCCTCTTATATAGGAGAAACTGAACAAAAAAATGAAATTCAGATAACACTGATAACTTCTCTGCATAATGTGGTCACTGGTTAGTTAATAATCCAAATGGCAGTCTAGTCTAGACAAAGCACATCTGAAGGAACATTTAAAATTATTTTCAATGCTGTCTGTAAATATGAATGTCATGTTACACATACCCTTTTTCATTATGTATATGCTTATACTTCTCTTGCATTTTTTGTAAGACACTCTAAGCATGAAAATGGGATTCTCAAATTAAAGATTTTAATTCATTCTCATATCCATCAAGGTTCATGGAATTAAAATTAAACCATTGAAACTGGTAATTTAATTGCTATGAATTGTGTCATTTAGTTGTTGTTCAAAGTGGAAAAAGAAATTTCATCATATACCCCATTTACAAAGTACCAAATATTTCAAAATTCAGCCACAACACCATTGACCACGTATGGACTGTAGGTGAAATTACCCAATAGTTATTCCAAGCAAGTCCACCCGCTGTTTTTTAATGAACTCTGTCAATGGACTATCTAGAATCAGAGGTGCTTGTGTCATCACTGGGTGGATCCAGCACCTCGTTTACCGTGGACACTGCTCATGACTACCGGGCAGACTGTCGTGGTTTAACCCGAGCTAGCAATACAACCGTGATGGACACTCACTCACCGCCTCCCCATCCCCCAAATAGGGGAGAGAATCAAAAGGGAAGGGAGAAACTTGGGCTGAGATAAACACAGTTAAATAAAATAACAAAATACTAATACACTGTCAGTAAATATATATGTACATATGTGTGTACATATGTATATAATAGGAATAGAGTATAAAATAAAAGATACTCAATGCAATTCCTCACAAACTCCATCCACACTGAGCAGCCAGTCCAAGGAAGCAGCACCTGGTCCTGAAGAGCTGATCCCGAAGAGAGAAAAAAGGCAGAAAGGCCCAGAGGCCTCTGCAAAATGCCAAAAGGCCAGACTAAGCCTCCCAAATAGAACTCCCCTGGCTTTGATAAAAAGAGCAAAGAAGGTGAAGCAAGGAGAGAGACCCCAGAAAATCCCAGCTCTCCTTAAATATGAAGCATGATGCTAATGGGATGGAATACTCTTATGGATCAGTCTGGTTGTCAGTCAAGCTCTGTCCCATCCGTGTCCCCCTTCCTCGATGCCTCACACCTGTGGGCAGAGCGCTCAGAACGTCCTTGGTTCTCAGACCAGAGCAATTAAATCATTGACTCTGTTCTGGGGTGTTATCACTTATTCTCAAACTAAGTCCAAATAATTACCGTCCTAGCTATAAAAAAGAAAGGTTTCTAACTGCATGAAGAAAATTAACTTATTTTCAGTCAAACCAGCACACAGACAGTCCTGCAACCACATCATTACCTTAACTGGGCACTGCTGGAGGGTTGCTTGGATTACACCTCCTACATACGTGCTGCCCGAATGTGCAGGCACAGATGGGCTCAATGCAGCCCTTGCTGCCAGGTAGGGAGAGTGAGTGTCTGGAAGATCTCTAATTTCAACCTTAAAATCTTATCTTTCAGGCTAGTGCAAGAGAACAAGATCTTCAGAGTGTAAATATTTAGAGATCTGTGTCCCATATATGTAATATTTCTTCAGACAGGAAACAACAAGCTTTGTTGCCACCACAGATTCTCCAAGGATACCAGAAGAAGCAGTACTTTAATATTTGCTTTCTTTGGCTCCTTTGCTCTTTGACACAGTTGTATGTGTTCATCCTAGCAGAGGCAGTAGTTTATGTCTTTGTACAGAGTAATTATAAAGCAAAGAAACAGGAATACTATGGGTTTTTTTACTCAAGACAGTCAGAATCATGGCAAATCAGTCTGATGTGTGTTTTAAATCCTGTGTGACTGCTTCATAAATAATTTTCTAAAAACTTTAATGAAAATATTTTTTATGCTATGAAGCTGCCATTGTTAGTTTAGACTGAAGGCTTTTCTGTGTTCATTAATATTGCTGACTGTAGTCTCCAAGTTGATTTGCAAAGATGTATGCAATTTTTTTCTTCCCTCTTAGAGAAACACTCATAAGAAAATTCTCACCTTTCAGCTCTGAAAAAGTTGTAATTCTGCTTCTGCATTTTCTTAGAAAGTTCAAGTCAAGTCTTGATCTTCCTTTATTGTTTTGTTTTTAGTTGGCTGTTTAGCTGGTTGATTGGGTTTACTGACTGATTCCAAAACGCCTACTGAGACATTTTTCTGTCCTTATTTTAATTCTTATGAAATAATGTTGACCTTTGTGGAAAGTTTTCTCACAAGTTTTTGTTAAATAAATGCTTGCAGAAATCAACAATTCTAGCAATCTTTTAAAAAAAAGAAGTTTCTTTTAGACTAGTCAGGTCTACTCCAGTGCCAATATACTCAAAATCATATCTTTCTAGATCATTTGGAAAAGTCATTTTAAAATATTCAGTATACCTGCCCTTGTAGAATATGGCCAAGTAGGTAGTCTTTTTTTTTTAATGGAAATTGCATTCAAATTCAGCTTTTATTAAAAACTTCTGGAATCTTTATAATCGCTTCAAGCTGTGTAGCCTATAGGTGTATACACTGTGTGCACTATATTGCAGGAGTGAGGGTTAAACAGAAATCCTCCACCAGTCAAAGGACCACCATGTTTTCATCACTGTTACCATCTTGCTCTCCTTTACTTTTCCATTTTCACTTGCATCTGTAGTCAACTGATGAAATTGCATCTCATAGAAGTGCCAAGTTCTGGAAAGTATTTCTCAGATACCTCAATCTACAGTGGTAATGGCTGCAGTTCCATTGTAGTCTGAGATCATTTATTTAATTAGGTGTTTGTAGGGTACAGGTCCTAGATTGTTAACTGTTTGATCTTTGATTAGTCAGCCAAATGGTATATATAATTAAGCTGAAGATCAAATAAAATAGATGACCAAGTCATTGAAAAATGGTCCAGTTGTTAAATAGACTCTCCCTTTTTTTTATGTCTGGAAAATCTATGAGCAAAGTAGCAAGTCAATCAGTCTTTTAGTTTAGTTTTAATTTTTATGAATCAATCATAAACATTTGCACGGGACTATTTAATAGTGTTGGAAATGGGAGCTCTTAATTCATAGTTCTCAGTCGCAAAGATTGTGTGGAATTGTTTTCTTTTGACTGATCTTAACCCTGATAGAGGAAAGCACTTAGGAAAATGCTTTTTTTAAGAACACACTTTGTGTCCCCTGGCTACACTGGGAATTCTGTGATGTCCAGAAGTTCTGCAATTTATGTTTGATTTTTTTGAATGATCAGGGGTGAATGGGTCTGTTCTGATGGGGCACAAATCTTTAAAATCTCAGGATAGGAATGAATAAAGAGATTTTTTGATCTTTTTTCCCCTGAAGCACCAGACTTATTCAATGCAGAATGCTTTTGAAAAGCAAAACACGTAGCTAGTTAGTATTTAGCACTGCCAAATAATTTTTGTCATTATATCATCCCATAGTAACTGGAGGCAGATAGGCTATCCTAGTTGTGAATGGTACAGAGAAATCCTTCTTGAACTCATTTAGTTCTCTGAATCTTGTGTATCTAATTTTCATCTCCCTTTCAGCTATGTCAACAGTATTTCTTCCCATCTAAAACATACTCTGTGGAAGCAAATATTTGTCTGCACAAATCCAGAATTTTCTATTGGACGGTACTTGAGCAAACTTAAACGGTGGTTTTTAAATGTATTAGTCGTAGTGTAACTGAACTGCTTTACTGAAAGCAAGCACAGACTGGTCATGAGCACAGCAGAAGTAAACACAATTTTTATGAGTAGTCAACTGGTATGTTTTTCAATAACTCAGATTATAAAAATCACCTGTACTGTATTATTTCTCTGCTAAAAGACGTACAAACTTATTCACAGCAATAGTAAATTTAATTCCTCTGCTTCTCTGAGGTGTTTGGTTTGTTTTTCTACTTTATAATTATTCAGGCATCTTCTCTTTGATTCTCTCTGCATTTTAAATTACTGTATGTGACACTTCTGCTTCTGCTCACATACACTGACAAGCCCTGAAAAGTCAAAATAAATGTCTTTGTGACAAAATTCAGTGGGAAACAGGTTTAGGATTTCCAGCTCAAGCACCAGAAAAAAATTGCTTTTATCGATTTCAGTAGAACAAAAGATGTGCAAAGTCCTGACAGTTCAAACACATAGAGGCTTAACTTCAGTCATGTGAATAGTCCCTTGGACTATTAACTTTTGGTCACTAAAGCCCTAAAAACTTAGCATTAAATATGTAAATATTTGTAGACTTAGAAGACAAAAAGATGAGGTATGTGCCAAGGTGTGGTCTTATGGAGCTTTAGGATTATGTTGACCTTTAGTTGTTAAAAATGTTGAGTCCTTATCAAGAAGGAAGTTACTCCATATGCTGCCAGACCAGATATTCTCCAATACTTTTTGAAAGATGCTAGTTTTTTGTCTGGTAGGAGCTTTGTGTCTTAGCTTAAAAGCCAGCCCTGCAATATTTCACTGTTTTAGGATCAAGCCACATCACCTAATTTCCAGTTTTACCACTCATTAAGGCATTTTAACTGTTGTTGGTAAGAGACTAGAAAATTGCCTATTTTACATAGGGCATCAAAGAAAAAAGCATGTTTCTATTGATTAGAAAGTGCTTTATTTCTGTACAGTCTTAGCATCTTTATTAGTAGTGCAGCATGGAAGCACCAATGAGAATTTAAAACCCATCAGGGTTACTTGCCATATCTCGCTGCCAAGTGAATTCTTAGATAATAAAGGAGGAAAGCCAGAAATAGTGTCAAAACCCCACTCAGACTACGCTGATCATACTTGAATAAGGGTCAGTATGTTGGTGTGTCTGTCCCATGAGACAAAATACAGCCGCGCTGTAAGCGAGGGAATTGCTTCCCACAGCAAACACCCCCTGCCCGGTGTCTCCCAGTGACTCGGTTGTCCCTTTTAAACCATCTGTAGGAAGCAAGAGACAAATCACGGTCAACACGACTGCTAAATCTGGCTCAGAAACATCCAGAGCACTTGCTCCCAAATTGACAGGTGTCTTCTCAACAGCAGTGAGGATGGTCAGAGGGGAATCCGTGGCGAGAGGACTTCTAACAACTCCCTGTTGGTGTGGGCTGCAGGAGATGCTGCTTCTTTACTTTGTGCATAGAGGAAGAAGTTAATAGGATACAAATTAAATTCTCAGACGTGAAGATTAGAGGTGGTGTGGAAACCAAACGGGTCCAGGAAATAACATGCAGACGTAATAATATTTCCAGAAAAAGTGCATTTGCTTGATTCACACACTTAGTAAACACAAAATCAAATGTGGTTTGGAATACAAGATGGATGCAAAGTAACATTTTTAATGTTTTGTGACATTTTTAAAAATGCTGTTGCTAATATACCCTAGGTATTGTAATAATTTATGGATGCTGTGTTACTAGATGTATATTGGAGAACTGGAAGTAGTGCAAAGAAATGCAAGAAAAGTGATGTTGGAAAAAGCTGGAGTTTCAGTCATAATGTGTGTTTTGCAAGTGCCTGCAGGCTGAGGCATTAAATCACAAGATAATAATCTCTGAGTATTTAAAGGAGGGGGCTGATATTTCAGAGCCAGATTGAGCTCACCCTCAGTGAGTATCTCAATTGGAAGTGTTGCTGTAAAATTTCTTGTAGAGAACAGGAACCTTTACCCACCACCTCTGCATCCTTTGGAGCTGCTTATCTCTCCAATTTACTACTAGGGGAGGCCCAGGTGATTAGATGTCTAGTGTGTGTCTCTCAGTAGGGACCTAGAGTAAGGTGGAAGGTATGTGAGCCAATGGTGTAAGAAAAAGAATATTTAGACTGAACATCAGAACTAAGAGTTTTGAAGATACATTGGACATTAACATTGAAATACAGCCCAGGAGAAAGTTGTAGAAAATCAACTGCAGGGACACTCAAATTTAGCTAGGATAACAAAAAAAAAAAAAGAAAAAAGTGCCTATAGAGAGTGATCCCATGCTGATCAAGAGAGGGCTCATATAATCTGTGAGATTATTCCTACCATTAATATACACAAAACTCTTACCTGGCAAAGGACGATAATCTATAATTTAAGACTCTTACCTGATACCAGGATTAAAGTGACAGGTGATTATCCAGTGCAAGAAAGAATGTGATTTTCTTCCTCAACATTATGCTGGGGAATAAAATCACATTCTTCATATAGATAAATATATGTATGTATATAAGCACATATATACATGCAAATATTTATATATGTGGGTTTATATGAGAAAATATATATATTGTATTACTTACAGATTTTTATTTTCTTAAATGAGGGTTGATGGCTCTTTCAGTGTCTGCTAACTGATGCTTCTGCATCTCCCTGCTGTCAGATACCATTAGCTGAGGGTGCTCTGAACCACATTTGGCCTGTCCTGGGCAGCCCAGAGCTCTTTCTTGTCTTTCTTCATCCTCACAAAGCTGGACAGCTTGCTACAGTCCACATTAACATGACCTCCCAAACCAAGCACTGGTAGGTAGATGAAAATGGATTTGTGGGCTCAGGTTTGGCTTCACCTTGCAGAAGCTGCCTGCTCCTCTTTGCTCTGGCGTCTGCTGCGTTTGGAGGTGGTGACACTTCATGTTGATTTTAAAGGTGTTTAAAAAGGCCAAATCTGTATTCTACAAATTTCTTTGTTGTTCAGCTTCTATCGACCGTCCTGACATACCTTTTACCTGTCATTTAAGTTATATACCATGTTCCTCAGCACAATGAAATTAATTATTTGCTGTACTGATTCGTTTTCTTTTTCTACATTTCTCTTCTATCCAACTTTTCACTTCTCCTTTTCTTTAACTCTTTCTCCTTTCTGATGCTTAGATTATGTTCTTTCTCGATAAAACTTCCCCGTAGCTTAGATCAGCTATAGCACATCTATGTGTACCTGCCACCGCTTCCAAAATACTGCTTTCAGACTTCCAGTTAGACCAGCTTCTTCTCGGGTAGGGTCACAGAGAGGTTATGCTGCTTCTCGGCTAATCCTCTGAGGCCTAGAAACAGGTTTTTCAAGCAGAATAAATAACTCTGCTGAGCCATTACGCTCATTACAAAGTGTTAAATAGCTGATTTCAGTGTTTTTGTAGACAATGATGACTGAATACTGCATTTTGTTTCTTTTTTTAGTCTGCTTTCCTAAGGAAACAAAGCTTACACAACTGTTCTGCCTGGCTTGTCCGTCTGCTTGTCTGTCAGCTTCTCTTTAATAACTTTGAACCTGTTGGTTGGTTTCAGGCTGGGATAGAGATCACAAAGGTACCCTGGCCTTAAAGTTCACATGCTTCTACAGCTCAGGAGAGGACAAAGTCCTAACGTGCCACTGTCCTGGGACAGCAGGCATCCCCATGGCCATTCAGAGTGGCAGTGGCCACAGCATCGCAGTCCTGTCTGTGGTCACCACATGTCCCTCCCTGGGGCAAAGAGCTTGAAGATGGGAGATTTCCTGGTGAGGGGAAAAGCATCAATGGAGTGGGAAGGAAGGAGGCCTGCTCTGTATGGGGGACAAACATCTGTAGGCAACTGAGTTTCGTTATTGCTGCTGCTTGTGGAATAAGTGTTTTTTATGACAAAGAAGGCAGCATGCAATAAGTTTCCTTCATAGGAGTTTTTCTCATCTTGGAAAGTGCGTATGCGTGTAACACAGTGTTACACAGTGCACGTGTATTTGTTTTTCAGCTGAGCATCTTAAGTCTTAGATTTGGATCACTAGGTGCCAATGAAATACAAACAGGAGATGTTAATAATATTGCAGGAGGAATGTTGGATTTCATTCTTGGGTAGCCAAGAGAGGGAGTCTATAGCTTGCAATTTTCAGAGTCCTCTTGGGCATTTAAGTTTCCAGCTCCTCAGAGTCTTAATCTCCTTCTCAGCATTGCTACGATTTTCAGCTGTTTATTCTTGCAGGAGGCTGGTCTCCAGATATCCAGTATCCCGATACTCAATATTTGTCCTCTATCTCTCTTTGTGCTGAGGAAGATGAGACTTTGCAGCTGCTGGTTAACAGACTTCATACTCGAAGATTTTAATGTCTTTGTGCTTTAGCTCTGGAGGTCATGGTCTGAATTCTCAGTCATGACCACTAAGAGCGAATATGTTAAATAATCTGATTCACACATTAAGCAATAAAGGTGCACATAATTACAGCGTCTGGAGCACCAATCACGGTGGAAGCTAATACAAATAACTAAAGAACAATATATGAACAGCTAAATGAATGCTAAAAAAGTCAACTCATGCATCTGGCATCCAGGGCTGAGAGTTGCTGTATCATATCTGAAATGGGTTGCTGGTGGGAGTGAATTCTAAATAAGGCCAGCTAAACAAGTTGTTCTGTCAGCAACAGATTTAATGAGGCCTATTTCCTGGGGATTTGCACTTTGTACTTGGATTCTCCCTTGTCTAATATGGTACTGACCTTGATCCAGGCTTTTCTCATAGATCGGGCACTCTTAACCCTTTTCTTATGGAGTTTCTCTGCCAGTGCCTGTACTAAATCAAACAGTCCCAGGGAACATCTCTGGCCAGTTCAGTTTGATCCTCCGTACTGTCCAATTGTCCGAACGGTGCTTGGCAGGGTTCTGGCCTGTGCTCTCTAGCAGTCTCCCAAATGGCTCCTGAACACAGTTTGGGAGAGAGCTTTGGCCAAGGCCATTTCCAGCAGGTAGTTTGCATTTGGCCACCCTGTTTTGGAGTGTGAGAGCATTCAGTAGTACATGGCATGGGCTGTTCACTGCCTGCCACCCTTAATGGCAGAAAATGGTCCTGGAAAATTTAATGTAGGAGTGTGGACATAGTCTCGGATATCTAATAGGATTTACACCTTTTCTTCAGGACTCCTGATACACTAATAGAGCTTTTACCCATTAACTAACTGCCTATTTATACAAGCCCATAGGAAATAAGCCTGTTAGAAATCTCTGCACTGCTGTCAGATTTGGCTTGAAGGGGCTGAGAGCTTCACAGTTATTAGTAGGTGATGGATTGTGATGGGAAGGGGAATTCATAGACATGCAAATGTACACACACATTTGATCTTGTGTGTGTGCTTGCATAAAGGCTGCAATCACAAAGGAGATCAGGCTGGAAATGTGGTGGACAAACACAGGCTGGTCAAACATGGCAGAGCATGCTCTGTAACCAACCTCAGCTCTTTTGTTGGGGTTTAAGTAAGGTGAGCTGTCATTTTTCAGGGAGCCTGGCCCTTTGGAGCTCTGCATTTGCTCAGGCCCCTTGAATTACTTCAACTGATCTGAATTTTAAGCAGAAAAAAGGCCACTGAGAACTAACACGTGCTTTTCGAACACATTTAACTACATTGTACAGCAAACAATCTATGACTGTGGGTGTGGACAGATGTACATGACCTACAATTAAACCAGCCTGGGCACTCTCAGCAGTGAAGTAATCTGAAGATTGACACAGCAGAAGCCACTTGAGTGATGGGGTAAATTCTTGGTTGGTGAGCTTGTCCTGAGCTAATGCATATGTTAACATATGCAAGGTAGGCTCGTACAAGGTCGGGGCAAGGATATCGCAATATGTCAGGATGGGCTGCGCTCAAACAGTCTGAAGCTTTTGCTCCTCTTACTGTCCATTTCCAGCCTGACGCACCCTCCTGCCCTTTGAAGCTGCAAAGAAAACCCTGAAAATTGAATCCACTGTCAACTTGGATGGCAAATCTTGCTTGGTCTGTGGGCAGTTGAACCAAAGGTTGTAAGCAGCAAGACTTGGACTTTCTGAATTATGAAATCTTCAAGAGGAGGGTTTAAAAGGCTGACAACGTTAGCCAATTCACCTCTGGTCTCTCCAGTAGGTGTAGTTTATGTTCACAGCCTGAACCTGCTTCTTATGCTTCCCTTGATGTACTAGCCCTCCCTTCATCCCACTTCCCCAGTGCCTGCATGTGGAATTGTTGGTGTGCTACCAACTGGAGGTGGTTTATTTATCCTGCACAAGCAAAAGAAAGAACATGTGAACACTGGTTTTTCACCCACGTTCTGAGCAATTTCCAAACAATCTGCGCTAAAAAGGAAAAGATTCCTCATGAATTTCTGTGAGGATTGGTGAAAATTCAAGTTCTTTATTATTTGAATAGTGATTATAATTTTTTTCTCTCTATTGGGAAAAAACAGAAGATCAAAGTGGCAGTCTTGAAGATAGGATGATGCAGCTAGGAAGGGTACAAAGCTGTTGAGATGGTATCGTTCAGGGCTGTCAAAATTCAAGACTATGTATTGTAAGGGCAGGCTAAAATCAAGGCCTTGCAACTACATAAGAACCTAAACATTATAGTAGTCTAGCTGCTAGAAATATCTCATTGACTGAGTGTTAATGCATCTGTGGGATTTTCAGGAGTGTGCACTGAGGGCAGCAGAAAATGGAATGGAGTTTAATCTGGAAGGAGACAAGAAAATGATGTCTTTCTCTGTTAGAATCAAAGCCAAGGAGAATTTGGATGCTTTCCATTACTTAGGACTGACTCAGCCTCTTTTTTGAATTTAGCGTAGTGTCTATTGCAGAGATGCCAACAAAGCTATCCATCAAAATGCTGGGAGGAAAAAGCACAGGTGCTCACCCGCCCCAACTATTTATAGGAAAGGCTTGCAATCGCATGTGATACAAAAGCCCTGGTTGAGTTTTTACATTCCAGAGCCATAAATCCAGCTTTTTGGCTGAAAACACAGCTCAAAAATTAGAATTGTCTATCAGCTGTAGCTGTTTAGCAAAGCTGAAAAAACAGGAATTAAATTTAGCTGCAGGAGACTGGGAGTGGAGAAGTAAATTTGGGAGTCTTTGTAGAAAACGTTGTTTGAGAGAAAGATATTAGGACACCAAAGAGTTTGCATGGCACACTAGTAGTATAGTAGTATTTTATCAAAACCTGTACATCCAGTCACATGCATATTTAGGATGCAGAAAATGCTATGGTTCCTAGATACAGAACAGGATTTGGGTTGGCACATCTTCCACTAAACTTCCCAGAAGTTTTCTGTTTGTTCTCTTGCTGTTTGAGGAAGTCCCAGCTAAAGTAATTTTTTCTAAGATGATGAATATTGCTCTGAGCTTCTGAAAGTTCCCATAATTTGTTAATTCTTAAGGCTAAAAATTATAATGAGTATGAGAAATGTCTGGGATTAAATCAGAAATGTTTGCAGCCTACTGAAGGAATCATTTAAAGCTTTGCATAATGATACGAACATGTTGCTTCTCTTCTCAACATGACTGCTATTGTCTCAGCTGCCATAATTATTGTTTCAGTGTATTTTTAACCACTTCTTTAAATAAGTCCAAGCAAATTGCAAAGCCAGCAACAAATAAAACAATTTCAGATTTTTATCTCTCTCAGGATTCTTCTAGCAGTTCTGCTAAAACTGATGTACAACAGCATTGACCTACTTTGGCAGAGATCTCCACAAGAGTCTTACAGGACTTGCAGTCTCTCTGCTCTGTTGTTATTTCTTTCTATATTCTTTAAGTCAGTGATTTGTTAGAAAGGTACATAATCAGTTGTTAAATTGCTAGTGGACAAAAAAAGTGCATATTTAGCATTAAAATAACCCAGTCCCTATTCTGTGCTGTGAGAGGGATTTTGCTTGTTCAAAGGCAGAAGACTATCTGCTCTACCTGCTCACCTGAGAAGTTCGCAGAAAAAGACGGCAGAAACAAAGGGTGTGGGCAACAAATCCCAGGATATTCAGTTTTGCAGGAATACCAGACATCTCAAGGTCTCACCCTCGGCTGATCTAAAGAAATCACATCCCAGCAGTATTCCGTTCTGTCTTGTGCAAAACCTTGTCTTTCAGAAAGGCACTTGAATACTTTCAGTGAGTTAATAAGTTGGCTATAACTATACCCAAATTTGGGTGGCAACATACCCCAGACAGCATTTAATCCTGCGTGTCATGTTTCCAGTGTGCCCAGTAGCTAGAAATATTATTGTAGGGAAACAATGAAGATCGGCTTCCTACTGAGGAAAAACTTTTTCTGCAGAGAAGTGCCCCTGCCAGCGAGGTGCCCAGCAGCACCGTCCTAGCACTGTAACTATAAATAAAGTGCTGTGACCATTTTACTTCTTTTGCTCAGCAGCATGGTAGAAAGAGAAAGCCCTACATCCAAAGTATTACTTTTTTAACCCAGTTTCCAAAATATTTGAAACTTCTGTGAGCGCGTATTTTCCCAATTTTTTTCTCCAAACCCCAGCAATTATATGTATTTCTGATCAATACATGATTTTTAGCGTATTTGACAAAAGGTAGAGGTCCCGAACACCTTTAGTTAGTACAAACTTAGTACAAGTAGAGGAGAAAGGCTACAGTGCAATTTTCACTCCTGATATAACAGAGATGATGGAGAGAAGAGGTAAGAGAGCGGCTGAGGATATTGCATAATAACCTATAGTCACAGCTCTCCCAAATTTCATAGCCACACAGCCACGGGCAACCAGGCTCTTCTAATCCTGCTGCTGACTGGCTTGCAAACTTGCGCTGCAGCAGCTGTGGAGGGTGATTGTAAAGCTGTTACTAATACAACAGCCAATGTGATGATGACTTTATAATGCTGACGTAAGGTAGGTGGGGAGGTGACACGCCAAGCCCCACACCTACCATAACATCGTAATGTCTCTATGGAAAGCCAGTGCTGGTCTCCCACAAATCCATAGGCTGTCGGAACGCTCTCTATGTAATTCTCTGTCTGATAAGCAATGTGTACGTAGCTGTGACACTGTGAGTTCTCCGTGCAAGTCATGCCATCTGGAAAGGGCAGTCTCATTCTGGAGCAGGAAGGTCAGCCTAGTGCTGGCTGTACATCTCACGTCCAGACGACTTTTAAAGCTTACTTAAAGGCTTGCAAAAACAGTGCAGGGTTCCTTAGTAGCTTAGTAGAAGAAGGGATCCTGTGCATTCTAGGGTCCGTTGGCACAGAGTGAACTCCTGATGCTGTTGGGTGCAATGGCAATCTGGGAAGATTCGGGTGCCAAACAGAACAGCACCTCAGAAATCACCTGCTCACCAGTTTTGACATCATGTTTCAAAGAAAGTTCAAGTGACTGCTCAGGCATAGGGAGCTATCAAACACGGCTTAAGTTCCTGGGTGTTCTTTTTTTAATGCTTTGCTTCCATAGCAATGTTTCCAACTCATGATCAAAGTTGCAAACCTTTGCTTAGCAATAGCAAAACCAGCTGCTTTCTTTTGGAGAGTGTCCAAAGTGTCCGAAATGGATTTGAGTGAATCCGATGGGGTGTGGCACCATTTTTTTTTCCTCTGTTGGAACCCAGCCAAACAAAGAGGCATTTGCAGGCAGAGCCTCTGGGTGCCTTCAAGCCCCAAGCAGTTTGTCAATCCCAAGGCACATCTCCTGTCAGAAGGTCCATCTAAGAGCTGGTCTTGCTTTACACCAGGAGAGGTGCAGAGAAATCTTTTGTTTGGTTTATCCTGTGTGTAACTGGTGAGGGGCAAGCAGTAAAATGATATCACACAGCTCTGAGAAATATAAATCATCACACCGTATGTTCACAGTGTTTATGATGAGTTACTTGAAACATACAGGCTAAGAAATGCATAATTTTGAAAAAAATACTGATATTGGTTTCTTGAAGTGCTGAAATAGCACAAGATAAGCTTATCAAGTGAAAACCTAGCTCCACTGAAGTCAGTAGGAGTTTTGTTTGTGACTTCAAAACAAATGTCAATCTCACCACAAGCTAGTTTATAGCTTTCCTAGGTAGGGACTGCAAAGTGAAACTATATCCCTGTACAGTAGACAGGTATTTGCCAACTGGGTTTGGGCTGGGATTAGAAAGAAATAAAATTTGCCCTGTTCTTCCCTTTCAGTCCTCTAATTAATTTCTGCTTAGTTCCACACTGCCTTCTTTTGCTGCAAAGAGCAGACATTGAATTTGGATTGTATGTGTTGACAGTCCCAGCTTGAGCCTTCCCGCGGGTTGGCTGAGATTTAACAATACATTTTTTCCCATGGTATTTTCTGTCACTTTTTTTTTTTTTTTTAAACAAACAATATTCTGTCAGCTGTAGAGGGCATGAAGAAAAGCTGTGCTGTAAAACAGCAAACAAAAGGCAATTTCAGGTTTAGCATTTGCCAGATTATATAATTATATTAGCAGCTCTCCTTTTCTATGATCTCTTTATGAAACATGTATTCTATTTACTGTGCTATTTGTAGGAATAAAGGCAATTAAGGAACATTTCATTAAAAAGAGTGACTCAATTTACCTTTGGCCACGGAAGCATAAGCTCTGCTGACATTTTACAGAGTCACTGCCAACAGATCTGGACTTTGGCTTCGATCTAGAGGAAATGGACACCTGAAAATGAGCCCAGCTGGGCATCTACTCACTGCCACACTAGCTGTGACAACCCCGAGGAAATGTGCAAAGCCACATGACGTCACATCGCAAATATTTGGTGCCATCACATGTACCGTGGTACTTCATGGTCAGAAGTAACCTGACAAGGTAGCCAATTTTTCCAATTGCCTTATGGTGCGATTGCTGTTGACACCATTGGTCTGAATTTGGTCCCTTTGAAATCAGTGATAAAATTCCTGTTGTCTCGGACAGTAGGAGTACAGGCCCGGGAAGACATTAAGCTAAAACACCACACACTGCTTTGGAAGATAAGGAAAGTAAAGGTCAGAATAATAGCTTTCATTAAGTATGACAAAAATCAATGTGATTTGCACTGTCCAGCTATTGAGCTTGTTGTACATGCAGATTATCTGCATCTGGTTATCACACTTAGTAATCCCAGCCTGGCACTGACTGAAAAAGTGCTTTACAAAACATACAGCCCAGAGCAGGAGACTCCATAAAGTCAATGTTTTTATTGCTTTTCTTATCGATGTAACAACCCTCTTGTCATGTGGGTTTTGTGTTTTTTTTTTTTGGTTTTGGCTTTTTTTTTTAGGAGAGGGGAAAAAAACGAATTATACAAGATGATAACTTCATGCAGTGATTGCTGGTTGTCCGTGGAGAAACAAAAACTTGACCCAGGAATTGGAATACAGCCAAGAAAACTTCTGAGAAGACAGATCCTTGATATCACATGCATCATGGGACCCATTGCAGAGCCTGTCTGTGGCCTCCAGCTCCAGCCCTGCAGGCACCAGTGTCTCCCTGTACGGCCAGCACACTGTTAGACACCAGGAATTAGTACTGACAGCTCTTCAGATGGGAGAGAGGTGCTTGCAGTTAAAAACTGCAGGCATGATGGTGGTTACAAAACAGAGATAGGAAAGACCGTGGAGGAACCATCCTAAAAGTAGCACTTGTATACCTGCCACCCCAAAGACTTACCTGAAACAAAAAATTGGAGAATAGAGAGAGAGCTGAATGCTGTCCTGCTCCAAAAATCTCTCTGTTGAGGCGGTGGTGGTGGTGCACCTCTTGCTGCTGGTCCATTAGCTCACACACTGCTCTGATCACTGATGGCACCAACAGCTCAGGATGGTGTTCATGCAGGGAGGAGGGAGGGATGGTTTTTCTTGCCGCAGCTTGTGGGAGCACTGTGAGTCCCTACAATTCCTGTACTGCAATCCAAGTAAGAACCATTATGTCAAGAAGAAATATTGGGCTTTTTTACAGGCATTTGCAGGTTGAAGATGGCTTGAAGATTGAAGAGAGATTGGAGGTCCCTTCCCCTGGTCTGTTACTTCAAAAGAAAGTAGCACAGTGCCTGCTGTGGGCTCACCACATGTGCTGGACTGACAGAGCTGCTACCAGGTTGCACAGGTCAACCTGGCCAGGACGAAGGTGGCCCTTCCAGCAGCAGCAGTTGTTCCTGCAGCTCCCATTTCTGCTTCCATGGCAGCAACCACAATTTAACTTCATCTTTCTCCTCTCCACCCAGACATCACCCCTGGGGCTGATGAGGAGGAGGTAAGGGCTTGCTGGCCATGAGAGAGGAGAAAGGCAAGAAGCAGGAAATGGGTGCATTGCAGAGAGACAATGAGCAACCCCAAATCCCAGATCAAGCTGTGCTAGCTTCTGAGATCAGACTCCTTCCTGGACAGGAAGGTCAGCACTGTACAGCATTGTTCAAACTAGGTCAACAGAAAACCCAGTTAAACCCAAGTGATGAGAAAAGCCTGGTGGCATGGGGTCAGAGGGAGAAACAAACTTCTAAAATGTATTGGGCAAAGCCTGACTGGCAGCTTCCCTGCTTGGCCTGCTTAAGGGAGAATGTGCAGCACGTGCGTCTCAACACTCTTCCCAGAGGTCACCTGCTGAAATAGACTTTTGAGAGGATTTACACAAGCTGGCCATATTTTATTTTTCTAATAATACTAGTATTTGTAACCAACTGCCATAAAACCTGTAGTGTAAAATACCGTGGCACACTATTCAGAATTCGTCATTGCAGTGAGTCCAGGCAAGGTGGTTGTGTTTTTATGTGCTAGGAGCCTGCTCGCTGCAGGAGGTATTAAGTTACAGTGAACATAATGAAATGCTATAACATATCAGTCTGGATGGACAGGGCATTTCCAAGCAGACATCCCACCAGCAGCAGGATTCAGGCTGCTGACAAGTGTTGTGACACTGCCTGGGTCTTTCTGCTCTCCTAAGCTCTTAGATAAATTAGCTTGTTATTGATGCTTCTCCAGGCACAGCAGAAAGTTCTTACTGCATATGTCTCTTAGCTGAATTAGGTTGGTACTTGGCTAGCCTTGGTCACAAAATTTTATTGGAGAAATCTCATGCTGTTGGCTGCAATAAGTGCTTCATAAGTGGGTGATCATTACCGAAATATATTAGATAATAGAGGAGTTATCGTTCAAATGCTCTACTCAATAAACATAACTGAACAAGCATGGCTATAACATTAGCATAAATATGAAAATGTATCTGTTGTAAGTTACTCTTTTTCTATCTAGTGTCATAAAATATGAGTTGGAGCATAGCATTTATTTTACATACCAGAAGAAAAATGGTTTAGATAGTAGTATTCATTATTCAAAACTCACACATTTTTCATTCATTGTAAAAAGACTCCAACCTATCTGTTATTTATGGTCCCATCAGCATTATGTGCCATCTGACCACACAGAACAGCTTGTTTCTGACAGCTACTTGTAAGACAACTTTCTTAAGAGGTGGAGAATCTCTTTGCACTTCAGTCTAGAGGTGTTCAAACCCATGGTGTCCACATCCCAGGAGACAACCTTAGTTCTGTAGGTGGTGCAGTCTCTGTTCTTACCGAATATAAACCACTCTGCAACACAAGTTCATGGAATCAAGATGGTAGGACAGGCTGGAGGATAGCTCTGAAGGCTCAGGGTTTAGGAACAGGGGATCTTAGGACTGGTTTTGTTTTATACCCAACATTAAATGCAGATGCTGCCTTGGGATCAAGGACTTGAGCCTCAGGCTCTGCTTTCCTACACAAGTTCTTTGCTCACTGGTGTCATTAAGAACATACCTCCATGGGTTATGCCATTTTGTATGTGATCAGCAGAAACCAATCATCTTCCCAAGATCAATTACAGTAGAGCCCAAATATTCAATATTCTTTGGGGAGTACATTAATTTAAGCTAGAAGTAGTATTTATTGAATTATACCTGTCTTAATTCTGGCTCCTAGGAAGGTGCACATTCAATTCTCAGTTTGATGAAATCAACAGCTTTATATCCTAACAAGAGGCCAGAGGTTTATTTGTGTTGTTGACCAGAGTATTTTCCACTTGTATTGGTATAAATCCAGAATTGCTCAGTTAAGATGCAATGATTGGTAGTAGAGGCTGATTTACACAGTTTTAACCAATATCTGTCTCCATCTCAGTATTTCACACTTCTCATTGAATGTTATAGAAACAGCGTTCTGCAGGAGGCTGAACATCCTCTCTTCCAGCTCAGGGTCCAGCCTGCTGCTCGCTGCAGTCCCTGGGAAGTTTTCCATGGCTTCAGGATGCACTGGATCTGGCTCACAGTCTGTTCCTTTAAAGCAGCAAACTGGTTTAGCTAGCACAACCAGCACTTTGCAGACAACTCAGCAATTACGGGATCATGTAACTACAGTGAGAGGCTGAGCTGTAAATTACTGTAATTATGAATATTTCTGTTGCAAGGCAAATTTACAGCCAGATATGTCATGTCAAAATTATTTTATTTTGTGGGTAATTCTAATTTTGCAATACATTTCTAGAATTTCATTTTCCTTTTAAACGGCATTTTAATTTGAAGAGTCTATTACAGCGGTTATGGTGGATTATTGTTCAAATTCAGAGGCAGATTATGAAATGCAAACATGCTCCATCACAGGCTAAATCCTGATCCCAGACAGAATTGCACAGTTGGGAATGGCGATTAATATCATTATAAGGGTATTGAACAGTGTCTCAGGAGAGGCTCAATTGTCTCCATTTCCTCCGATGTACCCAGATAAGGCTCCCCCTCTAACAAAAAGGGAAAGACAAACACCTCCAGGTTGCTCAGGCTTTTGGGGTGTTCATGTCAGAAAACCAAAGGAATGGGGGGCGAGATGGCTCCCAACATGTGTACCTGGCTTCAATGCCAAAAGCAAGGTCTTTTGTATGACTTTCAGTAAGTCTACCAGTGTCTTATTTTCTAGTTCTTCACCCACACAAGGAACCATACAGGTGTGTTTGGGGAGGGTATATTCATTCAGGTTCCCAGAAACTTTGGTAAAATGGTCTTGTTCATTAATAAAGTGGCAATTTCCCAACCATTTGTTTATCTCAACCAAACATCACGTAGTCTACATCACCGCTAACACCACCTCTGACCTTAGCTTGAGGATTTTGAAAGTGGTACAGACCACACAGCAGTGACTTCCACAGGTTTAAGTCTTGCAGATCATACCCATGTCCCAGCTATGGAACCATTTTTTGAGTAGACCTCCCTATTTCCAGAACACAGGTGTCATCAAACTCTTCCTGAAGCTTTAGGCACTACCCAAGTGTTGCTAAAGACAATATGCAGCACAGACTGTCCCTGAGGGATGGTGTGAGTGATGGCGTGGCCTTTCACTGCCCTGTCCCTGATTGACATCAGGCAAGTGTGACAACTTCACCCAGCTCTCTGGTCACTGTGACCCCGCACCAGTGGAAAGAGCTGTGACCTGTAGAGAACAAAAGCAGGAATGACCTTGCCACCTTTGTCTTTGTATTTAGTTACCTTAGGTTCCCTCTCAAAAGGAGCCAAAAAACACCCTCCCTCACCCCCACCCCCTTGCCAGTTTGTTCATCTGCAGTTAATGGGTTAGGCTTGACCCTCATTTCCCCCGCAGCCCAGTGTTTAAGGAATGCACGGCATGCAGGGCCGGGCCTTGGGGCACCCCCAGGCTAGTCCCAGGTGAAGCCAGTGACCTGGGATGTTTTTTCAGGAACAGCTGCAGCAGTGTGCTGTTACACGGTTGAGATATGAGCAAGAGGTGCTGAGTGCTCTCAGCCCCCTGACCTGGTGATGGAGTTTTGGTCTCAGCAGTCACCACTGTGACAGTCAGGAGCTCTCAAGTCTAATAGCCTGTCCTTGAGAAATTCAAGCTTTGTTTTGTCTCCTTTTTCTGACACAGAGATAGCTGGTAAAAACAAGGGGCTGTGGATTTACTTCTACTGGACCCTGTTTTCCCTCTGGCTCAGGTGTCCAGCAAAATCTCTCATCTAACTTTTAGGTGCTTGCATATAGATCCAGAGCATGGGAGTGAAGACTTGGTACCAGGTACGGAGCCACTTCATAGACGAGCCTCACTCACCACCTTACTGGTCCACAGCTGTTCCCTGCAGTTCGTGTTGTGGTCACAGATTATTTTCACATACCTCATCTAGACTCTAAACTGAGTGGTGAGGCACTGACTAACCAAACAGTCTGCAATGGGATTTTATCTTGGTGAGGCGTTCGTCCCCATGCTAACATAAATGAAGCCTCTGTGATACAGGGTTTCCCTCCAAAGACATTACTTCCTCTGCAAACTGGTTGGTGCCACTGAATCCATCCCATTTCTGAGGTGCCATTTTTGGGATCCTACCCCTTAAAAGCCTGAGCCTTTATTTAAAAAAATAATTTCAGTCTCCTCGCTCCCAAACGCGGTAACATCCAAGAAGCTTCACAGTGGAAATGGCCTTTGCTGGGTCCCTCCTTTGTGTGCAAATTCCAAAAGCGCTGCTTTGTTCCAGCAGGAAAATCAGGAGACCCTTTCAGCAAGCAAGCCTTGTAACCAGGCTGCCAGGGACTACAAGTACTGACAAGTACAGTGGTGACTGCGAAGAAATGACTTCTCAGACACTGAAAGGGTTTAATGAAGAGCAGAGACTAAAATGGTATGACAAAATATTGACATGTTGTTAACTTCTCCATCATGTCATAGCCAGCCACATCACTTTGCATCACTATTGTATATGGTCTAGCCTTGCAAACATCCCCTCCAATAAGGCTAATTCCCATCAGCTTGGTGGCTGAGACCCTATAGTCACCTTCATGAGGTATCAATTATTTATTCTATGCACTCCAAAAGTCAGTGGGTCCTTTTCATATGCAAGACGACTGTTAGATTAGCGGCTGAAGGACTACTGCTGCTTGTCAAGCTCCAGCCTCAGCAAGAGACATTCCCACCTCATTGCTCCTTATCTCACTCATTTCCTCCTGCAGCAAAGCTGATTTAAATGCTCTTTTCCACCTCTACACCTGCAATTCACTGTCCTGCACTTGTGCCTGTGCAATCATTTTGTGGGGTCAAGCAGTAAATCAGGTCACTGAAATGTTAGTGGTCCTCCATGGGATGCTGCAAGTAATTTCATCCAGGAGCTGGGCAAGAGGCTGGTTGTCCCAACATTTCCTTCTGTTGTTCCTCTGCACAGAGAACTTCTCAAAGGTGTCCTTCCACTGCCAAGGAGGTCCACTCAAACCACCAGGCAGAGCACTGCACCTGCATAACTGTTGTCCTTCTTTCTCATATATGGCAAACTACATTAAATTCCTCATTAAATTCAGTAGCAATTAAAGTCATAATTAATGTAAATGGCCAATTCAAAATATGCCCAGGAGGAGATATTTAAATACATATTTACTGGTCATTTATATTCTGTTATATTACATTAGGCTGGAAGATCCATCTGTCGTTAAGCTTGCCCAAGACTTCTCATTAAATAAAATTGTAACAGTTGTTATAACACAGAATTTTTTCATGCTGGTTATCTGCCTCAAGTGACATAGCCAAATATTTTAGTTACCCATAAGAGTAAAGTTAGAAAAAATACACGTGATCTGTTGTGAAATGAACATTCCCTCTATTTCCTCTGAAAATGTGAGGTGAAAATCTCTGCATTTTTCAAATTTAAAAAGTGTAAATGAGATCAATCTTCTCGTTATTGTCTCAGACCTCACATTTGCACTGGACTACTCAGACTGAGGGACAGGTATTGTGGTAGCTATTTTGGTCTATAAAAATTCTTAGTCTAAGGATGTCTACAACAGACTTTTTGTCGCACTGTCAGAGCGATTCTGAAATGCATCCCCACTTTCCATGCTATGGTTCGCATCATGGGGTGGTCTTGGAGGCACCAGCTAATTCCCTTGCTGATGAAACTAAATCAAAAGATGTGTCCTAGGGACACGGCTGGTGTGCTAATGAGATGAGAGGAGAGTGAGACCGGTGTGTATCGTGTAAACATCCAGTTTCCAGCATCACTTCTCCCTCTCACAATCTGATACTATTGCGCTGCTCTGCTTGCTTGAGTGTATGTGTCCTAAGTCAATACTCATTGTCAAAGCTCACCTGCCATCATGGAAATGCCTGGATATACCCTAGCTAACTGACTGAGAAAACTCACTTCTTCGCAGTTCAGGTTAGAGAAGATGATGCCACTGCAGGCAGGCAGGCAGGCATCCATCTATCTATCTATCTATCTATCTATCTATCTATCTATCTATCTATCTATCTACCTACCTACCTACCATTTAGGACCATACCTGTGGAGGCAGCTTAACCTGCTTTCAGATTCCAAAAAGTGCTATCGCAGACCGTATATCTGGAAGTAAAAATCCCTGCTCTGAAAAGCAGAGTTGCAGCTCCCAAGTCCTATAATTGCATCCCAGAAAGCTGCTGCCTGGCACAGCACTGTGCATTGTGTAGACACAGAAAGTAGCTAGGACTCAGGACTGAAGCAGAAACACTTCCTAATGATGCTGTGTGCACTGGAAAGTAATTTCTGGAACCCAAACTATGTAAATAAAGTCTTCTACTGACCCCTTTTTCCCCTCTCAGTTCCCAACCTTATAAATAACTCTTACTTCCACCTTCAAAATTTTTCCAGAGCTCTGCTGAGGCTTTTGGTCTGCCTATTTTTAGCTTTGCATTTATTGACAATGGTTTCCTCCTTCTCTGCCTATTCAGACTGCAGCCTAGAAAACACAGAGGTCATTTGATTCCCAAATTGCCTTTCCATGGACAGATCTGTAATGTTTCTGAAGGTAAAAAGAGAGGTCACAATTTCTTTCCATCATGGCTGGCAGACACATCTTCCAGGAGTCATCAGGGGAGCCACGCACTGTCTGTCTTCAAAAACTTCCTGAGACCTGGGAACATGCTCTCTGATACCCAAGTACAATCAACTATCTCTGGGGAAGCCAGCCATGAAGGCTGTCACACACATAACAAGGAGTAGGAGGGCAAGATGCATTTTAGATAACTCCCATCAAAAAATATTATTACTAACTGTATAGGAAAACTGCTAGATTTTAATAACACGTGTAATTTTTCCCATTTCTCAGCAGACAGCTTTGAATCATCAGCCTTGTACTTTGCACAGGAAATAGACACAAAACTGTTAGTTGGGCAAATTTCTTACCATGTGGTTGGATGTAGTGCATGATAGGCTGTGTGAGGTGATGCCAATTTAGCGTGTTTGAGAAGTGCAAACAAACTTGTGAACCTATATGGTATGCCCATACCATTTATGAAGGAAGACATAGAGGTAGATAGATCCTGCAAAATGTGTTTTTTCTGGTGTATAGTTTTATTCCCATTAATTAAAAGAAGGTAAAAACCCCCAAACTATAAGTAGTTTTAGCAAGAGAATTTTTTTTTTAACAGTGGTAGTCCTGTCTTGTGGGGTAATAATGCAGAGAAGTGGAAAATGACGATGGTGTCACATTAAGCCATAAAAAGGTAACTGTTTGATAAACACAATAATTTATATGAACTTTATGTTTGCTTGATGCTCTACTTCAGGTACGGAATTTCAGACAAATCCAACAAGAGGGTTAAATGACAGAAAAAGCTGCAAATTGCTACAAAAAATTGATTTTTCAGAGGTACGTGACAAGGCCTGATTTTCAGAGACATGCTCAAAGTGGGACACACGATTGAAGAACTTGCTGAATCAGAGATTTTGTGTACAAAAGGCCAGTTACGCAGCTAACGGGCTGTGCAAATAGACTGTGTGGTTTCCTCATGCAGTTATAACTGTGAACGGAGGAGCTACACGTTCATTGCTGCTGCAACTCACACGAAGGCTACCCAGGAAAATATGACACTTAGTATGGCAGTAGCTCCAAAGGTTTTCCACTGTGAATTGAATTCTAGTTTTTGCCTTGTCTCCACAGGTAAGATCTGCCTTGAAAAGCCAGTAGGTTAGATATGGCCTGTGGGAGGTCAATCCTCCAAGACTTGAAGGGACTCAGATACTTGATCTGAGGAAGTAACTGATAGCAGTGATAGGTTGCCATCCAGTCCTTGGGCGAGCAAGAAGAAGAGGATGATAGCACAGTTTGTGGGGGAGTTTCTTGGCTGTTTCTTGCCAATGGAGGAGTGTCAGGATGGGTTTTGCCCAAGATCATGATGCAGAATGTGCTCTGGCCTCTCCCAGTCTCTGCTCTGTTTCTTTTCTCATCCTTGGCTTCTTGTCCTGGTTTCCTAACCTTTCCAACCTTCCCTGTTTTCCAGCCTGTGAGCTATGTATCCTTCACCCAGTCTCTCCTCCCAGTCCATGCTGCAGTGTCTGCAGCACCCCAGCCCACAGAGCCAGTAGCCTTACCTCAGTCACGGTCTTTGTTCCTCTCTCCCTCCCTCTCCTTGCAAGGCTCCTGGTCTTCAGATGCTTTCCCCATGAATTCACATCCTTGTGCTGGTGCTTGTTTCCCCTGCCTTTGAGATGGGTACGTCCTTTTCTGTGCAACCAGGGCACCAGGCAGGGGAATGACAAAAGGCCATGTCCCCTGCTAGTGCACTGAGAGCCACCCTGGCCACCAGCAGCAAGACATGGTGACGAGTGAGGAAACACCCATGGCCCTGAGCTGGATCCAGCCTGCAGGGATGATGGCTCTGCATGTGTTTGGTATGTGAGGGCTTGTGAAAGGGTGAAGCGCACTTAAAGCAGGTGAGGCTCTAGGAGAATTTAGCAATCATGTTCACGCAAGATGGAGGTAAAACCACCATCTCCCCCACAAATGAGGCTGTGAGAATAAATTGGTTAATAACCCCACAGAAGGGATCATGAGAAAAGGGAAAAATATGCCCCTGAGAAAGGTTTGGATAACGTGATCAAGGAGGCATTGGGCTCTACATTGAGCAAAACACTGAACATCTGCTCACCTGGTGGACACCACCCTTTCTGTCCAAGGAGTCAAGGGCTTGTGAGTGGTGGGAGGACATTGTATTCACAGAGACTGGGGGATATCCCAGCAATCTGGTTTGAGGACAATTCAGAGGAAGAAGTTAGAAATCTAGCTGCTGGAGAGAGGTTGTGCTCATGTAGCCTAACACAGGAGGTGTGAATACTCCTTTTTCATGTAGTTAACAGAATCCAGAGACTTCTTGCAAAGCCTCTGAAACAAAGATTTCAGTCTGCTTTCATACCGATGTTTCCCAGGTGTACTCCACTTTGCAGCCTAACGTCCCTTTAGCATAGTTTTGTGTGTGCATGCACAGCATTGTATAGATTTAAAGCAACACCTCCTGCCACACCCACAAATGAATATCTGGGACAGATGATAAGGCAGATGTGTAAGATATTTGCAGTATGAAATGCTACTGAATAAGTGAGCAGCTGTATTCTGATCTAGCTTCATTTTCCAGATGGCCGCAGCAAGCAGCATCCTGCAGGGAGCGTTATAATGGTCAAGTCCTGAGCTGACAAAGGCTGAGTAAGTGTAATAATATCTGTGACTTGAAAGAAAGGATTGTACAATTCCTGCCAAGAGCAGATGGCAAGATAGCATTCTTAGCCACCAGTGATACTGACCTACTAGCAGGAACCACAGATCTTTATTGCAAACATATCTTCTGACAATTGATGCAATCCCTTAATCAAAGAGCCTTGACTGTTCCTCTAGTTAATTCCCCTGTCCAATCGACATTACCGGGCTGTGTCTGGTATAAGGCTTAGCCACATAAGCAGCTCCTAGATTCCTATCTCGTGAAGATGATGACTTGTATCGTGCATTACATCAGCCTGGTCAGATTAGATAGAGAAACGGGCTTTATTCAGGCTGTCTATCAGCAGTGCCTCATGTAGGTGCTGTGACTCTTAAAGGATCAAAGGACTGAGAAGTGATCCAGATCTCAGACCTCATGGTATCGAGATGTATTTGTGGCACAGAAATTAGGCAAATCCTCTGCTGAAAGTGCATGCCAGGGCAACAGGAACTGCTTGTTTTACACATCTTAACATAAACTGTGGTTCAGATTTTCCATGAGGGTCCTGTTTGGGAAATCAGGTGAGTTTAATGTCTTGATAAGCTAAGAGAGAGCACTCAACCAGTACTGCACATCAGCTGATACGGGGCAACTTGGTCAGCTACTACAACTGCTTGCAGTCATGGATCTGTGCTCTTAATCTAGGCAAGGAAAACTCTTTTAGCACAGATTAGACAGCTAGGGCAAAGTTAGCTCCTCATTAGCCTTCACTTCAGTCTGAGCCATTCCTCTAAATATATAATAATATATTAAAATTAAAAATGTTATTTAGTATGAATGTTAAGAGGCAGCAGTTAGAACATGCTAGCTAATGCATTTTACAATAATACATTGTCTCCTAAATGAAATAAGTACTCACCAGCCATAAGGAAATCACTCCCAGTGTTTTATTTCTCATTCATCCTAGCTTTCCTTTTTGCTGTATGTGCACTCTCCTTTCTTTTCTCATGAGACCTTCCATATTTATACTTGCTTCAGAAAGCTGTTGCTCTCCAGCCTACCATACATAATACCAAGCCTGTGAAATTGAGTTTACCCTTGACCATTCACCCTGAAGCCAACAAAGAAAGAGATGGGAAAGGTAAGGAGAGAAAGGAAGCAGGAATATACTTTTTTAAAGAGATAGGCCAGTGCTATTTTAAAAATCATCCTTTACCCACTGTTTATAAAGGCTAAGGGATAGTCAGGACATGGACTTGTTGGAGAGGGTCCAGAGGAGGCCACAAAAATAATCAGAGGGCTGGAATAGCTCTGCCCTGAGGACAGGCTGAGACAGTTGGGGTTGTTCAGCCTGGAGAAGAGAAGGCTCCGGGGAGACCTTATTGTGGCCTTTCGGTACTTAAAAGGGGCCTATAAGAAAGATGGGGACAGACTTTTTGGCATGGCCTGTTATAACAGAACAACTGGTAGATTTTAAAGTAAAAGAGGGTAGGCTCAGACTAGACATAAGGAATACATTTTTAAAATGAGGGTGGAGGAACACTGAAGTGGATTGCCCAGAGAGGAGGTAGATTCCCCATCCCTGGATACATCCCAGGCCAGGCTGGATGGGGCTCTCAGCAACCTGATCTAATTGAAGATGTCCCTGCTCATTGCAGGGGGGTTGGACTAGATGACCTTTGAAGGTCCCTTCCAACCAAAACCGTTCTGTGATTCTATGACATGCAGATGCACATTGAAATGGGATTGGAGGAAACAGTCCTCTCCAAGGGGAAGAAAGGATTCCCAAATGGAGGGCATGCCAGATCCGGGCTGTCTTAGCAGAACAGACAAGGTGACTGTGGGGCAGTCTGAACCTGTCCCTACAAATATACCCCAGCTAACCTCCAAGCATCCTCCCAAACCCCAGCACATGCTAGAAAAATCCTGGTGGCCTCGGGGAGAGCCTGGGGCTCATGTCTGGTTTAAAGGTCAGCTCTGGGTGCCCGGGGCGATGCCAGGCGGAGTGTCACCTCCCTCAGGCAGCTCCTGTTCCTCCGGCAGCTCCTCTGCACACCACCAGGCTTGCCCACTCAGCACAAGTCATCTTCTGTAACATCAAGTAATGTGCATTCATGTCCCAAAGCCACAAATTAAAAGCAAACCCAGCCACTGAAGTGCCAATTCCACTTTTAAGAAGGATGTTTTTTCTTCTTCCGTCCCTATTGCTTTTTCTTTACTGCCATACTTTCATACAAACCTTGGGGATTGGGGGGGTTACCATCACTGCTGTTTTCTTTTCAAACAGATGAAAACTTCTTTCTCTGTGCCATCAGAGTCTGGACCTGCCTCTGGGGCTGTGGGCAGGGCATTCGCCTTCCCCTTCTGTTAGCTCAGCGGTTCCTGAAAACCCAAGTGCTTGTCTTTCCTAGTCTGTGCTCTGGTTTATTAAGATTCACAGACAATACTGCTGCAAACACCAGTGGGGATAGAAAGAGTCTGCACATACCAACTGAAAAATAACAAAGTGACATTCACTCAGAAAATGAAACATAATACATCTAGGGAAAAAACAGCTGAAACGCAGATGTTCAAGGGGATGAGAAACCTAGAAAGTCAGAGTTCTGGAGGAAAGCCAGGGGTGACAGAAAGCAAAAGATGCGCTTTGCATGGCAACGTGAGAGGAAATGCTCAGGATGATTTTGACCTGATGGTACGTGACCCCGCGGGCAGACAGGGCCATGTCAGTGGTATGTGCTGGATCCTGCTCCCCACTCACCCACGCGTGATGCCAGGACCATAGAGCAGAAAGCACAGCAGGGTGAGGTGTCCCTGTGCTGGAGCCAGTTTGCTTTCCCCTGAAGATTTCTGTGTTACACACCTACAGTCTGGTGGTCCAAGCAATTCTGTCTTCAGCCAGGTGTCTTCTCGCCTGCCCATGGCTGCTGCTCCACACAAGGACTAAGTCCTCTCCCAACACCTGCAGCAGCAGAAGCACTCGGACAAAACTAGTCCTTGAACCTGCCAGGTCTGAGAAGCTCCTTTGTGCCTTGTGTTGCAACAAGAGAAATTGGCTCAAGCAATAAATCAAGAGGTGCAATTTCTAAATGCTGGTTTGCAGCAAGATGGTTGTAGGCATCAAAAGGTATTTACCCATTTATACAGCTGCTGATGGAAAAACTGTAGATCAAAGTTTAAAATTTATAGCTTATAGTGCCATTACCTCAGGTTAACCTTTCAGTATCTCAAAAGTACACTTCAAAGGGGTATTGATTTCAGTGGGACTCAAAGCAAAGCGTGTGCTCAGGAGGCAGGACCTATACTTTCAACAATAGGTCTGGGATGTTGTATTTCAAGAGTGTTTTGGATGCAAAAACACTTGCCATTCCTTAGGATCTGTTCTGCACTGGGATCCTTTCATCCCTCTCAAATGGTGCAAAGAGAACTTTACTCATCAAAAAAATTCAGGGAAGAATCATCCCTATGCAAAGCAGTCCCTTCCAAGAAGATATCTTCCTTTGTTGCCTCCTTCTCCTACCAAACAAAGAAACCCAGACTGCATGCATGATAAACTCTTACACATTCGCTGTGGATAAACTAACACATCCCAGTCTTCTCATGAAATAAGACCACTGTTGAACCCCTGTGACAGCTGTAGAAGACAGAAAACTCCAATGAATCATAACCTCCAGCAGCTGCTGGAGGGTAACCTTTGCTTCCTTCTGTGCATC
The DNA here is from genome assembly GCF_036013475.1 of Columba livia. NCBI lineage: Eukaryota > Metazoa > Chordata > Aves > Columbiformes > Columbidae > Columba > Columba livia. Next base: position 32,766,695 of record NC_088602.1, on the reverse strand, counting down.
TGAGCTCCACATAGAGGGCAAGTACCCTCATTTCCCAGGCTTACCTTAGAACATTAAATCAGAGCATTCTAGTGATGTGACAGGAAAAAAAAAAAGGAAAAGCCAGACTAAACTATAAGTCAAATGCATACTCTATTTCTCTCTTGCACCCAAAACGTCTTATGAAAGGAATGAGAGATTTACACTGAGGTTCTTCTCATTTCTCTCTGCCAGCAACTCATCTTAAGTCTTCTTTTCCTTGGTCTGTCCTTGCTGGTTCCCTCTATTCATTGCTGAGGTTCTTGTGTGACACAAGCAACTCCCTGTGTCCAGATGTCTGCATGTCTGGACGTCTTCCCAAACATATTTAACTTGGAATGGCTTTATAACAGCTTTCCTTACAGCCCTTCATCTGCAGATGAACCTCTTTTTATGCATTTCTTCATCCCGGTGCTAGTATTCCTAAAGCTGCATCCCTGTTCAGAGGGCTCTTACTCATTTCAAATAAATTTTTGAATAGTTTCCAATCCTTATCTTCTTTTAAAAGCAGAATGCTTGGAAAATGTTATGTATAAACATGTTTTAAGGCAGTTGGTGTAGCTGCCTTTTGATCTCAACTTTTTTCATTCTCTCCAAAAGGAGTCTGGATAATGATGTCTTTCTGGTGGACATTTTCTGAGATTCTTGATTTTTTTGTTACATGGCCCTATTTTCTGGATAAAGGCAGGATCCATGATTTTTTCAGACTATTTTGATTTGCAGACATCTATCCTGCAATGCTGAAATGGAGTGTTCAAGCCTACCAAAGACTCATTAGGCTCCACTGCTTTTTATGAACTCCTTCGAAGCAGACCCCCATGTTCAGGAAAGCCTTGGGCTCAACTGAGTTTTGAAAAAATCTGAAGATGGCTCCGTGTCGATAAACATTCGGGCCCCAGACATTTGAAGAAACAATGTCGTCTTTCTTATTCCCACCGTGGTGCATGTACGTCCGGCTGTGCGGGGTCTGAGCATCCCATGGCCCAGATTCCTTTCCTGACTTGCAATTGTTCTGCGGCATGACCTATCTTCGTCATCGCTCCCCATAGCCCTGATTAGTGTTGCCCTCCAGTCCTGGGAAAGGCACTTAACCCCTCTGAGCTTCAGCCGTGACCTCTGCAAAAGAAATTGCTGCAGAGCCTGACAAGAGGAGTGCTCTGGAAGCTGGGAACAAGCTGCTTTTGCTCATTAATGGGAGCTCAAAGGAGTTAAAATGCAGGGAGACATAGAGTATGGTGTCAATAATCCTTCCCGTTGCCTGAATCATACCAGCCTGCCAAGAAGGGTTGCCCTGATACCTGGTGTGCCCATTTTCTGGCCCTTAACGAAAAGCCTGTTGGAGCTGCACATGTCCCTGCTGCGTGGCAGCTGACAGGATCCCAAATGACAGGCATCTGCTTGCAAGGCATTTTGGCTTTTTGCCCTGCGCTCTCTAACACCCAAATGTTGGTGGGGAAAATATCAAACATTTCCATATGCTTTCATGTGTCCCAAGGTTTTGCTGGAAAAGCCAAGTTCTCCCCAACCCTTCTGGTAGAAAACAGGGCTCTGCTATGAGCTCATCTTCTGGTGTGCTGTTTCATCACATGAATAAAACCCCAGTTGCCCGCTCTTCAGATTTCAGAATTCCTGCATGAAATCCTCCCTTGCCATGAAGAAAGGAATCTCTTCTGTTTAAGGACCACAGCATATTGCTTCAGGTTTCATGCTAAAATGTCCCTTTCCTCCTAGCAACCCTACCTGTTCTCTGAGACTCGTCTCTTGAGCCACGCAAGGAAGGCAGATTTACATGGCATGGCTTTGAACACTTGGTTAATAACAACTCGTTCATCTCCAAGGAGCAGACTAAATGCAAAGAGCAATTATCCTAAAATAATTTTCTATCAATATTCTCAATTTCTGTGTTTTATTGTGTCATGTACAGATGTGCTTCTGCTTACCTGCTGGATATTGAGGTGAATCAGCCGAGGGAAGGGAAGCACATGTTTAGTTTTAGCTCTTTAGCACATTTCGAAACAAAATGCAAATGCTTTTGTCATGATTCCTTGTGTTCAGGCTATTATTATTTATTTGTCGTGTAGAAAGTCTTCTGTAATGTGAATATATGGTGATACCTGACATAGGCAGGATATTTATTTGAGATCAATCCATCACAATTTGTTAACACAGTCATACTCTTCCAACATCCTCATTTTTAAGAATTTAGCAATTATGCCATCAGAAACTTTCCGTTTCTTCTTAATGAACCCTTGTAGTAACGGGATGATGATTTATGTTTTTCCGGATGCCAAAATAAATATAGAAAATAATTAGGCTTTACTTGTGTCCCTTCTGTGTATGTTATTTGGGTCACTGCACAATATCTTAAAAAATATTTTCCGATAATTCCACTTCTGGAACTATAAGTAAACAAGATCACTGAACCTGTAAGAGTGCTAGCACATTTTTGCTATACATGCAAAAGGAAAAAAAAGAATAACTATTTTAAGTGTCCACTGAGCCACAAAAAACAAACAAAACAAAACAAACACGAACAAACAAGCAAACCCCAAACCACAAACCAAAACAAAACAAAAATCAAAAAGAGAATGAAGCTCTAATACAGAAACAGTTTTTTTGGGATATAATGATGCTACTGCTAGTCAAATAACTGTCACATATGTGCAAGACTTTTCTATTTCTGTTGTCTTTCTCTTACTGTTAACCCACTTTGTGATCCAGCTTCAAGTGAATATCAAGGAAGCAGTCAGCCCCATCGTGAATGCTAATATTGTATCAGATGAAAGGTACCCACAAAGATGCAAAATCCTTGGAAAAAAACACTATGAAAAATAAATTCCCACAACAAATAGATTTTATTTCCACTTGAAATGCAGAGAAAGTGTTGAATTAGCAAATAATACAGTGGTTTATAAAAATCTGCCTCTTAGCATTAAAAGGTAGAAGAAAAATATCGTATAAAAAAAAAATCCTTGAGGTCAATAAAGCATTACATTGCAGCTTATGGATGAAATTAAACCTCAGGCTCACAGTTTTTAAATTATGGTGTTTCAAATAAAAGTTACTGGTTTTGTTGTTTTGTGATTTATTTTTTTTTACTTATATTGCCCATTATATTTCAAAGAAGGAAAGACTCAAGTTTTAGAGCAAGTCATTTCAGCTTGCAATCTGCATACTCTGTGCTTTACCATTTTTCCTTCTGATTTTCAATAGAGCCTTTGAAAAGATAATTAAAAGATATGAATTAGCTGAGGGTGACCATTGTGATCAGCCAAGAGGAAGGTCTTTAGTACCACAGGATGGCTGAGAAGCAGTATGTACGCATGAGAGCATTATTATTCTTTCCATTAGGCCGTTTACTGCTCTTGATCTGTGACAGAGCTCCCACTGATGTCAAATGAGGTTGTACGCATTGATCCAGGGGGAAGAAAAGACTCTTGCAAGAGGAATATTGTTTTTTTTTCCTTGCTCCCTGTGTGACAGGGAATTGATCAAAGAGTAAATGCTTGGGCTGGGGAGTTTGGCACAGCAAACTCAAAGCCTGATGCAGAGCGGCACTTGGGCATCTCCAGGAGAGGAGATGTGATGCCCAATGCTTGGGCGACAACCCACCAGCCATCTCTGATGGCCCAAGTTAGGCAGCTACATTACCTACACAGCATTTTTAGGGGTAGATTCGGTGCCTACAGCCAGGCTGGTAAGACTGGGGCACAAGCTCGGGACTGTCCACAGGTAGGGTAGATGAAGCCACCATGTTTTTGGGGAGAAGTTAAAGGGTTCAGGGAGAAGGACACAAGCTGCATATGCCATAAGTTCTCACTGGCCCCTTTTCCCTGCCCATACAGATGACACCCACTGTTGTTCAGACCACAGTCCTGCACCTGACGGGGCTGTGAGACCTCTCCAAAAAGCTCCTGCCCTTTTGGTGGTGACACTGTCAATGATGAGGGCCAACAGCCAAGGGACAGCTAACTCCCGGAGTGAGGTCATTTAAGCCACAGCTCTTCAGGAAAGAGGATCACTGTATTCCTCCTCTGCAAACTAGACCACTAATCCAAGGGGAAATGCAAGGTTTGGAGGGTCAAAAGGGGAGAAAGCCAAAATTTACAGGCACTCGGGAAGTCCCTGTTCCCAAGGGAGTCTTTACATTGAAGTTCCACCAGCCTTTACCCATCCCAGTGAGAAGAAACATGGACACTGGATCTGTCCCTCAGGAGGCTTCAAGGACGTGAGCTCTGGAACCCTAAATTACTGCCCCATGACACCTGCTGAGGAGGTGCCACAGAAGGAGCTCCTAGACTCCTGGGAAGGACAGGCTTCCCATGCCAGGCACCATTGCCTGTTGCACAGACCACACAACCCAAACCATATCGAATATCTCGAGCACTTTAAAGAGCAACCCCCAAAACTTGCATGAACTGGAAACCTGGCAATGTGCAGGGTCAGAACTGGCCAAACTGGTGATGTGGGGGCACTACGCCCCCACCATAGACCTTGCACTCTGGAGATTTTCAGGCCCAGCAAACTCTGTTTAACCCCCTCAACCTTTGAGTCATATCTGATTTATACTCATCCCCCACATGTATAACATTTGTTTATTTCTGTAATATATTAGAATACAGTAACATTCCATACTTGGGGGGGAGCTTAGAGGGAGGGTAATGACTTACACATGTACTGTGCTACATTGGATCTTTTCCAGTGTCATAAATAAGAGGGAAAGCAAGATTTTACAGCTCAGCCATTAATGAGAACAGTCCACTATCACATATGGAAAAATACTTTAGTCAGTAAAAGCTGACACAACACTGATGGCATTTAGCTGTCTGGTATGAATCATCTTCATAGAATAAATTCCAAGAGAAAATATTGTATCATTAGTTGATTTGTAGCCTCATTGCAGGCAGCTGCAAATAAATGTTTGCGTTGCTGTACTCTAAAACAGGCTAGCACAGCTCTAGAAATAAGTTGTTTAAAATGCAGGTACTGGGCAAACACATTCTGTCAAGGGTTAAACCTTCTAGGTATTCTTTTGCATGACCTGCATGACCTGCATGACCTTTTGTGCTTTTTTCCTCCTCTCCATGCTAGGTGGTTTGCAGAAAAAAAACCTAAATGAGCAGTGCATGGAAATCAGTGCTCTTTTAAGAAACGGGCATAACTTCAAACTTCTTCACAGCATTAAAAAAAGTCAGTGTCCTCAGGAAGACACTCAAATATTAGAATGGAAATAGTCTAAAGGGCAGAAACGAAGGTTCAACAGCCATCTAGCTCTCCAGGCTTGTTTATGGACCACACTGCAGAACAGTGGTTATTGTCATTTGCTGTCTTGCAAAGCACCAAATCTGCTCTTGCTGCCCTCAGGCACCTCTGGCAGCACATTTCCATGGGGATATGGGTGGCTCAGGTCTGAAGCACCTATTGTTCCTTGCTGACTTGGGTGACTAAGCTCCAAGTGTAAGCACCTCTCTTATGTCCCTTGTGTTTGGTGGGGAGAGTCTGGCTGCCAGTGCCTGCATGGGATATAAGTCCCACAACACCTGTGTGGATCTAAACCCTTTGGCCTTCCCTAATAAGATGGTTTGGATTTATTCCTGCCTACGCATGCAACACTGTTGGTAAAATAAGAGCTCACAGTCATTGATACTTTCTGTAGCTAATCATTAACATTGCTTGCATGCGTTTGCCCACGCCTTCGGAGAATCAAAGGACAAGTTTTGCATAAACATATTAGCAGAACCATCGTCAGTAAACTGCCAATTTTCTTTGCATTCAGTGCTCGCCTTTAAACATCCTCCAAGCTGTGCCACTCCGAGCCGGCACGCTTCTTTGAGCGCAGCAGCTTGCACCACCGTAAATGTGCACGAAGTCTGGCTCTGAGATCAGATTACACCTGGGGCTCAGTCTTTTCTCACTAATTTATACTCATAAGGATATTTCCTTTCTTTAAACTATTAAAGAGGAAAAAAATCCTCACGTTCTAGGAAGCTGCACACCGTGAAATGCTTGTACTTGTAAATAATAAGTAGCTTTCAAAAGCTGGAAAATCTGACTTCTTGCCTGGGCTTCCACAAGGAGTTGATTTCAAACCACAGTGAGCACTGATCTTCAACCATCAGCAAACAGCAAAGCTGGCAATGTGCTTGTCACCCCTCTTACATGTGTTTCAGTGACACCTTGGAACTTGGGTCCTAAATCTATTGTTCCATTGGGCTTGGAGAATGAGGGAAGTCAACTGTCCATGATCCAGGGCAGCAAGGGACTTGGGTTAGCCGAATAATGGAAAAACACAGAGAACAGGGGTAGAGCAGGAGAGTCTTCTGGGAAGTTTGAGCTTTACATAGCATAAAAGCGATTGTCAGATATGAGGTGACCTTGAAAACCATTCAGCTCATTTTCACATGAGATAATTAGCCCAACTGGCTCCTGCACGTGTGAAGGAGCTTGTGCCTGTGTGTGTCTAACCTGCACCTTGGATGAAGCAACAGGAAATACTAACTCTGTACCTGAGACCTAGACAATGGGGAGTAGCAATAGACAATGGAAGAAGAAAAAGGGAAAAGACATAGCAATAAAAACACAGATATTTCTGCATAGTGAGCACCCATCTCACCTTTTGTACCGACTCCAGGAGATCAGGATAAAGGCTGTTCTGCCGTGGACAGATCACCATGAGCTCTCAGACAGCTGTTGTTGTGAGCAGTCACCACCTGTGCAGAAGCAGCACTGCAAATAGTAGCCACGTGGCTAAGTACCCACGATAAACATGGGAGGAATACTGCCTCTGAAGACCTATATAGGTGATGAAAAGCAGAAACAGAAAGGTTAGACATAGAGACAAAAGTAAATAGGTCCATCCCCTGAGCCAAGCCTTCTAATTCAGTACAAACTTGTTTGAACCCAAGCCAAGAGTCGAATGGACCTGATATATCAATAGGGACTAGCATGATCTCAGCCGCAACCCAAAAAAGAGTAAATTCTCAAATAGTGGCTAATGTTAAACAACTGAGTTACAATGACTTCCTGGCCCTGCCACATCAGTGCTGGGAGCTTCCTCTGCACAGAGACTGTAGAATATTTCGGGCATCTGAAGCCTCTCAGAACCTTTTCAGTTCACAGCTTTGCTCTGCAGTAGTCTTATTAAGAAGCATGCAGCAATACAATTGCTTGGATATATTATTACATTCTGACAAGATTTCCATATATGGGCATATTATTGATTAAATTAAAAGAATAATTTTCTATAGAGTCATCTCTATAAGTTATGCCAGACCTCAGATTTATTTTGGATACTGCCAGCAGGAAACTTTGTTAATGAAACAGAAAAGGGAATTATATATATTCTTGCATTACACTATAGAAAAGATGCCTGAGATTTGCATCCAAATCACACTGGATTTTTGAGAGATTTGAGCACTTAACCTCTCTTTGTTCCTTATCAACATATAGTAGAAAGGAACAAATTAGCTTCCCAGAAATTGCCTAGTGGTTCTCATACCGTAGACGCCAGAAAGAAATGTCAAGCAAATCAGTCACCATATTCCAGAGGAATTACTGCCTGTGAACCAGGCTATTAGACACTCAGCCTTCCCACATGCTGCTTTGCAAGGATATAGGGCTTGGGGATTGACAGGAATACATCAGTTTTCACCCAGACATTTTTCTTACAAATGTCACCTAGTTAATTCATGGGGTAATTTCTACCCTTCTCTAATTTATGCAATTTGTTAGGTGCCTGAAAGCTTACCTTCTTGAATTAAGAGTAAAAACTTTGGGAGACAAAAACACTATTCCCTTTGTCTTTGTGCAGCACCACACACAAGAACTGGACTCGATAGGTAATTAGAATAATGACTGTAATGGCTTAGCAAACAGAATGAACTCTTGACTGCAACCACAAAGGATCACTTGCCTTAGCTATTAAGAGGGTCCTACAGAATTGAGGTCTTTGTCTCTGCAGGTGATCAGCAATTTAACAACAGCGCGTTGCACATGGTTTCCATCTCTGCTATAGATAAGCATGCTGTATATTCTTTACGAACCTCACTGGAACAACTACAAATCTCTCTTTTAGTTCATTCAGATAAACAGAGATGCCTTGGTGTACCAGGAATATTGTCTTTTCTCTGGCCAAGTAATAAGTGAGGTGATACCAAGGATCAGTTCAGGGCCTTTGATCTGTAATCCATTAAATATTATTTATGCCTCCTCACTGGTGAGAATTATTGTTATAGAGCCAAATGAATGGTTTCTGTGATGTGTCTGATGACATTTGCTGTTTCTCATGGGATCAGAACTTTGAATCATTTTGCATGTCTGGATAGTGGGGGAGAAACGGGATGACTCTCTTTCAAACAGGGATAACTGCATTCAAAAGGAAAGGCAGATGCATTTTGAATTCCTAACCATGGTGGCTTCATCTGTAAAATTAATGCTTGATAGGGCCTGCTCCAATTATTGTGACCTGGATATAAAGTGGGTGGAAAATTGGGTGGCTTGCCAGAGTCAGAAGTTGGTGGGCAGTGGTTCAGAGTCCCGCTAGAGGAGTTTGTCAGGACAGCTTGCCTCATCAGTGAGGTGACCAGTGCTACTGAGCCAGAGGGAGCAGTCAATAAGCTCTAGAGCTGGGCCATCATGCACAGGGACCTAGGGCAGCTGGAGAAGTGGTCCAACAGGAACATTATGAAGCTGAGCACGGGAAATGCAAAGCCCTGCCCCTGGGCAGGAACAGCCCCTGCACCAGTACAATCTGGGGGCGGCCAGCTGGAAAGCAGCTCTGCAGAGAAGGTCCTGGTGGCCAACAAGGTGACCATGAGCCAGCAGCATGTCATGGCAGCAGAGATCAGTGTCACCCTGGGCTGCATGAGTAGGAGCACAGCCTCTTCCCTTTGCTCCTTGTGCTTGGTGTTGGATGATCTGGGCTGCTGTACCCAAGCATTTTATATATTCACACCACCCGTCAGATGCTATGCTGTACGTGGTAATTCCCTTTCGGCTCCATCAGGTGCGGTGTCTGCTCAGGCTGGGACACTTCTTAACTCATCCTGGTAGGTAACAAGGAGAGAGAGCTCTGCAGCAGCCTGCGCTCACTCAGCCTGCAGATTCCTTTTGCACGAGCTAAGTTTGGGCACAGAGCTTTTAAATAAGCTCTTGAACTTTCCATTCCCTTTTTAGGCTAGATTATCCCGGAGGCTGAGGCAAATAACTACCTGGCTCCTCTCATCAGCGGGGGATGTTCAGCATCTTGCAGGCTCAGGTCCTTCGGATACACAGCTCTGGTGTGGACAACAGGCCTATTTTCAGCTGACATGGGAATTTGTGCCTATTGCTCCTGTGTGAGACAGGAAAAACAAAACAAAACAAAACAAAACACCTCTATTCTATCTATAACCAATGGAATGTCACAAAAAATATCAGACTAATGAGGCACTTTATAATAAAACTCAGTCAAGACTTTTGTTATAGTCAAATCAGTCTCTGTTTTAACAATTCCCTGTGGCTTGTACGTGCTCGTGATTATCATGGGCATGAGTGCGGTCACTGACTCCAAACACTGCTGTCCGCTTGCATACCCCAGCTTGGAGGCATTCAGTCATAAACCCCGGATCTGCTGAGAGTCTGCAAATGGGAGTTAGCAACTTCTCACGTGCAAATGCAGGGAAGTGGAAAGCATTCAAAACCACTTGGGTATGCTTGCATAAACCTTTTATGGCACACACTAACAGTTTGCAATTAAGTGAAAGAAGGAAAAACTAGACTGACCCCATGATTCAATAACAATGGCATTTTATAGAGTATAGAAGGACTTCAAAACTGACCTCAAGATACGGGTGAGGAAGTCATTCACTTTACTGTGCACACTGGAGAAGTAGGTAAGAGCCAGTCTGGCCAACTTAAGCACTTAGCTTGCACGTAGGTATGAAGTGCATGTTTTTATCTGCTCAAATGTGTGCTGTGGATGCCTACATCTCACTAGTTATCTGGATTCATACAGGAGAGAAATGAACTGTTTTAAGGTGTATCTGCCTTTTTACTAAGACAGACATGTGAAACAGGTCAGATGAATGGCTTCCTAAATGTGTTCACCCCTGCCCATTGACTATGAAGGGTGACTAGGTCCATCACAGATGACGTACCCAGTAATAGATTTTATTAGGATACAGTTAAGAGAAACAAATTGTATTCTGGTTCCTTGAGAGAACTGTAGTGTCAGCCTCAACAAGAAAGCCTGTGTCCCAGCACAGCAGTCTATCCTTGGGTGAGATGTCTCTCTGGCTTGACCTTCTGGGGGTCTTATCTCTCTGTTGACTTTGGAGGTTGCCTGCAATATCAGGACAAGCTAAGGGCCTGGAGGAGAAGCAGACAGGAGGGCTTCATCAGCCATTCAGAGCCTTTCCTTGCAGAAGAGATAGAACCAAGCAAAAGAAGTTAAGAACTAGAAAAGGTCAGAATTATGTCAGGAGTTATTGGAAAAGCATTCTGTCAACTGATGACCCCCTAGGGCGTCTGCCGCATATGCAGCCATTATTCATGGGGTTAAGTGGTTTCTTTGACTATGCATGGAGCCCAGGATTTGCTGGATTGGGTCCTTTTTCACAGAAAGATTTGCTATAGTCAGCAGTTGGTTACAGCATCCTCTTGAGGGCAAATCATACAGTAAGTTGCAAAAGTGGTTTCTACTGTAAAGCCTCACTTTCATGGCATGCCAAAAATGTTGCCTTTTCAGATGGGACGTTCCAAGTTTGATTGCATTCCAAAGGTCACTGCTGAAAACTCAGGGCAAAAGGCTTTCAGTTGGCTGTGAGCTGTGATTGTCCCTGTGTGTGCAGGGAATTCACTCATTTGGAACTTCCTCTGCTGTCCTCTCAAGTATGTACCACAGACTGGTGTGGTAAAGCCACAACATCAGATAACACCAACCACCAGGATGAGTTGGTGGCTTGATCATTGTGTTCTTGAAACCTTGTCACATTTATAAGCATTGCTGTGAACCCAGAACCAAACCTGAAATGCCAGGGAAATTAAAATCCAGACATTTTTCAAATCTTTCCTGATGAGCCTGCATATGGGACATGAGCTTGTCTGACAGCATGAACTTGAAGGGGAAGTTGCATACACAGCATCTTTCAACATTGCATGCTTCCCATGGAAATCAGCAGTCATTCAAAAAAGACTTAAAAAATGGCTTAAATGCTTTAAGCACCTAGAAGACTTAATAAGGATTTAAGTTGGCTTTAATGCTTACATTGTGCTACCTTAAAGATTTAAGGCAGCTTAAATGCTTATGTGCCTTAAGAAGTTAGGGTAACAATCACTTTGTCTGCACAAAGCCCATATAATCAGGATTTATGCAGCGAAACACTTTAGGGAGGTCTTCAAATCACCTCTTTTCTGAGGCTGCTAGAGATGTCTTCATCAAAGGTGACCTGGCAGCACCGGCTCACAGTTTTGCCTGCTTACTTAAATATCCACCACTCTTACCTGGCACTTAGCACTTCAGGATTTGAGGTTTATCACATCCAAGCTTGTGCACCACAGTGGGCCTAAGAAAAGCTCTTGCATCGATCTTGCGCCTGTTGGAAACCAAGGCACCGTCAGGCTGAGGGCTTTGACCAAGATGGCACAGGAAGGCCGATGCAACACAGAAACATGAACCTGGGTCTCCCACACACCAGGTTCCTGGTTGTAGAGTCTCATTCCAGCCTTGGAGCTGGACTGGCTTCCCCACTCTGGTTTATTTTCTTTTAAAGCATGACCCTTAACTTGGCTCTATGGGTACTGATGAAGCTACACCAAGAGGAGCAGCTTCAAGGCCAGGCCAGATGGGGCTCTGAGCAACCTGATCTAGCTGAAGATGCCCCTGCTTATTGCAGGGAGCTTGGACTGGATGACCTTTGAAGGTCCCTTCCAACCCAAACTATTCTGTAATTCTATGATTCTATGAGTTTGGACTATTATTGTTCTACCTTTGGGCAGCCCCACTTCTGTGGGACTCATCTCTTTCCTTGTGGCCAAAACCTATTTCCGCATTAGCCCCAGTCTCCCCTCCCTTTCTGTTTCATTATGCAGAAGTCATGAAGGCATTTTTTGCCATTTGGCTGGAGCATCTTTTCAGAAGTCTTCTTCCCTTCCTTCTGAGAAGCCAGTTCTTCCTCCTGCTGAAGTATGGGACTGCAATCTGGACACGGACCTGGGCAACTAGCCCTGTTTGAACAGAGGGCTTGGACTAGATGACCTCCAGAGGTCCCTTCCAACCACAACCATCTTATGATACTGTGGTGTGTCCCACATGCCTCAAATCTGCTCCTCTGAGGACTGTGAAGTAATTACAGAGGAAGCTAATTTCTAGTGCCTAGTTTTACTAACTGGTAGTGAAATTATCTGAAGTTGGATAATGATCGCAGTCAGCTTGGAGAGATGAGCAAACAGCATGGGATGGGAATGCGGTAGGTCTGGGAGGCACAGCTCTGGGAGTAGTCACTGGCAACCCTCCCCGTTTGCATGCACTTATTTGGAGTTACAAAGTCACTTCTTCCCCTCCTCTGACACGTTCTCTCACTTGCTCTTCTCAGAAATATCTTTCATACAAAACAATAAGTGCAGCCTCACAGTGCAGGACCAGCTTAGGCATGGGCAAAGCAGATGGATCCCCACGGGGAAGGGTTGTCCTGAAGCAGGGAGGAGGGAAGGGGCCAGCTCAAGGTCTGTGACTCTGCTCTTCATTTTGCCTATGCCAGAGCACTGGACACTAGAGACACCACAGTGGATGCTGCTGGAGGAAAGGTTGAGGTGTAGTGATGAGCAGAGGCTCAGCCTCCTCCAGCAGCAGGAGACTCCTTCTCTGGAGACACTCAAAACCCGCCTGGACGCCTTCCTGTGTAACCTCATCTGGGTGTTCCTGCTCCGGTGGGGGAATTGGACTGGATGATCTTTCGAGGTCCCTTCCAATCCCTGACATTCTGTGATTCTGTGATCATTTATCCCCCAGGCCAGCAGAGCTATACCAGTCCATCCAGTAGCATGTTCAATGCACTAAAGTTAATTCATTAGAAGTTTGTTCTTCATCCTTGGTGGTTCCAAGCCAAAGGGACAGGGAAACACAACCCTGCACAACCCATTTACTGTTGCCTGGCTGTCTGCTGAAACAGCATGGAGCAGAAAGATTCTCACGAGACTAGCCATGTATTCAGCATGCCAGGAACTCTCCCAGCTAAAAGCTGGGAGAAAGCATCCTTAGGGCAGTGAGACTTTCACAAAGCACATCCAGGGTACCTGGCAAGGACGTGAATTGCTGTCCATGGACACCTCAAGCAAGGATTTGTCAATATTGCTACAGGAAGAGCACGCCAATACATTGCATTTGAGCTGAATTTGTTTTGCAAATGTTGTTTTAAACACATTACCAAGAAATGGCCCTTTTCTGGCTTTTCTCCAGCTTCTGGGACACATCCTGTTCCCCAAGCTGGCCATGAATAGAGAGTTATGTGGAAAGCATCAGTACCATGAATAGCCACAGTACAAATTCCTCATGTCAGGTCTTCTGTAACTTATGTCCCCTTCATGCTAAATGGCACCAGGAGCTGCTTTTCTTCTGAGGGGAAGTTTCTAATGTTAGACAAACACTTTGGTATGTAAATGGGGTATTTGCAAACTTTCCATATTTAAGATAATACTTAATATTTAATAATGGTCATTAACTATAATAATTCTTATGAAGATATCTTATTTTTTTCTATTTGTACTTTACTTTAAAGTTACCTACCACTCTGATATAACTAACTTTTATTGTCTGGTTTTTTAGTAAGCAGATTTGGATGAGTAAGAAATTGGTGAGCACAGATATTTGTACTAATGGCCTTACTTTGTGTATTTTAGCATGCAAGATAGACATCCACTGTGTGGGCTGGGTAACAGGTGATATATGTTCAAGTAAATATATACACACTGAAGAGGAACGTGGAAACTCTTACAGGATTTATTTAACACAGTGCAGAGCTATGAGGTTACTACCCACCCAGAAAAACTCGACAAACTAGCTCTGATCCTTTAGAAAAGAGCAGATGAAGAGGACTTTGAATGCCTTAGAAAATAATGACAAGAAGCGAGGGTTCTAAATAACTTATTGCCTTCAAATGTTGCTCTTAAGCTACACGAGTTGTATCTAGTTTCATTTCAAATAGTGCCTTTCATGCAAATCACATCTCTGTATGCTTCAAGGTTCTAATTAGAGTGTTATGACAAAGAGAAAAAAAAAAAAGTAAAATTGGAGATATGAGCAAGTGTGGGTTTAGATAAGCTTTGAGTAAAATGGGAGAGGCAGTGAAACGGAGAGCTAATGTCATCTCCCAGTAGGGGTCAAGAATTTAAGCTCAGTGTACGCAGGATGGGTGGGCCCAAAAGGAATGCCAGATGATTTAAAATAGCAGAAGGAGCTAATCTACAGGATGAGCTGCCATGGGGGAGAACACAAGCAGCTGGTAGAACAAGATTTTTTTACTGTCTTTTACTCAAGTGAGTTAAAAAAGGCAGGGAAAAATACTTAGAGGCAAATGCAGAGGGGACAGATTTGTGCAGAATTCTTAAATCGGTCCTTTGATGGACTCTCTTCTGGAGCATGCTACTGTATGATTAGTTCTTGAATTAATTAGGAAAATAATAAGTGTCCCATCCTTCCTGTGGTCAGTGCTCTGAACCTCATTAGCACCAGTGCACAGCCCATTAGTGAAGGACCTGCAACATCAAGCCCTCTAAAGGCTTGCTCTTGAGCAGGATGAGATCTGGGAGCCTTGAGCAAGCACAAGAGCTACGAGTGTCCCAGGGGATAAATACCTCCCACTTATGAGGACTGGACATACAAGAAGGACTTTGTGGAACATCTAGGCCAATGGGAATACCAACAAATTTTTTGCAAGCTTGCTTTTTCTGTCACACTGGAGAACACTGGTGTGGCTTTGAACTGCTTGGTGCTCGTAGTCCTGGGATGTGTTGTTTCCCAAGGGCCAACAAGAGAAAACTTGCAAACTGCTGATAGCCAGGCAAAAAAGGCGTGCAGTAACATTTGTCTTTGCAGCTTAAGTTCTTATGAAGGTGGTTTGGGGTTATATTTTCCCCCTGAAATTTCACACATAAATACATTAATATAATCTGAGTCATGTCTGCATATTTACAAAGAAACAGATCCCCAAGGAGTTTATGGATTTGTAATCCCAGTGCTTAATCTCTGAGAATGATGCTTCCAGACCATAATGAGATATTGTGTCTGCTCATGGAGGCAAAGCCTGGCCTTGGACACCTGTCTAACTTTTCCAAAGGAGTGAGTAAGAGTCATGTGTACGTAACCCTTCTGCCAGAACTTGACTGGCAGCAGTGAGGGCTGGGTTCAAGTCTAAGGGCATCACTACAAACCCTCTATCTTGAGCTCAGAACCAGCAACCTCAGAAAAAGAAGTTGGGCAGGCATTCTCCAAGAGTTCATCAACAAGAGTCAGATAGGTAATGAGAAATGCACTTATTAAAGAGGAAAAAAAGAAAACTTGAATGAGGCAGGGAAACAGCATTATAATAACAAATGCCAAAACTGTAACACTTTCACTTTCTCTTGCTTTGGGATATAGCTGCTTGGCAGCTTTCCCGCCCCTGCGTAACCTTCACTGGTGGTTTCAGAATTAGTCTTGCAGGATAGCAAGGACTTACACAGCTGTGAGTCCATGCTCTGCTCTCTGCCCCTTGCTGCTGGCTGCTCCTCCAAACACGCTACAGTGTCTTCCCTTTGCAGCTCAGATGCTGAGAGCTGTAGAGCTGGGGTGTGGGAGCCACTCCTCCCAGGCTCCCTCTAAAAGATCTGGCTGACCTGTGCTTACAAGCGTTATTGCAATCACCAACTTTTCTGCTTGCAATGCTGTTCAAGAAGCCACTGTGCTTCTCTTTTCACCTGGTAGCACTGAAGCTCCCCTTGATTTGGGCCCTTTTGACTGTGGGAATTTCAGGGGCCCCAGGGGGATGCACAGGGTGGTATTTTTGCTGCAGTGTCATCCATCAGGTTTGCATGTATTTTCACTGTCTAAAGAGAAGCTTTTTAAATTGGGAATTTATTTGCCTTCACGTGCACTGCATCTCCACCTGACTACAGCCATTTGCTAAGGACTTAAGTGTCGTCCCACTAGTTAAATCAGTTGAGTTGTTTGCTTCCAAATATGTCTAACTGTAGAAGAAAGTGAAAGGATCCCAGAATCAGGTACATTTGGAATACATCCTTCCTGGGATGTATTTTCTTTCCGCTAATCCTAGACAATTACTGATTGGATCACACCTTGAGGTGGGATGTCTCCTAGACCATTTTTTTCTCTTGAAATATAGTACCTGCTGGGCCTATTAGTCATGGAAATGCCAGCTATTTCTAGCTTCCATCTGAATTATCACTTCCAACATTACCTTATGAAAATTATTCTTGTGCATCAAGCATTTGTTGTCAGTGCAATGAGAGAAACAAGAAGTCACTCACCTATGGACATGGCCCTGTATACAGGCAGAATTTTAAAAAAAACTACTCAGTTATGGCAATCAAGGTGTGCTTCACTCTGAAAAAGCAGCATTTCTTTTTGGGCTATTTATACCAGTTGCCTTTTATTTCTGTCTGATGTCACTTTGCTCTCACTTTAAAAAAATGAAACAATGTATTTAGCTGAAATTCTCTATGTTGCTTCAGCTGACAAGTTTTATACTATCTCAAGTCATTCTGTCAGGTTCCTTCCTATTTACCATCACTCTCACCTAACCCTTTTCATCTTTCAGTCTCTGCTGCTCCTCAAATCTTTTTATTGCTCTCTCTATACTCCTTCAGACTATTTTGACCTCATGTCTGAAGTGCCTCACAGGTTTTTCTACTTTCAATTCACCTCGGCAAATGGATGTCTTCAGCATATTTCCTCCTCCTTCCCTCCTGCTCTGCCCACTGGGACACCTGTAGCTGTGAGCTGCCTTGGCCATATTGCAACTGAACTCTTGCTTTATACTCTTGTCAGTGATTTTTATCCATGACTGAATTTACCCACACACCTGTTCAGTTTTCTGAGGAGCATCTTAAAAATGCTACTGAGAAAGTATTTTTTTTAATTGGTTTTTCTGTTTACTGCAGTTGAGTTAATAGATGATGGGAGAGACACCACCTGTCCTTGCAGAAGCCACTCTTGTCTGCTACTGTCCTACTATATTCACCAGGTTGTTTTAAAGTAGCGTTTCAGTTATCAGTTCAGCCAGGACTTCCTGCTCCTGATTCAAGACTTCCTGGTCCAAGGCTTTTTTTTGTTGTTTTTTTTTTTTTCAAGATTGGTGCTTTGGAGGGTCTTAGCAGTCCAGAGAAAAATATCCCAAATTCCTTTAGGACTTAGGAGGGATGTTTTTACTAGCAACTCAGTCTCATATCGTTCCAGTCCTTGGTTATTTGATACACAGTGCAGGAAGGAGGAAAGAAAAGAGTAAAGACCCTCCAAAGCATTCAGGCGTTCAGGTTGGGAAACAGTATCTAAGGTCCTGCCTCAAAGGTCATCTTCAGGGAACTTGGGGTCGTGCTGAAGAGTGCTTCTGGTGGGAGAAGCGGTTGCCCAGAGGGCTTCTGCAGAAACACCTCCTGGTGATGGGAGTGTTTGGGTCCACCTAGGACCAACAAGTATGCTGGCCAACACAGAGGTGAGCACAGGACTGACAGGCGTCACCAGGCTTTGCTGGAAAGAGGCGCCACATTTGCTTCACCCAATGCATTCACTCTGCTATGGTCAATGACAAAATCTTACAGATTCCTCTTGTGCTGCTTCTTTCAACTTACCAGTTTTATCTGTTCCTCCTTCACAAATTTGCACATGTTGAACCGAGTGAGGGATGTATCTGCAACACTGCCCATGGCCGGAAAAACCCTGCTTCATGGTTTCTTGATGGATGCTCACAAAGGATATAACTTGGAGGGGGAGAAGGGATTATTTAGCGTGGTTTGTGATTGTGCACATAGGGACAAGGCGCAAAAGCAAGAAAATCTGTGGGATATCTGGGATTTTATCAACCAGAGACTCTCTCACAGGATGGTTTGTCCTGTGAAACACTTTAAGACAGGGCACATTCCCACAGAACACAGCAGAAGCCATCCAAGGACGTCCCCGCTCTAACTTTATCATTTCTATTAATATAAAAGTAGAGGCAAAGCCACGGAGCACTGAAACAATCCCTTCACTGTGCAACTGCCCATGGGTATATGCAGATGGTGTGATTGCCCTTGTGCTGGGGTAATGACAGAGTATTTAACCTTTTCAATTGTAAGCTCTCATTAAAACCTAGCCCCATGTGCACCTCCTGGTTATACGGTTGTGGTAATGTAGGATCGTGTTTTTCTCATTAAGAAAGAAATGGGTTTTCCTCTGTCTTGTGGACAGCCTCTCTAAGTTAGACACAGAGGACTGGTACAATGCATGCAAACTCCTTGTTGCTCTAACATTCAAAGGGTTTGGCTTTACTGCATCCTAATAAATAACTAAAATGTTCCATCAGTTCAGTAGCATGGGGAGTGAGAACAATGTATGACCAGATAATTAAATGTCTTGTCTTTGAACAAGACACAAAGTCATTTTCAATAGAGGCTGCTAAACCAGATGCCCTTGCTCATCTGACATGCTTGCAGGGCTGTGTTTGGTATTCTGTGACAAGTGATTATGTGGGGATTTTGCTGGATGCAAACACTGAAAAAAAAAAACCTTGTTTATTTTGCAGTTCTGGCTTACTGATCCCAGATATGACTTTTCCAGTCCTGTTGAGAGCCTTAGAGACCATGTGTAACCCCATTCAGCTCTGCCCTGGCTCAGCACAAAGGAAAAAACAATATACAGGCATCTCTGCATAGGCAGGAGTGTAACCTCATCCTGTGTCCCACAGGAGGAGAGAAGCCATTTGCTGTCTCCTCTGGGGAAAAAGGTGCTATAGGCCACAGACAAACAGCCCTTGGTCTGGCTTCATCCTATAGATCTTCCACTGAGCAACACTGAATTGCACAAGAGCAGGGCCAAATGTGATACCTCAAATGACATGCTGGAATCTGAGAATAAACTATGCACAGAAATAAAAACTCTTCTTCAGTTGGCCATTTATATTCTGACCTACATGCTATCAAACAGTCTATTCTATTCTATTCTATTCTATTCTATTCTGTTCTATTCTATTCTATTCTATTCTATTCTATTCTATTCTATAAATGTTGTGCTACAAAATTGGTCAAACCAGTAGCTAAAATAATTAACCTCAAGAAGGTAAACAGGATACAGAAAGAAGAAGATAAAACAGCCAAATGCAAAGGACAGTTGTATCTTACTAATCTACGGTAATTCTTTCCACACCTCAACAAATAAAAGCTGGTGTACCGTTTTGGCCTGGATGTTTGTGACCAAATAGCACACACACACAAAAAAAAAGGATTAAATAATGAGGCAGCAAAAATTGCTAATTATGCTTTACTTCCAGATGAGTGAAAGCTGTAGGGAATTATGCAGGATGCAGGGACTTAACAACTCAGTCACCAGAGCAGCACAATACTACGTGAAGTCCCCAGATGCCAAAAGCAGCCTGATGCGCATTAAGAGAAATGTCACGAGTACTCAGGCATACCTCACACAGGGCTTGACATGCATCAAAACCCACCCAAAACCAAAAGAACTCTCCTCTTTTTCTTTCACGCTGCCTCACAGCTTCCCGTCACAGAGCTGCCTCCTACAAACTGCTCCTGAAAATGACCTTTAATTGAAATGATTTTTTTGAAAGATGGCAGAAAATATTCTCCTCATGCTGCTCTCCTTTGTGGTCCTGTGTCTGATTTTGCCTGGTTTGTACCTTGAGCTTGGTGGGCTTTGCTCTATGTGTCTGCAGAACCCGGCTGTGAGACATCCTGCTCCATTGGCCACGACTCTTGACCAACACAGTGATGTGAATAAAATTGCATGAAATTGAAGCAGAACAACTTGAAAAGGGATTTGAGGATTTTTTTAAAATATGATGTAGAATTAACTGACCACCTTGGACAACCATGCCATAAGAGATCATTGAGATAGTTGGCCCTCAATGAGGATGAGGTGTTTAAAAATAAGAATCCAATAGCCTTTCTTTCTCAAAAAATAACTTTTTGTCTCCTTTTTCCAATGTCACAAACCAGTTGTGAAGATTCTGTGAAATGTCACCTCTAATATTACTCTCTAATTGTCCCTTTAAATATTTGTTGGGCTTCCCTTTGAAATACAATATTTGTCTCCAATTGCGCTCAGAAATTGGACAGGAGGGCAGAGGGATCCTGGCTCTATGTGAGATGACAATTCCTCTTGCTCCCAGCAAAGCCTGTTTGGCTGCATTCACCAATTACACCAGATACTTTATGATCCCTCTAAATTCCAAATTGTTGAGCTGTTTTCCAGCTATTTGGACTGGAACACAACAGCGTTCCCCGGGAATTCCTGGTTTCAGAGCAGAGCCACACCTGGAGCGATCGAGAGACCAGCATCTGTGCCTGGGAATTTGCTCCTGAGCTCTCATCTCCTTCCTAACCTGTCTGCAGCCTTGTGAGCAGAGGGGGGAAAAAGGTCTCCACTGGGACGCTGGATTCACCAGCCGACAGGCAGAATCTGGTGCACACTGCGGTCCCAGATTGAAGATCGCATGTGACCCCCCGGCAGCCGCCGCATCTCCCGCCAGCTGCCTCCATGGCCAGAAGTGAGAATGTTAATAAACACCCAAATGAAAGGAAGTTGTTGGGTTGTAATTAACATATGCCATTAGTATCTGTCGCTTTTGGCCGGCCGCAGCAGACAGGCTGAACCCATACATACAAATGAGTGTCTGCCCGAGCTGTGGGGAGGGGAGGGAAGAGATGATTTCATTGTAAGCATCTGATGCTGTCAGCAGCTTTAAATCACACGGGTACTTACTAACAAAAACAGTAACGACCATTGTGTCCTGGAACAATAATATGGCTTTTAAAACCTTGTTTTATTCAATAAAGAGTTCTGAATTCTTGCCTGTCCTCTTCTTTTCACTGGAGATGCTTGATTTAAAAGATATTCCAAGGGGGAAAAATAAAGGTCTGGCCCACCAAAGGCTGATCTGCACCTACGGCTCTTTTGCAACTCTCCCCAGTGCCACTACCAGTGGGATGGGTGACAGCACCAGTCACATGGGAATCACATCAACCTGCTTCCGAAGAACCTCAACAAGGGCTTCTGGAAGGTCCCTAATGAGCCCAGATACACCTGTTCTGGCCAGGACCGTTTTGCTGAAGCAATGATGTTACTTTTCTGTGTTCATTACCCATAATTATCTTTGTATGGCTGTGCACTGCCTACCTCACAAATTCTTCTCACTTAGGGAGCTGAAAGATTAAAATGCACAGACAAGCCCCTGCCCATCGGCACTGCTGGAGACATCCCCGTTAATTGCTGTCGCTCTCTCCTTGCTCCACAGAGATGTGGCAGAAACTGAAGGCTTAGCAGGTTTTATCCTCTCTAAAAATAAAGCTTCTGTGAATTCAAAAAATAATGGTAATTTGTAACCCCCAAATATTGCTGGAAGTTAATTGTATTTTTTTTTTCAGCCGTCTTAGTCCTCCTCTAGGTTTTAAAATGTTTATTTACATAAGCGATTAGTTCAAGTACCATCACTACCAAAACCAGCAGATCTAGGACTGCAAACGTGATTCTGCTGAATTGCTAAACTGCAGCAAAAAACAACAAAGTCAGAAAGGCCTGGGCTGTTTTCCAAGACACGGGATTTATATGATCACATTCTGCATCTTGGTTCAGTCTGACAGAGTATTTTCCTACTTTGTGTATTAAAAGAGCTTCAAAGGTCTCTGCAGGAGTTTCCCTTTGGAGGCATTTGAGGTGGTAGATAACAATTAGACATTTCTATAGTGCAGAAATGATTTTCTTTGCATTTCCCATTTCACAGGCAGAGCTGTGGTCAGCAACTCTGTCTGACTCAGCCTGTCATCTTCCTGCTTTTAAAACCCCACAATTCTTCTATTTACTGTCTTTTTTTTTTTAAGTATTACTGCATCTGAAAAAAATTCTGTTCTGTTGTCCTTGCTTCCAGCTTTCCGCAGCAAAACTGCCACTGTCTCCAGCAGAAATTTTGTCTGAGGAGGAACTGCAGAAAACCCACAGATTCCTCCTTGGTTAGCAGGTCCAGCTGGATGCAGCCAGTGCTCCCCGAAATGGCCTGGGAAAAGCTGTGGGACTGTCCCCTTCAGCTGGCCCTGCTCCAGGGGAAAAGCCAAAGGCCAGATGGATGAGGAGCTGGCAAAGGAGGTGTTTGGACTGATGGTTTTCCCAAACTTCATGATAAAATCCTTAGAGGTGGTTGTGGCAGTACATTCTCCTCTCCACACAGAGATGGACCCAGCCACTGGGCACACAGTGAGGCTGCCAAGTGGGAGGCCTGATTTTCCAGCCTTTACACCTCCCATCTCAGCCCTTGTGTAATTCCCCCATTTTCCTCCTCCTTTACATCACAGCATGGGCAGGAGGCCAGTGCAGCCACCCTGCATCAACAAAGCCACACTGTCGCTATCCTCACCACCTTTCACCGTACAGTATCACAGTATCACAGTATGTTTGGGATTGGAAGGGACCTCAAAAGATCATCTAGTCCAATCCCCCTGCTGGAGCAGGAACACCTAGGTGAGGTCGCACAGAAACACGTCCAGGCGGGTCTTGAATGTCTCCAGCGAATGAGATGCCACAACCCCCCTGGGCAGCCTGTTCCAGTGCTCTGTCACCCTCACTGAGAAGAAGTTTTTTCTCAAATTTAAGTGGAACCTCTTGTGTTCCAGCTTGATCCCATTACCCCTTGTCCTAGCATTGTTTGCCACCGAGAAGAGCCTGGCTCTGTCCTCGTGGCACTCACCCTTTATACATTTATAAATATTAATAAGGTCACCCCTCAGTCTCCTCTTCTCCAAGCTAAAGAGACCCAGCTCCCTCAGTCTTTCTTCATAAGGGAGATGCTCCACTCCTTTAATCATCTTTGTTGCCCTGCGCTGGACCCTCTCAAGCAGTTCCCTGTCATTCTGGAACTTAGGGGCCCAGAACTGGACACAATATTCTAGACGGGGTCCCACCAGGGTGGAGTAGAGGGCCTCAATGCCCTCTACTGGAAAGAAGACCCAGGCTGCCATCCTGGTTTCTCCAAGGACCCACCACCAGCTTCTGGCCCTACCTAGGGCTAGGGAGAAGTCAGGGTGCTGCATCAAATCCCCAGGGGAATCAGGGAGCTGCAGCCTGTATGACCAGGCTTGCTCTGGTGCCACTGCACTGCTGCACTGCAAGATGGTACTGGAAGGATGTCTTCAGATGGAGACCTCAACATGCTGTCAGATTTTTGGGTGGAGAAATACCCCTGTAATGCCACATCATGAAGCTGCTGCTTCTCACCTAAAGAATGCAATGGCACTTATTCCACCTTCAAGATAAGGTAGGCTGGGGAAAAAGCACTGGATTTGACACCTGCAGTTAGAGCCCAATTCTTCCAAGGTCTTCATCCAGCCTGGGAATAGATTTCAGAAGCCTTTTATAACATTGAGAAAAAGGGAATAGTCTTGTACTGTGGATATCGTGCCCTGCATGAAGTCCAACCACCTGTAACAAGATTCTCAGGAAGAAAATTCAGCTGTTTTAAACCAAATTTCTAGATCAAGACGTAAACCCGAGGGAGCTTTATGGAAGCTGGTTTCACTAGTTTTATCCGCAAAAGCTCTTTTCTGGATGGTTCGAATGTTCTTCAACCTTTTTTTGACACTACCCTAAATATTTTAATGGGGAAGCTGTTCCACCCAAAAGCGGTTGTTCAGCTACACAGAGTTCAAAGGCACAAGAAGAAAAGGTTGCCAGTGAAAAGTTCCATTAGGAAGTAGATTTAATCTTATACTATGTATATTCATCAATGCTTAACATATTTAACACAGTGCCCAGGGCAATCCATTGCATGAGGTGGAGATACAGATCCAGTCTCAAGCTTTTTGCTCTCCATGGGTGCATCTTCTGCCAGTCTGAGCCAGGGCTGCCACTGTCCTGCTACCCCCTCCATCCCCATGCTCCCATCTCCTCCATGGGCCAGCACTGATGTATGCCTGGCACCATGGTGTGCACCTTCAGCTCTTCCACCAGCAAGAAACATCCCTACAAATAGCTGGTGGGGTTGTTTTGTACTGATGTGTCTTAGTGGCTCATCCCACCCCCACACTGTCAATGCAGCAGGGGCTGAAATGGCATGGAGCTGCACCTTGGGCTTCACATGGGGACTCCTTTGTGATCTACTCAGCTCCTATGAGCTTTTCTCATGCTCCAAGTTAAGCAATTTCACAAGTGAAATTTGCAGGATTGGTCCTTATGTTTCCACCCAGTGGTTTCCACATATTCTGATTTCATGTTTTTTTCAGGTTTTAGGGGAGCAGTTTGACCATGTTGAATGCAGCACCAGGCAGTAAGCAGCTCTGTTAGCCTCAGAAAGGCTTCAATGTTTACTTTTCCTTTATTTTGCATATCTTAAAGTATTTCAGTGTGTTTCTCCATCCAAATTTTTACCATAGGTGAAAACACACATTTTTAATTCCAAAGGTAATGAGTGATAAGCCCTAACACACTGGAAATGAAAACTATCATGTTTTTCCTTCATATCAACTGTCTGCTAGAAATAAATTATGAGCAGGTGTGTGTCAGTCTTCTTGAACAGAGGCACCTGCACACGAAAATGCCCCGAAGCACCCATTTACTAAAAGGAGGTTAAAAACTTCAGCTCCTGTATTTGGTACCTTTGTGATAAGGAGGCACGAAGCATCCCAGTTTCTTTGCTTGCATTGTTCAGCCCCTTGCCCATGAGATGCCACCTCTCCTACACCACCAAGAACTGCTGATCTGGTAAGCAGAGCCCAAAACTGGCCCACACCTCATGCAACAGGGAAACCAGGTTTCCTTCTGGAACTAGTTTGTTGTTGTTGTTTTGTTAGCTTCCTTTATACAGAAAAAAGGGACTTGAGGAAGAATCGGGGAAAAAAAGTGTCCTTCATGCTTTTTTCATTTCATTAGAGGAAACTAGAAGGTTATGGAGGTTGGTATAAGAAGCAGAGCAAGAAAAAAATACAGCAGTTTCAGGATTAACATGTTTTCTTTATTAAGCTCTTTGTTGCTGTGAAGAAAAGCAGAGGATCTTTGTGATTTGTTTGCGTTTTTGTAAG
Organism: Columba livia; assembly: GCF_036013475.1. NCBI lineage: Eukaryota > Metazoa > Chordata > Aves > Columbiformes > Columbidae > Columba > Columba livia. The sequence goes on along the minus strand of NC_088602.1, from coordinate 32,741,429 downwards.
ACAATCTTGTATCCAGTTTCCAGTCTCTAAGTCTCACAAATGAAGTGCAAGTATCACAGCATGATGGATCCCATAAGGCATCATTGTCTAGAATCACAGTATTACACAAAAAACTCATGTGTGATTTTTTTGTAAAAATTTAAATTTGCCTTCCAAACTGTGATTCCGATATATATATATACAGAGAGAAAAAAAAAAAAATACCAGCATGGGTTTTTTAAGATAATGTGTACTTTTAAAGCTCATTTTCTAATTTCGAAGGGACGTGACTCATGTTTTCTTGCATGCTTGGATGTGACCGTGCTGCTTGGTAACACACAGACACGAGTGCAGCAGCTTGAAAACCCCAGTTCATGTGAAAAATAAACGAGTCTTAACAGCTGCTTACTTCCTCTGTGATGTGGTCATCTGCCGTGTAAGTTATCTGGACATATGAGTGTATATTTTTAAAGATGACACAAACTTCTCCCAATGTCCATTAATCAAACACTTCCCTTAAACACAGCTTACACATACACTGCCCTACAGATCTAGGAGGTCCTATGTTCCTCCCAGGCTAATACCATGTTACAAGTAAATTCTTCCAAAGGGAAAGGTGAATTCTGTACCCAGTGTGAATTTTGTTTAGGTTATTTGAGTGGAAAGCCTCACTTCCTGCCTACCACGCTGGAGAACCTCTAGAAGACCTGGCTTCTTCCATAGCGTGCATACTCATTGCTTTCAGAAACTTCACCTCCTTTTAGGATGTTGCAGGCCAAGAGATGGAAATTGCTGGTCACTTTTGAAAACATGGCCATTTGGCACTGTTTGCGCATGAGGACGGCTAGGAGGGCAGCAAGATGAAGGCTGTGGCCATCGATGGCCAGAGGAAGGAGGTTTCTCAGGGTTGCTGGAAGTGCAGTGCTCCTGTGCTTCTGGAAGTCCTCCATCAGTTGAGCCTTCCTGGGAAAACAATGGCAATCTAAATTTCTAATGTAGCAGAACAAGCAGGAAAAAAAGCACCTACTTTCAAAGGCCCTTTTGTGCCTCATTAAAAAACTGAGAGAGACTTGAGGGAGGTCTCACTGCTCAGTCCCTCTAATCTTCTTAACTTTGTCGTGGGTTTGTTTGAGTTTTTTCCCCCCATTTGTGATGGTGATAAGCACTGACAGCCATGAGACAACCTTTCTGAGTCCCCAGCTCCACATTCAGCAGTAAGGGCTGAGGAGCTGGAGCTCTGCCTCCCTCCACGTTCACTGGGATGGAAACTGACTTTCTGCCCCATGCGTTTATCCAGGTACTTAGCCAAATTCTTTGTATTTCCATGCGATCTCCAGCATGGTCTGCATCTCAAGTAGCTGTGACTCCATATCTAAACTTAGAAAAAAAGAGCAAATTATTTCAACATCATGTTGCAGCAGCTGCCTGTACGCGACAGAAATGGAAAAGCCTCCAGTGGCCAGTCAGGAGAAGAACTATAAATGTCATAGGTTGGTCACAATAATATTGAAGAGCCACACTCTCTGACAGCCTTTTTTAGGTATATATCATTCAAAATTTATTTGACCTTTCTGGATGGATTTTTTTATATACAGATCCAGTTTGACAGTTGTTTCTTCCTCACATGTTGGAATATTTTGGTATCACAAAAGTGCATCTCTGCTCAGAGACCAGATGTGCCCTCCAATAACAATTACGTAGCACAGAGTAGTAAGCCTATTGTTTAGCCCAGTAAATCAAGCTGTTTAATCAAAGAAGCCAGATTGTTATTTCTTCACTGCACATTTATAACTCTTTGTTTGACTTCATATACATTCATGCATATATACATACGTACAGAAATATATATGTTTCAATGCTTGGAGCACTGTGATCTGCAGCACAGGCAAAGTAGAGCCCCTATGTTGGCAAGGGACTGCTGATCCATCAGAAAAGTGTCACTCTGAGCAAGCCAGGGTCCCACGGCTGCAAAGCAAATGTAGACATTGTGCAGGAAGGAGAGAAATTTAGGGAGTGCCCTGACCCCCAACTGAGAAAGCTTGAAGGGCAGATGACCAGCCATCACTGGGCTCAGAAAGAAGTTTAGAGCAGCCATGAAAAGCTGATTCATGAACACGAAACATTTATTACTAGCCAGCGCTGTTTTCCTGTTAAAGCTGGCAACCGGGCAAGGGGAGTGAAGCTGCTTTTCTGATGCTCATACACAACAACCTGCTCCTCCTTCCTCACAGCACAGCGACAATGCTGAAAACCCTCCTCTCCTTCATCTGAGGTGACCCCCTGGCCTGCAGTGCCCTCCAGCACACAGAGTTCCCCCAGGCGCTGCCCCAACCCTCTTCCCAGCCCCACACCTTTGCCATCAGGTGGGGTGAGCAAGGAATGGTGGGTGCTGCCCATTCACCCAGGCTCCCCCGTGCCATTGCACCTTCCTCTGCTCTATGGTTCACCCATGGTTTGTTTGCAGAAACACACGCCCCTTCTAGATATAAGAAAATGTATCAACTCCATTGAATGCATTTCCATAGGACTACACCTCTCTAGGGCACTTCTGGATGGGCAGCTCTTCATGCCGTAGGCTGCCAACAACAGGTTTAGCTCAGCTAAGACTTTCCCTATATAAATAACTGCTAGAAGATGAAACACATGCATGGGCTATGTCCTGCCAATAAATCCTGGCTTCTGCCCCATACATCCAACTAGCCCTTCAGCAATTTATCTTCTAACCATGCTTTTGCACAACAACCTTCATTCTTGACTTGAAGCTGCATATTGCAATTTTGTAATTTATGCTGTAGGAATAGGATATATCTAGCTCTTCTTCTGGGATCTGGCACTGCAGAAAGCCTCTGCTCTCTATTTTCTGGCTCCTTTTAATGCTACCGAGAGAGCTACTAGAGAGTGTCCAGAGAAGGGTCACGAAGTTGGTGAAGGGTTTGGAGGGGAAGCCACACGAGGAGCTGCTAAAGTCAATTGGTTTGTTCAGCCTGGAGAAGAGGAGACTGAGGGGAGACCTCATGGCGGCTACAGCTTCCTCACAAGGGGAGCAGGAGGGGCAGGCACTGATCTCTTCTCTTTAGTGACCGATGGCCGATGGCAGAACCCAAGGGAATGGCAGGAAGATGTGCCAGGGGAGCTTCAGGTTGGACATGAGGAAAAGGTTCTTCATCCAGAGGGTAGTGGAGCTCCCCAGGGAGGTGTCATGGCCCCAAGCCTGACAGTGTTCAAGAAGAGACTGGATAATGTCCTCAGACACATGGTGTGAATTTTGGAATTAACCTGTGCAGGGACAGAAGTTGGACTTGATGATCCATATGAGTCCTTTCCAACGCAGGACATTCTATGATTCTACCTGACAGCAGGCAAATAACATTTAATGTGTTACCCCTTGTCTCTGCTTGTCTATTTAAATTCTCATTTTCACATCCTATAACCTTTTTTCCAGAAAGAACTGCACGGGTAAACTCACATCAAGCCCAGACAACCTGCACTGGAAGTAGTACAGGTTTTGGTTACACAACTTTTTGGGTAAAAAATTTGTGAAAAGCTAGTCCAGGCCATTTCCACTATCAAAACCGCAGGCCTAAAGTCATTGCAGTGTCCGTGCTGCAACCAGCTGTGTTAAGTCATATAAAAAAATCCTGATGAGCTCTTCCAAGAGGCAGCCACCAAAGCTTCCTTCTGCATCAGCCTGGCTGTCCCCTGCCTGGAGACAGGTCTCCCTGAGACCAAAAAAGTGTGTTAGGTTACTGCCAAAAAGGAGAGAGAACTAAGAGTCAAGAGATCCAGGCTTGTTTCCCAGATTTGAAACAGTCATCCTTTATGGCCTTGTGCAAAAATCACTTTTTTCTCCACTTCCCCTGTATCCTTATCATGAAAACTGGAACATTTCCTTACTATCAACCAGTCCTGCCCACCAGAGGGGTAAGTTTGAAGGGGAAGGATCTGAGCCTTGCTGCAAACAAGTACAGCCCAAACAGGTCCTGATGTGGAGGACTGGGGGCTGGCAGGATCATCTTCTGGATGTAGAGAGGCATAACTCAGCTGGATGCTTTTTTAAACTCCTTGATAAACCATCAGAAAACAGCTACAGTTTCCTCAAGATCAACATGGATCATATTCCCCACCAAAAAGCTGCTCTGGGGTCACCAGAAGTTTACAGCCCTGGAATCTTAAGATGCTTTGGCTTCTCTGGTGAGGACATGGTTTTATGGGAATCAAGTGTTTATGGGAAGAGGATGGCTTTCACCTGGCAAGGCGAGGAACCAGCAGCGAAACTTACACATTTTTGCACCGTCTATTGTGCCTGTCAGTGCTATGGCTTTCAAACCTTTGAGGAGAACCTCTTTTGGTTCCTGATTTCTTTTTGACTACAGCAATGGCCTTCAAGAATTTACAATGTAAATACCACCAGGTGACTTTCTTGTGTGAAGCATTGCAAGGTCTCAGCACATGAGTGAGGTTGCTTTCATGCTTGGAAAACATGCAGCTCTCGCACAAGTTGCACATCAACCAGAACATTGCTGTGGGAGGAGAAGGTTTTCTTTTTACCTAAGTGTTTATGTCAAGCGATCCTTCCTTGGACCAGGTTTAGACTGGAGATTTTCAGAGGAAGCAACTGACCTGCATACTGACATCTCACTCCGAAAATCGGTCACCTCCATGTGTCTGGTGTCTCCACCAGTGCTCACCTGCTAGGTGAAAACTTCTCTTAGGTCTCAAGAGAGCCACAACACAAACTGCCCAGAAAAAGCAGCAGTTTAATTTTAAAGGGCCTTTTGGATGTCAGCATTGTGCGTGTCCCCAGTGAGAAACGAAACCATTCGTGCTGATGTGCCAGTCAGGGCTGCAGCCAAGTGGACTTGAGAGCAGGAACAGCTGGATGTCAGTGGACTATTAAAGTGCTGCAGCCAAAAGCCATCATTGTGGACCTGCTCACATACCACAGACCTCTGGAGAGGATCATCTGCATAATTACAAGGATCACAGATCTTGCACTTCCCCTATCAATGAACATTTTCCTTTTGGGTACAGTATGTTCCTGCAGATTCCGACGATAAACTGCTCTAATGGTCTTTGCAGTCATCTGATTTAGGTGCAGAAAAATGTCCTAGCGCTGAGCTGGAAACACAGCTCCCCACCGCGTGAATCTGCATGGGAACAGGGTGTGTGCGGCACGTTCCATCCACGGATAAGCTAATCCTTTCTGCAGATAAAAACTACCAGCAAAATGTAGCCTGAAAAAGTAGTTACTGAGATTGTTTATTTTTTAAAGGATGGATAAAATTTCAGAGCGATAAAATCATTTCCTTGAACTACTTTCATTCAAATAATTTACTTCCTTTTGAAAGGCTTAATCTTTGCTGTAGGTTTTTTTGGATGTATTTTGTTGTTGTTGTTGTTGTTGTTGTTCTGGTTTTGGTTTTTTGTTGGTTGGTTGCTGGGGTTTTTTTTCACTCCTAGGCAGGGGTGAGCAAGGACAGAGGTGGCCCTGATCTGAATGGGGGGGCATGTGCAGTTACAAGACTGCATTTTGTGATAGGGGGTGCACGTGCCACACCAGCTGGAGCTAACGTGCATGGAGGGGGGACGACGAACACCCCACGGGCCCCTCCAGTAAATGTCGCATTGTACTGGTAAATGCCTCATTGTGTTAATTCACAGGAGCCCTGCAGACAACTACAATGAAAATTGTTGTGTAGTACCAGTGCTCAGGCTGTGTCCAGGGCTTGGCTCGTGTTGGTGGGCTTCACCTTGCATGGAAGGAGTTGGTGAGAGGTGCTGAAAGCGCACCATGTGCAACATGGCCAGCTCAAAGCTTTGGACTCAGAGACGGAACCAGGGATTTATTTTTCAGTGAAGGCTGAGCTTCTTTGATTAATTGCATGTAACTTTAGGCAAAACATCAAATAGCATGAGATTCTCTGTAAGGCCACAAAAAGCTGGCTGTGCTGGGGAAGTGGTGAAAAATGAATTGTTTTTTCAAAGTCGCATAATTATTTTAGTGAGATTGTCAGCCAAAGCCTGGAAAACTCTGCAGAGCAAAAAATAAAAGCCACTGAAAAAAACAAATAAAGGGTACATCGCTGGCTTAAGTGCTGGCCTGGACTTTGTAGGGTATTCTCAACCCCTGCTGTGCAATGCAGGCTGCCTTCTGGAAAGCGGATTTGCAAACGGGAGGATTTAATCTTGACTGTGGTGGAAATCAGTGAAGTGCCATGGGATCAGGCAGGGAGTCCAGCACCCATGGGCTTGGGCTCACCTGTGGGAGCTGAGAACCCTCTGCCCTGAGGCTGCCATGCTGCAAGGTCAGGTGAAGGACAATACAGGAAAGCATAAAATGTTACTCACAAATAGGTCAAAAGAGAAAGACACAGCTAAGCCTTTTCCCTGAGCTGACTGACCTGTGCTGCAACCTGCAGCATGTGAGGACATCACATCCAGATGTCTTTGGCTGTCAAACTTCTCACAGCCAGTTTGATGGGCATTTCAGTGGGCATTTTGACTGCTCCCGCTGCAGAGGGGCAAGGTAGAAGAAGAGCAGCGTGTTCAGCTTCTACACAACAGCGAGGGAAGGATGACTCATCATGTTTGCTCTATAAGGGATTTTGTAGGTTTACATGGCAGAATTGTGTCTGTAAATGCAAGTTTGCATCACAACCTGGCACAGACTTAATCAGGGACAAAAGGAGAAAGAAGGAGTTAATGCCTCCTCTGCACCCCTCCCTATATTAGCTACCAGATATCAACACCTACCCCTGTTCCTCTCTCAAGTAATGGCCATGTTGTATACTCCCTCCCAACCCATTCAGATGACTTGAAGCTGCTTTCACCTATTTTGGGGTTGTCTGCCAGCCCATTCCTCAGCACTCTCATAGCACCCAGCAAGCAGAGCACTATACAGATCTAAAAGACAAAAAGATGTAAGAAAAATAGTCAAGGAAGCTGAATTACAGAAACAGAAACTTAACAGGATTTGGTGGAGCTGTCATCAGGTTAGTCTTCCACCAGTATAAGTTCACTGATGTAAACAGCAGCTAACTCACTAGACAAAAATCCCAATTGAAGCTGGGTCCATCACTGGAAGATGGTGAAAAGCTGGCACCTTCAGAAGCTGAGCAAATTGCATGTTTCCCAGAGAAACCTTCAGTCGAGAAAGAGGAGCAAACACAACTAGAACTAAAGTAAACAGAAACACAAACATACCTGGACAGGAACTGATCAGAGACGGAATGAGAAAACCAAAGTGCATGGCCTGGGGCTCCTGAGGAGTCAGGTGATAGGTACTTATCCTGTATCTCACAGAGATTCCTGGAAAACAGGGGTTGTTTTTGGAGTAACTGTGTTGTTGCAGGTTTGAAGGTCTAAGTATGTAAATGAGGCAAAGCCTAAGGGGAGAGGTAATACCTGTCAGTAGATCAGCTAAATACCATGGAGGTAAAACAGCATGTAAACCTCCTGTGGGTACCTTCTCTGTCAGACACTCATTGTGTAATATAAATTGGCTTAATATAAATTACTTTAGGAGAACTAGGTATAAGTGCCTGACAGGATGATGGCAGGCAATTGGCTTTGCACAAAGGCAGTAACAGCAGCGATTCGGTTGTAACACTGACGGTCTTAAGACGTGAGCCAGGCAAGGGTACAGGGAGAGATGATATTGTGCAATCTCTATATATAACTGCATTGTGCAGCCAGATACAGGATCTCTGGTCTGCCATCTCCTGGGACAGAATCATGTAAAGGTTTGTTGTTTCTATTCCAAGGGCTTCTAGAATAAATTGCACTATAAATGCAAAATGAAATCAATAATAATACAAATAGGTGGCTATAGTTCATGTGATTTGTATCTCAATTTTTCATCTTTGATAGCTTTTTAACAAAGCTTAGCATCAACTGTTTCAAGCACACTTAAAATAGGAACGGATCAATTTTCCCAACACTCCAGTAAAAATGGTAAGCTGCCTTATGTGTTTCAGCAGATGAGAAACACTAAACCAAAAAGTGAAGAGGTTTGTCTGAAAGCTCAGGGCAAGTTTGTGGCAGAGCCTGAGACTAAACCTAAGGCTTCCTAATGCCCTACTTGCTATTTGGCCATCTGGCCTCTCTCCTCCAAAGGCACTGACATAGTAGCTCGCCTAGGGTTCAAGATCTCCCAGAGCACTTGCAATTGGCCTAAGTGGCTTCCCATGTAAAAACCCAAGTGAAAACTCTCTGTCTATATTTCTGAAATTAGGAGCTCTGCAACAGAGAGAGAATTAAACTAGTGTAGGGCACGAGAAATCCCTCCTCTCTGACTTCTGATGTGACCTGAATAAGTTTGAGCCTTACTTTCATTAAGCCCAGCTTCCCACCACTAAAACACTATAAAACCATGAAATGAGAATGTTATTAGAAGAAATCCACACAAAATTCAATGGTATATGCTTTATATGCATAGGTACTGTATATACGACGAATATACTATATATGGTGCGGTTATCTCAGCACTTAAAAAATCCTTAGCACCAAAACCTAACAAAAAGAGAGAAGTTCTCATTTTCAGATTTTGGGTTTGTGCTGGCATCTCATTCATTTCGGTTTTTCTCTTCCCCTCATTGTCTTGTGCTCACCTTCCACCAGAACAGCTTCTTTGCCTGTGTGCCATCAGCTACAGTGTTTGCACAATACTTGCCACCTTTGGATTTCTTACTTGCTTCAGTAATGTGAAGAAAATGCAACTTTGTGGCCTGTCATGACAAAAGATTTCCAAAAGCCTCTGGATTTAATGAAAAAAAAAAAAGAAAACAAAAACAATTTTAACAACAACAAAAACAAACAAAACCCCTAAACCTACAAGAATCCTTCCCCCAAAAAAAAGCTCCCACACCTACTGTAGACCAGATTCTCCATCCACAGAGCTAGAAACCAGAAGTCATTCCTAGTCAGCACAATTACAACCCTATACAATTGCTGCTGCTACCGAGCAGGGTCGCAGCCCTCTCGGTTACCAGCTCACCTATGCAGATGACAGCTGGAGAAGGGTTGGTTGCGGGGGAAGAGCTGGCTGCACTCCAAAACAACAGCATTAGGGGCAGAGATGGTCTTTGACATGCAATATTTACTGGTCTCTGCCACTGGCACTGAGTTATTTCTCTTTTTTTCCTGATTCTGTGATAAGGCGAAGATGGCAGCACAGCTGAGGGAGCCTGCCCGCATGAGCTGCAGCAGTGATCAAGCTCACCAAATAGCTTCTGACCTGCTCCCAGTGAGTGAGACCTGTCTTGTTTGAGCTCTTACAAAGCTAACGAGTCATTTTCCCTCAGGTAAAGCAAAGCAGAAGTAGGAAGAAAATTGTAACAGCACTGCTGAATTAGATAATCTACCTTTGGCAGCCAGCAGCGTCTGAGAATGGAAGATATTCTTTCTTAGCAAAGGAAAAACAAGAAAATTTAATTTGCAATGAAAGAATTGCATATCAGGTCCTTGAAGCCACTGAACACAGCTTTCTGCCCAACTTTGTCCTTGCTAAAGGCAAAAGAAAGCCTCAGGAAAACCCCTGGAAGCCACCTCAGCCACAGGCAGATGCTGACAATGCAGCAATGACTGCTCTGAGTGATGACTGTGAGGAGAAGCGTAGCAAAGCTTTTGAAAGTGGAGAGTAGAGTAGAAAGAGCAGCTGACTTGTAGCCATACAAATAACCAACAAAATCCCTGAAAAATAAAAGAAAATTTAAAATATCCAAGGCCTGTGCACCTCCATGGCTGACTCCCACCATCCCATCTAGGTGCACGGTTTGATGCTCTGGGAAATGGACTCTTCCTTGGGCTCTGAGGACCCAGATGCTAAAGGCTAAGTGAGCAATTATTATTGTCAGTAAAAGCTCTGTTCATCATTAAAAGCCAATTTAGTGGATTCCTAGTAGAAGTGGCAAGCAGCATTTCCTTTGTACCATGAAGACGCAAGGGAAAAATTATTGTTGCTTCGTATTTCTCTGTAAGTAGAGCCAAAGGGACTCAGAACCAGCACCTTGTTGTACTACAAGACAAACACAGAAGCTAAGGAAGACTTCACCCAGCCAATGTTAGGCACATGCATGAGCTCAGGATGCAAGAAAGAAGCCAAATAGATGCTGAACAGTGAAAGCAAAAAGAGGGACAGAACGACTATGTTATGCCATTCTCATGTACTTTAGCCCTTACCTTGTTAGATCTGATTTAACTTGTTTTATTATGTAAAAAAAAATCCCACTTTTCCTCTCTACCTTTGGCTAGCTTGTAATGCAAGTCCCAGAGCAGAGCCAAGATTCAGTGACTAGCAAGTCTGCTATGGGGTGCCTTTTGCAGAATAACCTGGATAGTTCCCAGAAGCTGAAAGCAAGTGTATGAGGCAGATCTTATCACCAGTGCAAGGCCAAAAGTTGCACTAGAAGTTCAGGATCCTGAGGGAGAGAAGTTGAGACCACACCATACAATGCATTAGCTGAAAAGTGGGAGACCACGACTGGCAGAACAGTTCTTGCCGGGCAGACTAACCCAACCTTCATCATGTTTAGAGCTGTTTTGAGACAATATGCATTTTTTTCTATTTGTATTTACTCCTTGCTCAGACTGAAGAACTTAGATTCACAACCGAGTGGCCAGCATGGCTTCTGGAGAAGTACATGAGCTGGATGTAAAAGCCAGATGCAGCTACAAAGGGGGCAGCTGCAGATCTTCCCATGTTGTCTTGTGACCCCACCCATGTGCTGGATGGTGCTAATGGAGAGGAATGGCAAAGCCCCACTTAATCCCCACCACTAAATATGTTCCTCTAATGTTGCCAGGTCAAGGTCTCAGGCCAAGTGTTTGCTGCAGCAGTTCTGCCTTGTGCAGAAAGACCATCAGTGGGCTTACTGCCCAGACTGGCCTGCTCTTCTCCACAGCATCTTCAGAGAGGTGAGAAAGAAGGTGCCTGCCTGGCAGAGCAGAGGCCATCCCCAGAGATGCGAAAACCCCCAGCACTGCAGTCAGGCCAAGGGATTTCCTTCCAGAGGCCCCTCCAGGCACCTCCCCTCCCACCATCAGCAAAAGCATGGCAGAGCTTGCAGACACCCACTGCTGCAGCAAGCCAATACTGCAGGCTAAGCACATTTGACATGGTAACTTAAAAAAAATGCATTTAAACAAGCAATGCTGTGGACTTTAATGAGCTTTAGAGCTGTACTCAGTAGCCTTTTGTCTGTGACAGACAAAAAAGGGGAGGTATTGGTCTGCAAGGCTTGGCAATCAGAAAATAGTTTGTATTATGGGGAGAAAAGAGTGAAGAAACACTGGCTGTGAGAGAAGTGGTGCTCACCAAAAGGGTGTAGGAAGTGGCAGCCCTAATGGAACAACTGATGCACCTGAAAATCACTAGATGAGAGTATAATTTTGAGGCAAACAATTAATTTTGAGCAGCACCTGCTGCACAAAAGATGCTCACAGCACTTGAAGCATAATCATGAGCTGAACATTCTTTAAAAATACACACACTCACAAAACAAAGCAAAAACCAAACCAAACAAAAAAAAAAAAAAAGAAAAAAAAAAAAGAAGAAAAAAAGAAAAAAAAAGAAAAAAAAGAAAAAAAAAAGAAGAAAAAAAGAAAAAAAAAAGAAAAAAATAAAAAAGAAAAAACAACACTCCAGTTGAAGGTAAGAGCAGTTATATATAACACCACTACCGAGAGAACCATATAAAACAGGACTTCAATTGTGCAGAAAGCAGCAGCAGTCAGTTGAACAGCTGAAAGGCAAAGAGGGCCAAAGACTGATGCTCAGTGACAGGGACTCACCAGGGAAGCAAGGAGATGTGTTATCTTTGGGGATTTAAGCAACCTGCAGTCTATGCCATGCTGGTTTTGTGTGTGACCTTGAAGAAGTCATCCAGTGCGCTCCAGTGTCCTGATGTAAAACAGTCTTTAGGAGAGTGTCTTTGAAGGTTTTTAGAGCACTGTGTAATGCTCGGATAGGAAGAGATGCTTGCTTGTCAGGATCGAGAACTGGTTGGCATCTGAAAGCATTCATAACCACCCCTGTTTATAACCCACCTGTAAAGACAGATGGAACTTTCAGCAGCTGGGCCAGCAGTGGGACAGCCCCAGGAGCAGTGTGGCTCTTGCTGCTATCCCACCTTAGAAGGTGAACTAAAATCCAGGTGTTAGTTAGTAGAGCTGTGACCCTCATACCCAAACCTGCAGCTGAGCAGGTGTGGTGGTTGCCAACATGTGCAGGTAAGTGAGAAGTTTATCCTATAGATCTTTCTCCATGCTTCCTGCCTCTAGGGGTCCTATCTGAAAACCTCTGAGGCTTTGTCTGGAGCTGGCTTGTTTGCACCCCAAAACCCTTTCATTCCTTCACCTCTGATTCTGCATGGCTTGTTGGAGGTGTGGGCTGCTTGAATGCAGATAACCATAGATATCCCCAGAGCTCCTGACAGACTCTTTTCAACCACCATCAGAAGCCACCATCCCATGTCATAGACATAGAGAAGCCCGCCTCCACTCCACTGCTTGCCACCAAGTGCAGATCCTCCCAGGCAAGAGTTAAATCGATCCTTTTAATTCCCTGAGACAGCCCACAAATGAGGCACAGGCCGGCCCGCACACAGCCCTAACACGTTTGTCTAAAAAGGACCAAGTGTGAACTGCAGGTTTAAGCCTGACCCTCATTCCTTTACCGTGCTGCTTCTGCACAGATATTCCTCACCACATTGGAGAGATGCCTGCTCTTGCTGTTTCCCCATTTCCTAATTGATCCAGAACCCAGCTGCAGATAGTCTCATTTTTAGTTAATCCTTTTTGTTTATAACCAGTGAAGGGCACGATGTGGTCGGAATAAAATGGCTGGATTTCTTCCCGCGCGCGATGCTCTCACAGTGGTGGCATTCCCTGCCAGAGGAAGCAGCCCGGTGAACCTTGCGGCAGGGCATTACGGTAATCTAATCAGAAAGAGATAAGAGACTGGATGAGCTTTGCAGTGTCTGATATGGATAAACACCAGACCAAAGCTTGTCAGCATTCATGAGAGAATAAACCGAAGCATTTAGATAGCAGCAAAATGATGAGAACTGTTGAGATGAGATATAATTGGCGCCTCACATTTTAAAAGAAGAACCAAACTTATTTAATCTATGTCTCTGAACTTACCCGCTTCCTTTGGCAAGAGAAAAAAAGCTTTAGTTCGATTAGCTGACTTGAGTGCACACAACTCCGAGCTGAAAGAACACTTCTCAGGGACTAATTTATTCCACAAATACAACATATTTTTCTGCTCACAGAATACCCACAAACACATTGTCGTTTCCTTACATATTTTTCTTTGAATTATTTTGGCACATTTTCATTAATTGTTTGCAAGTTCTCAGTTTGCAGTATTTAATGCCTGGAATCTGAGCGGCTGGTTAGTGGCAGTTGGTCACGTACATCACATGCTATTATTTCTGCTGGTTCCTGGCTGAGACTGTCCTTCATTGGGACCAATTCAATGTCCTTTGATGTCAATGAGAATCTCCCTCTTTGACTTTAGTGCACTTGGGTCCAGCCTTTTGTTAGGGAAGGAAATGGAAGAAGCCACTGGGCTCAGATTTATTTGTGAACTCAGCAAACATTCATTCCTTCCCACACAGGCCTTTTGCAGCTCCGCTCCTAAGAAAAACTGAAGTTTTCAAACATCTATTGGAGCAAAAATTTTGTTTCCTCGCAACTTACTCAGTTCAGTAAAAAATGGGCATAGAACGGTGCCCTGATGAACTTCACACTCCACTCCAGCGCATTCAGAAATATCAGAGGAGTGAAGGATGAAGCTCCTCATTTGAACACCGGGTTTGCCTTTAATTTAATATCAGCACCGTAAGAGAAAATTCCTGTCTGCATCACACCCCATGGATATCCACAATTTAGAAGTTCAAAACCCTTCTTTCTCACCAGGAGGCACCCCTCAAATGTCTGCATTTCTTCCTGTCCATCTCCCCAGGCTTCTGAGCACTGGTCTCCAGGCACCTCCAAACCCATGTCCTGACAGCACTGGGCAATGAGCTGCCGCAGGAGGACCGTGGGGAGAAGCTGGCAAGCCTGTATAAGTTGAGGCACTTTTTTTGATCTCTAGCACTTGTGGTGCTGTGAGGGAGCAGAAGAACCAGGACTGACACAGGGATTTTTCTTTTCCTTCTCCTCTTGGGCAGTGCTACGCTGGCAGCTCATTTAACTTTAAGACTGCCTGCATGTAAAAATACAAATTGTCTTCTCTTCAAAACCTAGTTTAAAAATAGCACTATTTGAGGAGTACATAAATAAGTAATCATTTGGAACACAATATTGGAGTACCCTTCTTTAATTAAATGGTTGCTTGATGCATTTCAAAGCTCTGTTCTGACTCAGTCTTCCTGCATCTCTGTGCTTTTCCTGTTATGAACGAACCTTGTCTAACTGCACCATGAATTTTAAAGCAAACCAGACTGTGCAAAGTAATAAGACTATTAATATCCTAATTGCTGATCTGCGCTTGGGACTAGCCCATTCTCGTGCAGCCACAGGAAGAAATAATGTCTCAGACATGCTGTTAAGCAGGAATGGCTTCAATGGCCATCACTGCCTCCATTTGACACCTGGCTGACAGGAAAACACAAAGAAAATATTCTAATGAGAGGGTACATATATTTTTCCTCTTAACCCACATAGTATTTGCTAGACATAGCCAGGAATGTAATCCTGCCTAGTCAGACCAACCCCTCTTCTGGTCCTGAATGCCACTGGAGGGTGAGTAGAAAGGCCATGCATTTCCCTTTGTTGGAGTGCATTCTTTGTGTAATCCCTGGATTGGATCAGACTTTTTTTAGTATCACAGAAGTGGGGAATGCAAAAGACACATGACATGAGGCCAACAGTTCACCCCATACCCAAGCAGGATTATTGACTCTGTTTCACTTACTGACTCTGGTTTATTCACTAGCGCTTTGTCTTGTCCAGTTTTAAATTTATCAAGTCACACAGCTTTTGCTCTTCTCCTGGGGTGCTATTAGAAAGTATATCTTAATAAAAGCTCCCTGATTTCAAGGTCTATAACTTCCCTTTCTTAATTTCATGCAACTAATCATGCTGCCCACTTAAAGGATATCAAATGTGTTTTTTTTTTATTTTTAGGGGTCCATCGGCGACTCTTTAGCTCCTCTGTACATATTCAGCAGTTCTTTCTTTTTTTTGCTTGCAGGTCCTTGTCGCACTGGGAGTCAGATTTCCCCAGCACATCACTCTTCACTTCTCACACAGGCTTGTGGGCAGCTGCCAAACAACTAGAAGCAGGGCACTTTTTTTTGTTCATTAAATGACAGAGGGAAAGGACAGGAGGTCCTAGCTAGAAGAGTGCAAGGAAAATCACAGCCTTTGCCTGCAGCTGGTTTGCTTACACACTTGCTTTCTGAGAGGGAGAAAAAGAGAATAATTTATGTCCAAAGATGGCCATTCTTCATTTGACATGCATGGACCTAAAACTTCCCTGGAGCCTTTCCCCAAAAGGCAACCTAAACTGTGTGTGACAAGGGTCTTGGATCCACACAATTCTATTAAAGGCAAATTTGGTGTCTGTAGCAGCCCTGGGAGGACATGGATAGTTACGTGGTGGAGCTGGGAAGAAGATGAGGCATGCTTCATGGGAGCTCGCTCAGTGCAGTGTTTAACTTGCAATGGTATTGGACATGGAGCAGCACAACCTCCTAAACCCTCTGTTGGCTCTCACCCTTCATTGCTCCAGCTTCACTGAGTAGATGGTTTCTACTTTTCCCCCACCTGAGACCAATGCCCACCAACCAGCCAGGTGCTACTACAGCTCTAAACCAACAGACACCACTTCAGCTTCAAAGGTGTGGACTGGTTCTCACGCTGCACATTCACCCCAGCGGCTTGCACAGCAGCATTTAGTCAAATCTCATATGGGACCAGTCATATTTGAAGTGTGTTGCACATGTGATCCCACCACAATCCCATGAGAGGCTCTGGGGCTCAGCAATTGGTTTGTCTTGGGAGCTCCTGAAAGGCCAAATTAGTAAGGTTTGTGTTAAGATTCATCCAGATACCCTGCAGAGATGAGCTGCTTTTAAATCCCATGTTTAAATCTCCTTTGAATATACAGATGACTGTTTTGGGTTGCCAGACACCTTCATTTTGTCCTCTAATATATGACATCTGCATTAGGATGACACTCATACATTGTACAAGTATGATTCTACCTTTCATATGTTTGCTTGTTTATTTGTTTGTTTTAATTCCTTCTAAATATGCAGCAATATTCAACAGAAGAGCTGATGTTCAGAGTAAATATAGGTGTGTATTTCTGAGTACACCTCATAAAGCTGCCTTGAGTTCTTTGTAATCTCACCCAATCTGGTTGGCTGCTTTCACTGTTATGAATCTGCCTGATGCCATGTTCAGGTGATGAACAGGAGTAGGATGGAAAGCCATGGTGAGAGGGGGTTCATGCAGAGCTGCTTTTGTAATTTCTCCAGCTCTTTTGGTTTTGGGAGGGGAGGAGTGACTGACCAGACAGGAGCAATGTAACATCACAGCACACCATGGGGCTGTGTCACGGCTGGGAAGGAGCTCAGACGCAGAAGAAATGCAGTGCAGGAAAGGCAATTTTCGGAGAAAAAATAAATGGATTAATCTGAAAGCATTTTTTTCAATTAAAAAGAAGAAGCAGAGATACTGCCTCCCTCACTCTGCTCCTAATTTTTGAGCACTTGGAACGGAGTAACTTCACAGGAAGATTGCCAACATCCAGAAGCGGTTCTTCTTGATTATATAGGATCTTCTGTTAAGTTGCTTGAGGCTTGTGTGGTAACAGCATTATTCAAAACAATAGTGGTCTGTCTTTTATCAGTTAGGAGAACAATGGCAGAATCATCTTTCCCTAATCCCTAATCCTCCCCGCAACTGCTTGAGATCCTCAGTCACAGAATCTTTGTTTTATTTACATGTTTGTTGGGATGGCAGCTGTGGGATTGGATCAAATATCTTTCAGATTCTGGGACATTTTGAGCCTTATAATGGGTGTAAATGTAAGACTTCAAAAAGAAATATTTAGAGAACAGTGCAAGGAAAGTACTGCTTGAAGATAGAAATGTTATAATTGCAGTAATATGAGATATAAATGATGTATCAGCCATCCTCCACATGTGTGTGGCTATATGGACTTCTTGGGATTTATTCTGCTTCACAACAGTCCAATGCTGGTTGTTAAGCCTACATCTGAAGCTAGCAATGAGAAATGTGTCGTTGCCACCTTTGGTTTTCAGACTGAGTGTAGAGAGTTTGACTGAGTGTACTACAGAAAGCAGGATCATGCAAGCATTGAAATCTATGGATACTTCTTGATATGACAGATGAGGGTTAGATATGAAGCTCGAAGCCACTTGCCAGCTTTCAGTTTCTATCCTGTTACAGGTTGCAGTCTCCTGCTGTACAGTATCATGCTAAGCAGTATTTGGCTATTCTGGCTGGGTGCCATCTCCAGGGTTGATGATCATCGTTGCATACAGACTGAGTAATGAGGAGCAAAGACATCTCCTGAGTGCATTTTGGAACAGTCTTCTTCCTTTCTTGGTCATAACCAATTCTGCAGGTTGCCTGGTTTGGAAACAGAGTCATCAAAGACAGTGGTTCTGGCATTGCCCCTTAGCAGCTCTTTCAGCACTTGCTCAGAGCAGCTCTCTTCAGCTATTCATTTCCATCCTGACTGTTTTTCCAGACAGATCCCTACTGAGCTGATGTAGTCACACAGTAAACACTGCTAGAAGCAGGCCAACATATGGTATCACTTAGGTACAAAGCAGTCCCAGCACCATTGTAATGGTATTTCAGTATCTCTGGTTCCATTCCTAATCCCAGTCAGTCGGTTAATTTGTGCATAAAGTGTAGAGGAAAAGAAGGTGTTAAAGAGACTTCTACAATCCAAGGAAAGAGTTTTCATTTGATACCATGCTTCATGTCTTCATGAGGAAGAGGCCTAAGGTCAAGAGGAGAACAATGCCCAACAAGCAGTTGGCTCTATAATCATCTGATTGCTCTACTACAGGCCAGGTCAGTGAGATGTTAAATAAAAATAGCTTTAAAGTCTTTAAAATTAGACTTCTCTACAACCTTATCGAGCTTTGCTGACCTAACATAAGAAACACGAGCCACTGCAGATGCAAACAAATCCAGTAAACATGAGCCACTGGAACCTAAAGGAAAATGCCAAGTCCCACTGTGACTTCTTCTCAGTGTTTCAAGCAGCAGCTGAAGGTAGGACAGCAGGCAATGCAGCAGGAATCCAATGTGCGAAGGGGAAGGAAATTATGGTGCTGAGCCAGACTGAACTACTTGGGACCTTGTCAAACCATTGCACCACCTTTCGCCTGCAGGACTGAAGCAGTGTAAAGTTACTGAAGACCGCACAGGGAATCCAGATGTTAGGCAAAGGAAAATGATGGAAACCTCCCAGAAAGTAATGGGAGGCTCTTGTGGTGAGAAGCATGTGGGTTTGTAGCAGCACAAGCCAGGTCAGAAGCAGTGGGTTGCAGGCTGCCCGCACCAGTGTGGGGTGGCAGGGCAGGAGCAATGGCTGTATGAAAGGGAAGGTGAGGCTGTCATTTTGCCTTATAAATGAGGAGCATTACTGCGTCGGGCAACCCTCTACAACCAGCTCTGCCTGCCAAGTTGCTTTTACCTAGTGTGCAGCACCTGAAGAATCAAGCTATCTGTAAACCTTCAGTGGCAAAACTGTGCAATGGGGAAGTTTGAGGAAGCAGGTGTGGTCATCTGGGTCAGATGGAAATGTAAAGTCCCATCTCTCAGGCTGAAGCTGCTATGCTGTTTGGTTTGGAAGGGACCTTCAAAGGTCATCTAGTCCAATCCCCTGCAGTGAGGAGGGACATCTTCAACTAGGTCAGGTTGCTCAAAGCCCCGTCCAGCCTGGCCTTTAATGTCTCCAGGGATGAGGCATCTACCACCTCCCTGGACAACCTGTTCCGGTGTTTCACCACCCTCAGTGTAAAAAATTTCTTCCTCATGTCTAGCCTGAATCCCCCTCCTTTAGTATAAAACCATTACCCCTTGTCCTATTACTGCAGGTCCTGCTATAAAGTCTGTCCCCATCTTTCTTATAAGCCCCTTTTAAGAGCAAAAGACTGCAATAAGGTCTCCCCAGAGCCTTCTCCAGGCTGAACAACCACAGCTCTCAGTCTGTCCTCATAGGAGAGGTGTTCCAGCCCTCTGATCATCTTGGTGGCCTGTTCTGGGCCCTCTCCAACAAGTCCATGCCTTTCCTGTACTGAGGACTCCAGGTGGGGTCTCACCAGAGCAGAGCAGAGGGGCAGAATCACCCCCCTCGACCTGCTGTCCATGCTGCTTTTGATGCAGCCCAGGATACGGTTGGTCTTCTGGACTGCAAGAGGACATTGCTGGGTCATGTCCCCAGGAGTTGGGGCCCTGGAGGCAGTGGAAGGTGAGCAGAGCAATTATAGTGGGGTTTGGTTCCAGCTGAAGCCTTAACACATGCACAGACTGTGGCAGCTGGATCCCCTCTCCACAATGGGCTGCAAAGCCAAGGTAAGGCAGGCTGGTCTCATGACACGAATAGGTGCTGTTTCTCACCAAAATGAACCTAAGGGAATTGTGTAATAACATACAAGATACACTGCACAGAAAGGAGGATTTGCTTAAGCCACGTAGAAAAGAATTGAAAGATTATTCTTGCAATTTGCTAACCCAGATGGCCACCTGTGGGCAGAAAATCCTTTGGAAAATCTTTTTTCAGAAAATCAGTTTCCTTTAACAGGAAATCTAAAAGGTACTCAAGGCGCTCAGCAACGTGTTGTTCACATATGCCCCAGCACACACTCACAGAGGTATCACACTCCAGATTTTCAGTTTTAGGTAGTGAAAGCTACAGAAGTTAATCTATATTTGGAGCCATAATTGAGGCACCTCACAGCTACTGAGCAGTACACACTCCTTTCCTGCAATTCAAGCCACTTTTCTGCTTCAGGAGCATCAGCTTCCAACACCCACAGTTAAACCGTGAAGTTTCTGAGGTTTGTTAGACATCCTTACACAGGAAGGCCAGCACAACAGAATTCAGCAAGCCACCTCCTCTATAACAAGATCATCACTAATGAGAACGTGTTATCCTGCATTTTTCCAGATCAATTATCACCTTGCACTTTTTCTGGTCTCTAGCTTGAAGCAAATTGAAGTAATTGCAGTCTTCCACAGATAGTTGTTTAACACCTTCTGAAAAAAAAATTAAGCTCATTTTAAAAGCACCTTCTTTTGGACAACTAAAAATGGAAGCAACACAAATAGAGGCATTTTGAAAATTTTGGCTCTCATAAGAGAACGATCTGGTTCATTTTCTCACTGGAGTGCCCTTGCATTGACTCAATCCTCAAGTTATGAGAGGTGCTGGGACTGGCAAGTGGTAGCCTAAACACGAACAAGAGAGACATGGTGATCTCAAGTAAGACATGAATATTGTAGGGTAATGGGTACAAACTGGAACACAAAAGGTTCCACTTAAATTTGAGAAGAAACTTCTTCTCAGTGAGGGTGACAGACACTGGAACAGGCTGCCCAGGGAGGTTGTGGAGCCTCCTACCCTGGAGACGTTCAAGACCTGCCTGGACACCTTCCTGTGTAACCTCATCTAGGTGTTCCTGCTCCGGCAGGGGGATTGGACTAGATGATCTTTCGAGGTCCCTTCTAATCCATGACATGCTGTGATTCTGTGACTTGAGAGATGTTTACTGTACAGGATTTTTATTTTTTTTTTTTTTAACTGCAGGCCTTAAAGAATAAAATCAGCTCTTGAAGAATTCTAAGAAACCACAGGAAGACTAGAAGCTGCAGCCTCTGTCCTCATCACTTGAAGAGCTACCAGGGACTCTGGTGGGGCTCCAGTTCAGGTAGGAACACAGCTCCTGTGGACCTGTTGGGGGAAAAACAAATGGCCTCCTGCAGCTCATGGAGGTGCCTGAAGTTAGTCCCGCCTGAGGCATCTTCAAGAGGGTGCAACAGACAGTGCAGCCTGGTTTTGCAGACCTTTTATTTTTTTCCTTCCTAAAGACCAGTTCCTGCACTAACAGAAAAAGTGCTGGGGTTGTGACTTTGCTTGTTCGTACACAGATCACTAAAGGGAGGAAGGGCAGGCAACAGAGCCACTTGGGCACTTGCTGCAAGCTTGGGTGAGGACTATGGCACCGGAGTCCCCATGCAGACAAACACCATGACAACCCCCAGGGGCAGTGAAGGCAGAAGGTTTCATACCCAAACGCAGGTACGAGAGGCAGCAAAAGGGAGACATAGCCCAGGGCTGCAAAACAAAAAAAAAAAGGAAAACCAAGCTAATTTTTAACAAGCGGTGCTATTTCTGTATTGCACAAGAGCCGCACAAGTCATGCTGAGCCTTCTGTGATTGTCGTACATATGTTTAGACTAGAATTTCAGGAGAGGGCAAGAGAGAGTCCCAGAACTATGGGAGCCCTTCTACTTATAGCTATGAATTAATTCTAATTAGCCCTGGAAATGAGCCTCTCTGGCTCTTTGTTCTCTGAAATTGTGCTTTTCAGATGCAGACTTCTCAATTAGCGGCTAATTATGATGGTCTTGCCTCCTTGCGGCTAGAGGGGGTATAAAAAACCACAGCCCCTGACAGCTGTTGGAGCTTTGCCTTCAGCTTCAGCAGCAGAATTATTGATATCGATTTCAAGGGTCTTTGGCTCTAGTCCATAAATCCCTGACAGACCTGAAACAATGTTATTTGTGACACTACTGAGAATTATTTGATGGTGTGAGCTCTGGAAAATACACGACATTTGCAGCTCTCACGAAACATAGTGAACGCAAAAATAGACAAACTGTATGTCTGACACTCTGTCCCTCCTCTTCTCTCCTACAGCAGCGAATAGGAATTTTTAGACAATGATACTGGTAGGTCTAAGCACCCTTAACCCAGATCCAGATCTAGTATGCCTTACGCTGATGACCCCAATTATCCATTTCTCCATGGGCCACCTCCAGTTTTGTAGATTACTGCAAGCCCAGCAAAGAACCTTTTCAGCCCTGTGATAGGTAGGTTCGGTTCTGGAGCCATGGGCAGGGCGGATGGGATGGGGAGGAGATGCAGTTCACAAAAAGATCAGATTTGTGCTACTGGGGCGAGACCCTGAAAGCCCACCTCACCCCATGCGCTGTTTCTGTTAATGATGCTAGGACATGCTGCCTAGGGAGTTTAGTGAGTACAACCCTGCTTCTTCCCCTAAGTGTCTTTTTATGAACCTGTTGTCTATGAATTTACTCAACCACTTCTTGAATTAGCTGGTAGTACCTGTACCCACAGCCGTCTGCAGGAATAAATCCCAGAAGTTCGCTGCTCGTTGTAAAATAAATAGGCTTTCTTACGTCTCTTTTAAGAGAACCTCCTAGTTCGATCATCATTTTTTTCCAGCATCGCCCCTCACTTTCAAGCTGCATACAATTTCTTCTGCATGCAGGGGAAGAAAATGGTTTGTTTGTTCTTTAATCTGTGTGTACTGGGGTCTGTCTGTACAAAATGTATCTGCTGAAGGACGTGACAGAATCATACTAGCATCACAATTCTCAGCTGCTTGTAGATGTACAGTTGTTCTCAGATAACTGGAAATACAGTCTGTTCAACAGTTCTCACGTTCTTCTTGTATGATGGTTTCACTTTGGGTCTCAGTGGAGCAGTTATTGTCTGATATTTCCTGGGTAATACCAGAGGGGGTTAGCAGTACTGGAAGGACTCTGAGAGTACTGTTTAAAGATAAAATTTCTTTGCCGTAAAACTAGAGATAAGACAAACCCTAGCTCAAATCAGCCACAGACTTTCCCCCGCTGTAGATCCACATCTGGATATTAACTTAATGCAGATGCTAATTATTTCTGTGCTGCAGTGGACAGACTCCCCAGACCCAGACTAAATTTCAGCTCCAACTAAATCACAAATCCTCAGTCTAGAGCATGTATCTGTGAAAGCCAGGAAGCCTAACACCAAACAGTAAGTAATAGCACCTCCTTCCACATATATAAAACACAGCTATGAAAACTTGTTTCCATATTGCAGGCAGTTAAGAAATGAAGTGTATATATTACTACTGTAGCATTATAGCTCATAGTATGTTGTAGTTTCTCTCCCAATGCAAAAATCTATGTCCTGAAGGGAAAACAATCAACTTTAGACTAAATTAGATCACAAAACTTTTACGTTATCAAACAATCTCTTTGAAGATTTCTAGCATTTCTGTTTCCTACCAAAAATTGGAAGGATTGCAGCAGCAAATGAATGTAGTTTGGCTGGTTTAGGCTGAACTGTGTGTAACTTGTCATCAGCTATGTTGTTTTGGATCAGATGAAGTGGCTGAAGATAGGAAAGTACAGGGAAAGATTGTCCAGGGGGTTTGCTTCAAAAACAGGTTAGACAAACAGCAGTCAGAAAAGACAGTGATAGACTTGATCCTGCTCTGAGCACAGAACGGAACAAGATAACTTCCTGAGGTCCTTTCCAGGCTGATTGATGTGACTCTATAAAACAGCAATAAACTAACAAAGTCAAAGTCTCTGTTTTCATTTCACATAGCACTTCCCAAGCTTGTCTGCTGGGCAAATTTGCCAAGTTTGCTGCCTCTCTGAATGATATACTATTAGCAAAAGAATAAACTGCTTCAAAAGGGACAACATACGACACCAGACAGAAATAAGACTGTAAACAAAAATCTTCTCTAAGATTGTGACATCCAAATGTTCATCCTCAGCAACATACTTCAAACTGATTATAACAGTGGAAAAACAATGGCAAGGGGGGGAATGGGGCGGGAGAGGGAAGGAGGGAGGGAGGGAGGGAGGGAGGGAGGGAGGGAGGGAAGGAAGGAAGGAAGGAAGGAAGGAAGGAAGGAAGGAAGGAAGGAAGGAAGGAAGGAAGGAAGGAGGGAGGGAGGGAGGGAGGGAGGGAGTGAAGGAAGGAAGGAAGGAAGGAAGGAAGGAAGGAAGGAGGGAAGGAGGGAGGGAGGGAGGGAGGGAAGGAAGGAAGGAAGGAAGGAAGGAAGGAAGGAAGGAAGGAAGGAAGGAAGGAAGGAAGGAAGGAGGGAAGGAGGGAAGGAGGGAGGGAGGGAGGGAGGGAGTGAAGGAAGGAAGAAAGGAAGGAAGGAAGGAAGGAAGGAAGGAGGGAGGGAGGGAGGGAGGGAGTGAAGGAAGGAAGGAAGGAAGGAAGGAGGGAAGGAGGGAAGGAGGGAGGGAGGGAGGGAAGGAGGGAAGGAAGGAAGGAAGGAAGGAAGGAAGGAGGGAAGGAAGGAAGGAAGGAAGGAAGGAAGGAAGGAAGGAAGGAAGGAAGGAAGGAAGGAAGGAAGGAAGGAAGGAAGGAAGGAAGGAAGGAAGGAAGGAGGGAAGGAGGGAAGGAAGGAAGGAAGGAAGGGAGGGAGGGAAGGAAGGAAGGAAGGAAGGAAGGAAGGAAGGACGGAAGGAAGGAAGGAAGGAAGGAAGGGAGGAAGGAAGGAAGGAAGGGAGGGAGGAAGGAAGGAAGGGAGGGAGGAAGGAAGGAAGGGAGGGAGGGAGGAAGGGAGGGAGGGAGGAAGGGAGGAAGGAAGGAAGGAAGGAAGGAAGGAAGGAAGGAAGGAAGGAAGGAAGGAAGGAAGGAAGGAAGGAAGGAACACTGTATACTCCACATGTACCAGCACACCAGGAAAGCTCCACTCCAACAACTCCTAACTGTCACAGTAAAAGGAAGAGGGAAAACTCTCATTGAAAATTCTCATTGAAAGGAGCCATTGCTGATGGCTGAGAGCAACAATTGGAGGGCAGCATGAGCATATGAGTCAAAAAGAATAATTTACTGAAAAACACTAAAAAAACAGAAGAGACTTAAAGCAAGTATGTGTGCCGTCGTGAGAGAAATGCATGTAGTGCTCTGTAGTGTTCTTCATGCTACATTTTTTAAATTACCGTGTTAGAAGCCTTCCCAGACAAAAACTACTTAGATCTCATAACTCAGTGTTACTACACTTCCAACACAATTGTGTAGAGCCACTTTCCTGTTGACATACGCCTGTGAATTAACATATATTTAGGTCTCTTTTCTGCTCCTCTTCCCTTGTCAAATCCCTTTTATTACTTCCAGATATAACAGTGCCCATGTTACCATTGAGTGCTAAGAACAAGTTTCTGTCCCTGAGAAGTCACCCTCCATCAGCTGAGATATAATCACTGATCTTACACAAGCTTTCAGCCTGCCTCATCTGCAGAGTAAAACACAAGAATTTAAGGGAGCCCATTTAATCTGGCAAGGGAGGCAGGCTAAGGGCATACACATGGTTAATTAGTATGGTTCAGCCAACAGGCAATAACTCATTAAGCTGCAGTAACTCGACTATGTTTGATCATGTGCTTTATGCCCCAAGGCACTTCATAAGTAAAGCAGTAAAGTCAGGTTATCTGCCATCTCCATTTCTCTCTCCCTCTCTCTTTCTTTTTTTCTTTCTTTCTTTTTTGTTTTTTTTTTTTTTTTTGTCTAACCACAGAAAATCGTGGTTAAACCACAAAGGATAATTTCTGAACACAGAATAGTTCACCACCTTCCTCTTTTTGGAGACTAACAGTGCTTGAAGATTGTTATCCTGTCTCCATTCAGCCTTGCCTTCCCCAGGCTAAATACAAATGCTTTGCCTCTCTCCTCATTGGCACAGCCCCATAGATGTTTTGCAGGCTTCCTCCCTGATGCCTTTCTCTCCTCGGGACTGTGGCCACATCTTTCCCGAGTTATGATGCCAGAAACCAATCTCACTGATCCCGCCGAAGGGATTATCCCTCTGTGTCTCACAGGCGACATCCCCATCTGTCCAACCCAGCCTGATGCTCCTTCCTTCCACGGCTGAGTCATTGCTCCATCACGACCTCCAGCTCCCTCGTGGCAGAGCTGCTACCTGGCTGCTCTCTCCCACCGTGTGCCTGCGGAGATGATTATTTCAATGTAGGTGCAGATTTGCACTTGTCTTCACGAAGTCACATTCTGTTTATTTCCAGACCATCCCTCTAATTACTGAGATCTCCTGAGTGCTAATCCTCTCCTCCCTAGTGTCTCTTGCTGTTGGCTAAAACTTTAACAAAGGGACTCTCTACTCCTTCATCCAAATTATTGATGAAAATACTAAATAGTCCTGAACCCAGGCCATACCCCTGGGGATTCAGCTCAATAAACCTTTCCAGTTTGACAGTGCTCACCTGCTCTCTGAGTACTCACAGTAATTTCATTTAAACATTTTCCCCTTGATTTTCTTACAAGAAAACTGCTTCTCTAAAGGTGATATATTGTAGCTGCACCTTCTCCCTGTTATGTGGGCAGCAAGAAAACCTGTATTTAATATTTAATGCTAAGATAAGATGTAGAAGGGAAACTAACATCCATATGTCAGACCTGACTTCAGCCAGCTTCTGTCTGTGGAGGATTAGGATGTGACCAAATGTCACGGCCTGCCTATTTCAAACCCATTTCAGCACTCATCAAAAGCATCTTCTGGTGGTCCCCACTGCAAATAGGATGATGGGCAAAACAGATTTGGGAATAGTATAGTGTAACAGTTCCTAAATTGCAGGCTTCCCAACTTCCATGACATTTGGATCAGGCCTATATGAGTCCAAATACTCTTTCCAACTCCAAATATAAGGGATATGTTTCCACCACCAATCTCCACTCTTGCATAGGTAAAATTGCTGAGCTTTGAACTAAACATCAGAGTGGGCTGATTGTATTTATACAAGGGGAAGGAAGTTCATTCCCTTGTGCTCTAGTAATTTTGTGATCTGCTTAATGAAATACAGGAAGATGTTGGTTAACAAACCTAGATATACAGAAAACTTTTTGTGCTTTTCTCATCATCCTGTAGCACAAGAGCAGCAAGAAGGTAAAAGAAAATATAACCCTAAACACCTGGTTTATTGCATGACATGGTAATAAAATACTGCTCATTTAAGCAAGAGCCCTTGAACTGCTGACTAGAGGAGCCCTTCCCTCTCCATAGGTTTTTACACGCAGTCTAGAGAGTTTATGTGCTTAACTTAGTCATTTAAATTTAGATACCTAGAACAAACATCACAGGCTCCCCTCCTCCCTCCCAGAATAAACACTTCATGATGACATAAAACCATTCTCTTTTAAAAAAAGAACTGGTATTGCAAGAAAAAAGAAAAATATGAGAAAAGAAGCACTTCACTCTTCAATGTGGTGGTTGTTTTTTTTGTTCTTATAACGTCAGTTGTGCCTAATAACTGAATGGGAACCGATGCAAATTAAGCAAGAGCATTTCTGATCACTGGCAGAGCGCTTGCATTGTGCTAACGAGAAACTGAACTGTAAAATCAAGTCAAAATATTTTTTCCGTGGTTCCCAGTGGAAGTCAAAGCAAATACACATTGGTACTTCCTCTTGCTCTGCGGGCAGCTTGGCGCCCCTTTCATTGACATCGAGTCCTGCCAGAACAGCCCATCAGGTCTTTCAGGTTCCCACTGGCAGAAAAAGTACCGCTCTCGTTGCACCAACGTTTGGAAAACAGAGAATGTGCTGATTCTTAATGTCCTTCGAGTCTCCATAAATCACTCATAGAAAAGAGTGGGGATTAGTTGGGCAGCACATTGTATGCCCCAAAATGGAGCTGAAGGAGGACCTCCAGAGTCGCTATACAGGGATTTCATCACGAGGAAGGGAGGCTGAGCAAACAGCAAGGATGCTCTGTTACAACAACATCCTGCCCTTGCAAAGAGGAGAATGGCTTTTGAGCGAATGACAGAGCTTTGGATCTCAGCTCCCTGAGGCAAGTTCAGGCAAGTTCAGGCTCATTGCTTTTGTGCGATGGGAAGTTTGGGTTTACTATTAGATTGAACTCAAAAGAGCCTTGCCAAGTTTGAAAGTTCATGACGTTTCAAGCAAAGAAAGGAAGTGTCTTACCTCTTAGAGAGGCTAGTCTCTCCGTTATGAAACAGGCTAGGAGTTAATTAGCTCTCATTCCCAACGATGAATGAAAGATGGCTGAACAATAGTCTGCTGAAACCCGGAGGCAGATCTGCCCTTCACAGCTCACAAGCGAGGGCACCATCGCGTTTCTCCTCGGACTGAAATTCCCATTTCCCGGGTTTGCTTTCTCTGCTGCAAATGAGATAAACATTGATACAGTGCAGAGCAAACAGAGCCCACTGTGAGGCTCATCAAGCGATTACTGGCTACTCAAACAGAAGAAGACAGGGTGGGAATTAAATTCATATAACCTCAAGTCTTGCCCCCTTGCTTGCAGCTCTTTCCCACCCTCCTGAGACTCCATCTTCATGCCAGCTGGGCACTTGCCTCTATTTGAAGGCTGTCCCAGCACCTTACTGCTTTCAAGCCAGAGGAGACATCCTCTAGTTTCCAGCCTTAGGTAACAGCAAACAGTCCAGACCCATTTACTTTTGTGCCGATCATCTCCCCAGCTTAAATAGTTTGTATCCTTCCTTTCGGGTTACCTACATTATTTTGATAAACATCAACCAACTCTCAACTTCATTTTCACTAAGGAAAGCAAGCCAAAGCTTTTTATTCACCTTTTAGCAATTAGATTTTTTTTTTCCCTTAGCTCAGTTTTATATCCTTACCTGATTTGATTTCAGTAAAATTTCTCTCTCTTAAAAGTGTATTATTGGAGTTGAGTTAGTCAGAGCTTGCCAGCATCTTCATTAGGGCTCAGCATATCCTTCCTCCACACTAGCTTTCATACTTATTTGGGCTGGTTTTAATTTTTCATAGTCACCTCACATTTGTTCTCCATAGTCACCCATAGTTGAGTCCAGTGCTCAGATCTCTCTAGGCCAGATGACTTTCAATGGACAAATTTCCCAGAGCATAGTACAAAATTTCCTTTGTGCATCACTTTGCTGTTCTGTGTTACCCCATCTCATCTCACACATTTTACCCTGCTTCTCAAACTTAACCAGTTCCTTCCAAAACCTGCCCGTATCCTACTCCCTAATGACAGCACATTAAAGCAGGGTTCATAAGTACACTCCCATTTGTCTGTGACAAAACCAGTCATGCAAGTATTTAAGAAAACCAAAGCTAAGACCTGTCTGTAAGGAATGCCACTGGCAGGTTCCCTCTGACTTGATGCTCCCCTAAAGTACAAAAGCTGTTTCTCACTGTGAGTCAAACCTTTACCCAACCCATCGTTCTTACACTAATGTCCATCTTTGTTAGCTTTTCTGAAAATTTTCCAGGTACCTCTATATCAAAATAATCTGTTGAAATTCAGCTATATTACATGCCTAGAAAATCAATTTTCTAGCAGTCATCTATCAGTCTTTCAGTTGTCTATCAGATGAGGCTGCCTTGAGCTACCACTGCTAAACTCAGTCTAAATTTAACAGGTGGGGGTTTTTTCTCCTGAATACTCATTTCAAATTTTTTTCTAGGCCTTTTCTTATATCAGGACTACAGTGGTCAACAGGCTAGGAATAATTTCCCATTTTCTAAATTTGGGTTAGCACCTCTGACTGAGTACTTTATGGAAAAAGTAGTTACTGTTGGATTAACTATTCCCTGTGGTCTGATGAATGAGTCTTTAGTGTCCTTGGATGGAGATGATCTTGTCTATGTGGTAAGGTAAGGTATATATATAGGTGTATAAGGTGTGGTAAGCACTGATCATACTGCTTTGTTTTTCACCTGTGGTGTGATCCCTTGAATCTTCCCTAATTCCTGACAGCGTTCTTGGTTTTACCCAAAGTATTTAACATCTGTTTATTAAAAAACTGAATTATGGTGCTTTTTTTAGCTTGATTCACTATCTGAATATCTCTTGCACTTGCCTCTTCCCTTACTGCTTCCTTACTCACTTCTCGTCTGCTTTCTGTTTATGCCTCAGAAGGGACTTTGCTGTTTGCTGTCCTTGCTGGGTCTAACTCAGCTTGATTTACAGCAGCTTCCTCTATATGTCAACCCATGGAGACCCCTTTGCTTCTCCCAATTTTTCTTTGGTCCCTCCTCCTACCCAGTGTCCCTCTGTCACTTGTCCAAGTAGGTCTGGAGCCTTCCCTTGTGAAGTCCATCCAGTGAAACCCTGCCTTTGGTGTCTCTTGCTTCAGGAAGAGCAGTGTCAAATCTGGATTTGGGATGCAGGGGATGTCCCAGCGGCCGAGCACATGGCACTTCCCTGGCTGGGGAGGTGCTACCTCCTCACAAACATCTCTGTGACACCCATCGCTGCACAGGAGCCACCTACATGCTGCTGTGCTCCACCTGATGTGCTTTTCTGGCTCTCTCTGTCTTATCTTAGTCACAGATCAGCCCTGGACCAGGCATTAGAATAAAATAGGAAATATATCTCCCAGTTCAACACTTCCCTGTCTGACGTTTGCTTGTTCAACAAGGTGCCTTATTCATTAAAATGGCTCTTCATCCCCACAGCTCTCAGCTTTGGGTGAAGAAAAGGGGGCAAGTGTGTGTGTCCAAAGCACAGAGAAGTGAAAGCTGCTTTTCCTCATTGCATTGACAGCACTCATCCAGGGTAGCATAACTCTGAAAGAGAGAGCTGGCTGTAAACAAGAGTCAAGCTAAAGAAGACTGAAGAGATTCACTCCTCCTATTGCAAATTGTGATGCTCAGATCATCCAAAGCTGTGCCATACATTTTGGAAAGATTTTTCTCATCTTGTGTTTATGGGAAGGTCAAACTTAAAAAGCCTACGTCAAAATGGAGGTTAGATTGAGCAATGAGCAAGTCAAATAATGCAAAATTTTACATAGGAAAAGCTGTGCCATTGCCACCAGCCCCCTTCTATCTCAGCTACAGCTACTCCTCCCTTTTTCAGCAGTTGATCCAGCAAATTGCTTTTTTTTTTTTCCTGACGATCTCCATCCATTGGCTACCCTGGATCCAGGGAGTGCTCCTGCTTGAATACTTGTTGCTTGGAGCATCCTTCCCAGTGATGCTGTATCTGCGGCATCATCAGGCTGAGGGAGATGGGTCTCTTTAGCTTGGAGAAGAGGAGACTGAGGGGTGATCTCATTAATGTTTATAAATATGTAAAGGGTGAGTGTCATGAGGATGGAGCCAGGCTCTTCTCGTTGACAACCAACGAGAAGACAAGGGTCAATGGGTACAAACTGGAACACAGGAGGTTCTACTTAAATATGAGAAGAAACCTGCACAGTGAGTGTGCCAGAGCACTGGAACAGGCTGCCCAGGGAGGTTGTGGAGTCTCCTTCTCTGGAGACATTCAAAACCCACCTGGACATGTTCCTGTGTAACCTCATCTGGGTGTTCCTGCTCCAGCAGGGGGATTGGACTGGATGATCTTTTGAGGTCCCTTCCAATCCCTGACATTCTGTGATTCTGTGATCCTACAACAATGTCCTGCTCTGGGAGGCTGAGCAGCCTTTTGGTCTCTGCTGGCGTCTCCTTTCCGGCACGCTAACTCTGAATGCTGATGTGGCAGCAGTGTTGATGTTACATGCCAGACCAAATGAATGGCCAAAAAATATTTTTATTATTTTGAAATGCCAGAGTGATTTCACATCCAGCTGGCACTAATTATATATCCTACTTCCCCCTGCCCCTCTGTTGTTTTTTTTTTTGAATACTGTCCTGATTTCACAGGCTGTGATTGTTTCTGCAGCCCCTTCTCAGGCCAGAGCTTTTGAGAAGGGGAAAAAAAAAACAAACACAAACAACAAGCAAACAAAAACAAACAAACAAACAGAAAGCCCCCCCAGTTTGGGTTCTTTCCTGCATTGATTTCATTAGCTGCCCATCACTTTCACAATTAATGTGCTAATGCTGTCATAAGGCGTATGCTGTCAGTGGGATTTTCTTCCCACCCTTGCTCTTTAAACATAACCAGAAGTTCCTATTTCTCTGTAATGAGAAGCTGAAAAAAAATCCCAGCCTGGACTGGCACTGTCTCAGGCACCAGATACACCCCTACTTGATAAGAAACAAGCAGACATAGAATGATAGAATCATTTTGGTTGGAAGAGATCCTCAAGATCATCAAGTCCAACCATTAACTGAACTCCCTAAGAACCTCATCTATGCATATTTTAGACATCTCAGGGATGGTGACTCAACCACTTCCCTGGGCAGCCTGTTCCAGTGCCTGGCAATGCTTTCCAGGAAAAAATATCCTAATATCCCATCTAAGCCACCACTACCACAGCTTGGTGACTTTTCCTCTTGTCCTATCATTTGCTGCTTGGGAGAAGAGACCAACACCCTCCAAACAGGCTCAGATGAAGCTCATACCTTTGGGAGTCTGGCCCTGACCATCCTTATTTGGTGGTTCCCTTTGTTCTGTGTCCAAAATTTTGTTAATTTTGTTTTTATTAGGTGATTATCTTGACCCTGGCTTCTTTCTGTGAAATGCAGTGGGACCCACTGCCCCCTCCTGTCCACGTCCCCCGACCAACAGAGGGGGCTGAGGGCAATTGAGAAGTAGTGGGGAAGGAGAGCGGGTGAACAAACACCAGGCCCTCATCTTCCCCTGACACCGCCATGCAGCTTACACCATATTTTCGGAGAATTTATCTTATGTTGCCTTGAATACATCTACTATTTGAATCATAATTACCTCACTAGGCAAAGTACCCTGTTATCTGATGTCCTTTCTGGTGGGCATTTTGTTCCAGCAATGTGAACTCAGTTGGGCTTCTCCTAAGCACCAGTCATTTATTCCTCTTTCTGCTTGTGGTACCCAGCATTAGTAGATGCTTTTTTCTTCCACATAATTGTTATCCACCCAGTAGCTGTTTTCTTCCACCCCAGTGTATCAGTGTGGGGGGAAATACTGAATTTGTAACTGATATTTTTAAGCCTTTTGCATGTGCATGCTTTTTATTCAAACAAGAAACTTCAAAATTTAAAAGCTGTACAAAGGGCTACAAATGAATATGGAGACAAGCCTTTTGAATCTGTGAAGGCAGATGTTTTCGGATATGTGGACAACAACCTTTAAAGCTATCTGCTCTCGCATGCTTTCAAAAGGTATTCAACACGCATCCCAAAGTTACGCAAGCTGAAACTTCAGAAAAAAATGACTAGAGGAAAATAGAATAACATGAAATATCTCTTCCTCCCCAAATCATTCCTGAGGTTTCAAGCTAATGCTATTAGAGCCCTCAAAACTGAGGAGAAATGCCCTAAAATTAATAGGAAATTTTGTAACTAACCAATGAAGAGATTTCAAAGCCAAAGTAATCTGATTAAATTCTCTGAATCCAGTTGGTATCCTCCCATATCACTCTGTATCAGCTGCAATCTTTTAATAGCATAAGCCATGAGGTACAAAAATAATGCGCCACAATGGCATACGGTTCCCTGAAATACAATTAAACTTTCATTAGTTGAATTATCCCATAAGAATAATCACTTTTGGCTGAATACAGTCATATTCCATAGCCTTTTGCGTATGCCTGATCTAAAATATTTGACACAGTTAAAAACAAAAAAAAATTAGAGTAAGAAAACCCTCAAATACAGTGGTTATAAAAATTAGCCTTTTCTTGAGGATGTGAGAAGAGGAAGGGTAATTACCCAGAAAGGGTGTCTGGAAATTCAATGCCCCCCTCTATCCTCTTCTTGACATCAGACTGAGCGGCTTAAGCAACAACAGGAGCAATACTGTGTCTTGCTTGCTTTTTAATATTTTTTTTTTCCTTTTTTCTTTTTTGATACAAACCAGTGCCGCCCAAAGGAAACGAGCGCTCCTACGTGCTGATGTGCTGGAACCTATGACATGAGAACAGAACTGTTTTCATAGTTAAGGCGTGATCTCTACACTTCCCCCAGACTTTAACCAGAAGCCTTACGCAGATGCAAACATACCAAGAGGATGTTGCCTGGCTTGTCAAAACCCAGTGTTTGGCACAGCAAAAACCAGACCTTCCTCTGAAAAACACCAGCCCAGTCACAGGGTTTCCACTTCAGGAGTCAGTTCCCTTTGCATGGGAAGGGGTAGAGCTGAGCGCAAGGCAGGGGTCTGGGGTGGGGATTCAGCTCCAGCCAGCCCCCTCCTCCTTCCTTGCTGCAGGAGATCCCAAGAAACTGGATTCACCCTGAAAACTTGGAGGTTTTGCTTATTTTTAGATGTCTTACGTAATTTCAGCAGCAGCTGAACGCACCTGTCGTGGCTGGAGTTGCACAGATCCTTTCATGGTATTGTTGCAGGGATCTTCAGAGAGAAATGTATAGGAATGAACACATTGTGTCATAGAATTAAATTTAAAAAAACCCTCAGAGTGCATAGCCTTGGTGTGGGAAAACATTTGGAATGAAAAGCAAAAACACTGGGTGTTTGTGAGCACTGTAAAAGGAGCAATATGCACATCAGAGGTGAGGGGCAATTTACCCATCGTGAGTAGTTACTATCATATATACAGACCTGAAGCCCAGATCAGTGAAAGCAGTACCTGTGGGAGGACTCATTTTTTTTTCCAGATCAAACTACTGGGATTAAGAGCCCCTCCACACATCACATCTGTACTGGAGGCAGCCACAAGATTCCTCCTTGCCCACACACCCAAAAACGTGCATGGATCCCTCATTTACAGTACTTAGTCAGACATTTGGGGTTTTTTTTCAGTGTCAAGACCCAGATCTGCTCTCCTTCTTGATGAACAACTGTAGTCCCTTGGAAACACACAACAACTGTGTGCAAGGTAGGGAGCAAAGGTCTGAGCCTGAACGCAGAACTGTGGCACTAGGAACCCAACCTTGACTAGACCAAACCAAAAGCTTCAGTTGCTGGCTAACCCCTGCAGCACTTCCAAGAAGCCTGGCAGCCCCCTCCTGCAAGTGATCCTGAGAAGTCCCCCAGCAAGTAAATTGAGGGTTAGTTTTGCCTGAGAAAAGGGGGAGGCGAGTTCAGTATTCCACCAGCTTCCAGAGCTGCTCCAGCAGTTTCACACTGAATACTCCTATTCTACCTGCAAAATACTTAATGGCACATTTCCACATGGATAGGAAAGATAATTTATTTAATTAAATATCAAAGATCCCCTTATTTTGACACTGACCTAAAGCACATGGTACTCCTGGCAGGGGTTGTGTTGGTTCCACGGACTTCAGGATTAACTCCAGTAGCTCACGTTGCTCAACTTCACTTCCATGAACTCTCCTGGAACAAATCACAAACAATTTTGTAAGTGTTTGGGAGAAAACAAGGAGATTATTAACAGCCAGCATGCATCAAACTGACCTAATTGTATTGGGTTATGTCAGGCCAATCTAAATTTGTTTTCATAACAAGATAGTGGAAGAATCAGTAAATGTCACATATCTTGACTTTTCAAAGCTGAAGAAGTATGGTCCAGATTAAATTATTTGAGGTGGTTACAAGAGTGGCTGGAAAATCATAGAGAGTACTTCTTGGTGCCCTAGTCTCACCTCACAGTAAGACTGAAAGGACATTCAGGCAGTGGTCTGTGCGGTCTGTCCCAAGTCTGATGTCACTCCACATTTTCAGTAACAACCTAGGAATAGAAAAAAAGGAACATTTGCTAGTGACATGAAGCTGGAAGAGGTTGCATGTAAGTTAGTACACAGATTAAGAACTAAAAAATAAAACAAAATAAGAAATCCCCTGCAAAACAGTTCGACTCAGTTTTGAGTAGTCAAATATGAAGTTCTGCATTAAACAGCAAACACAGCTTCTCAAAATCACACCAGGGAATTACCAGGTGAGGAGCAATTTTGGAGAAGTGAGCTACAGGCTGAGCATAGCTCAATAATATCTTGTTGCTGTAAAAAAGGTAAGTCTTGTAGGGGATATATAAACACAAGTGTCTCAATGTGAAAATACAAGATAATTCTGCTCTGCTCTGCTCTGCTTGATGATCTTCTCTCAAAGGCCTCAGTGCCCAGCTTGGGAAACAGTGCTTCAAACACAATCTGTATGATGGGTGGACCAAGCAGAGACAGGTCTGAGGGGGGCAGCCAGGTCTAAAACAAAATGATTCAATGGTGAAAGTAAAAAGTTAAGCATTGTGGCATGGAAGGCTTTCTAAAATTGAAGATAAGGAAGTGCTGGAGAAGACTGAAAAAGCTGTGGTTTCTCCATCACTGCAGGTATCCACTACTGACAGGTGGGCAGATATCTGTCAGGAATGACATTGAGCTGGGGAAGAAGATGGATGAGAAATTGCCCCCTTGCAGAGCAGAGGTATGTCCTGGGACTGCAGACAGCACTTGGGAGACATCAAGCCATGAAGCCAGACCCAAGGCTTGAAAGGACCAGAACGCTGTCCTAAAAAACATAGCAGGGGTCATCCTTCCCTGACTCCAGATCTGCATGTACGTTGTTGCAGCAATGTGCTACCTACATAGCAGAAGGACCACCTCTGAAAGGTAATGTAGCTGACACTGATGTAGGAGAAAAGATGCTGGCAGGAGAAAGAAAAGCAATAGGTAATCTCCAATGAAGCAAATAATTAATTACCTCTCCTGGAACATAAAGTTGGGGAGGATTGTAATGTACCATAAAATTGTATCAATGAGTCTGTAGTTCACGCTATCCAGCAAAGCTGCATGTTTAAGTTTGTGGATGTATTTAAGTCTCCCAGCTCTGAAGTAAGCTGCCTCTATTTCAAACCTGAAGAATGATTTCTGAGCCTGAGCTTTTTATACTTTTTTGAAGATAAACCAATTAGTCTTATTAAAGGTGCTATCTGTACCTCACCATCACCTTGCCATCTTGCCTCGGATAACAGAAGGGTCTCTGTTTTATGCGATAATGCAACAGAAAATGGGCTGGAAGGGTCCTTTTGTCCATGGAAGGATTAAATACATTTATCTCATTTTTGCTGAGTTACCTTTTCAAATGATCTCGAAAAATCTGCAGCAATGAAGATCCTGCACATGTCTTAGGCAGTCTGTTCAGATGCTTTGTTATCCTTTGCTGCAGACAGCATTTCCTAACACCTAACCCATATTTCCACTGATGTAGGGAAATTAAGGCCATTACGTGCTTTACACAAGACACTCTTGTTTACATACTTAACACACTATTGATTCTCTTTTTTTTTGAGAAATCATAATGATACTGTCTTTACCAACTTGATCATTCCTAAATGCACTTCTCCCTTTTGTCCCTTTCCGTAACCTGGCAAAAATAAGGCCAGTGTACAGCCAGGGTACCATGCAGTCACAGTGATGTAGCCTTTGAGCCCTCTTAAAGTTAAATATACAATCAGTTATTTCACCTCTTCATTGCCAGACAAAAATAAAAGCCAAATCAGACTCAAATTCCACATATCAGCCATCGCAAAGAACTGTCATCTCAGTCTTCATGCTCAGCTGATTGAAATGACAATTGATGAACTTTAAATATCTGTATATCAATCATTGCTAAGGTTAAGAGCTGAAAAGAGTGGAGTGAGAACCATCAGGAAGTTTCTAAAAGGAGGAAAATATTTCTCCTCCCCAAAAGAAAGCAAAACCAAAACCACCACACAACTGCCAAAACCAAGCCATGAACAAGGCATATTTTAGGTGTCCTATATCCTCCATCACCCAGTGTTCTCAGGCAGCTCTTGAGAAGACTTTGAAAGGTGACATGAAGAGCAGCAAGGGAAACTTCATTTTTGCTCTTCTCGGTCCATTCCTGTGCACTGTCTACGTTACAGCTTATGCCAGTGCAGCCAATGCACAACCAGTCAAGGAACATCAAATAGTAGCTCCTATTTTGTTTCCTTTTGAATTTCATTGCTCAGAAAGAACATCAGCCCAGCAGCTGGGAGCCTGGCTGGTGCATTTACAGATCAAATGGATCAAGATTTTGGCAATGCCAAATCTGACACTGCAGACTAGAGCTGAGGTGACCAGAGAGGGAGGGAACAAGGGGCAATATGTCTCTCCAGCCCAGCTACAGACCTTTTGGATGGCAGTTTTCACCACAAGAAGGTCTTAACCCTGCAGTTAATCACTGCACTTCACAACTGCTCACCCCATATCCAGTGGCAAGACCTGCCAGCCAGTGAAGATGGGACTGGCCATACATTTGCACTGGGCATGGTCACCTGCAGCTCCCTCTACGCTCAGACAACATGGTTCATGTTCACAGCCCATCTGCCTCCATCTGTCCTGTTAGGCAGAGACATTTGATGGCTCCTACTTCAGACAAGGTCCATCACACCCCAAAACATGGTTTGGGGATTGCAGTTCACATGAGGTGGTGGTGCCCAGGCACTGCTCCTGCCCCTGCAGGGAGTCCCAGTGAAACTCCTCTAAATAACACGCACCATTGTGGTCTTTGCAATTCAACCTATAACAGGTACAAAGGAAAGAGACAGACAGAGGCCTTTTTTTACAAACACATAGTAAAATCTGCAGAGAAACCCACATGACTGCATCCAGATGTATTTTTCATCCTGAAGAAAAAAATCAAGCCAGCTCCAGTTTGGAAGGAGAAAACCATGTGTTAGCAAATTAAACGGCACATGTGATTAATAATTTACCCCAGCTATTTAGGACTTGAAGCCGTAGGTGATACCAGGAAGGAGTGAAAGGGAGCCGTGTAATCCATGCGTGCTGCACTGCGACCCAGAGATGAGGCTTTGAATAGGTCAGAGGTGGAAATGATTTACAGCTGTTTCAAGCTGGAATACCACAAAGCTTGGAGGGAGTGGCAAACCTCGCCAGCGACCATCATTCATCTCTCCTGTCTCTTGCCTTAGTCTCTAATTTTAAATGTCACTTTTTTTTTTTTTAAGAGCCATCATTATGCTTTCAATCTCCAAGCCTTTCAGTTTCTCTGGAGAAACAAATGAGGAAAAAAAAAAAACTTCGAAGAGTTCAGAAGGAAATGATGGGTTGTGATCATTTCCTTCTAGGAGATGAGTTGGTGAAGGATTTCCAAGAACAGACTCAAATGAGTGTGTGTTTTGTGTTCAGCAGTATTGCTGGGGAATTTACACACCTGTCACCTAATTGCCGCTTCTTTTGTAAAACAGAAATGACAAACTCAAGTCATTTGCTTTTATTGTCTTTTTTTTCTTTCTTTCTTTTTTTTTTTTTTTTTTTCTCTTAATAGCAAAGTACTTGACACACTTTTGAAAAGAAATAGCAGATTTCCTCCGCACTTTGGGATTCAGTGCAGGCTGCAGTCTTCAAGGTGTAAGCAGAGTGGGTTTCCTTTGAGTCGTCACGGTATCAGATGGTGCAATGTATTATTAAAATCCAATTTAAACTTCCTACTCTCAGGTACCAGATGGCCAAACTATGTTTGCAGTCCTGGAGCATAGCTAGGATGGATTTGTCACATGCTTCTGCCATTGTCACACCTGTCTAAATAGAAATTTCTAATGTCACTTTGGCTTTTAAGTAGTTGGAAACCTGTTGATCACTTCAGGTCTAACACATCTAAGTGTTTTACAGGTGTCTGTCACGATGCACAAACATTCCCACAACTGTAGAGATCTCGTTTAATTCTTGCAAAACTGAGGTCATCCTTAGCCAAACAGTGGGGATACAACTGGGTCTGGACCTTAATATTTATCTCTTGTTCCTCTGCCCTCATCGTGAAACCATGAGAAAACAAACAGAGGAGCAGCGTGCACAAAGAGACCACATTCCCAAGGCCAGACCAGACTTCTCAGCTTGAGACTGAACATGAGGTTGGGAGCAGCTTGTTAAACAATAAAAAGAAAGAAATTGAGGAGAGAAATTTCCTTTATATTCAGAGTTCAGGGGATTTCTGCCAGAAAAGTTTTTTTCTTTTATTCATCTGTATGTATTTCTTCACTTGCATTTTCCATGCTCCATTACATTCCCCATTGCTTTGTAATTGAGGATTTTAGAAGACAGAACAACTTTTGAGCTGGCAGGGTAACAAGATCTAGAAAATTATACAGGAC
Source organism: Columba livia (assembly GCF_036013475.1). Lineage (NCBI taxonomy): Eukaryota > Metazoa > Chordata > Aves > Columbiformes > Columbidae > Columba > Columba livia. The sequence continues at coordinate 32,701,547 of NC_088602.1, read as the reverse complement.
GTGGCTTGGACGGTATTTAGCCCAATGACATCATGGCTGCGTTACAACCCCTTCTGAAAAGACAGCAGCCTCCTGATCACACATAGAGCAGGGCATCCTCTCTAGAGAACTGTTCCATGGTTGTCCCTGGGAGAAACGGGATGGGGCAGATGCAGCTGCAATGTGACTACAGGGGAGGTGGGCATGTACCTGCCTATGGTCTGATGAGCTGGAGCTCCTCCACTGTACTCAACTGCACACGTGTCTCCTCTGGGGAGGGATGTGCTGACACTTTGGGCTCCAAAAGAGCATGCAAGAGCTTCACCACTGAGGGCTCCACAGCTCTGACAACTGTCTGCATCTTCCCCAGAGAAAATATCAAAAAACCCCACCCCATAAGGATTTCTCACGGATCCTCCTGCAAGCTTTCTCTATGTATTTCCCTTAGAAATCAAGCTGGTTTCTCATCCATATGAAGGGGAAAGGAGATCTCCTGCAGGAGGGAGGAATAAGAAGTACCTCAAGCATTACATGGGTCATTGCATGGGGATTGCGAAGCACTCAAACTGTTTGGAGGCACAATCTGGCCCCCTCACAGCTAACTCAGTGTGTTCAGTAGCATGGCAACATGACTGAGCCATCCTTCTTGAGGCTAATACTGCATGGGGAGATTAACTGCAAACAAGCAAGTAACAATAACAGGCTTATTGAAATGCAAGGGGAGGTGTGCTTTGACCGTGTCAAAATACCCCTTCTCCATTTCCAGCTTCTGTCCCCGCTGCTGGTGTGGGTGCCCTGCCTGTGTGGCATGGAGAAGCCCCCCTTTCCATGGTGGTTGTCACCAGTTCCACGCCTCCGACAGCAGCGTGCCCTGGGGGGGTCCGAGAGTGATGTGAGACAGTGGGATGATGGCAGGGAAGTCCCCAACCCAGCACAAAGCTGGGGCAGGAAAAGGAGAGCAAGGAGAGGGTTGTGAAGCTGGAGGCAGGTGGAAAACTGGGATTTAATTCCCAGCAGGGCTTCCTGGAAAAGACTGAGCAACACACTGCAGAGAGGGGATTCCTCTCCTACTCCTCCTCCCCACAGGCACCCAGAATAAGTTAAACAAGGCATTGGATGTTTCTATTTTAAGAGCAACCAGGGAGGCTGGCAACTACAAAATGAAAAGGAGGGGAGGGCAGAAGTTGTCTAGCAAAATTAGCAACACATTTCCCTCCCTGCCTTCCAGGGAGCGTGCCCCTTTCCAGCATTTATGCGCAGCATAAATTACTCCTGTCTAAATTTGAGCCCATACTGTTGTTTCTGCCAAGTGTTTGCTCTTGAATGCCATATTTTTTAGGCACAGATGACACTGGGTGACACGTGTCATCGCAGTACGTGCCCTTGAAAAATATGCGCTGTGAGATTGCACTGACGTTCTCCAGGATATGCTGCTCGCGTGTGCAGAGAAAGCAGTCAGAAGGTCTTAGTCTTGTCTTGTCTGTCCCACTGCGGCAAAGCTGGACTATTGGGGAAGATCTCTGCTGCTGAATGTCACCAGGTTCACAGATGATCACCAAACCGTGCGTGCATTTGGCTGGTGCAGATAATACCTCTGGTCACCTTCTTCCTCAGATATCTCTGCGCTGCTGCTTCTCCTGTGAATGAGACCTGTCTGCTCACTGCGCTGTGTAAAGCCACAACTTCATTGTCTATCACAGGTCCCTTAACATGCAGTAGCTACCTCAGGTGTGCTCCTCTCAGCTCCTCCTGTGTCCCATTAGCAACTGCCTTAAGGGCAAAAGCGAAAGGCTGGATAAATACTTTACAATTATTTTCTTTCTCTCTAACCCACATTCTTGTTCACGCCTTTTGGCCACATGCCACCTGCCCACACGGTGACCAGAGATCTTTGAAAAGACTGGATGATCCCTTTTCAGTCATATTCAGAGTGCTAAAGCCCAGATCCATGCAGCATGATCAACAAACCCAGTCACTCAAATGTTGCCAGTTTTATTTCTGTTGTGCCAAGTAAGAGAGATTTATGTCTTGGGATGCAGCAGTCATATTCTGTCATCAGAACAAAGATCTCCGTGCTGGGCAAGCTCAGCTGGCTCCTAATCAGCTTTGGCCTTTACCCACTCATAGGTTTCTGTCCACTCTAAAGCACACAGATTAAAATAAACTGTACATTTAAAGAGAAGGCTTTGTACTCCCAAATATGGAAAAATGTTTCAAGTTACCATCTTAAGCCCCAGCTTGTCAGGGTTAAAAATGTTTTTGCTTCATTGTTCCGACACCATATGGCCAAAGTCAACAAGAAGCTGATGCAAGTGTTTGATATATGGCAGCCCAGCACGATGTCATCTTTGGGAGGTCACAGGATTAGTGTATAAAACGGGCAGATGTATTAATGTTAGGCACTATATCGTGCAGAGATGTATGGGACTACAGATGGAAAGCCAAAGTTGGATGAAGGTCAGATAGGGCACTGTGACTGTCCAAGCAGTCATAGCTTGTGACAGCCTATCCCATGTGGTGCTACCCATAGAGTAAACCCACTTCTCCCAAAATGTCTCTCACTGCCCTCAGTGTTATTGTGCTTCACAGCTTAGGTTCACCTGGCACACCTGTCTGCTCCAGCAGCAGGCAGCAAATGGAGGAGGACATCTGTGCTGGGGAATTGGTTCCTGCCATCTTCTGCTATTTTTACACGGTGGCTGTGAAAGCTTCCAAAATGAGAGGCATTACTACAATTAAACTGAATGTGTTTAATAGCAAACTATATCACAAATTGCAGAGCAAAGCCACTTCATATTTCCATGGGGCTTCCTAGAAAAATAGCTCCAATTAATGCTGCAAATTGTAGACTTGTTTATATTCAGTTGACTCTGTTCAAGCAACAAATTATCTGTGTGTCATTATGAGGCCAAATTCACCCTATAATTTTTCATTTAGCCTTATTTTACTGCCTGGTCTGTTCCACTGAGCTGAGGAGCTAAACCTGCCTCTCCTTGCTCCCAGGCTTCAGAGAACTTTACAGGTGTTGCACAAAGTCACAACATCCCGTGCACAGCTACCGCTCAAGTAGTACCAGCTTCCAGGTTCTGAGTTCGCAGACAGAGAGCTGGGCCACCCTTCTGGCTTGGTTTGCTTCTCCCTGGACTCAGTAGCCAGAAACTAAGCAGAGCAGATATTTTTGAGTCAGCTCAGAGCAGTAAAATCCATTCCACAAGCGTGCACCAGCCTCAGACAGAATGGGGACCTTGGTGTTTGGAGGGAAAGAGCCTGACCTGTTTTCCCACTTGCCCCATGGTGTTAATGGAGAAGCACATCCCCAGCACACCTGCACAGGACATCCAGGTCCCAGTGCTGTAGTTGAAACCATTAACACTGCAGTGTGCTGCCACGAAAAGCAGAAGAGGTTGCACTTCATCACTAATCTTGTGGTTTCACCCACAGCTACATGTAGCATTCCTAGTAAAACAGGTGCAGGCGAATTTTTATGTGCTTATTGTGCACCCGTGTGGGAGGGTCTCTAGGCAGGACCTTTCCCAAGCTTGAGTATTTTGGGGTAATTCAGGCCTTATAGTGATATTTCACTGCACATTTTAGAACAAGCCAAGTCTCTGCCCCAGACACTCATTGCCGCAGGCACACTGGGACTTGCGTGGAAGCTGCGATGGGGAAGAGATGAAGAGAGACAGAATATCTGTATATTACAATCCCAAATTAGGACAAATGTCCCCAGCCCTTCCATACTGCCTTCACTTGTGCTATATAAGCAATCTCAACCTCAAAACATCAAGCTTCTCTTTTCCCTTCCCTAAACCACTGGGAGAGGCTTCCCAGAGCAGCCCAGCAGCACAGACCCCCATCACAGCACCAACTCCAGGCATACCTTGGTGTTCAGCCCCAAGCACAGGGACACCAGAGAGATGCATTTCCACAGTAACAATTGCACAGACCGTATATATTTATAGCTTCCCACAAATGTCCTGAAGAGGAAAAGATAACATAAAAGTGCCAACCAGAAAAGCAAACAGAGAAGAGCAGCGCTGTGTCCATGTGGTTCCACTTGTTCCTCAGATGCCTTTTATTTTTGGTGCCTGTCTCTGTAGTTTCCAAGAAACCTCCCCCTATCCTGTTTCTATGGGGAGGTATAGCATTACGCTCCAACTCTTCAGGCACAAACATTTGAGGACAGAGTCAGGCCATGAGGTCAAGCCTGTATTTATAATACAAGGTGTAAGCGGGGCTGGATCACTGGAGCAGGCTGCACTTCCCTGAAAAACTATAAGACCCTCCAAGGGTCCTCAGGGTTGTCAGGGTTGGGTCTGCAGGTTTGCACCACACAGAAGAGATGGACGGGGAGATGCATCACCTTGCTGCCACCAAACACACCTCGCCCCTGCCCTGAGCAAGCCAGCACCTCTCGGGAGGGCTTGACAGGGGGTGGGCAAAATGCAGGTCAAATCTTGAGTCTCTGGTGTTTCCCCTGGTTTGATTTCTAGTGGAAAGAATGGTAAAAGCATGTCAGGTAGCATTTGTCATTTTTACTTCTGTAGGATTAAAGCATGGGTGCCTTTTGCTAGTTTAGATTTCTCTTTACATTAAAATTTGTATAGTTTATACACTTCTCCTTGATAATAAGGTCCAAGTAAGACAGAGGCAGACAGCAGCAAAGCATAACAGGAGCAAACCTACTCAGGAGCATTCCCGTGGGCAAAACTTCACCCAAGTGCCTCCTTTTTTTATATATGTGTTGGGTTTTTTTTATAAATATGTGTTAGAGACACTTCAATGTGTGGAAAAAACCTCTTAGGTTCCATTGGTCCTGTACCTTTCTCACATGAAACCATGATCCTTTCCAGTGGCAACTAGTGGGGATGTCACAAATAAAGGATTATACCTTTGGGTGAGGCAGAGCTTCTTATGAGCCCACTGCTTAGCTATTATAGATCCTGGTCTCATGCAGGAATTACTTGCACATATGGATGTGTGCATTATTTAAGATAGAGCAGCAAGACTGCAGAAGGATGGATCTTCTAGCACAGGAAATCAGGAATGCTAATTATTGTTCTTCCCATGTAGCCATCCAAGATGAGGTGTGGAAAGTGATATATGGGGCATTATTTGATCTTCCAGATACACTTTGAAAACACACTATTCAGCAGAAGAGCAAAAGTTATTATCAAGATGTGTTTCTTATGGTCAAGTAACCAACGTTGGATTTGTGTTGATGTTTTGACAGGCTGTAGTTGTCAACCCGGCAGTCAGGTTATTCCATTTGGATATTTCTGACCTTGTGCTAAAATTTCAAGAAGAAAATGCACTTACATTTTTAATGCGCATCCTGCTGACACACCACCTTTCCCTGTGGGAGAAGCAGTGTTTGAGGAGAGGAGAGTAAGAAAGAAGATAAGTAATTCCTCTCAGTTGAATAAACTCACTGATTTCATGTGCAAAAGGTTGTGGGTTTTTTTTAAAAAAAAGGCACCATTGTATTGTGCTTATTATTTCAGTGTGTGGCAAAATGTCATTTCTAAAAATAGTATCAACCTACCACAGGAAGCCACATAATTTTTATCAGGGTAATTGACAAATCAGACCTCTATCTAATGTTTCTCTTCATAGAAAATTACAGCTTTGGAGAAGAACACATTATTGCAGAGAAAGTCAAAGTGAGCACTGAAGAGCTGACAGCACTGTCAGAGGTTGCTTTTCACAGAAAACATGATGTATTATATGCTGTAAACTGATTTGGCCCATGTGACAATCAAAGTAACAACATTTATGGAGCTTCATCTGCTCCAGGACACACAGAAGAAGACTGCCCTTTCACCGCATTTATCGTCGAAACATGTAATATATTCTGAAAAAACACAAACTTGCAGAAAGCCTCCAGCCATCATGTGTTTTCCATCATTTTCCCCCACAGTAGAAGGAGGATCTGCCACTCTGACACTGGCTGAAGCCGTTCCTGGGACCTGTTTTCCAGCATTGCTGGGGCAGAAAGCCCATGGTGATGGCAAGCGTGTGGAGCGGCCGGCCCGCAACCACTGCCGATGGCCTCGGCCATGGCTCCCGTCTTCCATTTCCTCTTCTCCAAAAGGGAAGCCAGACAGATGTCTTAAGAAGCTTTGAGAAAAATCCTGTCAAGAATTTAAAAGAAGAACGAGACAGTGTGAGAGCATGTGTGTGTCTCCAGGTTTTGGCCCGTCTCCAGCTGGCTGACAGCACGGCGCTGGCTTTCTTCTTTGTTTCCAAGCTGCAAAATAACCATAAAAACAAAAACCTAAGTAAAGTATTAATGACTTGCTTAATTTCACTTTTTCCGTGTATTCTGGTACTTGTGCAGCCACAGAGATGTTTCACTGTGCATCTACAAATAAAGGAGGCAGAATGGCCCACCAGGCCATCTCCGACTGTGGGAAAGGAGAGACGAACTGGTGCAAGTTCACCAATAGTAAATAACACCCTGCTCTTTCACACCTACGACTTGCAAAAAGAAAAAAAAATAGAGACATTTAAGTTCAGAAAGAATTAAGTGCACTCTGAAATGTTCCCTGAGTGCCTGGGAGCATGATAAAATGCAAACATTTCCAGGAATACCTGAGAAGATGGGTACATGCTGCCTTGGATTCCAAAGGAAAGTCCTGCTCCTCCACAGTGCTGGATGCTGCAAAATGGGACAAGAGCTGGATTTGTACTGCTCCTACTGACCTCAGGATCGTAATCCTGAAGGCCAGGTCTGCTTTTTAGAAACTCTTTTCTTAAGAAGGCAAATCCCAAGAAAGGCGATAGGAAATAGTTTTAGGTTTGCTTCCTTGCTTAGCTGAATTTGGATTAACATTTTTAAAAAATCAGTCCTGAATCACTCAGAATTAATGTTGCTATTCAGGTCTTCATAAGCCACCACAAATGTTGTGTCTTGCCCTTGACCTGCCACTTTGTAAATTCCCCATAAATTTACGAAACTAAGATAAATTTAACTTGGTTGAGGTCTAACACAACACGTACAAGCACACACAAACCCATTCAGTATCTGCGTTGCAAAATGCACACGCCATTTTAAGTGACACAAGAAGCCACTAACATGATTATGGTAGGCACCACAGGCAAATACCTTTTAATGATGTTTGTATTTCTTCTGCTTTCAAATGATCACCTCTCATGGTGCTTTCGCCAAATATTCCTCATTTTCTGTCACCAAGCTGCAAGAAATCATCTGTCTTCCTTCAGAAGAGATCAGCAAAGAAAGACAACCTAAATCTTGACTCTGGTCCTGCTACAGAGAAGAATTGGGTTAAGAAAGCAGGATTTGACATAGCCTACTGTCCAGCTGTATTTGACACCCTGCTGGCTTTATCAGTTATGAAACACCCATGCAAAGCCAAAGAACCCTCCTAAAGATTTTATTTGCTTTGCCATGAGTTCTTTATCCTGCAGAAGACCAAACTAAAACCAATGCTAGATAAAATACCCAGTCTTTCCCAAGACACGCCACTAGCATTTTCAGCTTCAGAGTCCACAAGAGCAGCATGATGCCCTTGCCTTTTAATTAACTTAAGCCAGAGGGAGCAAAGATCTGAGCTCCTGGGCTGTACCAGAGAGACCAAGAGCTGAAGAGCTGAGGCAGAGTTGCTGCCACTCACCATAACCCCCCACCACCATCAAGTCCCCATCAGCGTGAAAATGAATGTGTTTACCTCCCATCAGCAGGTGAAATCAGAGCCCTCGTGCAATTCCTGTTCAACAATTACTTGATCACCCTGGTTTTGTGCAGGTCTGATGATTGCTGTGCAGTGTCTCCATCAGGGGACACTGAGAGGCTGGAAGGGATCAAACTATTGCTTAAAACCAGAATGCAACAGCTAGAAGTGCATGGTTTCCAGATCTTTTTTATTGACTTGCTGAAGTTGTCTTATATTAAACAAGCCAGGCTAAGAGATGTGGCAAATTAAATGCTAAGTCAGGCCCACCTTGGCCCGCTGCTGCAGCTGTTAATCTGATTTTTGAAGCCACCAGCTTGCTGGGCAGTACGAACACAGTTTGCTGGGTGCTCTCATGGCTGGTGGTGCAATGTAAGCACAACACTTGGAATACAATCCACCAGTGTCCCCACGCCAGATCCCATAACCTACTTCCTAGGCCTGCTGCCAGTGTTGTGCTATGAGTCACGAAGAGAAACAAACACAAGGAATGTCAAATTAAATAGGACACAATGCTTTCGCAGCATTTAAAAGCGGAGCAATTGTGCTGCAGCATACAAACCTCCCTGGACTCCTCTTGGACTGCTTCTCATCTTGGTAATAAGAAACATCCCTTTAATTAGTTCCACCTAATGAAATTCATAAGCCAGGGAGTGGGAGTTTTGCTCCTGGGTAGAAACTGAAAACTTCTCTTCACTTGATCTGCCCATTTTCTGCAGCAGTCATTAGCAATTTTTATCAAATCTCTGTGTTAAACAGTAACAACTATTGTTTGCCCAGAACACAAGTCCATTTATGAGCTGCAATATGACACATCTTGGAAATCCCAGACTGAAAGGCACTTCTCAAAAAAAAAAAATTAGGACTGGCAAGAAAAAGCAGTTTCAAATTGTCAAGAATAAACAATAGAGAAACTTGTACCTGATCTTTCTGGCCACTGAGATCAGAGAGGTTCCTTTGCCTTTGTGGGTCTGGGCAAAGTAATGTACAAAATTTATTCCATCTTTCCCTACAGTGAAGGGGCATCCATTACCTCTCCAGCTGAAGCTCTGGGTGCTTCATGATCCTTGTGTCATGGACAAGTGAAATAATTCCAGGAAGCTTCAAGATGTACATTTGCCTCTATGGAAATATTGACCCACAAGGGTCTGTTTAAATCCATTTCAGTCTCTCAAGACAAAGCGATATCCATGGCAACAAACAAATTCAGTGCAGAAGAGAGAGCACATCCAGAAAGAGCGTGTAATCGCTCTGTTTATTGATGACTAAAAGCCTGAAAACATAAAGTTTGAGCTCTCAGATGCGACACTAGTGCTCTGCAAAATACCAGGGTCTTTTATCAGGACACTTTTGCAAGTATACGCTGCAGAGGACAGAGAGGGAAATTGAAGCCTTGCTCACTGTTTTGATTTCCAAACTTTTGCAAAGAGAAGTGGCTCCCTGTGTGGTTGCAGTTGCCCTTTGAGAAGGTAACAGAGGAGGGTGAGCAGGAAGGAGCTGATTCTCAGCTATGTCTGGAGACAAAAAAAGCACAAATCACCACTAAGAGAAGCTGTTAGGACGATCAGGATTTCAGTATGGACTGTCTTCAGCACCTACTGGGGCCCCTCCTTATATTTGCGTGTTTTCCTCAAAGTGGCTGCTGACCGATATGTTCATCCTGTTATTCCACATTGGGTCCCATAATTACAGAGCCTGATTTACAGGGTTGGTTATAGCTTCTATTATGGGAAGCAAAGATGCTGGATGCAGCTGCTGCTCCCCCCAGTGCTGATGGGGGAAGGGGAGAGGAAGATCTCGGGCAGCAGCTCTTGCATAAATGCTTGCTGTGCTGGGCAGTGTTAACAGAGGGAAAGGAGGAGAAAGCCACAGCCCCTCCAGGAGTCCCAAGACTCCTTTCCACTTATAAAACCATCCTTGATTTGGGTTGCGAAGGGGGAGTTTTTCAGAGCTTTCAGTAATAGCTTGAACCAGCCCTGCTCTCACAGAGCCATAGAACAGTTTGCATTGGAAGGGACCTTCAAAGGTCACCTAGTCCAACCCCCTGCAATGAGCAGGGACATCTTCGACTCAGTCATGTTGCTCAGAGGCCTGTCCAGCCTGGCCTTGAATATCTCCAGGAATGGGGCATCTACCACCTCCCTGGACAACCTGCGCCAGTGTTGTACCAGTCTCATTGTAAAAAATTTCTTCCTCATGCCTAGCCTGAATCTCCCCTCCTTTAGTTAAAACCATTATCCTTTGTCCTATCGCAACAGGCCCTGCTAAAAAGTCTGTTCCCATCTTTCTTCTCGGCCCCTTTAAATACTGAAAGGTCACAATAAGGTCTGCATGAAGCCTTCTCCAGGCTGAACAACCCAACTCTCTCAGCCTGTCCTCATAGCAGAGCTGTTCCAGCCTTCTCAGGACCTGCTAGAGGAAGGTACTGTCACAGAGTATGTCTCACAGTGATCTCATTGGAGCTAGAGAACTTTTTTGCAAATTCAGTGCTTTTTAACCCAGGAGTGTCTTACCTTGAGATGAATCCCCTTCCCCTCTAGACCTGGCTGCCTGCTAACATTTGCCCTGCTCTCCAACCTCCATGCTCTGGGCTCCACGAAAAGCTCCCCATGGCATTGCTCAAGGCCTCCAAGACAATGTCCTGAGCTGTTGGGATCCTTCTACTTGCAAACCAGACCCAGGACTCACTTTTAGCCCTGAATATCTGTGGCAGGTGTGTACAGGGTCTACAGACAGACATTGCTGCAGAGGGAACACAAGAGACCCAAGGCTAAATTTTTCCAGCAGTGTTTTTGTGCCATGACCTGTCTAAACGCTACACAGCCACTTGTAAATGATACAATTGATTACAAATCATGTCAACTCCACCTCATTGGAGTTTCTTGCCTACAGTGGTGCTGACAGAGCACTCATCAGCTTAATTTCTGAGAACCAATAAATGCAAAAGCTATACAGTCATCACCCTTGCAGGTGAAAGAAGGGATCCTTGTTCTGAAAGCCAGAGCACCTCTATTAGGAACTTGAGATCAAGGTACTCAAAGGAGCACACGCTGTCCCCTAAAGATGTATCCAAGGTGAGCACACCTCCCACGGGAAACACAAAGTGCAAGATATTTGTTTTGTCCAGGAGAAAGACCAGGGTAGTGCTTTCTTTCAGGGGATTGATGTCTTATACTGGGGCTTCCTGTCCCAAAGAGGAACAGGTCCTGCTTCTGGAAGCTAAAGCATATCCATTGAGGAGAGCAAATTGTTTGAAGAATAATGCTGAATTTAGCATCTCTAGTTGAGATCAGGAGGTGATTTTAGGGATTAGACTCCCCCCTTCCCCAAAAAAATAAAGAAAAATCAGAGGCATTGCATTCCCCCCGCCATGCACTTGCAAGTGCCCACAACTCCCTCTCCCGTATCTACCTCACCCCACCACCATCTGAGAAACCCCACCTCCGTTACTGCAGGGGTTTCCATTTCAGCTGCAACAGAGGGTGGCCTCTCGCTCTGCAGCAGCAGTGATATATTAGCCAGCCAGGTACTGACCAGGCTCCACACATCAGCTTATCTACCAAGGTCTACTCCCATGACCCTTTGTCCCCGTTCAGCCTGCTGAATTTATGTTCCTTCTTTGATGTATTGCTACATGAAGCTGAAGGCAATGATGAAGTTTTTCCTGGTGGTGCAGTTAAAACCACCAAGTGGAAAAAAAAAAAAAAATCCCAGAAGCAAAACTGTCTCACATTACTGAGATCAGGTAGGATGCAACCTTACTCTCCCATTTGGAACACAGCAAATATCAGTTGATCAAAATAGCTTCAGGTATGGCATTTTTAATATGTATTTGAAAGAGCTATAAGAAAACACGAGCGCTGTCTCAGGAGAATGCTGGCCTGAATTTAGAGAGACCTTCAAGAGATGGAAGCTCAGCTACATGGGTCAGAGTGAAAATCTCTACTTCAGTGATTCTCAGTGAAAAGACACAATGCCAAGCTAGGTTTTTACTATGGTTAACCCTTTTGATGCTCACTGCTGGATTTATGGATTTAGACAGATATTTAGATACTGTCATTGGCTGCTGGTATAAACAGCACCTTCCTGAGTCCAGAAACCAGTGGCTGGCTGCCCATCTGTATCTTGGGTCTTTTTTTCCCAAGAAATTGTGGGTATTTATAAGTCAACGCCCTCTCATTTCCTTGTCCTTAATAGGGTAATGCATTCCCAAAGCCGTTTATCAGTTCTGGGATGACTACAGAGACTGAGCTATCTCCTTCTCATCCTCTCCCACACCATGCCCCATAACACCTCCCTTGGTATTGGCCACAATCCTGCTGAAGCAGAACAAATTTCAGGCTACTCAGCAATGCCAGCTCCCAGGGGAGCATGAGATGCAGACTGGAGAAGCCTTTTATATCATTATTCCCTGGAGCTATTGACAGCCAAGAAGTGATTTTGCTGGATCTCAACCTCCTCTCCAGTTACATCCCCACCACCCATGACCCTAAGTAGAAATCCCAGGCCTATAAAATTAAACAGGCCATTCCCACAAGTCACCCTGGGACTCCATGCTTGGATGGTATCAGGGGAAAGAGCAGAGGCACATCTGCAGCGCAGAACAAGCAGTGTACAAATGCAGGCTCCGAGATTCCCCGGCCCTCCTTTTCGCATAGCTGCAAGTCAAACCGGACACAAATGTAGCACAGTAACCTATTGAACCAGATCTCATTAGCTAACTACAGAGAAGTCTAACAGACCATTAAAAATTATGCTAAATATAGACACACATTAAAGAAAAGACGACGTAATTCTGAAACTCTGAGCCTAATTCATCAGGAAGCAGAAAATCTTAACACATGGGATGGTTCTTCAGACGATGCGACTGCAGCTCTAGTGAGCCAGAAAGCTTTAACCAGATCTTCCCAGAACCACAGGGAGGAATGCTGTGCCTCTGCTCCACTGCCAAAAACCCAGCCTTCTGCATGCCTGGTTATTTTCCACACTCAGACATGAACGAGCTCACATGGTAACCCAGGGATGTGCTGCCCCTTCCAGCCTCCTGCAGCTCTCTCCTCCTTTCAAGGCTCGATTGCTAGCCCAGAGGACACAGCTCATCTTTTCCTTGACACCAGGGGTGGTGGTAGCAATTGGTTGAGATCAGGACCAGCAGCTGGGGACAGATATTAAACAGCCGATGTCAATGGGACAACTTCCTGGTCCAACCCTGCAAGGCCACTGCTGCCAGTTCAGCTTAGGGCCTGAGAAGATGTCAGGAAGATGTGCCAGGGGAGGTTCAGGTCAGATATTAGGAAAAAGTTCTTCGTCCAGAGGGTGGTGGAGCACTGAAAAGGCTCCCCAGAGAGGCAGTCATGACCCCAAGCTTGACAGTGTTCAAGAAGCAATTGGACAATGTCCTTAGACACATGATGTGAATTTTGGGATTGTCCAATGCAGAGACAGGAGTTGGACTCACAGAATCACAGAATGGTTGGAAGTGACCTCTGGAGATCATCTAGTCCAACCTACCTGCTAAAGCAGGTACACCTAGGGTAGATTGCACAGGAATGTCTCCAGAGGAGGAGACTCCACAACTTCTCTGGGCAGCCTGTTCCAGTGCTCTGACACCCTCAACATACAGAAGTTTCCCCTCATATTCAGATGGAACCTTCCTGTGCTTCAGTCTGTGCCTGTTGCCCCTCATCCTATCGTTGGGCACCACTGGAGGGAGTTTGGTCCCATCCTCTTGACACCCACCCTTGAGATATTTATAAACACTGATGAGATCCTCTCTCAGTTTCTCTTCTCCAGGCTGAACAGACCCAGCTCTCTCACTCTCTCCTCATAAAGATGCTCTAAAGAAAGGTGCTCTAGGCCCCTAATCATCTTCGTAGCCCACCGCTATTCAATGATCCTTGTGGGTCCCTTCCAACTCAGGGCATTCTACAATTCTATGATTTTGGCTCAGACCTGGGCAATAAGGACACCTGACTAACAGTGCTGGGTGTCAAGTGCCAAGAAAACAACTTTTAACTTAGAGATGGGTGTTGCGTAGCAGTCTGAGTACGAGGCTTGGTGACAAGAGCTACAGACTTCCCCATCAACAGCTGTCAGGTTTTACCAGGCTCTTGTGCAGGCAGGATTAATGAAGGAGACTGATGAGAGAATCACAGAATAGTTTGGGTTGGAAAGGACCTTCAAAGGTCATCTAGTCCAACACTCCTGCAATGAGCAGGGACATCTTCAATTCAGTCACATTGCTCAGAGCCCCATCCAGCCTGGCCTGGAATGTCTTGAGGGATGAGCCATCTACCACATCTCTGGGCAACGTGGGCCAGTGTTGTACCACCCTCAGTGTAAAAAATTTAATCCTCATGTCTAGCTCAAATCTCCCCTCCTTTTATTAAAACCATTACCCCTTGTCCTATCGCAACAGGCCCTGCTAAAAAGTCTGTCCCCATCTTTCTTCTTGGTTCCTTTTAAGTACTGGAATGCTGCAATAAGGTCTCCCTGGAGCCTTCTCTTCTCCAGGTTGAACAACCCCAACTCTCTCAGCCTGTCCTCACAGCAGAGCTATTCCAGCCCTCTGATAATTTTCATGTCCCTCCTCTGGACCCCCTCCAACAGGTCCATGTCTTTCCTGTACTGAGGCTTCAGAGCTGGACACAGGACTCAAAGAGTACTCAGAAAGGCCCTACCAGATCTAAACCAGAACCTTCACAGAGGTCCCTTGAGGTTACATTAATTCGTGCAAAGTCTTTAGGATCACAAATAATCTCCTGGTTTAAACCTGCAACACTATGTGAAACATGGCCTTTTGATAAGGGCTGAATTTCTCTAGGAAACTTCAAAGCCATCAAAGAAGTTGTGCTCAGTGATGTTTGTGTGCAGCGCTTTGAGTGAGTTTTCTCTGCTTTTCCTAGTAACCATGCAACAGTCAATTAAAAAGCGCTGCTCTCTTTGTAGCCTTCACTGCAGTACAAGGTTTATTGTCCTATTTATCACTGTTGAACTGCCTCAGGCTGAATTATTTATAGCGCCAGAGAAGATGAATTAAGTGGTAAATTCAAAGTGGGTCACAGGGATGGCGCCTTGGCCTTGGGTCTCAGTGGGCTGATGTCTTGGCTTCCTTGACTTAACAGGATGGAGCATCATTGTCTGTGTTTACACCAAAACCTCAAGCTGCCTGCGCCCAGCCTGGTACCCTCCCCTTGGGCTATAGGGGTGGGAGGCAGGTACTGGCACATGGCATTATCCTCCACAAGTGACTTGCCCCCATCTCTTTATTTGTACATACTCTTGATATTTCAGTTGAGGAGATCATTGCAGCAACCTCAGCAATGAACTCCACTAGAGAGCAGCATTTCTAGCACATGGCACAGCACACCAGTATGTCACGCTGCTGGTGGCATGCCACAGGGTGAGCCAAAATGCCCCAAAAATTCAGAAAGCGGCCCACCAGCCTGAGGGTTTTTTGTTTTTAGCATAGGAACAAAACAGCTACTTAAGCATGGGGTTTTTAAAAGGAAATCCTGCCTGCATTTCCATCCCGAAATCCTGACTGAATCTCGTAATCCTCCACTGAGAACAGCCTGTGCTCCAAGCCACCTTTAACTTCGACAACAACAATTCAGTTGTTTCCAGAAGAGAAGAACCACCTTTCACACTACTGCTCTTCTTACGCTATGTCTGACTGTGTAGCAGAGCCTGCAGCAACAGGCTCACACCAGGGGTCCCCTGGATACTTTCCATGCCAAGAAGGTGGGTAGCCCTTCCATAAGCGAAGGGGATGGGGTATCTGCCTGGCATGGCCCCAGAACCACCAAGACAAGACTATTAATCTCATAAATATTGGATATTTACAGTATTTTTACCAATATCTATGTTCAAATATCATGTTCAAGCATTTTTTAAAATAAAAAATAAATGCATACATGAAGTGAAATGCTGCTCCTTGCACAACACCCTCATTCCTTGGAAAGCACTAAATGTGTTGCTTCTGTTTGTCTTGGGGTTTTCTCAGAGGCTGTCACAGGAGCTCAGACACCAGCATGAGCTTGTGTGTGTGAATGGTCCTGGGCTACTAGACACCAGGTTCTCACAAAGGGTCATCTGAAACTGAGATGGAAATCATGCTCCTGTCCATGAAACCAAAGGGCAACGAAAAGGAATCTTTTTTCTGTGTTGTTGGTATTTTCTCTCCATGGTGCAAGGGCAGACAAGTTTCATTATCTCTCGTGAAAACATCTGTATCAACAGTGTCACCTAATAGCACAAAAGACAAAATAAAACAAAGTCATTCTTAATTTTGGTGCCTGGCAAAAAGGTTGGGAAACAGCCTTCACTTTTAGAAAGCTGCAACAACATTTTGTCACTATATGATGCAATCACATTGCCTCCAATGTTGCCTGGTACAATACTGACATCTTGCCCTGGAAAGTCAAAATCTCTTGGCTAAGAGACCAAATGAAAATACGGATGAGGGTTTAGATTTAAGTACAGCAGGATGAAGAGTTTTAGCAACAGTGAATTCACTGAGAAATGTGGTTTGAGTAATCCCACTGCTATTTTTAAATTCAGGTTGAATTTACTTAATATCTCCAGCAAATGAGAGAGCGTGGACCAGACTCCCCAGCTCAAGCAGAGGAGGAAGCAGACAGCTTTAATTAGAAAGCAAGCTAGCAAAAGCACCCGCTCAGGAGGGGACCATCCCGAGGATGCAGATCTTCACGTCTCCAAGCATCATGCTGCCTCTCCAGCATCCTCTTTTTTTTTTAAATTCCAGTTTGAGGAGGTTCAACCTCCCAGGTGGGAGATGCAGCCCCTTGGCAAATCAGCCTCGTTCTTCATGCACTGGGAGGGAAGCACCTTGGGGCAAGTGGAATCACAGGGAGTCAGAAGGAGCCAGCCTGCCCTGCACACCCCAAAGGTGCCACTCCAAGCACCCCTGTCCCAGGAGCCTGGGGATGGGGTTCACCTTCTCCCATGCTCAGGAAGAGCTGCTCTGGCTTCCTTGCTTCCATTAAAATGGAAATAAAAAGCCTTTGTCAAAGTGGAAAGAAAGGTTTCACTAACCTGAAACCCTTGTCTCAAAGATGTTATGCTCTGGGCAGATATTACAAATAAATTTCCTCTGAAATTATTACAAACTGGCATACTTAGAGATTTTTCAGACCATCTCTGGAATTTAAAAAATATCCTGCTTGCCCAGATCCATCCATAAGTCAATCCATTGGGAAATCCAGTTATTTTGCCCCAATCGCTTGCCAAGGCAGCAGAGGTTAAAAGGCACCTGGGTTTGAACAGATGCCTGCTGGTCACAACAGCAGCAGATCAGCACAGACAAATATTGGTGGTGGCAATTTTCTTTCAGCCTCCCCAAAGCCAGGGTTACACTTCCACTGTTCAGGCAGATCACCCCATGCTTAGAAAGTAAACTGGTAAGACTGGAGTCAGGGAAGCAGGTTTGACAACTCAGTACCTGGCTGTGATCAATAGAACATGAATTCACTGTTTTTCTCCAACTACATATTGTGTTTGATCTAATTTCTTACCTCATTTCCTGCAAAAAGTACCCAGATCAGTGTCTTCATGGTTATGTCAGTTAACGTGAAAGAACATGTTCAGCTGAAATCAGTACTGGGTTTCCCTTCACCCCAAAAAACAGCTGCTCCTGTGACCACGTAGGGATTTCAGTGCCTCAGGTATTCCTCAACATAAGATTTACTTTACTGAGCTAGTACTGCTTTTGTGTAAGAGCCCATACTCAAACAGAGTCTATACATCTTCCTTTACATACACAATAAAGAAAAGATGGAAAAATTATACCATGCCAAGAAAGCTGTCTTACCAAACAAGAGGTGCTGCCTGCAGGGTATATTTAGAAATTAGAGGACAATTTAGGAAGCAAGGCACATAACATAAGCCAGAAGAGCACTGAAAAGTAAGGAGAGTGGGAGTTTCTTTTTAGGCATTGAGCACTCCCAGACTGCATCAATGAACACCCAGACCGACACAACTCTTTCTCACTTCACCAAGTAACCGCAAAACCCAACACTTACGCAGCATTTTTCATTCATCCATCTCAAATCGCATCACAAGGAGAGTTAAAGCATTGGATTTAGCACCCCTCTCTGCAAATTGATGCATGGAGCTGAAGTCCAAGGTTGTGCAAAGGCAGACACTAGGGATGAATGTAGGCCACAGAGTCATGTCTGTTCTTGCGGATGCTGAGTTTAGACCTTTTTTCTTCAATCCTTAAAGTTGTCTGCAGGCAGGGCAGCCTGAGGGGTTTGCCTGCTCTGTCATTTCAGTAGGGGCAAAGGTCACAAAGCAAGGGCCTTACACCAAGAAGTAATTTTGGGCAGTGCACCCACGTCAGCCCACAGAGTCCCAGGGCTGCTGAGGCCGGTGGGTACCTCTGGAGATCATCCAGCCCAGCTCTCACTCACATCAGGGTCAGCCAGGGCTGTGTCCTGTCGGGTTCTGAATATCCCCAAGGATGGAGATGCCACAGCCTCTCTGGGCAACCTGTGCCAGAGTTTGACCTCCCTCACGGTAAAAACATTTCTTCCTATATTTACGTTTCTTGTATTTTGGTTAGTGTCCCTTGCCTCAAGCCTTGTCCCTGGGGAGCCCTGAGAAAAGCCTGTCTCATATTCTTTACTTTCTCCATCAGGTATCCACCCATGTGGATAAGGTCCCCCTGAACCTTCTCTTCTCTGGGCTCTCTCAGCCTCTCCTTGTATCAAAGATGTTCCAGTCACTTCATCGTCTTTGTGGCCTTGCACTGGACTTGCTCCAGTATGTCCATGTCTCTGCTGTACTGGGCAGCCCAGCACTGGACCCAGCTCTCCAGATGCATCTCACCAGTGCTGAATGAAGGACCACTTACCCCAGCCTACTGGTGACCGACCACAACCCTTGGAGCCAGCTAGTGTTCAGTCCACCTCACCATCCAACTTATCTAGCTCATACTTCACCTATGAGGATTTTACAGGAAGATACCATCAAAGGTAAAGCTACAAGCAGCAATATCCACTGCCCTCCCCTCAGCCACCAAGTCAGTAATCCCACTGCAGAAGACCATCCAGCAGATTAAGCATTTCTTCTTCATAAATCCATGCTGACTAAACCTAAACATCATCTTAATACATCTGTGTCGAGGGTTAAGATTGCGGGGTGACAATAAAACCCTGGCAGATGTATTGTTAACCCTCTCTCCCCCCCCCCCCCCCACTTCCCCCTCCCTCTCCCCCCTTTCCACTAAGGAGAGGCAACTGGGAGGAAAAGAAGGACAGAGTGAAGAGAGTTGGAAAAAATTAAAGATGTTTTACTAATGCTACTAATAAGAATAGAGAAAATAATACAAAACATACAAAACCAATCTTGAAAGTCTCAGCAACTGCAGAGCCGGCAACCAAAGTCCTGGGTTGGACTCTGCAGCCAATCGGAGCTGGATTCAGTCTCTCACTAGGCCTCAGTTCGCAGGGACGACTAGCAAGGTCCTCTCCTAATGTCAGCCATAAGCAGAAGGGAAAAAGCAAAGGCAAAAGGGACGAGATCCTCGTGATCTCCCACTTTATATGAAGTATTCACGTGAAATGGAATGTTATACACAGTTGGTCAGTTTCTTGGTCACTTGTTTCTCGTCGCCCCTCTCGCGAGATGTCTATTCGTGCTTATCAATAAGTTTGCATTCCATTGCTAGGTTTACCAAAACCTGGTTCTCCAGGAAAATGCAGTTAATATGAAGGGTTTAGCTGACAGGCAAATTCACTAAAAGGGAAACTTGTTTTTAGCAAAACCAGGACAATCTGGAAATGGTTTCCAGGCTCATCTGCACCACGATCTTCCCTGAGATCAAGGTGAAGCTGATAAGCCTGTAGATCCTCAGATCCTTCACTGAGCTCTCAAGGCAAGGATTGCAACAGCAATATGTAAAACCAGTTGCAAAACACCTCAGTGACTAAGAATTTATAGTTTAGAAATGTACAAGACTTGTTGCCCTCACACTCATCTCTGAAGCAGCTGTGCTGTAGCGTAAGGGATTTTGTTCACAGCAAAGCCGAGGTGGCCTAAGCTGCACCACCACAGTCTGATCTCCCTCCCACACTGCACAACTGTTCTAGCTCAGTAGTTGAGATGGATTTAAAACAAAAAACACCAAAGTACTGAAATTAAACTAGACACCCACAATTACATTTTCAGTAGCTAAGTTATAAAAGAAGATAAAAATAAAATTTCTGAAGCATGAAGGTTGTCACTGGAATATTTTTATCTAAAGTGAGTCACAAATCCTGAGAAATAGGATTTTTTTTCCTCATAACACAGCAAAAAAACTTAAAAAAACCACCCCACACCAAAACAATAAGAAAGTTAACAGCTACACAAAGCTTAATCAAGGCACTGGTTCCTGCATCATGTCAAAAGCAACGGGTCCTTCTCACACAGGCACAGAAAGGCAACTTACTAGAAAGCAATAAGCAAAACCCGCTCATTTTAACCCATGAGAGTAAAGTTGCAAGGACTGGAGAAGCCTATAGGCATTTAACGGTACCAGAAAAGGTCATTTTGGCAGCTTTCCTACCCAAAGGCTGAATCCAAAGTACTAAGGAAGCACATTCTTCATTAGCAGGAACAGGTATTTGAAGTCTGAACACAGCCTGGAAGAGCAGGAAAACCAAAGCAGGGGAGAAGAAAAGACTGAGACCTTCCCCTTGTTGACCAAGCCTGCAATTCAGGGTTTAACATCTCTGCAGTGTACAACTCCGTGTGTCTGCTGCCTGAGCTAACAAAAATGGTTTGCTACAAGAACAACAGCAGCAATTCTGCATGTGTGCAACAAGGCCTAGGTTAGAACTCCTGGCTCATGCCATGCTGGCCTCGTACAGATCTGCCCCAAAAGAAACCCACCTCCTCCTGTCTACATGAAATAGACTTCAAAAAGATTTTCTTTCAACAAATATTTTGGTTTTATGTGAAATTTTAATATTCTTAAGTCCATAATGATAACAGTATAAAGAATTCAGATAAAGGTTTGTTGTTTTTTTTTTTTTTTTGTTTGGGTTTGGTTTTGTTTTTTGTTTTTTAAGACAAGGTCAGAGTGTACAGTCAAACAAAGCTCTGCCATCAACTCAACAGGGACAGAAGCACGTTAAGGGTTGATTAAAGTGCAATTTAGTAGCAATCCTAAGACATCAATTTCTGTTCCGAAGCTGTTACCCATGCTTTCACCAGCACCGGTGCCACTCCACTCCAAAATCAGGTTCTGCCCAAGTGCCAGATCTCCGTGGCTGAGAGTCCTATGCTGGTATTTTCATCACAGTAATACTGAAAGAGCCACAAGTAAGCCAGTGAGATGGAGATGGCTCGTGGGACCATCACGGGAAGAATGAATCATCTGCCTTGGAAATATAAATGTTTATGATCACTGTTTCTATTCTGCACATATATTCTTGAGACATGCAACATTTACAAGGGTGTTGATATTTATATAATTCCATAAATTTAGATGGTGCATTACAAACACAATATGCAGCTGTAGCTATAAATAACACAGCAGTGGGACAGAATTTTCAAATATTTCTTGTTTTCTGTGCACCACAAATGAGATGTATGGCACAACTAAAGGAACTAGAGGAAAGAAAATACAATTATTAGGCAACAAAAAACCCCATGTGAGTCTCCGTATTTTAGCTGGTGGAATGGAAGATTAGACTTCTAACAAAGAACCAAAAATTAAAATCTGTCCTAAATCTTTAACTACAACATTTAACCGTGACTGAAAGACAAAGAATCGAGAAATATTCTGAAGTGAAGGTTCTGATAGTAGATTGTTTTCACAGCAGGTTTTCAGTGTCAATGTGACAAATTAACATCTGCTCTTGACAAGAAGGATTCTGACGAACAAATGCGCAATGTAATCAAAAGACTAAACTTGCTTCTAAACCTTGGCTAATGCTTTTATAGTGCTCACAATACTATGGATGTATGCACAAATTATGTAAAAAAAAAAAAGTCGCTGTATGCTGTAGGAGTATCATAAAAATGTACCAAGGAAGACATTCTTCCAGAAGGCCAACTAATAAATTCCCAATGCTTACTAAAAAAGGGACAAACCAGTAACTCTTGGTAAGCCTTCTGAACTTCGATAATATTCTTAATACCAAGTCTGCATCAAGAATTAGGTTTGTCAGGCAATGAACTGAAACAGCAGTTAAGGCCTAATATTGGGTACCTGAGGTCAACCAGCAACCTAGCACTGATGCAAGCAATTAGCAGTTATTCTATTTTATTTATTTCTTTAAAAAGGCTTCTTGCAGCATTCTGCACCCTCATTTCCATTTATCTGCTTAATTAACAAATTGCTTCAGAGAGAAGGAGACTCCTGGTGCAAGCAGTACTTTTAGAGACAGGTCAGTTTTATCTTCCATTTCATTTCTTCAATTTATACTGGATATGTTACATCAATAATAGCTTGGGGGGAAAAAAGGGCATTCAGTTGCCATTTCAAAAGTAGACTGAAATACTTCTGGACACTCAGAGATTCCCAGAAATGTCACACCATGATTTACCATCACTAAGATCCATCCTACCACAACACTGCTTGGTGCTTGTAATGGACCAACACACATTTGATGACAAGGTAAAACATTCAGAGCTCTAAAGGGGCTCTCACTGTTGCAGATCTCAACAGTGGAGATCTGCACCTACTTCAGGGAAAGTCATACTCTGTGCCACTGCTGCCTTTCTGCCAGGGGGAAAGGCAGTTACACAATGCAGATGACGCTTTCACAAGAAAATGGCCACGTCAGGCAGAAAAGATCAGAAAAGTGGTTTTAACAGCTCCCAGTATACACTTGAATGACTATTTTGTTATACTGATGTCTTTTAAAAACGCATCAGTCAAGTAGAAAAGGTGAGCCTTTGCTTTATTGTCCACAACAGATGTCCTCTACAGTGCTTCTTCACACTGAATTGATGGGGTTTCCCATGTGTCCTCATCTGCCAAGTGAACCATCTGTGAAGTCTGATCCACGGGTGCTTTCTCACCCTGGGCTATTAATAACGCATCTCCTCCTCCTGCTAACTGAAGGTCAGAGCTAGAAACACAATTAGATGCATTGAGTTTGTCCAAAGACTCTGCTGTAGTTGCAGAGGATTGTTCAGTCTCTGTTTCAGCTTGTGGTTCTGTTCTAAAATTAAGTCCAAACACGTTGTTTCGGATGAGGTAGCGAACGCACTGCAAAACCACATTCCTTTCGTGTCGGATGTCCTGGGCCAGTAGCTGGAAAGAAAGGAGAGAAGGTGATGCACATTCCCCTCTATTGCTCTGGAGCTGGTACCAGCCTTGGAAGATGTACGACTCCAATCAGTAATTTTGAATATCTCTAAATTTAAATAGTTGCTTCTCCCACATGAGTCCTGAGCATATGGAGTAGGAGACCACCTTTACACAGACAGCACAAAAAGCCACATATTCCCACATTGCTTGCTTTCCTACCAACTAACTGGAGCTTTGGCAGAACCATAGCAGAGAAGAAGAGGTGGGACCAGGCATCTGGAAAAGAAGCAGCAGGGTAGAGCTGCTAGAGCAGCACAGGTTGGTGGCCAAACACCATTTCTAGTGATAGAGGCTCATGATGGCCACAATTCAGTATGGTACAGGCACATCACTGTATCACTGAAAAGGATGAAAGATGCTCACATGCTCGTTTAGCGCCATTAATGCACTAAGGCAGGTAGAACAAGCTGACAAATATGATGGTGTCTTTTGGATTAAGCTGTCAGCCTCAGTTTGCTCAGGTGGTAGAGAACATCACTGAATATACCCAAATACCAGGAATTTCTCCCCCCAATTATCTGACTATAGACCCAGACGACAATGTTCTCATATCACAGACCATAATTAACGCCTGAAACAAGGAGCGTATTCCAGGCCACATACTCCAGTACATCAGGATTGCAAGTCTATTAACATCTTTTGGACTTTCCAGGTTATACTGTATCTGTAATTTGATATGCCATGCATTTTTTGTCAGAAAACCCCATAAGTAAAAGATATGTAAAAATACAAGTAAAGGGCATGTTTCCTCAGGTACCAGACTATGGATTTAAACAGCAACAAATGGTTTGAGCTATAATCCACAAACCTAAGTCTAACAGCTTAATCAAAGTGCTAGAGGCCTCCCTCACCTCCTTTAACCTCACTAAAGTTCATTTTGGTATTAAAAACAAATAAACAAACAAAAAAAAAATCAGCCAAAACACTGAAGGACCATTTGTCATTTGAAGTGTTAGTCAAACGAGTACTCTGAACAAACAAATTTAAAGCAAGTGGCCAAATCTGTAATGACCTGATCACTTCCAGGAGACCTGTATTACACATCCTAGCTAATTTGGCTTTTCATGTCGCAGAGAAAC
Organism: Columba livia; assembly: GCF_036013475.1. Classification (NCBI taxonomy): domain Eukaryota; kingdom Metazoa; phylum Chordata; class Aves; order Columbiformes; family Columbidae; genus Columba; species Columba livia. Next base: position 32,677,467 of record NC_088602.1, on the reverse strand, counting down.
TTTGTTGTTGTTCTAAGTTTCAACAATGATTTAGCCAGCCACTTTAAAGTGTGCTTATTTTTATCTGGATTATGAAGTGGCAGCTGCCACCTAAACCAGGCGTTTAGAAACCTTCCATCTGAACTAAGAGATGCACATTAGGTCAGAGAAGGGACAGCGCAGTGATCTTCTCTTTGCCAGACTGGGAGAAACTGCTGGATTCATAAATGGCCGAATAAAGGCACAGAAAGGATACAACATCACCTTCTCAAAGACTGTACCTTTGTACTGTATTTTTTTAATGCAGGGGTGGGTATCAGTGGAGTGATGCTACACAGGCTTTTCATTTTGTCAGCACACAGGATGGGTAAACACCCATTACTGTTTGCATGGCTCCAATACGTTTTAGTAGTGCCCAAGCTCACTGTTGAGAGTCAACAGGCACCCACAGCTATTCTCCTACCTCCCTTTAATTTTTTTTAAAACATTATTTCACTGATACAACACCCTTTTCTTAGCAATCCCATTTTTTTTACTTTTTGGAAAAAGCCTCCACAGTAACTGAAATTTCACCTTTCCTTCTTCAAGGTTTTTATAGACTGACCATTTCTGACAGCAGAAGCCTACCTGCAAATCTCAGGTGCTCCTCTGTGATTCACAGCCACAGTACATATCACTGAACAACAGTTTTGAGCAACATTAAAAGGCAAAAAACCCCCACCAAAATGCAATGTAAAAAACGGACTCTACTGGCAAGCTGCAATTCAGTCTTTCAGTGCTCTGCCAGCTTTTCTCAGCATGTGGGACTTCACAGGACTTTCTTCCATAGTCTTCACTGCTTTGATCACCAACAACTTTGAAGAGCTGGAGATATAGATGACTGCATGCTTACGGAGCTACACAAAGGGCAAACACTTCCTTTTCAGTCACTAGGAGTTTTAATTCTTGGCAGAAACAGTAGTATGTGCTAAAAGGGCTATCAAGGGATTTCTCCCACATCTGCAGCTTGGGATGTGGCTTATCACGTTATGCCTTGCCTGAACATCCTGTTTCAGAGACCTGATGTCAGTGGCACCCTGCTTTCTCCTGTGCTCTGCCCACAGCACTTTTCCTTTTACAGGAGTATGTTATGCTGACTAATTAGAGAATGACAAGGGTAGTCTACCCAGCTAAGGTAGCTTTTGACTACTAAACACAATAAGAGCTTCGAAGTTTTGTCTGTACCAGGGAAAGCTACCAGGCTTCGTAAGAGGATGCTTCACACTGTCACTCCAAACAGAATCCTAACATCTTGGACTCATCCCTACAAACCTCTTTAGCCTTCTGAGACACCAACCTCCTCTTCAAGGTCCCAGTGCTGTCACTTCCTCAGACTGGTCTGAAAGTGCCCAAAGAGAAGAAACCCATGCATGTGCAGGCTGCAGTTCAATACGACCCTACAATTTAAGTCACCAACACCCTTATCACCAAGTTCTTTAACCACATCTGAAAAAAAGCGTGCTCCTCAGTCAGGGGAAATGGAACTGAATAGGAAAGCCGGGAGACAAGGGAGTAAGATCAGAATCAGACTGGTGGGATCACACACAAAACCTACCAGATACTATCATAGGAAGGGGAGGGGGAGGAATAAAGGTTTTGTCCTTTGTGCAGCTCATTTTAGGCATATAATTAAGTTGCCATCTCCTGCTCACCAAAGTCAGTTATTACCTGAATGCACAACAGGGTATTTCTATTTGTCTATTTAAGTATCTACACTTTCTCCTAGTGAAACATTCACTTCACTATTTTAAGGCAGGGCCTTTGCTAATAGACTTCCCACAGGGAAGAGGAGAACCGCTCACAAATAGTGCTACAAATTGGCATTATTTTAGCACTCAGACTGTTACCATTTCCAGCAGAGTTGGACGGCGCTTCGGAAGGAGAGGTAATGTTTTCTTGCCCCAGTTATCAGGCCCTCTGTGTGGACGTGCATTTGAATTTGAGCTTCTTAACGTTGTTCCTGTATGTTTTGGACGTTTTTGATTTGGGTTTTGACTCTGAGGCACGTCGGTAGTTTGAGGCGTATTTCTGAGAGCAGTCTGGTTTTCTTCAGCTTTTCTTGCAGTCTTGACAGGGATTTCTTAAAGAAAAAGCACATACTTTCATCTCAAACTTAAAAGCCTGTTTAACATGCTTATATCCCCATGCACTGGCAGTTTGTTAGTACTGTTCTCGCTCACATAGCCTGACATGAAGATGCTCAAGGTTTACTTGGAGAAAGAGAGGGTTTTGTTTGTTTTCAGGTTTCTTTTAACACACAAAGAATAAACTCTAAACATTCACAGAAAGAAAAAGTTTTAAATTCTGCAATACACAAAAGAAAAATAAAAGTAGTAAGAGCTGAACAAGATTTTCAAACCTCTGCCTTGTTATCACTTAGAAAGTACATTGCTTCTGCTTCACAATATAGCTTGCTACAAATTTGGCTGTTGAGAAAATAATGATAGTTAAGGCAGAGGACACCCAAGTTCCATTCCCTGCCTGTTAGATGCTCAGCGTAACTTTGGGCAGGCCATCTACAGCATGTAAAGCATAGTAACTCTCTGCAAAAACAAGTGGTAGCAGCAGTTCTCTACCATACACTGATGCAAGCACTCAAGAGAAGCACAAAATCCAAGTACTAGAGAGTTCAAGTCTTACTGCAACACCCAGCAGCCTTCGATGGAAAAAGCCCTTAAGGACATGGAAATCAGTTTAGAGCATGAGCATAACAACTTTTTCCTGACACTACTAAAACATGATTTGAAGCAAGACTGAAGACAGGCTGCTTTTTTTTCCCCCCCAAATAAGGGGAAAAAGGCTTGGGAATTCAATGACACACACCCAAATCAAAGACATTTCATGGCTCCCCTTCAACCCAGGACATGCTGCTGAGAAAAGGCAAGGAAAGGGAGGAAAATACCCATCCGGTCTTTCAGGAAATTCTGTTTGAGGCTTTCTAAAGTATGCTGGAGGGCTAGGGGGAATAAAAAATTTAAAAGGGCAAGCGGACAAGGCCATCCCAGCTGTCTGCACAAATGCTGTGTTGTGCCAGGGTACTTCTCTGAGACTGGGAGCTATCGCCATACTTGGAGCAAGTAATGGCTCACCCAGTAACCCCAGTTAGTGCTCAAAAGTGGGAGGAGAGAGGAATGGGGAAAGAAGAGGAGCAGAACAATGGTACATCCTTTTACTCCTCCCAGCTTGCCTTTATGCATGGCTTACACCAGTGCTACCATGCACTGTCACTGAAAGCAAACTGGAAAGGATCTGTACACAGACCACGAAAACATCCCTGTGCATGACCTTTAACAAGCTTCTCTCTTTACTTGTATAAGCCTAAAAATCAACACATATAAGACAGCTCTGAATTGGAGCACTGGTGGACAGGCCAGAAATCAAAAGGTAGTTCCATAGCCAAGTGTTTTGGAAACATGCCACTGAACTGCCATTACTTTAACATCCTTGCTAAATGCAAGCCACAGATTGCATGTTGTATTTTCTTCTGCAGCACTTTTGATTTCTCTTAAAAGTTTTTTCTCAAGAAATTTTGATTACTATATAGGTTCTGACAGGTAATCTGCAGCTTTCAGCAGTTGCGGACACAGCTGTAAAGAGCCACCACTGGGCTACAGCACACATTAATGCTGTGTTTATAAATACAGAGGGGCCAGACAATGGGATGGGAGATGGCAAAGGACCTGATACAGGAGAGGTGAAGCCCCCCACCCTTCCCAAAGAAATGTAATTTGTCATCATGTTTTATCATTGCTTGCAGTCCACACCAACACAGTGAGGTAGGAGGGAGAGGAGAAGGGCAGAGGACATGCTCCTACACACCTTCAGGCTCGCTGTCAGATGCGCTGCCGTAGTTGGCTGACAATGAACTCAGGGCAGAGGTGACCTGCTTGGGAACAACAGTCAGTCCCAGCCTCTCATCTTCACCTGAGGCTTCGTCCTTGTCAGATTCTGCAGGGAGAGAAAAGGCAAAAGGGGTTTTTCCCAATACTGCACGCCAACAGTCAGCCTTGCAGCTAAATCTCCATTGCACCACTGCGCAAGCCCAATTAAAAGTAATTCTTTAAAATTTAAATAAGATAAAAGGCACCCAACCATTGCTCAACACTGTGGACTGATAGAAAAAAAGCGCCAAAAAAACACATTTGCCTACCCTACGCAGGCATTCGGTGCCAAAGTCATCTCACCACCAATTTACAGTCCTGCCAGAAGCAAAAAGTCCTACAGAAGCAAAAAGTTTCCTGAACAAGAGCTCTTTTTTCACATACCAAACATAATTACAGGTTTTATTATCAAATGTAGGTAAAGAGAGAGAGAAGATTTCATAATATGTTTTGAAGTGTTGCTGGATTTAGTCCTGCGGAGGCAGGGGGTGGGGGAGAAGGATTCAAAAGCCAGTCAGGGAGTTGAGGAGGGGAAGAGAATTAGGCTTATTCAAAGTGAGACTTTAAGAGCAAAGAAGGTTTTGGATAGTAAAAAAAGTTCATAAGGGACATTGAGAACCAAGGCTACAATTTAGACAATCGGTTTTCAGCCGTACTTCAGACGGTTTGATCCTTAAATCCCCACAGAGCATCACAGACATACACGAGTGAGTTATTACAGACTCAAATGGCCCCAAAAGAGAATACCAGGAAGACAGCAGAAAAGCAGATCAAAAACGCTGAAATTGAGGATACCAGAAAACAGAGCCATAGCAGAAAACAATTCTTAAAAATAAACATGCAAAATCGCAATGGCTTTATAATAGTTTGAAACAAAGGATCTATATGCGCTAAAATCCTGGAAAGACTCTCAGGTGAACAATGCAAGAGTCTGCAGGAAAACTAGGAAAGGATTTTCACTAATACACCTGCACAAAAATTTCATACATATACACACACACCGCTATAGAAACATTTTGAAAAACTAGTCTGTTGAGTCTTCTAGAAAAAGACTGGTTGTAATCTTATTTTCATAAAGAAAAACAGTTGTGCCCTCTCCTGTTCCCTGTCTCTCTAAGCCTGTCACGCAAGAAAGCTGCCTCACACTTCTTAAGAAGATTTTTAAACACTTTTGAGATCTTTATTTTGAAATCACCAAAGTTTCTTCGTTCTCTTCTAATATACAATGAGCAATTTGATTCATTGGAGCTCACACCGTTCAGTAACAAAACCTTTAAATATATACGCGGGTATTTATCTACACTACTTACCTGCCTCTTTTTACTTTGAGCTCCTTTTTGAGAACGGCTGATTTTTGCTTGTTTAGTAATCATGCCCATTTGCAACTACATTGGAAGCTCATGCTAAACATGGTGCATTTTTCTGATGGATAACACATAGCACCTGCATATACTTAAGCAGTTACAAAAATAGCATTTACTTCAAGTTATTTTCATTCATTGCTGCTTTCTCCTATCTCAAGCAAAATGCTGAGCGCACACTGTGGTTGGGTGCCTTTTCCTTTTATCTTATTTAAATTTTAAAGAATTACTTTTAATTTGCTTTTTGGCAAATTAGGAAAACACATTTACTGGAACATATTTTCTCTTTGAGAGTAACATGTTTGGAGGAAGCATCATTCACTACAGAATACAACTGTTTCTGCCTTTGTTTTTTCCACCTGACAGGCTCATCATCTCACCTTGTCTCTGGTTATAAATCAACAGGAAAATTCTGTTTTCTCATCTCCCATTCAATTTCTCAGCTTTGAAGGAACCAGCCACTAAACAGAACTTTAGTGGAGGCATTCTGCAAAGATTACATCTCCTCTAGACAAAGGGCTGCTGCTGTTAGAAAGGTTTAAACGCTCCAATAAAATGCACCTATACAGTAAAACCACGGATTTCAATTGTATTATTTTTTTTTAATTCTACTTAGTTAGATTGTGTTTGTTATTATTTGCTATGACTATATTTCTCAACAGTATAAAAAACTGTAACTGGCTTTAATAATGTGTAATAAGTACCACATTCCTTTTCTACCTATTACAGCAGAAGTTACCCTAATCACTGTACTTTGATATAATTAGACTTTTTATCATTAAGTAAAACACAGATGCTGCAGGGAAATACAGTTATATTTAAGCATATTTAGATTTCCCAACATGGAGAGATTATTGGAATAAATAAATTGCATGGGGATGCTGAGCTCTTGTTCCCACTAATTGAAGATTATGTTTCCAAGAGGAAAAACTCAACATCAAACATCTTTCCAGGAGAAGCATTCTAGCCTTTTTGCTAAAAATAGCTGGAGTGTAAGTCAGCTTACATGCCATATTCTAAGAGTAGTGCATCACTGCTGACTATATTATAAATAGTTATATCTGAAGAGTTTATATTGCTGCCAGCATGTGGAAACAAGACATGCTCACCAATAAAAACTAAGTAGCAATACTTCAGAGAACACACACATATGGAGAGGATCAAGAGTAAAATAGATAATACAGCAAAAAAAAAGAATTAAAAGAAAAATGCTGACATTTTAAGTAATTTACTTGACTCATACAAGGAAATCCATTTGTCTTTGCAGTCTAAATACTGTTATTTTCAAAACCACAAAGGGATATTCAACAGTCATTAAAAAATAATTTGATTGTCACAGCACTTTATTCTTCTTCTGCCTTTATAAAGATTTTCATATTTTAAATGTTAGTTTAGCAACCCTGACTAGCAAGCAAAAGTTTCAGCACTTAAACCAGCTCAGATGCTATTTTTTTCCTTCTCCTTCCTAAAGTTACTACAACATCACTTCCCTATGGCCCGATCCACTTTCCCTGTGGTGTCTCTCCCAGCTAAGTGCTTTGGACCAAAAGAAAAAAAGCATTCTTAATCAATAGATTACAGATAAAATAAGATTATTATGGTAAAGTACTTGTTAAAACAAATATATAATTGAGATTCTGCATTAAGAGCCCAGAAACCCTCTCCAGTTTGTTAGCTAAATATTGATTTAAAGCTAGTAATGCATTTTAAAACCTACAAAGCTATGATAAATAAGTATCCAGCATGGCTATTTTTCTAATTCAAGACACATCTAATCCTGTCTCTCAGCATCTTTGTGTCTTCAGATTAAGCATTTTGGATGATACAGAATAAAATGTAATGCTTTCTAATTCTCAGAAAAATCAGAAAGACATAAGAGCAGTGTGCTAGATTTTCCCTATATGTTCATAACACGATGAACTTGGCTTACGAGCAAGTTTATGCAGAAGTGCTTAACACTGGTAGTATCTTAAACGTTCTTGTGTCAGCCTTTCCAAATCAGATTTTTATTTCCTCTTCAGTGACTTTCTATTTCAGCTTCTTTCCAGACCATATCTCAGCCAAGTCCACTAGTTTTAGCTCCTCCTACCAGGACACGTGGACATGAATTCACTCAGACACACAGACGTATCTCAAAAACCTCTAGATTACTGAGGTAGTTTCCTCCATAACAGGACAGACCTGTTAGAGCAGAAGCTCCCCAAAATGCAAGATTTAACACATTTCCCTTAGATAAAGCGCTGAGCCACTCTTCCACAATAATCACAGCAGGAAATTTCTCAGAAGGTCACATCCTGAATCAAGGTCTTTCTCTTTGGAAATTTCCATTTAAAAGGAAGTTCTAAGTGCAAGTTGTAGGCACAGGGATGTTGGATTACCCTCAAACTTATGATACTCTAGGCCCTGGCACTATTCCAGCCACAACACAGGAAACCTGGACTTCTTTTAGTAACAATGAGAAGTATAACAACAGGCAGCCCAGTATTACTCTCCAAGAATACTGTAAAGCCTTGCATCAATGCATTAATCTTCTAGTAAGGGAGAGTTTTCCCATTTTAAACACGCACAGTTAGCCCTCTTTCAACCAAGGACAGAGTTTACATGTTTTAGGAAATCCCCAGCTCTCCCCAAAAGCTGCTAGTTACGCAAAAGGTCAGTTCAGCAGAACTACTTAAAATAAAAGTTGTCCAAGTTCCTTCATCTTACCAACATCACTGTTTGCCAGAAGACTGAGGGGGTCCACGTCCTTCACATATGGCTGAGCTGCCAAATCACACTGTTTTTCATGCTCCTTTTCACACATGCTGTTTTCTGATCCGTTAGTTCCATTTTGAGTTCTATGCACATTATTATCGCCACCATTTTTCCTAAATTTCTTCCAGAACGGGCGTTTTTGTCTTCTCCTCTGTCTTCCTTGCTGCCCAAGCCTCTCTTCATTCTCTGGAGGTTTCCACATCCCCTTCATTTTGCTGAAGAACAAAAAAGTAAAGCTCATACAAATGACAAACTATGAGGATAAAAATCAATTTATGTAACCAAATGGCTCAGGCCCATATTTAAGGTTCAGTAACACAGCATGATGCCAGGACTTACTCCAGCTCAGCGAAAACACAGTGACAGACCAGACAGGCAGTCACAGCTCATCTCACTGGCAGGGCAACGTGACAAACCGGAACCTAAATGAAGAGTTTGAAGTTCATGACTTACCTTTAACAAGGAAAAGGGTACATGGGCTAAACAAATTCTTTGATCATCTACAGTGTGAGGATATGATGTTTTCATTTCACACTATGAAGCTAACAATGTTCCCTTCACTTGATCAATTAAGGAAAAGGAATAAAAGAAACTTCTATCAGGACAATGGATTTTTATAAACCTGAAACAAAATAACAAGTCCTAAAGTACGGGAAGAGCACAGCATAGTGGTTCCACTTATCTTTCATGGTTCCATAATCTTTCAGGTTATCCCATAAACACAAAACATGTTCACAGGAAGGTAACTGGAGAACTTAAAACTCTTGTCAAAGTCTACAGAGACAAGATCTACCATCCTGAATGAGCCCTGTGGTTCATTCATACTCTCTCCCTCAACCTCACCGCATGGCAGAGGTCTCTGTTATCCCAAGTCACACATATAATACTTGGGCAAGAGCTTCTTCCTGAAACTTCTACCTGAGTTTAGAATCATGCATGTGCAAGCAGAGTCTCATAGGTGTATTTCTAAACTGGTACCTCGTCACTGATAAGAAGCCAGTGGAACACGTGAGGAAAGAAAAAAACAGCATAAAAGCAGGGTGGATGGTCACCCTTCATCTGTTTTTCCATGGTGTACCAGTTAGTGACCCTGTCTGACAAGAGATGCTCCCAGGACACCGATGGTTTTGCATCTCATACTGTGGGATGCTGTGTGAACATATGGCATCCCTGAAATCTTGCAACAAGGTGTTAATATTTTGTGGGAAAAGGACTTACTTTGGTTTGTCTTCATTCTGATGTCTAAAATGGTCATTTGGTACCCTCATCCTTCTCTAGTTACAATAAAGAGTTCTATTCACCTCTTCGCACCTATGCAATTTTTCCAGACCTCTATCATACAGCCCTTCCAAGCCACCCACCTCTTTGATTGTACAGAAGTGTCCCATTTCTAACACTCCTCTTTTCCATACCTTTCCAGACTTCAGTCCTTCTTGAGAAGAGAAAAGGGCCTGCCATAGCATTCAAAATGGATTCATATAATAATAAAACACATTTAATTTCATTCTCCAGGCAGTGACTCACACAGATTGCTGAGCCCTTACAGCACCATCCACCATAGTGTTCCTGAGGCATGAGAGGCAACCCACCACCTTCCTGTGCATCAAAAAGCTGGTTAATATTAGCTCCCATAATTCACCTCCAGCTAGATGCAGAACCGTATTTCTAAGTTTGTACAAGTGGCTTCTAAATTCAGGATGTTTTCTGTACCTCTGTACCTAGAGGATACTGAGCACATATAGGCTCAATTAGAGATTATGTTCTTGACCAAGGGTTAAAAACAACGTTCTGATTTCCCTGGGGCCTCAAACACCACGAAATAAACCCTAAGGTCACAAACACATCCCAACAAAGTCAGCCTGGCATCTGCCCTCCTCCTCTCGTGAAAAGATGTACTCTTCACTTCCCATGCAGAGGGGATGAAGAGCCACAGGCTATTAATCAGCTGTTGGAAGACACCAGACAGACTGCCAAAGTGGTCCTTTTGCATCTCTAATCTCACACGTGGGGATGCTGAGAATTAGCAGTTGTAAAGCACTTCAGAGAACCACAAATGGAAAGCGCTAGAGAAGTGTTAAGTATCTAATCCTTTCTAAATCTTACTTAGCTATTTTCTTTAACAGTGTAGCTTGCAGAGAATAAGCTGTATTCTATTTTTGCCTCATGCATCAGTAAATTTGCCAGATAAGCACCAGTTCCAGAATCTTTACTGTTGATATGCAAGCACAAACAACAGCTTTTTGGACAGTTCATCAAATCTACAGTCCTAGCAGTTCAGGGAGGGAGGGGACAAAAGAAGAGATTGCAAGAATCAACCAGAGTTAAAGGTCACTAAGTGAAATCAAACAATAGTTTTGAGAGTGTTTCCCCCTCCCAAACAATTTTCCAGATACAAAGTTATTAATAATGTGATACACCAGTATGGAATGGCTGACATACATTTAAAACTAAATGCTGCATCTGCCTCACAGTTCACTAGAACAGCTACATGAGTTATCAAATAAACCTGTGGATACCCAAAAGTTTGTTACTGTGACAAGGAAAACTCACCTTTGCTCATAAATATCTCCTCATGTAATGTTACACACAACAATTATTCGCAACTTTAGTCTGAATGCCTAGGTCTTTGGTCTGAAGCACTTTTGCAACTTTGTATCTTTCAAAAGAAGTTTCTACTTCAATTTTATAAAATCCTTTTGTTCCAAAGTCATGAAAAGCAACTGGTTGAAGGGGGTGGGTAACTGTTGGGCCTTCTGAAGCACATGCTGCACCAAGGTAATTTCCACTATCACTATTTAATAAATTATACTACCCTGGCACAAACTTTATTCTGCACTAATTAAACCACTTCACCATGGTGCAATTTTTATAGTTTGGTGTCAAGCTCCAGCTTCACTTCCATGCAGCAGCAAACGGGATTTAGCAAGAGTCCCCTAGAAGTGGGCCTGTGCGGTGCTTTCCAGCTCAGTCATTCTCATTTAAACAATGCATACTCTAGAGCCATGGATCATTAAACATTTTTTAAAAATGGCCTTAAAGTAGGCCTAACGAAGTCAGCTGGTTCCACATTTCACTGACACCACGAGGAGGTGAAAAGAACAAAGATCATAATGGAAAATTATTTACAACATAAGGGAGAGAAATCATAACAATCCAAGAGGATTAAGTATCAGGCGCAGAACAAATGTAGTTGATAGATAAAGATGATGTAGGGTCGACAAAAGAAAGGGCACTATTTAGGCAATGAAAATAAAGTTAAATTCTCCTCCCCTCTTCACTTGATTATTGATTTATGATCTGAAAGGAGAAGGTAAGAAGCCAAATCCACTCACAAAATCTCTCTTGGCCACTATCAGGTACTAGAGGATCACACCATATGGATTCATTATGTTGCACAACTTCTGACTCCGTTATTTCTTCTTCAGAGATGAAGGTTACACTGATCTAAACCACTAGAATGTGGTTTTCTCTAATAAGCCAAAGAGCCAAATTTCACAAGACCATCAGGTTTCTAATACAATTATTGTTTAATTTAACTGAAGTGGACTATGAAGAACTGTAAACAAAGGAACATTACATATCCAGTTTGTCAAATGACCTGCCCTCTGCTAAGGGGCAGCCAGATCATGTGTACAGTGGAAGCAGCAAGTTCTGAGAGACCACAGTAACAGCGCATCCTTCTGAACTCATTTCGAGAAAAGTAACAAGCTTGTTTCTAAACACTTACCCAAACTGCTGGGTAGTCAGTACTTCTCCCCTTTCTTCCTTCTGCATCTGCACCATCTTCTTCCTTTCAATGTTTGCCAACGTAGGAAAATTTCTAGAAGAAAAGAGAAAATCATAATTCACTGGATCTTAAACGTTTCACTGTACTTTTCTTTTGTCAGCTCACCCTTTACCAAATCAGCATCCTTTATAAACATAACAGATTTTTTAAAAAGTAATAGATTTTTAAATGTTTCATGGAAGTTTAACGGACTGTTTCCTTTTTTTAAAAGGCAAGAAACGTAAGTGCATTAATGCTTACATACTCAGATTTAAAAAAAATCTACCAAACTGTCATGATTAGATTTACCAAACTACCAAAAAGCTACACACAGTTCAGTCATGCTTACAGGATGTGACAGCACAATTTAGTCCTGCAATTTTATTTTTGTGGTGCTTCAATTGGACTATTTGAATTATCTCAAAAGGCACAACATGCTTTTAGCAAACCAACTGCTGAGTTCTTGAATTATCAAAAAAAAATAATAAAAGGTTATGAGAGCAGCTTCTGGGTGCACAAGATTCATTTAATGTGATAGTTAAGAAAAAGCACACACGTTTCCTCTCGAGCAATACTCAGTATTGTTCTTGCACACTGACCTCTACTTCACCAAAATTATTGCCCTTTTTTCTTCCAGCTTCCAAGAAAAATTGCTAAGTCATGCAGATCAAAACAAATCTACTGTTATAACCATCTCCCAAACCATCCCTGTCTTCCATTCCCCACCTTCCTTCCTGCAGACAAACGCTGTGCTGGTTCCAACGTGCAAGACCTGCTGCAAATTACTGTCAAAGCCCAAAAATGGCTGCGCTGGTTGCTCTGTAAACATTAGTTAGCTAAATCCCAGTGCTTTGAGATAAAGGTAATAAATGGGAAACACACATGCACCCCCACCAGCTTCTGGACAGAAACACAAAGTATAAATATTTAATAAGTCTATTAAAATGAAGTAACAAGAAACTTAGAACAGCTACTCACTATATATAGCTATAAAAAAGGACAGATATTTTTCTTTAAATATTTAATCTTATCACATGCATCTTCTCTGTTTTACAACATGAATGTTAAGCATCACATTGAGGCAAGACAGCTTCAACCACATACCAAGGGAAAAAGACAAGAAGCATTTCCTATGAGACATACCTAAACATACTGCAGAACTTGTCTCCTTTAAAAGGATTTGAATATGAGCTGTCAAGTCTATTTTCATTGGATTTCTCCCAGAAACCCACCATACAGCTCAAGTAAGCATCGGGATGCGATGTTTCATCTCCACTCTTCCCCATTAGCTACATTTGTTCATCCATGTTGTAACACTCCCAGCATACAGCAAGTGTGCAATTAATTATTTAATCTCAATCGCGTCACACTGACAAAGACCCCTGCGCTCGGCACCTCTCCCCAGTTTTAGGATACAGTGCTTTACTTCACATCAGTAAAGCTCACAGGAGGAGAGAGAACGATAAAATAAACGCTTATGTTCAAAACAGCCCCTAATAGAAGATATACCCTTAATCCTAGAGCAAAGGAGCCTTCAAAGTGCTCCTGCAGTTACGCTGATTAAGGACATATTCAGACACGCTCTCACAACATGATTTGAGACGTGATGCCTCCCACTTTCATTCCTATGAGTTACCACTCCCTCCACCAAGCCACCCTAATGGACTCCATGAACGCCTTCAGTTCCATTCATTGCCAAGACAGATATCTCCTAAACCACCTCTAGAGTTGACACAGGCAGTAACTAACAATTTGAGCTCTCTTTAGCTGTAAGTTCAAGTATGCCTGCAAAAACACATTTGAAGGCATCTGCAGCGGCTGTGTTTCTCCAGTTCTCCTCAAATGTTAAACAGAATTTTACTCACTGCTTTCACCATGTGCAGAAGACACACCCAATTTTGTCAGCAGACACGCACAAGGGTGTTTTGTTTGATTCATAATGAGCAAATGAGCATCTGTTAGTTTATTCTTCCACCTAAGGACTTGGTGGGCAGCAAGCTCTCGATGTTCAAGTCTGCAGGTCACAAGTCTCTGTAGCAGGTTAGACTGGGTTCACTCTTCACCAGGGGCTCTGCTGTACAATGACAAGGCTGGGTTAAGCCCACCAGTGGGTCTTGGTGGGATCTGGCCAAGTCAACTCCAGTCATCCCTGCAGGGAGCAAGTGGACTGAAGAGGTATGGACCAAAGTTACCCACCTGCTTCAATGTACCAGCCCCAGTGCAACTCCACAACTCATCAGGTACCACAGCCCCACCACACAGAGGTCTGTAAACACCTCCTGGTATCTGCTAGATCTACCCATGGAGGCAGCAAAATTCACCTGGACTCTAAGAGGAGGCAGATGTCTACAGATGAAACATTATGGTCTTGAGGTAAAAGTTTATGGCAAACACTTTGCAAACTTCAACATCTAAGTATGGCCACAAAGTACTCACATCAGTGAGTGATGTGAAGTGTTTTTGTTTGTTTGGTTTGGTTTTTTGTTTGTTTTGTTTGTTTGCTTGTGTTTTTTAAATACAGAGAAATCTTATTCAGAAAGGCTAAATTTAGGAAGACTGCTCCTCAACAGAGGTGTGATGATACAGAAGGAGAAGCCTCTACTGAATCTGTCCACCTAAAAGGCCATGTGTAGACATTCAATGAGCTGCCTTGGGTTCCCATCATTCTTGGAAAATGTGCCCTCCTCCTCCAATAAAATGAGGTTCTTAAAATGTTACCTGCAAAAACCACTGAAGTAGCCCAGCACCTAGGTCTTGTAAACAGCTTGTCAGAGCTTGAATACAGACAGCTTCATCAGTCACCACAAAGCCTTTACAAATCTAAACAACTTCTTGTAAAAGAGGGAGTTAAAGGAGGACATGATGGTCCAGCACAGTAGATGCCATGAAGCAGCCAGCGCTGCCCAAGAAGGCAGCCGCATTTCATAGCGGCTGCAGTTCCCAATCAAAACACTTTTATAGTCCAAACTGGAAGGTTTTCAGGCTGAGTATATTACATATACACCAACAAAACAATGTACAGGTAAAAGACACTTTAAGCTTACAGAGGCAGGGAATGGTGATGCTGAGTGTTAACACTAACGTGTTGCCTTAGTGAATAGATGCTTTTTTCAGAATGAGTGCACTAGCCAAAGTCATACATATTTTATAGGCAAATGTACTCTATCGTGCTCACATAAACATCAGAATAAACTAGCTCTTTGCAAGCGGTGGAATAACAGAGCTTTGCAAATGTCAAACAGAAGAGAGACCTTTTTTTGTAGCAGATCACACAATGAATTTCTGAGCCCAGAGCTATACAAGTTTGTCATGTTTATAGGAAGAGCACTTGTGATCAAATTTCCTCAATAATTTCTAGAGCTGGTCTTGATTGCATACACACAATCAACAAAGGGGACATGGATAGCCCAAAGGGAACAAAGATGGCCCAACAGAGCTGATTAAATCTTGGTTTAAGACTGCCAGGCATTTTTATCAAGGATTGCATCTCTAGTGTGATTTTACCATGTGTTAGCTGAAGCAGTTTTATTGCTAGTCCATCCCTGCAATTCAGCATAAACTGTATTGCACTGATGTCTGCCTTGATCTACCAACACATTCCATCCACTTCGCTCTGTACTCTCTACTTTTACCAGGTGCCAAGAAATTATTTTCTCTATTGTGTATTTAACTAGTATGAATGCAATATCAGGGAGGACTCCAAGCTACTCAAGGACTGTCTTTATTAAACTAGAGAACCACAAATTAATTGAAAGTGGTGTGGCTGACAGTACCACCCTTCATTCAGTAAGTACCTGCTCAGCCTATGAGATGTATTTCGAGGAAATACAGCAGCCAATTCACAACTGAACCAAAAAACCCAACAGATTAAGGAAAGCAGGGAAGAAGGAGGGGAACAACTTACAGGCAACACACAAGATCAAGAAAATCCTCCACTGTTATATTAGGACACAAGGAAAAGTAAGTTTAATTATTTGCTTTAGCACCAGAGCAGCCTTGCTACATTCTTTCTAGTAAACTTCACTCAAGAAGAGCTCATTAGAAACAGATGGGCTTGCAGGACACAGATTTCACTTGGAAACATGGGAAGACAGCAATACCTCACTCTGACACATTAAGGAAATACACTGTAGACAACTCCTTTTAAACATGTGCTTAAAAAAATAAATATGCTGAATGAAGCATATTTCTCAATACTTGGAAGGGATGGGACAAAACAAAACAAGTGTAGTCATTGTAATCACCAAAGTTGATGTCAGACTTCACAACCAGCTGTCTGCAAAACACAGGGAAACCCTGAGATCCTCTAGAACTTCATCTCTATCACACTCCGCTTAACTACAGATTGCCTGGCTCAGCAGGTTTGGTGGCCACAAACCATTAAAGCGCCTTTTAGGTAAGCAGAGACATGAAGGCTGCAGCGATGAGCAGGGCACTGTATAGAATCCGAGACAGGAAAACAGCATTCTGACCCAGCACACTTCCACGAGAGACACTTGCTCCTTACCAGCTCTCCCACTTTTTTCCCCACTGTGTGAACAAGGCTACACATTTAAGACAGGCTCTTTCAAACATATTTCAGCAGGATACACAACTGAACAACACTGCAGTGAATTAAGAAAAATCTCGACTCTGTAAGTATTTATAATGACTGAAAGAACACACAAGACAGGAATGTTACAGATGGAGTATGGGAACACAGACATTAAATCACTGCATCCTAATTAGAAACAAACTACTAATGGTCCAAAAAAGATTCATTCTTAGTTCTAACTGGGGCTTCTGGAAAGAAAAAAGCCACCATAAAGGCTCACCATAAGCCAAAACTGCCTAATAGCTCAGACTCCCTCTGGTGTCCTTTTTTTTCTGTACAATGCACTGTTTACTGTGAGTCAACAACAAATCTTCAGTACTAAACTGATGCTTTGCTCGATTCCCAATTATTGCTTCACAAAAGTTTCAGCTAGATTTCTCTCTTTTACTCCTTTTTAAAATTTATTTAATTTATTTTATTTATTTATTTTTAAAGCATATTAGTACAGCTTTCTTGCTGTACAAAGAGTAATAAAAGCCACCCAGGTAGTCATTTTACACCCTTCCATTATAGCTAAATAAGATGCCCACAGGACCAAAGTACCAAAAGAAACTGTAGCACTGCTCCATCTAGTGGCCTTGACTTAGAAGGTCTTTCTTTTGGGCTTTCTTTTGGTTGGTGGTCGTGACTACAAGACTTTATTTCTATTTATTTTACTGTGTCACAGTGAAAAAAGGCCTTCAGCAATGTTTTACCACAGACAAATTATATTCAGATATATATGTTGCTTTTACTAATAGCACCCACTCCCCAAGCAAACAGTACCTGAACAACAAGGTACATTCAATTCCTGCTTCCCTTATGTTCTGGTGGATACAGCAAAGCATGTACTAACATACATACCTTAAACACCATCTCAACTCTTAAACCTTCACATCAGCCACTAGATGGGAACTGTCTCAAACATCTCCCAAAACAGAAAAGTGTGTGCTAAGTTGCAAATGAATAGCGAAGACTCTGCACACAAGTCTCGATACTTTTCCTTGGAGCTACTATTAGAAAATTACGTGTGGGCCACAAGACAGACAAATCTAAGGACGTTCTGAGTTTTGTGAAATCTCTTCAAACACTTTGTATTATAAGTAATATAGACTTGATAAGTATCACTGTAGGGGGAAAAAAAGTGAAAGCAAGTAAAAAAATAAACCCTTAAGTATCTTTGGAATAAAATGAAACTATGGAACCAAAATTAAGCTAACACCAAATTTGTATTTGCACAGATAACAGACAATTAAATATAGCATTTTAAACAGAGGATGAAATAAAGGTGTTTTTTAAAAAACACAATACCCCCACCAAAACGCTGGGTTTGTTCTTTGATTTAAAAAAAACGAAACACCACACATACTAGGAGCTACAGATTATCTTCACTTGTAAAAAATGAACAACAGGTGCAACAGTTGACTGCTGTGATGTGCTGATGTAAACACTTCACTTTGCATTTCTGAAACTTTCACAGAAAGCTGAAACCATGTCCAAAAGGAACACTAAACTTGCTGCTTCCTATTACATGGGGAGAAATTTTGCTGCTTAATACGGCAAAAAGTGATAAAAGGCAATTAAAAAAAAAAATCTAAACATGCATTCCACTCATTCTTATTTTTTTTACAAAGACATTGTGTAAAAACCTATTAAAGGAAGTCAGGTTCAAAACAAGAATGCATTACCATGCTTTCTAGCACAAATGCAAGCTGAATTCATCAGTAAGATCGCATCAGGCAACTTCATTTATTTTAATTTAAAAACAACAGGTGACTAGTACGCTGCCCAAGCTCATCACCAGTGATCTTGAAATTAAATTTGTGTCACTTCCCGCTCTGCATATACAACTCTTGCTCACAGAAACAAAGCCCACATACTGATCACTCGCAAGACTATATTCCAAGTCCACAACAGAAGTGAGGAAAGCATACAGAATCTTTCAGCTGCTTGAAAAGGGCAGATTTTAATCTGCTCAGTCTAGTGTGGGATGAAAAAAAAGCCAAACATCAGTGCAATAAGATCTATAGAAGTCCTATGAGAACTTCTAAATACTTCAGTCCTGGTAAATGGAAAGAATTTGTACCGCTTCACATTACAGAATGAGAAATACTGCTTATATGTGAACTTTAACTTGTACGCTAGGTACAATTAGGGTTAAGACTACTGGAGACAATACCATTAATGGATTCTATTCTTTTTCAGTGGAAAAGTGTCAAGCAATTCAGAAAGTTCTTAAAAATTACGAGAACTCCCTATTGGGGTGTACTGGGACAACTTAAGCTACAGATATCTGAACACAGCAGGATGTGTTACATTTGTCATCAGCACAAGAGTTCCAGATTTCTTAGCAATCAAAAAACCACCAAACACACACACATTTCTGACCTAATCTGTCTCAGTTGGTATCTTGCCTTCTGTTACAATAATCCAAATGACTGTAGTCTCCGCAGCTCACATCCTCCTTGCTTGGCCATTCTGACACAGACCACTGCCGCATGAGTTTTGCGGAGTCAAAGGAACCGCAGCAGGAAGCCTGTGAGCTAATGATCACACATGGAAAACACAGTAAAACAAATTCCCAGGTCACAAGTCTTACTCACTTTTTTCTTTCTTCTCTCCATCTAGCGATCTCTTCTGGACTGTCTAATTTTATTCTTTTAGCACCAGGTGCATGTGCCTAAGGAAAAAGTATTTCATAGGTGTTTAAAAGGAAAAAACCCACAAGGAAACACAAAAGCATTCTGTCAACTATAGTAGTATCACACTGTTTTCAGCTCCAAAAGTGGTAAGACTGCACAGAGTGATTACAAAACTAGCCGATTAAAGAAAAAAACATAGTATTCAACATATTTTCATCCAAAACATTGTCTTACAACAGATTTTACTCGGAGGTAATACTTTTCCTTCCAAAGAATGAAAGCAAGCCTCTAACCAGGGGTGTCAAATGTAATAGTTACACTTATACAGTCCTAAAATTATGTTCAGCCCTTTGAAGGCAACCGCGAGTCTGATGTGGCCCCTGGTGAAAAATGATTTTGACACCCCTGCTCTAAAGAATGAGAAAAGGGGCTACAGTAAAGACTGCACAGACTCATACTTTGGGCCCAGGGGGATACCTACGTTCTTCCAGTGTATCTGAACTATCTTCTCATGTGCGCTGAAATTGCAGCCTTCTTCCGTGCACTGCAAGATAAGGGGGTGAACATAAGACACATCAAGTTACACAAACAAATTATAAACAAGCATTCGAGCACACCTCAAACAAACTCAGCGCAAAATGCCCGCACATTTAGTTATACAGAACCTTTATGCTCCTCGGTTTCAAACCAAACATGATTGTAAAAACAGCAAGAAGAGACAAGGTACTTCTAAATTTCATCTGATTTTAGAATGATCAGTGAAGCCAAAGTATCTGACAATTGGTGATAATGTGAAGTTAACTTAAGAAAAAGATTTGCAAGACTCTATGATTTCTAATTTTGATACATCCTTGCAATAAAGGAGTGGGTTTTTAAAATATGTATTCCACATAAAGACTTCTCAAACAAAAAAATATTACATGATATAATGTAATTAATTCCTACCACTGAGGTGACTTAGCAACACTTCAGAAGAAAGACATTAAAATGACTTCAGCAATAAAACTGAAAATACAACAAAGAGGTCCCTACACACAGCATTCAGAAAAAATTCCCTACTACCACTTTTTGTCACTCTGGAATCTCTTAGCTAAGTCTTCCATTCAAAGAGTGACTACAACTAACTACTTATCATCCACAAAAAATATAAAGTTTAAATAAAACAAGCCAAACTCATCAACCTGTTTATGTTGTGAAATATGTTCATCGTACTTCTCCTGGTTTTTATAGCCACGGTCACAGGTATCACAATAATGAGAAAAAACTGGCTCTTTTTTCTTCTTGTTCTGAAAAAAAAAAAAAAAAAGAAGAAATCATCTCAAGATTGCAGTTACAAGATTACAAAATATTCTTATTTGTAGTTAGGTGTGAAACACTTCCATGAGTACTTTTGTTAATAAAGCCAACAACTAAAACATGTTTCAAAGATAAGCTAACATAACATGGAAGTGAAGTTCAAATTACTCATCTTCTAAACAAAGCACCCTGTGCTTAGCTCTTTGCCCTCCCACCTTTCCATCAACTATCACTTCTGCAAAGCTGTGGCAGGTTTATGGAAGGCAGGGAGGAGAGTGAGGCTACAGCCCCAGTCCTCTTTCCTACCAAGTCAGACCATGCCTGTTCTAACATGACATGCAAGAGCTCACAGGGCAGCAGAGATCCTTCCTTCTCCCACTGCACACATCAGGGTGATGGGGCTGTCTGGCCCTGATAAAATAACAGAGTACTGATGTGCACACAGAATGAGAGAACAGTTTGGGTTGGAAGGGGCCTTAGAGATCATCTAATTCCAACCCCTCTGCCATGCACAGGAAGACCTTCCACTACACCAAGTTGCTCAAAGCTCTGAAGAGGTTGCTCAGCCCAGTCCTGAACATTTTCAGGGATGGGGCAGCCACAACTTCTCTGGGCAGCCTGTTCCAGTGTCTCATCACCCTCATGGGGAAGAATTTCTTTCTTACGTCCAATCTAAACCTATCCTCTTTCAGTTTAAAGCCATTGCCCCTTGTTCTGTCACTACAGCCTCTTGTAAAAGTCCCTTTCCAGGTTTCCTGTAGGTCCCCTTTACATACTGGAAGGCTGCTATAATGTCTTCCTGAAGCCTTCTCTTCTCCATGCTGAACAAACCCAACTCTCTCAGCCTGTCCTCATATGAGAGGTGCTCCAGCCCTTTGACCATTTTCATGTCCCCGCTCTGGACCCGCTGCAATACAGCCATGCCTTTCTTGCACTGTGGACCCCAGCCCATTACCTTTGGTTTGTTATTTTCTTCTGGAAAACGTTTACTAAACCCAGGTGCTTGCTCCCCTTGCCACTTCTGGGAGAAATTGCCATTTCCACCTTCAAAAAAAAGAAAAAAAAAAAAAAAAAAAAAAAAAAAGAAGAGAGAGTTACACATACAGCTTGTAAAACCCATCACTTGCTACCTCAGTGGGCCTGCTGTAACGGGAAAGGGGCTAAGAGAAAGATGAGCCAGGGATGCAAGACCAATAGGAAAAGCAGAGCACACATAGAATCATGCAGGTTGGAAGAGACCCTCAGGATCATCGAGTCCAACCATACACCTGGCACTAAAGCACATCCCTAAGCACCTCATCTATGCACCTTTTAAACACCTCCAGGGATGGTGACTCCACCATTTCCCTGGGGCAGCCTGTTCTAGTGCTTTACAACCCTTGCCGTGAAGAATTTCTACTAAAACACTTGGAGGAAGGGGGAGTCCTCCACTCCAAAAGAGACAGGGGCAGCCCCGTGGTCCCCAGTGGCGAGAGAAAAAGCCCACGGGCCCCACAAGCGGCCACCCCGCGCCCCTCACCAGCGTGTGGGCCCTGCGGTCGCTCTCCGTAGGGCGGCGGGTACCAGGCGGCGGGCGGCGCGTAGCTGTCGGGCTGCGAGTAGCCGTCAGCGGGCGGGTAGCTGTCGGCGGGCTGCGCGTTGTCGGCGGGCTGGTAGCTGCTGGGCGGCGGGTAGGGCCCGGGGGGAGCCCAGAAGCCGGGCTCCCAGGGGGGCGGCGGGCAGAAGAAGGGCGGGGGGACCCCGGGCGGGGGCAGCCCCGGCGGGGGCGGCGGGTACCAGGCGAACGGGTTCATGTCGGGCCCGGAGCGGCCGCCCGGGTGCGACCCCCGCTCCGCGTCGTGCTGCTGCCGCCACCGCGTGGGGCCACACCGGCGGCAGCTACAAAATACGTCACTTCCGGAGCTTAGCCGCTCACCCGCGGGTTAAACCTTTCACAGATGGGTGGC
This sequence comes from Columba livia, assembly GCF_036013475.1. Lineage (NCBI taxonomy): Eukaryota > Metazoa > Chordata > Aves > Columbiformes > Columbidae > Columba > Columba livia. The sequence continues at coordinate 32,655,230 of NC_088602.1, read as the reverse complement.
GTTGCGTCATCCAACAGCGACGGAAGTGCGGCACTGAGGGAGCGGGGTGTGAGCTGCGCTCCGGAGCCCGGCGCGGGGTCCGCCCCGCCATGTCCCGCCAGCTCATCGGCCCCGCGCTGCCGCCCGGCTTCCCGCGCTGCGCCCCGCCGGACCCGGAGGAGGACTGCGGCCAGGGTGAGGCGCCGGGGGCTCCGGGACACCCAGCGCACCCCCGGACCCTCCGAGCGCGAGTCTCCCCGCCCCCTTCCCCCGCCCCCTGTGTCTCACCCCCCGCCCCGGATCTCCCTCCCCGGTGTCTGCTGGCCCCGGGGTGCGTTCGGGGCCCGAAGGGGCGGGTGGCGGAGCGGCGCGGCCGCTTCCGCGGTGTGTGCGGGGCGTGCGTTGCAGCTCGGGCTGTGGCGCCTCGGTGGAGCTGAACTGCACGGGTGGCTTGTGTAGAGCCTTTTTCAGGAACAACAACAACAAATCTCATGTAGTGGGGTACTGTGGTTATGAAACTGTCCAAAAGGTTTTTTTTTTAAAAAAAAAAAACAGTATTGATTTGTTTGCTATTTTGCTGCTCACGTCCTGTATGCGTTTTTAGGCCGGCATCTCCTAGTAGCTGCAGGAAACAATTACCTTGCAAATATAATAGACCCAGGCAGGATCTCTCAGCAAAGCATATTTTAATAACGATTTTGCAAGATCGGGTGTTCTGCCTAAAGGTAGGCGTACATAATAGGGCAAAAAGCCCCTGCTTATATCCCCCCAAATCCTGGCTGCAGTTTCCCTCCCCTCTTCCCCCTTGGTTGGGTACTTCAGGGTTTACAGACTATCCTGATGCCTGCCTCAGTTTACATATTTCATTCATCTAATTTGAACAATACCCTTCCTCTTACCAGTCTATTTAAAATATGGATTCCTTGCTCTTTGGCTACCCTTCCCCCTAGATTAACTTATAAATACAGGTATCGGTATGCGTTCTGGGATTAGTTTGAAGAGACTTTGTTTCACATTAAGGATTCATAGTCTGATGTGTCAGTCGTTCCCCCTTGCCCCAGCTGGGTCAGGCACCAGCTCCTTAGTTTTGTAAAAACAACATTCTTTCGTTAAACATTCCTTACAGTAGCTCTGAGCATGAAATTGGTGGGCAGAAATAAAAGGCAATGGGTAGGTCTTTGCAACATGTTTTCCTTTGTCAAACCAAAACACTTCATGAAAACACCGTTGTTCAGTCAGCATTCCTCGGGATGCAGAACTGGCTTACAATCGGTGAGGCTGAAGTGCCTCAGTTGCCATGGCCTCGTGTTGAGAGCAGGCACATCAGCTGGGATCTCCCTGAGGACCAGCTGGCTGCCAGGCTGGCTCTTCTGCAGCAGACCTCAGTTTTCCCCACTTAAACTGTTCAATGCTGTATCAATAGTATCTCCGAAGGTAGCAGTTTGAGCTACTGGAGGGTGTCCAGAAGAGGCTACAAAGTTGTTGAAGGGTTTGGAGGGAAAGCTGTATCAGGAGTGGCTAAAGTCACTTGGTTTGTTCAAGCTGGAGGAGACTGAGAGGAGACCTCATGGCAGCTACAGCTTCCTCACAAGGGGAGGAGACGCTGATCTCTTCTCTCTGGCGACCAATGACAGAACCCGAGGAAATGGCAGGAAGATGTGCCAGAGGAGGTTCAGGTTGGACATTAGGAAAAGGTTCTTCCCCCAGAGGGTGGTGGACACTGGAACAGGCTCCCCAGGGAGGTGTCACAGCCCCAAGCCTGACAGTGTTCAAGAAGAGACCGGACAATACTCTCAGACACATGGTGTGAACTGTGGGGTTGTCCTGTGCAGGGACAGGAGTTGGACTCGATGATGCTTTTGAGTCCCTTCCAACTCAGGACATTCCATGATTCATTAATGCTGTCTGTCCTGAACCCCGGTTCAGATCACTAGTGTAGATACATATATATGTTCAATTTCTGGCAGTGTTTCCATGATCGCTTGGTTGTTCCAAAGAAAGCAGCTCTGATGGGAAAGGTTTGCTGTGCTTGTCTACTCTTCTCATTTTTAATCCAGAAGAGGGAGCAATAGGAAGACAGAACAAAGCTGCTGGCACCAGAGCAACATCAAGCTTCAGGTCCATAGCTTGGCTTTGTACTGGAGTCCTGACTACATGCTTGTTTGAGTTGATGCAGCCTTTTCTACTCACATTTTGTGTTGATGGCGTATTCACTTTCTTTTATCGACATACTGGTATATATTGCAAATATGTATCGTGTATGAATCCACTGAACAAAATAAGTTAAAATTATCATTAGGCTGTGGTTTCATGATACCAAGTATTTCAGCAGTATATGGTCTAGCTTGCTCAGCCTAGTTTGTCCCCTTTTTGTCCCAGGTACATCAGCTCCACAGTAGTACAGTTACACTGGCAGACCTGCTTGGGGATTTCTGTGTGAGGTGGATTAAGGAATTTATTTACCTTAAAAAAAAAAACTAATGGTGGGTTGTTTATTTGTTTTTATAACTTCTATAAACTTTTCCTGGCTTATAACAGCTTGGCACAACAACAAAGTGTACCTGCCCAACACGTGAGGCAAACTACTGCAGTGCACAGGAGGAAGAGAGAGCAAGTATTTTGTCGTAACACACTTTGTTGTGCAGAACTGCAGCTCCAGCTGGAGCCCTGCACCTGGAGGTTCTGAGTGGCAAAATCATGTGGTGGGCCTTCCACACGTGGCTTCTGCACTGTAACACTTGCTGGGTCTTGTGGCAGGATGGGACCAGAAGCTGTTCTGTAACTGTGTTCTAGCTGTTTTAAGAGATACTTAATCTTTTAAAACTGAGTGGCTTTTCCAGTATGTTTTCTTTCCTTGTTGTCTCACTGATATTTGAGCTGCCCTTTGCTTTTCTTTAAGAACACCTGGGTGTTTTCCCAACATCAACAAAGTAGGACTTTGAGCAGCCATTTTGAGAATTCTGTCAAAAAGGTTTCATTCAGAAGTACAATGCAAGAGAATCAAATAGATCGTTTCAGTTGGAAGGGACCTATGATGATCATCTGGTCCAACTGCCTGAGCAATTCAGAGCTGACCAAAAGTTAATGCATGTTGTTAAGGGCATTGTTCAAATGCCTCTTAAACATTGACAGGCTTAGGGCATCAGCCACCTCTCTAGGAAGCCTGTTCCAGGCTTTGACCATCCTTTCAGGTGCTGAGGTGAAGTGCTGGTTGCTGCTCTGCCTGTAGGTGAGCACCAGGGGAGCTGAAATTGACTTTACCACGGGATACCATGTCCATTGGTGTCAGAGAACTGACAGTGCTCAAACCCTGTGACCCTTTATCAGGACCAGGATGGGAGCAAATGGTAGTTGGACTGAGTCAAAAGCTCACCCCTGGTAAAACCTTTACCTCTCCTTCTGCAGCTTGTCACTGTCCAACCCCTGGGACACACTCATCTCCTGATTCTTCATCTCATGATGATTCTTTGAGGCTGGTTTAAATGTCCTCCTGCCAGAAGAATCATACTTCCTTTGGCCAGCTTGTCCCTGCCTCTGTGCTGTCCTTGTACCAGCAGCAGAGAAATGCTGGGGAATGGCTAAAAATAACTGGGGATGCAGAAGGGGATTTTCTCTGTTTCAGCATTGAGGCCACATTTGTTAAAGTACAGGCACGTTGATGTGAAATATCTGAGTTGATCTATCTCTGTTGCTGAAGGCGAAAGGCCTTACTTCTGTCTGTCCTTGAGAAGTTCCCAGTGCCTGGGTCATGGCCTGGTAGATTGCTTAGAATTGCCAAATGCAGCAGAAGTTAACCTAGGAAAGCCAAAACCAAAAAAAAGTAGGTTTTCATTTGGTTTCTGAATGGAGTTGACTTAATTTTCAGGCAGATAATCACCAGAGCCAGCTCAATGGAGAGGGCAAGTCAGAGCAGCAGTAGTGGAATGATGACTTCTAGCAGCTGTGGAACATTTACTTCAGTCTGACTTGAGACCCGTCTTTGGCTCTGTTTCTCTCTTCTCCATCCCCCAAATTTTCTGCCCCTATGTTCTTATCCCCCTGTCCTGCTCTGAGTTGTTCTGGCAAATTCCTTGCTTTCCTGTTGCTCTACCATTGCTAAATCTGTTTCTCTTCCTCACCTCATTTGTTTTAGTTTCCTGACACTCTGAGCTTTCCTCTGTTCTTCCTTAGATCTTTCAGCTTTTACGTGGCTTTGAGGGAATTTCATACACAGACTTCTTCTTAGGTCTTGGCCTCCCTCCTTACCCTTTCTTTTCTTTGCTCCCACAATCTAGGCTTAGCAATTCCCATTCCTTCCTCTCTGCTCTTGCCTGTGGCTCCTGATCCATAGCTGTATCCCTCACCTGTGCTGATCATTAATCTCAGTCAGTACCATGACCATACTCACTAAGTTAGTTTTTAATCACCATTCTCCCAAGTCTCTTTCTCCTCCACTTCTTTCACCACGTTCGATGACTTTTCCTTCCCTGGGCTTTAAATGTCATTTTCCCTTCATGAACCAGTCTCTGTCTCTATTTTGTTTCTAGTTGTCCTGCTTAGCCTGCAGTACCATGAAAAAACAGTTCTTTCAGGGTGATGCTGGGTTTGCAGTGTTGTTTTTACGCCTTTTAAGTTCTCCGATCCAGTTTATTGAATAGCCCACGCAAACAGTTGTGCCAACATAATGGAGAGGAATTGCAATAGGAAGCATGTATGTTAGCCCTGATGTTGGACAACACATCACTGGGACCGGTCTCCTTCCTTAAATATTTTTGGTTTCACTCGTGCTTTCCAGGTTACAAAGCTGCCCTGCTCCCAACTTCTCTCCTCCTCTGTGGTATCAGACTCATCAAACTGCATCTCAGTTTGCTCCTTTCACTCCAAGTCCTTTCTCTTACCCATCTGCATTCAGAGCAAATAAAGCTCAGCTTTCATGATACTGTGGTACCAGGTGTCTGGAGAAAGCTGTTGTGTGGGTTTTGTCTGGTCTGTAAGTCCTTTTTATCCAGTGGTGTTTCTCATATCAAAATGGAGACTTCTTGATAGCAGTCTTTATTCCTATTTATCATTCATCTGTAGGTTCCTTCTCATCTTGAGCTTTTTTTACCTTTATAGGCTGGGCTGTTGTGTTGGGTTTCTTTTCCTCCTTAGTGCTGAAATAGATTTCTAAGTCTTGGTTAAAGTCTTTCCCATTAAAATGGAAAGCAAAATAAGTGGCAGATCTGCCTGGATGCTTTGTAACTGGTAGAATGTCCTTGTTCTCTGTCTTGTGCTAAAGACAAGTAAAAGCTTTGTGAAGCTCACTGGAAGGACTCAATTTCTGCCTGACCTGTGTCAACTAACAATGGAACCATATTCTGTACCAGGGTTTATTTTGCACCTTTGAAAGTCATAGTTCTTTAATTGGAGATGAAATTTCCTCGTACCCTCCATTTACATAATTTTATTGCACCTCATCTTTTCATTTAACTTTTCTGACTACTCATAAAGCTAACTAACCATGTCTTTTCCCCACCAAAACATCTGCTTTTTTCCCCACCAAAACATGCACCGCCCAGGATCTGGGAAGACCGTTGCTGGTCTTTGCTTACTCCAGCTGGCTCCATGTTGCTTGAGCCTGTGAGGGTCTCGGTGTTGTGTCTCTTTTGAGGGCATTTGCTGTTAGGATCAGTAGCTAAGCTGCTTCTGGACCTGGTGCATATGGTTCTGTATCCAAAGAAGTCTATAAAGACTGTACGTGCTCGTGAGGACAGTGCCAGAAACAGCTCCAGCCTGTTTGTTAGCAGTGTTAGGGTCTGGATTTTTCCTTTGCTGGGATATCCCCCCGCTCCTCTTTGCTCCAAAGGATAAAGGGTTGACTGGAGCATGAGAGCTGCACCCACTGCCCCAGCCTTCTGACAGCAACGATTCTTTGAAGTGTGAATGCCTAAATCATCCCTTTTTCAGCAGAGTACTGAAGTCTGTGCCTGCTGTTCACGCTTAGCTGAACTGGGAATAACTAATTGTTAAACCATTCCTAAAGCAGGCTGGCAATTAAGTTCCACTTATCTGTGGTCTTTGAGTATGTACAAATGATGTGGTTCTACACTAGTAACTTCAAATGCTTTATTTAGGTGGTAGTTTATTTTAAATATACCAGTTTATACCATATGCATTGTAAATCAGTTGTCAGGTAAAACAGGGCTTTCTAGTCCTGCTCCAGAAGACACTCATGTAGTAATGGATTAATTTAATTTAGGAGGTTTGTTCACTGAAATATGGTGCTAAAAAAGTAACTCCTAGAAGTTTATTTGGATACCTTCTCTAAATGCCAGACAGTGCAAAGACTGAATAAACTTAATTCCAGGTAGATATGTGTTTTGGGAATACCAAAGTAGATCATACTCATTTGAAGTGTTTAATAAGTTTCTCAGATAACTCTGGATGTTCAGTTGCAGGACCAGCATTGCCTCCAGGCTATAAAAGCAGCTGTAGCTCAGAAACCTCTGATAGCGATGACAACTTGGAATCTCTGCCTTTACCCAGAGATACAAATGGAGATTCTGAAGAGGAGACAGGAGGAGGTCCAGCACCCAAGTGAGTATGTTCTTCCATTACTTGTATATCTACATTTTATTGGAAATGACATGCATTTGCATAAATGATGAGAAAGAGACAGTATTATATAAATAAAAAGGTAAACACTGTGTGTAAAACTTGGTGACCTGTTCTGCGTGTTCTTTGTGGTCAAGAATGTTCAGCTGACCTGTTTGACACCCTATAGTAGAATTAAGTTACTTAGGGCAATCAGGTCTCTGTATTTACATGTTTTGCTTTATTTACTTTAGATTTAGTTAAATTACTGCAATTGAAGTAACGAAATCCTTAATGTTTTGCTTGTTTATATTAAAAACAGACACCACGTGCCATGTATGTAACTATTTGGTATTTGAGTTTTGCCCCGTTTCTGGTATACGACCTCTCATTGAGAGGTTATAAGAACTGTTTATGGGCATGAATTTATGCATTCAATTAAGTCAACCCTAATGAAAAAAATCCAGATCGTTTAGGAAATAACAGGAGTCTGCACGTAGTCTAATTTGATCAGGTTGATTACTCGCGATTGCTATGTTAAAAACTTGTGTGTTCGTGCCATGACTCTTGTATGGGACTTGAGGGCATTATGTCATCTTAATTAGTGTTAGAGTGATTATTACTCACTTTTTTCCCTGTCTTGTTTAACAGTTTTTCAGTTCAGTAGAACTGAACTAGGAAAAACGCTAGTCAAAATTCAAACAGTGTATAAAAATGGAGAAAGAAGTGTGCTGAATTTAAAATCACTTTGTGACTAGAAAATGGTATTTCAACATTATACTATTCTTCTTTCTACAGCAAAAGCATTCTTAATGTTTTTTTTTTAAATGTCAGAGCATTTTTGGAGTGAAGCTTATGCTCCAAATTTTTTAATCGCTTCAAATTGGTTTGGATCCTTTTGCACCATTTCCATGGTAACAGCAGGATATTTAGTACATAAGACCGTCTGAAATAATTTTATGTATTTTTTTCCTCTTTAAAATGTAGATAATTGCTATGCATGTCAAACTAATTATTAAGTGAAATCTTTGTATTTGCAGAAAGCCAAAAAATGTTCAAGAAGACGATGATGATGATGATGGCTTTTTTGGGCCTGCTCTTCCTCCTGGCTTTAAAAAACAGGATGATTCTCCAGGGAGGTAATTAAAATGGAGTTATAACCAGACACTTTTCCTTAAAACACAATTATTTTAGATAAAATATTTTGTGGCACTGTTACAGAACACTTCAATTCTGCACTTCAGACTCAGATTATTAGAATTGCTTCCTGCACATTCTGAGAACAGGAACAGCATCCCCTTGAAACAGATCACACGGCCCTCCTAGTCCTGGTTGGAAGGTTCGAAAGGAAAAAGGAATAATGTGAATTGTCTGAGTTGTGTTTTGAATGTCAAATTTCTTCCATTGCTTATGATAGGTCTCAGATCAGTGCAGAAAAAACACATTACAGGTACAAGGACTCATAGTTCTGTATTTCATTCTGGTTTGTGAGGGAACACGGCACTTAGCTTTTGCATGGTACAATACAATGCAGATCATTGTAACTGTCCCTTGCTGATGCATCAAGGATTACTTTTTAGTGTTTCCAGGTAGAAAACTAATCTGAACAGCCTAGCTTTCTAGAAAGCAAGCTGTCATGTTTAAGAAAGTAAGCTTTATTTATAGCCTCTATTAGGAAGCTTTCCATTTGATTGCATGCAATTATAAATTACTTCCCGAAAAATGTGATTTATGGATTTTCTATGCAGAACTTAGCCATATCTCACAGCCTTCTAGTCTTTACACCAATCTTTGCATTTCCTACTGTAATTTGAAATGATAGTCCATAGTGAAATTGGTACTTCCAAGGGGATACTTATTGATGAAAGGTACAAGATTGTCCCTTGATCACTATTATCTTCCTTAGAGCCATATGGAGCTGGTAGATAAAATAAATCAATACCTACCTGTCAGATATGAGTTTTCAGTACTAGGAAAGTGACTCAATCTGTTGTTGAGCTGTGTGTGTAGTATACCATCTCGAAGGAAATTTCAAAGTTTTTGGGTTGTTGGTTTTTTCTTTTTTTGTTCTTTGTAACAATTTTTATGGTTAGGAAAACAATAATTTATGTAACTAAGGTTATTTGGAAGTATCTTCTTCATCTCTTTGTTTATGCTTAACTGGAATCGACAAACTATTGTGGGTGTTATGCTCAGTGGGGTCATTTGGTGCTTTGATGGTCCAAAGAGTAACTAATATATTTTTTTTTTCTTACATTTCGTATGCACAATCTGTTATTTTAATTATAAAATTTAGAAAGCCACTAAAAATAATGTGATCTCTAATGAAGAAAAACAATGCTTGTAGCTTTTAATATCAGCAGACGTAGCTTTCTTGTTTTCCTAATGTTTGACGTGAATGCTTCTGCGGTGAAGAGTTACGTCAAAGTGTACAAAGGAAAAGAGGAAGAAATGGCAACTTATAGTTTGAAGGTTAGAGAGGTGAACAGTAACACAGGTCATTATGCATCCAATAATGTTAGTCTTTATGTTCACCCAACTTTTATTTCTACTTAGCACTTTGTTTCCAAAGTCGTGGATAATTTGCGCTGACACTGAGGGCAAGAGTCTGCCCAGTGTCTGTGAGTTGGAGAGATTAAAGCAGCAAAAGGCCTTTGCTGGGTTGTTTGGGTTTTTTTGTTCTAGCTTACCATACAACTGCTCCTGGCATGCACACAGAAAGCAGATTGAGCTGAGTGTGACTCTCTGAAAAGGTAGGAAAGGTGCAATGTGTGGGAAGAGCCTTGTCTGTCTGCCACCCCCATGCACCCGGCGGTCTCGTCGTGCGGATATGGAGCTGTGCGGGGTGCACACACGAGGCTGTTAACTCTCTCCCTGCTGTGTTGCCCCAGCTATCCGCCAGCTGACGATCTCGCCGTGACCAATGGAAACAAATGCAGGCTGTTTGTTTCAACATATGGACATACTGTTTGTTAGCTCTGTGTGGTACACTCATTCTCTTATAAAAGCTTTTGTTCTGTTGCACCTTTTCCAGAATTGTCCAAGTATAATATTCATTATTAGGAGCAGCTCATGTGTCAATTTGTAGTTTGTTAACACTCACTTGAATCATTGCAGCATGACATGTGTATATGAGCTGATTTTCTTCGGCTTTGGAGAGGATATTGCTGTTTATCAATGTTAGACAGAAGTGCAGCACTTGTAAATATTGCCGAAGTGTTCACGCATTGAGGTAAAGAGCAGAGGTTATCTTAGAAAATTTTAAGTTAAACATCAGAAAAATGCTGAAATGCCCACCTGCAAACATGCATTGGCAAGGACTCCAAGTCCAACAACTGGAAAGCATTCTTTGCCATACGTAAAATCCAATATATGTTAAATGAAAGCTTAATTAATTTGCAGTATGTTTGGGGTGTTATTTTGAATGCATATAGATAGGTACCGAAGTTGCCAACAGCAGCAAAATGTGTTTAACAGAGTTTCGTTTAGATTCACTTCATCTGTTCGGAGACCCTTTGGACACCCAGGAAACTGTCAAGAATCATGTTTGCTGTGCACTGCTGAAGAAAGATCCAAGCAACTGGGTTATTTATCTGTGGGGGAAAAAGGCATAGAAATTGAAATAATGGGAGAGATGAATATATGAACCATTTTTCTGTTCCTTGGAAGAGTCTTTGAGCTGTGACAGAAGCAAGGCAGAGTATTAGAGATCTGCTCTTTTTCACAAGTTGCACAGATACAGCCTACAAAATAGACATTCCTATGTATTTTATTAGAAAGCTTTTTAATAGTTTGGTTTAACTCTCTTTCCATGCAAAATAAAGGTACTTATATACTAAAATAAAATATTATTTTGGCTGTATCTGTATGGGTTTAAGTTCAATCTCTTTAAAGTATAGTGGGAAGTTAAAGTATGATTTTAACAAGAAAACAGTCAGAAGGGAGCAAAGGAAAAATAAAAATCGCTTTTTTTGCAGCAGCAGCTAGATGGGAGTGGAACTTCAGATTTAACCCAGACCTCTTGCCTAGGTTAGAAGCCTCACTAGTACCTCTGTCCTGGCCTGAGCTCACGTTTATTGCTTGTGTCTGTCTGTCTGTGGTTGGCTTTCTGGCAGGACTTTCTGCTTGTTATTTCCCCTCATCAGATTCTGACAATAATATCACTACAGCAGAGCTGTACTGATTAGATTATGTGGGATGTAGAAGACAACCATAATTAGCATAATTCAATTAATGTTGTGTTACATTTGATTGCCCTAAAGCTCAGAAACTGAAGATCATAATAAACAAAGTCTCTGGTGATACATTGTGAGGATACTGTCACTTGGATATTTCTTCAGGTGATAATTGTTTGGGTTTTTAATTAGCTTTTATTAGCTTTAAAGAATATGACAGTGGATTATTAAGAGGAACTTGTATACAAAAGTATTTTTGGTACTGCAAGCACAGTTTGTAGTATGCTTCAAACTGTTTTCACCATTAAAAAGAGAATCTTGCCTTTCTGTGTTCCTGGAGACAATTGGATTATGCTGCTTGCAGAGCTGCTATGTATAAACAAATCAGTGAAGTTACCTGGGATCACCAAACTTTTCTTCTCCTCTCATGCCCACTCCAAGGGAAAAATTAAAGTCAGAGCAGTTCACTCATTCTCTTTATTGAAGGGCAGTGAAACTGTGGTGCAAGGCAAGAATGAACAAAATTGGTTCTGTTGTTAGAGAAAGAGTAGTATGTATGTGATCATCTACCTTTCATTGCTCTTGAAGCTAGCGAAGGAAAAAATGGATTTTCTTGACCACGTGCTGCAACTTTCCCAGTTTTCTTGCATCCCAGCTGTCTGCAGAGGTCCCCCTAGAAAACAGAGAAAGACTCTTCTTATTCAGTTATTTCTATGGTGTGTGCATAGGGGGCACAGTTAGCATGGGGGGGAAGGATGATCACACTTCTCATCAACCTAAGATTTTTATTTTTATATTAATCTATTAGATTTTGTTCCAGGAGCAAATAGTGGAAGGTTATCATTTAATGTGCTGTCTGTGTTGGTTATGTTACTTTGGCTTTTGCCCCCCAACTAAAACCCAATATTTTGTCTTTTTTTATTTATTTTTTTTTCCCCCTCAAGGCCCATTATAGGTCCTGCATTACCACCTGGCTTTAGGAAACCTTCTCAGGACACTGACAACAGTAGATGTTCTATAGGACCATCTGCTTCATCAGAATTCCATACCCAGGTTTGTGAAAACATAAGCCTTTTGTTTTAGTACAAGCTATCTGAAATGCTTAAAGAAGTAGGAGCCTGAAAACATCTACTAGATTTACTTTTCAGCATGACAGTTTAATTTAAGACCAGAAAGTGTCTGGCATATTTTTGCCTGATTCAAAAACTGAAGCATAAATAAGCCTTAAAAAAGAAAAAGGCTGGTCTGGAGTGTTGTGATTTTGCTGTTAGACAGATGATGCACTCACTGAACACAAGAGATCTAGGCGTCTTAAACTGCAGTCACAGTAATTCCTCCTAATGTTTTTCCATTCTTTCCTTTGGTGTGACATCCTTCACAAGTGAACATCTTGGCAATGTTCACATTTTAGACATTAAAGAAGTAATGCAACCTGCCGGAATGAAAATACTTCCCCATAATTCAAGCTTTTGTTCCTTTGCTGATGGAGGAGCAAAATGGCAGAATATTTCACATATCTTCACCTCCTTTATTAGTGGATGTGTTAAATATGTTTATCCAAAAGGATGCAATCAAGAACGATGCTACAGTGTCACTGATTGTTTTTAATGGACAGCAAGGTGATACCTTTAACTGGGAGTAAGGCAGAGCAGGATAGTGACACTGGCACAGTGTTTTTGGACTGTTCTTCTCAGGTTAAGTAAAACTAGGTAGAAGTCCTATAGTCTAATCCCTAGCTGCAAAGTGATGCAAGTACTACTAAAGAAAATTTAGGAATAAGCCAGAAGTACAGGGAAGATTCAGCTCCCTGAACATGGGCCTCTAGTACCATCCTGAGGGATTTGAATTGGCGGCAGTGGGCTGGCAGACGGGGAGCAGCACCTCCGAGAAGCTGCATCCTTCTTGAGTGGCACCTCTTAAGCCAGGCAGGATACCCTAAGACATCAAAAATGGTGCTGGATACCAGTGATTAAGCGACTGAATCTCTCTCCTGTTATGATAAACTAAATATTAATTTCTTGTGAGTTGTTCTGTTTGTTTCTAAGGTACTTAGATTTTTTTAAGTTTAACTCCGAGACTATATGGGACATGCTAGGAAGGGAGGGAAAAGCTGCTCTGGAACTGCACTCTTTTTTATTAGTAGCTGTGAAGTATATAATTCTCCAGCCTCCTACAGTGAGCGTTGTCATAATCCTTCATGAAGAATGATTGTCTGACATTTTAAGATAGTCATCATCTTAAAACTCCAAATAACGATTAAGCAATTTATCATAATGACAGATCTCTTGAGGCAGGGATGTCAAAACTGGTCTGCTTGTATATTTTACAAACAAAAACATCTCTTTTCTCCTAAATAGATCTTCTAGCGTCAGCTTTGTTACAGCTATTACAGAACTTAGCTTATTTTATTTTTTCTCTTCCTAATAATACTCTGTTTTTTTCCCTTTGAATATGACATGTAATTTTTTTGTTTATTTTGTTTTAATTTATTTATTTTGTGTTTTAGTACATGTGTTCTTGTTCCCTGCCAACTCATCACTTTATATTGATTTTCCCTTCAAAATTGAAGGCAGCATGTTTTAATGTTTATTTAATTTCATCTTGTTTGAGGCAGGTGGTAATGGAGTGAATTGAGCTTAAGACTTAATGAGAAAGGAAATGAGATGCTCTTCTTTAATTAAAACTCAGTGTGGACTTTTTCTTACATCCTCACCTACTTTACAATACACTTCATTGCGACAGTCATATCTTTTTATATCTTACATATATATATATTTATATATCTTATATATTTTTTTATTTGTTTGTACACAGAAAGAGAGAAGTGTTTTACCACCTTGGTTTCTCAAGATGGTTATTCCTCTTCCCCACCAGCTCTTTTAAAAAAAATAGAGAGAATGCAGCCACCCCATTCTCTAGAAAGTTGAAGTAATATCACAGTAACAGATAATTAATGAAAGCTTGACTATGTAACTGTTTTTGAGAAAAATGATGAGACAAATTGGTGTTGCCACCTTGCATGGATGGTGTTTATAAATGAGCAGCTATTTCTAACCCTCCTCAGTCTTCCAGATCACAGAATCACAGAATAGCTGGGGTTGGAAGGGACCTCTGGAGATCATCCAGTCCAACCCACCTGCTAAAGCAGGTTCACCAGAGCAGATCACACAGGAATGTGTCCAGGTGGGTTTTGAATGTCTCCAGAGAGGGAGGCTCCACAGCCTCTCTGGGCAGCCTGTTCCTGTGCTCTGGCACCCTTCAAGTAAAGAAGTTTCTCCTCATATTCAGGTGGAACCTCCTGTGCTCCTGCCCCTCATCCTGTCGTTGGGCACCACTGAAAAGAGTCTGGTCCCATCCTCTTGACACCCGTCCTTCAGATCGGTTTCATGCAACAGGTCATACAGCCGTTGAATTTGCTGAGCCTCATCTTGTACCTTGTGTCCCACAGCCATACGTAGCCATGTCTCTTGCTGCCTGAAGCTTGGCTTCGCTGCTGTTCATACCTTTTCTGACTCCTGAAGGCAGATGGGGCCAACTGGCTTGGTCAGCTTGGAGCAGTGTCATTAAAGCACACCAGTTTCTGTATCAGATGGCACACAGAGGAATAAAGCGACTCACTTCACACTGGCTGCGTTCCCTAGCCCAAATCCCTCTACAGCAGCAGGTTGCTAGCTATGAGCAGCATGAAGTATTAGGCTTGAACTCAGTGTAGCAGTACACCTATCCTGCTCTACTCCTGTAACTCGTTCTCTGCTCCCCATGCTCACATTAGGTGATTCTTCTGGTGAGGCTCTCTACTTCCATCTTGTATTCTCCACTGGGTCACCTCTGCCTCAGGCGCCTTATTTTACCTAGAAGACTCCTGATACAGGTTTTCTACTGCTCATCGCTTTTGAGCCTTTATCTTCTCTCGTCATGTCATATCTTGGTTCTAGGATGTCCACCTGGTAACCGAAGTTTGGCATGGCAAAAACAAGCCATTCCCCCCCACACTTCTTTATCCTTCATTTGAAACTTCTTTGCCACCACCTTATATTCTCAGGTAATGCTCTGTGCTTCCTGAGTATCCAGCCTTGTCATCATCCTACTCCCATTGCTTTGTCCGACATACTTGGGCTGTACCTAAATCTTTTCATAGATATTGGGCACCTTAACTTGCATCCAGGGCACTGTGGTGTCACCATTTTCTGTCTAGTTCTTCCTCCATTTGCATCGGTGCTGTTTTAACTTGGAGTGACCTGTGAGCTTTCTGTATAACCCCTGGCATCCACAAAGATTCTTGTTAACATCTAATCCTTTTCAAATTCAGGTTTTTGAACCATTGTCCAAATAACTGCTTGGAATGTGATGTCAAAAGGGATTGAAGAAGCAAATGGCAGAACCAAGAGATGAGAGGGGCAGATACTGAACACCCAGGGGTGTAGTAGCACGTGTGCCACTGTACCTGAGCTTGCATGTTAATCCTTCTAGCATCCTTACAGAATCCGAGCTCAAGACAGTTCTCCTTGCAATGGAAAATTGCAATCCTTATTAGGGAGATGACTCCAAATGTTGCTGGTAATGGCAAAGCCCGAAGTATCGAAGATGTGCACTTGTGTGTTTCAGATTTACCTCTGGCCACAGAGGCCATGTGGCTGCATGTAGAGCAATGTAAAGTAGCAGGACTCCGCTTGTTGCCACCGTGTTTACCAGCAGTTTTGCCTCAGACAAGAGGTTGTGCTTTTGGAAACATGTTGATTTAAGTATCCATGTTAAAATGCAAGAAAGGTCTAATCTGGAGTATTAATTCAGGTTTTTGTTGTCTGACTGGCAGATGTGTTGTGTTAGGTTTATGTGCTCTTCTAGACAAAACCATCCTAATCCTATGAAGCTCAAGTGTTTCTTGGTGGTCTTAGCACTGTGGTAGAGTTAAATGTGTTCTGGCTTTTTTTTTTGGAAGGTAACAGATAGTAGTGAGGAAGAAGACAATCTTATAGGCCCAATGCCTGCAAAAGGACCAGTGGAGTCTGATGTGGCTAAAGAATTTGAACGAAGAGCTCAGAAAATGAAGGAAAAACTTACTTCAGCAGACAGTGTAAGCTGAATTTTTAAATTTCTGGTACTTTATTGTTGGAGTGTATTTGTGTTTTTCTTTGCCTGTTTCTGTGTGAACCCAATTGCCATTCTGCTCAGGATGCTGAGTGTTTGCAACTATTAAGACAAAGAAAAATCCGTGATTTCTGCTGGAAGCTAAGAGATTGAGACAGCAATTTTTGATTATGCTTTTTTTACTCTTCCCATTCTTTTCTAAAGAATGAACCCAAGCAAGTTACCAGGGAATCATGGATGACAGAACTTCCACCTGAATTGAAAAGCTTTGGATTTGGCCCAAGAACATTCAAGAGAAGAGCTGATGACAAATCAGGTGATAGATCTATTTGGACAGATACTCCAGCTGACAGAGAGAGAAAAGCCAAGGTGAGCATTTATTCATTCATATACACCTGCAGGCAGTATGTATGTTGTTGATGTTCTGTGAAAACAAAGATACTCTGAGCTGTTCAATGAAATTTTTTCCCCAGATTTTTCTTTGTTTTCAACACTTACTAATTCGGGCTAAGGCATAGAAATAATGATTTTAAGTAACATTAATATTAACTTATTCCCTCTCCCTTCTGCAGGACTCAGGTACTTTTTTTCAGCTCATTGAATTTCCAGTTCCAGTGTATGTCCATTTTTTTCTGTCATTAAGTTGAGCAAAAAATATCTGGTGGCCTCTATTGTGGCCTCTACCCTTCAGATTTAATTAAAGTCAATATTGATTTCCTTGCTTTTCACTTCAGACTTTCTGATTACTATAGCATGTGATTTGCTTCTACTCATTAGGAAAGAGAAGAGGCAAGAAAGTCAACCAGTAAGGACAATGAAGAAACTGTATTATCTGGGAGAGACAAGAGATTTGTTGAGCAGGTGACTTCATACAATGTAAGTGTAATAGCAAACTACTTCCTCCTCCTGTATATCCTTTAATTCTACACTCTTCTGGTTTTCATTTCTAGTGCAGCTGGTTTCCATGGTGATGCCACCACAGTCTTCCCTTTTAGTGCCCACTGCAGTCCTACTGCTGTTTAAGTCATTAGAACATTTGCCACTGACTTGAGCAAAAGTGGGATTGGGTCCTCAAGCTGAAAACAATGTGACATAATTGGGGTTTTTGTGCATTGTCTTGGTTTTAGGTGGTGTTTTCCTTAAATCATCCTCAGGTCAGGGTATGGGTGCTGGAACTAGGCACCCTTAATTCAAGTATTAGTTTGCTTCCCTGAATTACCAACATCCCAAGAACGAAACAGTAGTAAAAGCTTAACTTTTAGTACAAAATATGTATTAACCCAAAAGAAGTTTGATGGGCTAGGCAGATCAGTGCATTAATTACAGTATGTAATTAGTTATGTTAGCCGCTCATTACAACAGCATTAGTACTTGAAGTTTTCCTCAGTCTCTGCAGAAGCAGATAATTTTCACAGACAGATGTTGATTCCGAGAAATCCGAAGTCCAGGTCGAATTCCTTCGCACTTTTTTTGTCTGCCAGCCCTGTCCACCAGAGCACACGGGCTGTCACCTGCCTTATAGTTGTTCATTCCCGTTCTTCCCTGATTTATGGTCTGAAGTCTTACGGAA
The DNA here is from genome assembly GCF_036013475.1 of Columba livia. Taxonomy (NCBI): domain Eukaryota; kingdom Metazoa; phylum Chordata; class Aves; order Columbiformes; family Columbidae; genus Columba; species Columba livia. The sequence continues at coordinate 32,637,866 of NC_088602.1, read as the reverse complement.
GGCAATTTGGTCTCTCGAGAGTATAATTAACTTGAGAATTGCAGTCTTGGCTTATATTACATGATTGAAGTTTATCTGGCACTTTGAATAATTTATTGGTACTTCATTAAATCACGTGTCCATCTTGACTTAGAGGCTTGCAAATCCAGAGCTATTAGCATGCTGTCTTAAATTTCTTCTGCATTGTCTGTTTCTACTGTCATTATGAATATAGTAGAATAATTTTCAGGTAAAACTATGGGGTTTGGTCTGGACCATTGCCAGAATACAACAGGCTTTTACTGTTTCAAAGGTTAATAGCGTTCTGTCAAAAAAAAATTGAAGGCAGCATCTTGCTTAAGAACAGTGTTTCTTGGATTGTTTTGTTGGGGTCTTTAAGATCAACTCTTTTCTGATTTTTAGGTGGTTGGTTTTTTTCCTCTATTCTTTCCTATTTTTTTCTCCACTGACCTTTATCAAGGCTACTTTCATAGAACACAAGCTTTAATTCTTAAGCTTGTTTCTTACAGTTAATGATTTCAGTGCTGATACCATATACATTCTCTGGTGCAATTCTATCAATGCTGACACAGTTACGCCATGAATAAGTATTGCCCATTTTCTGTTTTCCATTATAATAATTCCTTATGCCATGTATGAATAATTATTTGTATGTGTGAAGAAGTAAGTGTTTGCACAGGGAGTGAAGGAAAATGAACCTTTAGAATAAAGATCTTGTGTTCCTAGACATGAAAAAATAAAGCTGCTCATCTTTTGCTCTTTCTGATGAGAGAATTAGTTTGGACTGATCTCTTGGCTGGTTTGTAATGTTTTGAGAGTCTGAAAAATTGACTGCTTAGGGGTACAAATACACTTTACCTGATTAAAGCAGGAACCACATAGTCTTGTGAGAACTAATCCTGCTCTTGGGTGAAATCTGAAAAAGTTTTATGTTGTATTTAGAATGGATCATGCTCTTCAATAAATAAAACTAAAGCCCTGAACTTGGCAAAACACGTGCTGTAGCTCAAACCTGTGACTTTGTCCTATGGGCTTGCAGTGGATGATTCAAATACTTGAAAGTTAAGAGCGCACATTAAAAACACAATAGTGCCTGAGGGTAAGATCGAAAGGGTATCTATTAATAATAGCTTGTTCCTGGGTATCTATTAATAATAGACATTAATAATAGCTTGTTCCTGTCCCTAGCAGTGACCAAAACTAGATGCTTAGGAGAAGTGTGTAAGAAACTGGGCCTATACTTTGGAATACTGACATGTTGTCTTCATTTGTCTCTGCTAATAATGGCAGAGCAGCTTTTATATTCCTTTTGTGTTATTTTTTTAATTTATCTCCACTGTCTGTGGAGATTCAACAACATTATAGGTATCTTTAACATCAGTGAGATATTAATGTTTTATTTATTATGAACAATATTACACATGCTTTCTGCCCTGCGTATGTGAAATTGTGATTCTGTTTTCCAGTTACTGACCCGTCTTGCTTTTCTGGAATTTTTAGCCTTCCTAATTCCAATCTCCCCTTTTGGATTTTCTGTACTTTGTTGATATTTTGTAATACTTCATTTCCTCTTCCTTCTTCCCATTTTTCCAGGAGTCAAGGAGGTCAGAATCTCTCATGGACATCCATCAGAAAAAGCTAAAGAGCAAAACATCTGAAGAAAAGAACAAACCTCAAGAAAGAAGGCCGTTTGATCGAGACCAGGATCTCAAAGTCAATCGGTTTGACGAAGCACAAAAGAAAGCTCTCTTAAGAAAATCCAGAGATCTGAATACTAAATTTGAGCACAGTAAAGGCAACATGTTTTTATAACATAAAAGCGTGAAGCTTTTTTGAATACTTAATTTTTTAAGTATTTTTCTGTAAATATTTGTATGCAAAATAAATATCCTGATGTTTAACTATTTTTCCTTGTCTGTAAATAGTGTTAGGGACAATCCTCCTTACTAAAACTAAACTGGTAAAGGAAAGTCCTGATTTAAAAAAAGATAATGTTGTAAATTTGTGACTCTAAAACGTTGTGGGTTTTTTTTTTTGTTAGCACATGAATAATTAATTAAAATAGGTATTATTTTAAGGAGCTCTGGATTTGGTCTTGCAATGGAGTTGGTGGTTTCCCCCTTTCTCCCCCATCCTTAAGGTTCTCTTGCTGAGCCTGACCTGAGGGCCAAGGAAAAATCCCCTTTGGGCTCCTGGGCAGGATGCTGCTTGACTGCAGTTCCTGCTGGGGAGTATAAACTCAAATGGCAGCTTTTTATGTCTGCCCAGTGCTTTTATTTCTATGATACTGTGTCTGTACGTAAATACAGGTTTATATGTATGCAATATAATTTCTGTATGATAGCAGGAAGAACGAGTGGTAGCAGAAGTAATAAAACCTCAAGATTTGCAGATTTAATTATAAAATGGTAGCATACAAGAAGGGAAAATCTAATTTTGAGCTTCAATTTGCAGGGCTTATCATCAGAAAATCCATCTTCTTTAAGCCAATACAGTGTGAAAACCAAAGCAAAGTTAAGCTTATTTTGTCAGTTAATTTGCAGAGCAAAACAGCTCATTGGTATCAAAAAGGAAACAAATCTGACACTTAAAAAAAATCTACATCCATGCTTAGAGCTCTTTCGCTCTTCTATCTGTGTGCAGAGAAGCTGAAGGGAGAGTTGTGTTACTTATTTAAAATTAGCCTTGTACTTTCATCCTTTTTCTCTCAAGTGATGTTTGGGATCCTTTTTAAGGAGGTACTGAAAGAACCTATATATGAAAACAACTTTATACATGAGATGCTGGCAACTTATTTGAAGTGTGAAACATTTTGTATATTAAATACCATGGCATTCACTGTAATTTGAAAAAAGCTTCTGTGACAGACGGTCTCTGGGTTGGTTCATGTTAAAGGAGCCATGACCCAACAAGCCCCAGAAACAAACGGCTAAAAACTTGCTCTTGTTTCATTGCACGTGTGCATGAGGCCAAGGCACGGCCTCCCCATACTAAGAAGTCCTGGAGAAATCTAAGTGTTGCAAATGAAATGCTGGCGTACAATAAATTTAGGTACTGCCTTTTTTCTTTTAGTAGACAATTCATTTTGCCTTCTGAAAAATCTGTTACCTTCAGGAGCAAGAGGGACTAGTTTTATGTTGTGTTTGGGTTTTCTTTAATCAGTTTTGAGTTTCTGAGTCTTTTTGTTTTGAGGCGAGATAAACAAGGTCCGTTTATTTTTCCTTCCCTAGCACAGACTTCTAGTGCCTGGTGCTTTTTTTGCCTCAGCGAGCGAGGCCTCACCAGGTTTCTTCCTTCTGAGTTGTCTCCTTTCCCTTTTTTGAGGATCTCCTCTGCAGCTGCGTGTTAAATTACATTTTCTGAATTACTAAAGAGATGTTGATTTCTTACTGGGGAAAGGCAGTATTTGGAATATTTGGGTGTTTTGGGTTTTTTTAAGGCAACTATAGCAATGACAGTGCAAGCATTGCGTGAGTAGCTAAATCGCCATGGTTGACAAAAAATGAACCTCATGTCCACTTTTTGGAAACCTTGCTGCCTTGAGAAATCAGTTTATTATCAGGTGTTGCCTTATGCTGTAGGAGCCGTTCTTGTGAGTGCGTTGTGTAGTCCCCACTCATGCAGACGTGTCTGTAGCAGGGACAAGGGCTGCTTCTATTAAGATTTTATCGTTATTATGCACTTTGTTTTCATTTTTGTCTTTCGATCCCTCCTCCTCCAACCTGAAGACCAGTCACAAGATGTGGCAGATGGCCAGATGTTGCCATCCAGCTGTATCCCTGCTGTTTGCTTGCCACCCTCTCTGGCCCCATCCCAGTCTCCTGCCCTCTCCAAGCATGTGTTTGAGCGAGGATCCATGGAGTTGCCCAAGAGGAAAGGTCTTGTAATGGGAGCATGGGCAGCCCCTTCGTGGTCCCACAGCGGTATGTTACACCTCTGCAAGTGGGACATGTGGGCCTAATTAGCAAAGCCTTGATGGGAGTTGGGAAAGTGTTTTCTCTTATCTGCTTAATATTTTTTTTCCACTCTGAAGCAGCTTCTCAAAGACTCAATGTAATCCATGTTATGAACTTGAGATGAGAGGAAAGGGGAATTGCTGAGAGTTCAAATTAAACTTTCCATTGCTTTGTGAAAACGGAATGAACTTTTGAATTGCATTAATACACAAACCAATCTCTTACCAATGGCAAACTGTTCCCTTGAACAGCCATTACAACAAGCAGTAACTCAGTAAATTATAATATGAGCTCTGTAAGCTTTTGTGGGAAAAGATGAGCTGTCCTCTACAATTTGGACAAGCTGTAAAGCATTTCTGCAGAAATGCTAGCGAGTGATTTTTTTCAGAATCTCATTTGAAAAACCAGAATTTATTTCACAGAAAATCCTTGCCGTAATTACTATGTAACGTTTCTGGTAACCAGCTCCCAGTGCAGATTGAATGGATTCTATTGCTGTTCTGCACTGCCAGCCTGCACCGCAGCGTAACAACTTGAGGCACATCGGGAAACTCTGTCTTGTAAAAATATGTCAGGGAAGTTTTCCTGGATGTGAAAAGCCTATCAGCCTAGATTTTTAAGTGCTTGCCTTTGTTTTGTGCTGGCGTAGACATCCTTTATTAATACTGATGTTAAAAATTTCTGCACAAGAGTAGGGTCCCCTCCTTCTAAAATGTCAAATAGGTGTGGAATTCATAGTGGAATCGATCAAGGCTTTCGTGGTGGGCATAAACTGGATATTTAAGATGTATTTTAAGGAGTATTAAAAGTTAATAACAAAAAAAAAACCCACCCCGTTGAGTCTGCTGTTGCCAAGTAACCATTAAAAGCAATAAAGACATTTCAAGAAAACTTGCTGATTTCTATGCATATATCTTCAGGACAGAATACTGAGCTACCATGGCGTTTGATCTGCAAAATTTTGTCAGATTATTGGATAGCAATACTGTCACCTGAGGAAAATCTCTGCTCTTCTGATTTTAACACCTATTTATGGAGAATTACTTTTCACTTATTGCTATTACAGCCAGTGGATGCACTGGGCATGTTGGCTTTTCTGGATGAAGTGCATTTCCCAAAAATGAACAGCAATAGAAATGCATTTTATTTAGGGCTTTGATGGTGTCATATTGATAGCATAAAAGTAGCATTGCTGAAATAGCTTTCTTCTCAAAAGAAACACTGAGATGAAACATTGATATGTTTCTGTCCAGTAGGAAAGGCTTTTTTTTCCACGTAAGTTTCAAAATGCTCCAGACGGCTTCAGGAGTCCAGGGGCTACTCCTGCTTGGGGACTTGTTTCTGAAATGTAAACGTTATTTCTGTCCTGCCAATTGTAATTTGTATGTTGATTTAAGAGTAATATAGCATTAAAAAAATTAAAAATCAGAATCTGTGAAAACTATCTGTATGTGCATCCTTAACTTCAGCCACGCCACCTGCATAGAGCGCATAGAGTTTCTCATTGCAGGATTGCCTAATTCTCAAATAAAATGCATTGTGATTTTTTATCCTTATGAATTGTGTGCAGTGTTTTATATGCCGGGATTAAAAAAAAACAAACAAACAAACAAAAAGAAGTTATGCAATGTCTTTCAGCCAACAGCTTTATATTTTTCTCATGCACGCACTAATGAAGATGGTGTCTCGTTACCTGAGGTCAGTGAGGAACGCAAGTGCAGGCCCCCATTGTTATGTGAAATGCATCTTCCCGCTCTGGCAGCCTAATGGGAAGTGGTGATCCTCAACCATAACCCACCCTAATGTGGCATTTCTGTTCTTTTCAATCATGTAACCTCATCTGGGTGTTCCTGCTCCGGCAGGGGGATTGGACTGGATGATCTTTCAAGGTCCCTTCCAATCCCTGACATTCTGTGATGACGTGAAGACTGAGGTATTACTCGTGCAGCAGCCACTTGTGGGTAATAAATCCCATTGTTCTTCATAATTCTACACATTTTGAATCACCGTGGCAAATCAAGCCTTTTTTTGGGGAAAATAAATAAATAAATAAATAAAGATATTTTAGAATGGGAACTTTAAGGTCTCTAGGAGACAGCAGCTCAGACTGTTTGTCACTTCAGCAGGAACAGCTGCAGCTGTGACTTCTTCCAAATAAGCAATCCAAACATAAATATTCAAAAGCAATTCTCATAAGCAGACTTCAGAGGGGAGAAAAAAAATTAAAAGAAGTGGGTGGCCCAGGCTCTCAACTGTCTAACATTGCCATGGCTTGCTCCCCTTCATGGGGTTGTAACCACTTGTGCTTGCACATGTACGCCTGCCTGACCAGGAGTTTGACAACTTCCCAGTCTTTGGGCAAATTATATCTTTCTTCTGTCTTTTCCCAACTGTCTCTCTTGAGGAGCCTTGCTTCCCTTCATATGTAAATACCTGAGCTGCTACTAAACGCTTGATGTCCATCAACAAATCATTTTTTATAAGTCTTAATTTTTGTGAGCCCTGGAAGAGCCACTGCAGCTCTTCCCATCACTCCTCCTGGTGAGCTGGCTCTAAGAACCAGCCAACAGCAGAGTTTTATGGCTACTCTTGTTTCCCAGGATCCGTCCTTAGGTCTTGTTGGGTTGCCACCCATCACTATCTGGAAGGAATTTTCCTGAGCCCAGCCATGACAGGGAGTGGACAAGTTTTGAGTTATTACATTGGCCTTGGCTCATGGAAGACAAGACCCTCTGCTCACTGGACCTTGATAGCGGGGTTTATGGTAGAGCAGCAGAGCTGTGACACCACCCTGAAGCTAGCAGCTGGCCTGGTTAAGTCTCTCAAGCCAACCTTTGGTTCAAATACAAGAAATCCGTGAGCAGGAGAGCCCCACAGGTACTTGTCCACCTTCCTTAGCCTGAGCAGCAGCACTGTTGCTCTGCAGGACCCATCTCTGCATTAGCCATGTCCCTCCCAACCTCTGGTCCTGGAGGTGTTCAAACGACACATAGATGAGGCTCTTATGGACACAGTTTAGTGCTAGATTTAGGTTATGGTTGAACTCAATGATCTTAAGGGTCTCTTACAAGCAAAATGATTCTATGAGTCCATGTTTATAGACCTCAGGGAGGCTGGGCATGGCTGAACTCAGCACTGCCTAACAGCCACAGAGCTGCAGCCCTGGAAGCGGTGTTCTTCTAGGCATCTATTTGTTATTAAGAGGCACACCCTTGGAAAATGAAGAGGTTTTCTTTTTTCTACACACACACACATATATACATATTTAAAAGCTCCTGTAACCTACTTGCTCCCTTCTGGCAAGAAAATGCTTGTGAGGGTTTGACACGACTCCCAGTATGACAACGCGGGCTGCGGTGCCAGGCCTCAGCTAAAGCTAAAAAGGCTGTTGCAGAACATAAAAATTGTGATTGTAATTCTCCTCAGACCAGCCTCTAAATGAAGTGACAGCCTTCAGGACCACATTTGGGCTGCAGCTGCTCCAGACCTGCTGCTATTCACAATACTAAATAATGATGCCCAACATTTTCTGTTTCACTATAACATATATGGTATATTCCATGGAATATACACAGCCCTAATACCCCACAAAATTTAAAACTTCCGTAAAAGGTTGCTCTAGGTAAGTAAATAATTTCCTTGTTTTCCCTTCTCTGAAATTTGGTCTGAAACTTATTTTACATGAGTCTCTAAGACTGTTTTGTAATGTCTTGTTAAGCCTGTCTTTTGTGCAACTTCTTGTAGAACTTCGCAATGCACTTTCAACATCATCTCCAGTGGTAGAGTATGGAAGGTAGGTAGAACTTTTTTGGGTGGTATTTTGCAGCAACTAAAACTATCATATTGTTCCTAAAATGGGAAGATGATATATGAAGAATGTCCTGTGTCCTGTACTACTGTGAAATTGTTCATTACACATAAAGCAGAAGGAAATAGAGAATCAAGGGTGGCCACCCCTCTGTTCCTCAGCAGCAGAGCTCCTGGCAGCCTAGTAGACTCTTTGCTCCTGAGCCTTGTGAAAGTCCCATGTGGTAACACCCCCTCCTGGTTCACTCCTTCCATTAATATTACCTCCTACTGATGGCTGATCTTTATGAGGGAAAAATCATGGCCTTCTTGGGTCTCTGTTTGAAATCTGGAGACCTGTAATCCAGGTATTTTGTGTTAAATCTCTGTCCTTCATTGGGCACTCAAGATCCCAGAGCAAGAAAAGTTTAAGACCTTTGAAAGGAAAGAAATCTCATCTATAGAGCTCTGACGAATTTAAAGGTTGTTGGGGATTTCTGCAAAGCTTCATATCTGTCCTGCTGTGCTGACAGTTGATTCTTCTGAGCTTGGCAAGGGCCACTGGATCCACTCCACCTGGCACAGGCTCATCTGACCATGCCAAATGCAGGAGGCCTGGAGGGCGTTTACACTGAGGCTGTGGAAGACTAACAACCCTCTCCACTGCTTGGGGGTTTGCTTTTTTCTGTTCAGTGGCTTTGTACCTCTCCTGTAAAGGGCAATGAAGGTTTTGCCTTATCTAAAAGGATGTGTGTGCTGTGTGAAAGCAGGCAAGCCCACCTCCCACCACAGCTTCCCAGTACAGCCACCCCTCGGTGTCCAGTGCCCCCAGACCACCAGGAGATGGTAAGTCAAAGTGGTCAGTTCCCATCTGCAGAGAAAAGGCATGATGGAAAAACAGCAACTTTAGAAAAAGGAGACAGGCCAGCTTCTGACATGCACAAAGCCCACAGCCTGGGGGGAGCTGTCTAAACCATCAAGGGCTTGCTGCAGTTTCCAAGGTAACTTCCATCTTCTGAGACCCAGGTGGGGCTCAGCCTTTATGAGCACATGGGCAGAATACAGATAGTGGGTCTGAGCTGGAAAACGAAATGCACACGAGATGCCATGTGTTACCCCAGCTGCCCTGCTACCGGCTGCTCGCCTTCCACATCTGCCCACCAAGGCAAAATGCCAGGAATGAGGAATTCGGCCACCACAGCTGAACCTTCATGACTCACTGCCAGAAGGAAGTCAGGTAATTCAAAATTACTGCAGGTGGCTTTCCAGCTGGGGTCATGAGGTGAGAGCCCAGAGATCCTGCTAATGCACAGCTCCTTGGTGCCCACACCACACAGTGCAGCACAGTTTGGCTCTGGCCTTCCCTGCATGCTCACCTGAGAGCATCTATGAGTCCATGAGCCTGGCATTGGCACCATCTGGGCTCAGCTGCTGCCTCAAGGCTTTCCTCAGGTCTTCTGAAGAAGTAAAGGAGTCCAGGCTTCCCAAACTTCATCTCCATGGCAACCATGGGGGAGGTGGGCTGCTGTCACAAGAGAACTGGGCAGCTATTCATGCACCGGGTCACACAAGTCAGGTGCTGTTCATCTCTGCAAAAGCCACTGGGTTTTAATTGCCTCATCAAAATCAGCACAAGAGAGGAAAACGAGCAGTGAGAGGATGCACTCATAGTCACAAACTGAACGAATACTTCAGTTCTTTGATGTACACGTTATTGCCCACAAAAGGAAAGGGTTTCCAAGAGCAAAGAAACCAAGGCCATTGCCAAGGACTTCATAGGGTTCTTCCCCTCACTATTGTGCTGTGCACAGGCAGGGAGAACACCACAAAACCACCAGCTTCCCACAGAGCTCAAAGATGCCCAGCCAAGTCACAGCACTTCAGCTGCCCCTTGTCCAGTGTCTTCTCTCCATTACCTTCACACAACAACAGCTGCCCAGGCAGGGAGAGAGACTCAAGCGCCAGGCTGAGCCTGTTCAGGCACAAGCCAGTGCAAGACCACCACTGCAGTGCTCAGGGTTACGGGTGATGTTCTTGAGGAGGCTTCTGCACAGTACTGATGCTCTGGCAGGAACCAGTGCATGGCCAGGAACCATAAGGGGACCTCGCAATGACACCTCCTGGAAAAGTCTGAAAAACTTGCCATTAAGAGGCCCACCTTTTCAGGTATTAGCAGCTTTTCTGAAATATTAGAATCACAGAATCATAGAATGTCCTGAGTTGGAAGGGACCCACAAGCATCATTGACTCCAACCCCTGTCCCTGCATAGGACAGCCCCAAAATTCACACCATGTGTCTGAGGGCATTGTCCACTTGCTTCCAATTCTACCAGCTGGCATTACCTACCTGAGGTGTGTGCTCTGATCCACTCACAAGACTTCATATCACTTTTCTTTTTCAAGTATTTCAAAGCATAAACTCTGGTAGCACTGTCAATATTGAAGAGTTTCTAGCTCTGTTGCTGAGAAGCTCTGGAGAAGCACATTTGGGAGTCCCGTTAGTGCCAGGAAGATTTTATTTTTTAACAAATCTACTCTGTTCTGTAAGCCTTGGACCCTCTCAGGTCCCACATGCTGAGGAGAGACTAGCTGGAACTTGAAGAGCAGCTCCCTACTCTGGCAATGCTGTACCCCCCCCAGGCAAGGGGGCTGGCTGAGATCTACCCCCTAGGCAGGCAGGAGCTGCAGTAATGCCAGGCTGAGCATACTGGTGAACCTGGAGCCTGTCCACCCCATGGGACTAGTCTTTGCCCTGTCTGTGGCTGGGCTGGCCCGCAGGAGCCTCATGGCCTGTTCTCTGCAAGGACGTGGAGAGATGTGCTTCGCCTTGCCCATTTCTGGGATGAAATAATGTCTTATCATCAGCTGAGGCAAACAGTGTTGAACCTTGCTCATCAAGGGTGGAAGGAGATGTCTGGCCACCAGTTGGTGGTGATTCTTCACTAGCACTGGGAGATTGGCATAGCCCAACAGACTGATGCCTCCTAAGACCTGGACCTCAGGCTTCCTCCTTTGACTCCTCCTGTATCCCTGCTGTCCTAAGGAGGAAACACTGCTCAACAGTGGACTTGGAACCCCTTGATGGGATTTAGGCACACAGAAAAGACAGGGATCCCCACCAGCATCCAAATATCAACAGTGAGTGAGACGAGTCACGATGCAGGCAGCTGAGGCATCATCCTATTTTGACTGCTGCACACCCCTAAATTAGCAGCAGATCATTTTTTCATTGCAAAGTAACATTAAAAACTCTTCACAGGGAAGAATTCTTGGTTTAGCAGCTAAGCTGAGACAGTGAAGATCTGCCAAATGCTTGGGAGTTTGAAATGCAATAGGCACAACTTTGCAAAGGCAAAAGAAAGCTTTTTTCTCAGCCTGTCAAAAGATACAATCTTCAGCTCTTCATAAAAGTCAGCTGGAGTGCTCCCAACAGGCAGCATGTCTTACAGGGCAGTCATTCCACCTCAGATCTCCCAGTCTTGATTCTCAAAGAAAATCTACAAAACCTTCCCTAGGTAAATCTGGAAAAGGTATCTCATCACTTTTCTGAATATTAACGTTTTAGAGCATGTTATCATCCTCCTCTTTTCACCATTCCCACTAATCTCTCAGTGCTCTACATTGTGCTTCTATTATTCCACAAATTACTTGCCTCTCTCTTCCTCTTAGGAGATAACTAGCAATACCCTCTTTATATTCCACAGGTGCTGTCAGATGTCTAGCTCAGGCACAGGTCTAATTAAACCCAGAACCATTGTTCCCCATGTGCAGTTAGGTTTGACATTCACTGTGTCTTTCCTGAGGAGCGTGTGTGCCCCAAAGCTTATCAGCTTTCTCCAGCTATATTACCTGCCTTCATAAAAGCTATTACACATACCTAAAAATCTTTATCTTTAAACCTTTGGCTCTAACAATACTGCCACGCCAAAAGGCTGCATACACTGGAAAGAGGAGCAGCAGCATGCAATTGGGTCTGGTTTATAAACAAATGAGGTATTAGCACTATGACATGACTCACAGTAGATCTTAAAACCTGTTTCGTATGACACAGTGGGGTTTGAGCACTAGTTTAAATTCAGTGTTCATCTTTGACTAGACATGCTGATCCATGGCTAGAAGCCCCAGTGCAGCTCATCCTCTGCCTCCCTCCTTCAGACCCTGTCTGGATTCACCTCTTTCTTTTGGAGACTCCTCTCTGGACGTGAAGCAGCCCCTTCACTGAGTCTCAGTTTCCCATCTGTATAATAAGGGGGTAATTGTCTCCTTCAGCCCTAGGAGGACAGGTTAAGGTTTAGCCACTTCAGCCTGCTGTCACCCCCACTGCTACTGCTTATCCATCGCTGTAGGTGTTTGCTCCTGACCGTGGCCAGTCTCTCTCCAGGGAGCCACCAGCACTGCTCTCCTCCAGGGCTTTGTACAGCTTCTGACTGTCAAATTACTGCATGAGCAGACAGTATGTCCTACTAATGCCTCCTGGGGCACCTGCATAATATCTCTATTGTGTGTCTCAATAGTAGGAGCTGAACCTCTTTTCCTTCTCCTTGAAGCCAGGTGTCCTCACTGGGAGCTTCTGAAAGTCACTTACCCAGTGTCTGGAAGCCTTCACATGCTATGGCAGCAGCTATCAGAGAAGATCCCATAGAGAAGAGGCATTGCTGGTGGAAGGCAGCGTGTGGGGCAGAGGGTCTGGGACTCCCCACAGTGTGGGCTAAGCTAACACTGCAGCAATGCCCCCACAGGAAGCACTGACCACAGTCTGGGCTGGACAGAAGAGCAAGGAGCTCTGTGACCGGTGGGTACCCAGCCTGCAGGGTGAACTACAGAAGGACCATCACCACAGTATGTATTTAGCCCATTCAGAGGACCAACAGAGGAGGCGAACCTTGATTGTGACCAAATGTTTAATAAAACATGGACACGAGCTGAGGCTTTTCTCAAGCCTAGAGTATTTTTAGCATCTCCTTCCTCAGGTTGCTTCTCCAAGTGTCTAGTAACACTTGGGTTACACTGCTTTCTCTCATGGAGTCTCTAGCAGGATCTCTTTCCTCAACTGGACCTCCAATTTCCATTGAGGTGTGAGATTTGGTTGAAACTAGTGGATGGTTTCCAATGCTGGAAGGGGACAACTGTCAAGCAGCCATACACCTACTCAGACAGCATGACCACACGGGCCTCCTTCCCATAGGAAAACAAGCTGTGCAATCATGATGTTCAAGGCTCTGTTATAACACAGAAACATACATGTACAGAAGTCATGCTGTGTAGGCAGCCTGAATTTTGGCCTCTCTTAACCTTTGGCCACTTGTCTTTGCAATTTTCATTACTTTTTCAAGACAGCATTTTTATACGCAATAGAGTACTTTGTGCACTGGTACAATGTTAACTTCCACGGAGTGTGTTTAGGTGGAGGAAGATGCCTTTTCATTTTGTGTTGCTTTTCACTTCTTTTTTTTTACATTCTTCCCACACACACCCTCCCCCACTAAGGGCAGATACACAAACACTTGCAGAAGTACGCAGAGGATCAGCAATGCAAAAGCCATCCATGTCTTTGTCCCCATGCCACAGATGACGGGAGGCCGATGAGTCTGGTCCTCAAGCCTTGTGCAGACCAGCTTGTTGAACTTGACAGCACCACTTGTGTGCAGAGAGATGAGTCACGGAGAGCGGAGGTTGTGGGATCTGCCCCTAGTTGTGGAGCTGCTTTCTTTGTAGCAAATATTAGCCATTCAAACAACACTCATATTTCTATTTTGGGTCACTGTTTACAAGTGCAGACTAACAACAGTGAAAGAACGGGAATCTGCTACCAGTCAGAGCTCTCCTGGCACTCTCCAAAGCATATTACAGGAGCTACATTTCTGGTGAGGGTCAGAATGGACAGTTGCTATAAATATATTAAAAATATGTTGTTAGCTGACAGAGATTTCACATTTCCTAAGAGGAAGGTGAATATCTGGCACTTTCCTTAGCAGATTAGAGGAGTAATTATTAGTGCGGATACTTAGACACTGACTCTTGACAGATTGCCAATGATATTTTCGACTGGTGAAGTATGACAATGTTTTCAAAATACCAGCAAATTTTCTAGTGAAGAGCTGCACAATTTTGAGTGCTTAACTGAAGCACCTCTGAATGGCAGTCAGGAATAATTTGCACCATCACTCAGCAGATGGAATGGATAGTTTAATATCCGTGCCTTTTGTTATGCACAGACATGTCAGATAAGTATATATCTGGCCCAAAGGAAATTGCTACCTATTCTTCTTACACGTGCTTCTCTCTGTGTGAATTCACCTGCTACTACATCAGCCACTTCAAAGTCCCTCATCAAAACTGTAATTGCAGTTCAATCAATAACGTTTTACAAGAGGGAAAGTGCCTTGATCCAAGTGAGCTCAAAATTAGGGTCATGCCAAACCTACAACTCATTGAGGTGTGAGGACACTTAGCATGACCTGCCTTGATTTTCAAAGGCTGAGGTTTATTGAGCAGCCATCTGGATGGTTTCATGTTGCCCACATTTCCAGTACAGCAGTGGGCTCCCCTCCGTAACACACTCCATATACCTAGAAAGCCCATGATGGGCTGGCAGGCACAATGGGCTCCCTTTGTCTGGGTTTTCTTCAGCAGAAGCACAGTTGTATGTCACTGAGATCTGAACAAAAGGGCAAGGAAGGCAAGTCCCAGAAATTTAATCTCAGCTCTGCCACTCACCTCTCCACATGGTGAGAAAGTCCTTAAATCTGTCCATTTTTCAGTTTTAACCCTTTACATGTTACAAAGCAACATATAGCTGTTAACGTAGTGTTAATATTTAAGATTTAATGATGGGGAAAAGCCTGCCTGAGCCAAAGGAAGGACTCAAATTCAGTCAAGCAAGAAACACAGGTGGATGAGAAATCAGGCCTCATTATTCATAGCACTGCACTGCACTTCTCAGTCCAGAAGATCTCCTCACAAACAAAGTAAGTTCAGGTAATTTAACTGTTGTCATGTTAGGAAGATGTTATTGCTGAGCGTAACATGCCAGCAAATGAGGATAAAGCCTATGCTTGGCTTCAAGTCATTGCTGCTTCAACCCCTGATCAAAAGTGTCAGGATCTTCAGCAGTAGCCAGGGGCCGTTGGAGGTGCTGATGGTGCACAGCAGGGATGGCGAGATGGGTGAGAAGCTCAGCTGGGGTCAGCGTCGTTCTTTGGTGTTTATTTGTGAGACGACTGAGTCAGAGTCAGCAACAATACCAAATCTTTAACGGCAAATCAGTAAATTAGGGGCAGAGATGGTGAAGGCAGGAGACATGTTGTGGCTCATATCAGGGTGTTCGTAAAAGGATTATGTTCCATTTGTTCACTAAGAAATAACTAGCTAATGTGCCGTGCAAGCATGAACCAGATCTGCAGGGCAAGGCAAGGCAGCAGAGGGGGAATACTCTTTCTGGAAGAACAGTGTAGAAAAGCAAAATGCTGATAATTTGCTGAGAGGCTCTGAGTCCCAGACTGAGGAAGGACAGATTAGACAAATGCTCTGCTAAGAAGAAAACTGAAAGGATAATGTTTTATGTGATAGATGTAGCACTGGTGCTGCACGAGAGACGGGGGTTTTAAGATGTATGCAGGAGAATTAGAATAGAATCATAGAATCATAGAATCATAGAATCATAGAATCATAGAATCATAGTATGGTTTGGGTTGAAAGGGACCTTAAAGACCTCCTAGTTCCAATTCCCCTGCCATGGGCAGGGACACCTTCCACTAGATCAGGTGGTTCAAAACTCCATTCAACCTGGCCTTGATCACTACTGTGGATGAGGCATCCACAACTTCTCTGGGCAGCCTGTTCCAGCGTCTCACCACCCTCATGGTGAAAAATTTTTCCTTCTATCTAATGTAAATCTACCCTCTTTCAGTGTAAAGCCATTACCCATTGTCCTATCACCACATGCCCTTGTAGAAAGTCCATCTCCAGCTTCTTGTGGGTCCCCTTTTAAGTACTGAAAGGCTACAATAAGGTCTGCCTGGAACCTTCTCTTCTCCAGGCTGAACAACCCCAACTCTCTCAGCCTGTATTCATATGGAGGTGCTCCAGCCCCCTGATCATCTTTGTGGCCTCCTCTGGACCCTCTTCAACAGGTCCATATCCTTCTTATGTTGCATAATGGTAATGCCTAGAAAAAGCTGCAAGAACCAGGAAGGTTACTTCAGTGAGGACAACTATGCATGTTAAAAAGGAGTGTAATTAAATAATGTGATTAAATGAGGGCCAGGAGCTGGAATTCACAGAACAGCAATAAGAGCCACCATAAGCCAGACGGTGAAAGGAGGAAAGGTTCTCTGACCCTTGAGGCAGGGAGAAGTGATGAGATGACGTTTGCAAAGCTAGTGAAAATATTGCAGACTCTGAAGGGAAATCTCATTGCAGACAGAAATGGCCTTTTGTTATATACGTTTGGGTTTTGGGTTTTTTGGTGTTTGTTTTGGTTTTTTGTTTGTTTGTTTGTTTTTCTTCTGGTAACTTTAGGAAAGAAATTAACATTCAGCTATTTCAGAAAGAAGTTAACATAAAGCTTCAGTGATTCAACCTTAAGAGTGCAAGTAATGAAGAGTTAAACTCCTGGTCACACTGGGTCTCCAGAAATTACAAGCCTATGTGAAACAGGGTGTGAGCTTCTGGAGGGAGGTGGACATATCCTGCAAGCTGCAAGGGCCAGTTGGGGGCTACTCCTGCCAAGTGCTTGGTCTCCAGGAGAAATCATTCTCATTGACGAGCCTGCAGCTCTCAGCAAGAAGCACACTATGAGGAAATAGCCTCTGATGATAAATAATCCCAGAATAATCACATTTCTTTCTGCCAGCCCCATGTACCATTTGCCAGAAGATAAAATGAAGCAACATGAGGCCATCAGGGTTAGCTGTTGTCTCTGGACCTCTCACCACCCTTCGGTACCCAGGCTCTCATCAGGTCTTCTTGTCCTCACTGGTTTTATTTGCTGTTTCCCTCTGTTCCTCTTCTGCTTATTTTCCTCCCACTGACTGAAATGTCATTTCTGTTCTTTCATTTTTAACTCATAGTAATTAACTAGAAGACAAAATTTCAGACCTTATTTAACCTCATCCATCAACAGAAATCCAGTAAAATGTGATCCAATTGTAGGTCTGTAACAGTATCTACTCATTCCAGTTTATTCATTTCAGTTTAGCAGGAAAGCCCTTCTTTGTGGCAAAGAGAAGGTATTTTGCTCTGGTCCATAGAAGCACTGTTAGCTTATGCAGTGAGGAGACAAACCACTTTCGTATAATCATATTTATTAGCTTATTAGTGCTGCTTTAGAGAAGAGTCAACAATCAGCACTTAGGGAGAAAAGCAAGCTGGCAGCAAAGGCCACTAGGTGGAAAGGCTTTGGAGGGAACCTGCAGGCAGTTCCAGCAGTAATGAAGCACAAGCATCTGACGTCTCCAGTTAATTATCTCATTGAGAGCTTGTTGAGAGGCGCTGCTGCAGCTGAGCTACAACCAGGTGCAAAGGTGGCATATGAGGCTGGATGCAAATATATGTGGATCATTTCCTTTAGCAATAGTACTTAAATATGTGCTATTGCAGGATACTATAGTGATGACTTCCAAAGCACTGGCACCCACAAACTAGATGCCTTTATTACATTTATATATATATACACAAAACCTTAAACTTTTATATACCTGCCTATGCTGTCAATCATGGGCAGCAGTGGGATGTCATCAGCCAGTCCTGTTCATATACATGTTCAAAGAGCACGACTCCTACACAATAAGCTGGCTGGCTTCCTAACACAGTCTTCTCCCAGGGTCATTGGAAAGCTCCCTCTGCAAAATAATAGTCCATTAGGAGATAATTTATGTATCAATAACATACCTTGGCAACTGTGCATTGTCTATACCTACATAATTATGGCAATATCACTGGCATGTAATCACATTTGTTTAATTATAACACAAGGGAAATAAATCCATTGAAAGGGGTTTTTTTTGGTAGCTGAAGAGAAAATGCCTTGGTCTTTACCACATCATTGATGGAAAATCCAGGAGATGAGTGACTGCAGGTACCACTGACTTTTTGTGCTGAGGTAGTACATTGCTAGAAAAAACTCAAGGATCAGACAAAAGGTAAAGGAGTGGAGGACTGGAGAACAGGTAGCACTCAGTTCCCTGTAACATCATTTACTTACCTGCAATGAAAAGACACTTTAGAAAGAAACAAGCTGCTCAGAGCTCACATTACCTTTGTACCATTACTGGCTTAAAAATATTGCATGCTTAAACACCCTTCTTGAGAGATGCTGGTGAAAAATGTTACCTAATACTTATGTACCAGAGAGAGGCAAAAGGAACCCTGAGTTAAAGAGATACTGTCAATTTTACGGTCACTTTTAAAGAAATGATTTTAAATAAGGTTCAGATCAAGTATCTCTGAAATTCTCTGACAAGTGTCTTCCTTTTCTAAAAAAAATTGCAGCTGCATCTTTCAATTCTCTCTTTTTTTTTCCTTCCTTGATATGGTGAAAATCCAAACAAATGAGAGGCCAAGCTGCCTCCAGTCAAACTCACTGCACATTTTTAATGTGATGAAACACACAGTGTGGGTGAAACTGTAAGCAGAGCTGCAATTTCACTAACCTGAAAACTAGGTGTTTTCAATGCATAGCATACATAAAAATGTGTGGTTCTAAACATATAGAAAGAATTAACTGGGATTAATCAATTAATGCAGATTGTCTTCTGATCAGAACTGGGGGTTTGAGTTGTATTTTTAGACAGAAGTGTGATGTTTTATGGTTTTTACTGCCTAGCATTGTACTTAAATGGGAGCTCAGCCACAAGCTTGATGCTTTTGCACTCTCTGACACTGAACAGCTTGGGGTGAGCAAGTCTCTCATTAATATATTGCTCAAAAGCAGTCTGAAAACACAATGGCTGCAACACATATTTTGGCCTTAAAGAGACACACTGAGAATCCTTTGCTGCCAGAGGAAACAGATCTACAGCTTGATGGCCTATGGTCTGTTTTGGGAATAAGATATATAGACTTTCACTTCTCTTATTCCAAAATAAATGATCAGGCTCTGCTCAGACATTTTTTGCCAATTTGCAAATTATTTCCTCTCTTTTTTTCCCAGGTTACATAGACCAACTGCAGTTCTGGAAAATTAATGGTGCATCACCGTTGAAGATAGCAAAGGGCAGTTTGCCGTCTGCTTGCCTTGGCAGTTCAAGCATTAATGGTAGTTTTGAGGTTTAATGATTGCACCCTTGTGAAGCTGTGGGTTCTCTGCTAGCTGCAAAAGCAGATACTCAGGCTATAGGAGAGACCCGCACCAGCTAGCAGGGTCTTACTGATGCTGTGTGGTACCTGTAAGGGAGTAGGACAAGCAGCTCTGCAATGATCTCACTCCATCAGTTTTCCTCCTCCAAAATGAGTTGCCCTGCTCACCTTAATTTGTTAATGAGGCGGTTGGCTGACATGAATGAAAATGAATGAATGAATGAATGAATGAATGAATGAATGAATGAATGAGTGAAGTCAGAGCATTAGCTGTTGGTGGAAAAGTCTCCTTCATGGCTCAATGCTCCCAAGTGAAAGTCAGCTTCTGCAGGAGCTTCCCTTCCTGCCTGGCAGCAGATCAACCATCCAGATGTGGGCAGCACTCAGCTCCTTCAGTACATGGCAATGCTAGAAAAGAGACTGGAGATGTCACCCCATCCACAGAGAAGTGAAAGAAGGTTCTGGGGCATCACCGTTTATTGATAAAATGCCTTCTGGAAACCTGGGAACCAAGAGATGAGGAAACATCCCAAACCTACCAGGAATCACTTGCAGATGCCAAGGGTGCCCATCGAATGTGAAGTGTGACTCGAGGAGGCAGTGGTCCTGCAACATGCTGAGTACCAGAAGCCAGAAAAGGAGACCCACCATGAGAAAGAGTGTGAAATCACCAAAACGAGGTCTGCTAGCTGCATGAATCTAAGTGACCATTTTGGTCTGATACACCCAAGCCTCTGGGCTGTGAGGTGACCACAGGAAGGAGGTCATGGCCTCTGGCTTTTAGGGCTGCCCCACTCTCAGGCCAGCCAGGTGGCCAGCACAACCTGGGAAGCCTTGTGGCCTCTGCCAGACACTTCCCAGCTCTACATGTCCCCAGCCACAGGAAAATTGTGATGGGATGAGTGTCCCAGTGCCTTTCTCAGGAAGGGGAGCCTGTGGCCCAGTGGCATGGTTTATCTTGCAGGGAGAGCCCATGGCTGGACCACTGTGGCCTATCTGAAGAGTCAGTCCCAGAGAAGCAAAGTCTCTACAGCAGTTCAGGTAGGAAAGGGCTTTCCTGTGCTTAATGTGATTTCACCGGAGCACAGCTGGGAGCTGCAGTCCCTCTCCACCTTGCCTTGTGCCAGATACACACTCCTGCTCCCCATTCACCAGTAATAAAAGACAGAGGTCTGCACACCATCAAAAGGAGACAGAGACGGTTGTGACTCCCTTTTCTGTCACTCAAAACAATGATCTTCTTTGTTATCATGCATCTGGAGTAGGGAAATTTTGTTTCTCTTGTTACAATTCCATGCACATGCTCTGCATTGCTTACAAACTGAAACACAAGTAGGGATCCACCTGCTTAACATAATCCAGTGTTTGCAGTTTAGTGTGATTATTGCTGATTTCTTTGATCCAGTGTATTAAAATTATCATCTGCTACTTTACCTGATATGGTAGGTTTGGGGACATCTGCGCAGAGAGCAATATAGATCTCTGTGTTGTATTAGCTCATAATACACCAATTATCATGTGCTCTATTTTATTTCCTTTCTACACAGCTTGTTTCACTTCCCCAGGGGTTTCACTGCTCCAGGAAAAATACGGAAAAAATGTAGTTTTCATCAAGACCTTTGATGTTTCTAAAACAATGTCATCCCATGATTTCTTGCTGCCAGGTAGGGAATAAGAACTATGTTGAATCATCTTGCAACTAAAAGCTGTGAGGCTGGGAATCCTAACATCTTCAAGAGCTGTCTTGTGGGTTTTCCTCCATTTGCTGCGGTTAGTGGGGCTCAGGAAAGCAACACATGGCCCTCAGGCTCACCGGTCAGCTCTCTGACTGCGTGTCCAGGTCTCCTTCCCTCCAGTGGGAACCAGTGAGTCACAAAGCAGTGACCAGCACACATGTGAGTGCTGTCCCCAGGGGCACCCTCAGCGAGATGTGCACACCATGTCAGGAGCTGAAGAGCCTTCCCAGGTGTCACACTTTAATGCTACAAAACAATAAAGCAGATTTTCCCCACAGAGGATACAGCTGAGTGGCTCATGAACTCTCACGTGCAATTCTCACCAGTAGGTCTTTTCCCTTTAAAAACTCCATTTGATTCTTGAGAAGTGTTTTCAGCGAAACTTGTCTGATGGTGTCTATCACTGACATCTTGGTTGGGACCATCACCAGCTCCCAGGAGTACCTTTCCCCTCATCCTGACTGGGCATTGAGGGTAGCACATGAGTTCCTGAACAGCAAAACTCCCATCAGCTTCAACAGGACAGCATCAGGCCTTTTGCATCTTCTGCTGTGCAGAAGAACCAGCAGAATCAGGCTGCAGTGATTAGCCCATTCCTAAAACTGATGAAGTGAAGCCATGTGCAGCTGCTGACAGCACTGCAGCCTCCTCATCTCACCTGGTTGGATGGAGGGAAAAAAGAAGAGAGAAAGGTAGTGCAAGTTTTAATTTAGCCACCTATATCCTCAGACACAACACGGGTTTCTGTGCAAGCTGTGTGACTAACACACAGCTCCACTGCTCGGCAGCTGGCCCTCGGATCCTCCTCTGTGGCACTAAATGTGTCCCTGGCAAATAGAAGGTTGAGATTTTAAATGAAGAATTAATGACAATGTGCTCTTTTCCTGCTTGTTGCCCCTTTAAATTCAGTTTCCATGGGAACAGGTCTGGAGAGGCTGCCTGGAGGGAGCCAGGAGAGATCTCTGCCTGGCCGCCCTCCCCTCCGGGTTGGCAGCTGAGCCACCCCAACTGCCAGGATTTTGCAGAGGTTTTTGCTATTGTTATTTATGCCTGGAATAGGAGCAATGGCTCCTCATGTGTTCCTTCTCTGAGGAGTCCCAAGGTGGTTAGCCATGCTGCTGGTGCCTGCAAGCTGAGCTCCTCTCCTTCCATCTCCCATCCGGCAGAGTGCAGACTTGTCTGAACGCACCATGAGGCCACCTCACTGAAAATGTAACTCCTGTTAGAAATATCTTTTCCATCTCTTCCTTCCTTCCTTCCTTCCTCCCTTCCTTCCTTCCTTCCTTCTGGTGGCAGATTTGATCAGAGTACACAGACAGAGGTGGAAGCTGTGGCAGGG
This sequence comes from Columba livia, assembly GCF_036013475.1. Lineage (NCBI taxonomy): Eukaryota > Metazoa > Chordata > Aves > Columbiformes > Columbidae > Columba > Columba livia. Next base: position 32,615,751 of record NC_088602.1, on the reverse strand, counting down.
GGACAACTTTGTTGTTAATTCACGGTTTATCCTAGGGGACAATCTGAGACCCCACCTGGAGTCCTGCCTGCAGCTCTGGGGCTCCCAGCACAGGAAAAACATGGATGTGTTGGAGAAGGTCCAGAGGAGGCCACAAAAATTATCAGAGAGATGGAGCATCTCTGCTGTGCAGACAGGCTGAGAGAGCTGGGGTTGTTCAGCCTGGAGAACAGAAGGCGCTGGGGAGACCTTACTGCGGCCTTTCAATATATAAATGTGGCTTATAAGAAGGACCGAGGGACATTTTCCCAGGGCCAGTAGTGAAAGGACAAGGGGCAACGGTCTTAAACTGTAAACAAGTAGGTTTAGACTGGACATAAGGAATAAATGTTTTACAATGATGGTGGTGAGGCACTGGTGCAGGCTGCTCAGAGACGCTGTGGATACCCCATCACTGGAAGTGTTCAAGGCCAAGCTGGACAGGGCTTTGAGCAACCTGGTCTAGTGAATTGCTCATGGCAAGTGGGGTTGGAACTAGGTGATCTTTAAAGGTCAACCCAACCATTCTGTGATTCTAGAAAAATCATTTCATTGAGCCCCTCATTTCTGCCAGATCCATCACCAAGTTGTTTTGTAGCAGGGTGAGGATCCTTAAAAATGGTCTGAGAGCTTTTGGTTGCAGTTGAGGGTGAAGGGTTTCTTGGAGTTATGCTGGAATACTGTGCTGGGTAACAAAGAGTGAGGTAGGGTATGGCTGCATCCATACGTTCTTGGATACCCAGATGTGCCTCTGGGTTTCTCTTAGAGGCACTCACTGTTTTTTTTCTCAAAGAGACCACAGGAACAAACTGTCCTGTGTACAGCACAGAGAATCAGTGGAGTAGAACCCAAACACAAACTGTAAAGTGATGGTGTTTGTGCAGATCCACTCTTTTTAGTGATGGTGTTTGTGCAGATCCACTCTTTTTCCAGGTAAACAGAACCTAAGACCTATGATATTTGTAGGTTGCACCATCCCACAAATAGTGGCTGTTTTTACTGCTGTTGAGATGCATCTCCTTCCATTTTTGTTAGCATTCGAGGAGATGCTCTGTCATGTCTGTGAAAGGTTGTATTAATGACATCTGAATTTTGAGCGGAAGCTGACTAACAGCACAAGTTTCATCCACCCAGCTGAGTTCTGCAGACATGTACAGTTTCAAAGTAAAAACAAAAGTAATTTTTAAATTTAATTAATCCTAATCAGAATAGTTCAATGTTGGCTGTTGTTGCTTCAGATGTACAAAAGAGTATTGAGCTCCTTGGTTACCTAGATGCTTGCCTATAATTAGAAAGACAGGCTATCATGTCTGAGATGTAATACTGAGATAGCCTTCTGCAAGCCAGATGAGCAATGTCTTGCATATTGTACCAGAAATATTCCTTGCTTGCTGCTGGTGCAGTCTCAGATGGAGTATGACCTTCACTGTGTGCAACCAGACTTCAAGGAGGATGTAAACCTGTACCCAGGAGGATTCAGAGAGCAACAGGCGTGACCAGAGGTCTAGAAAATATGACCTATGAGACAAAATTGAAATAGCTGAGGTTGTTTAATATAAGTGGAGACAAACCAAAGGGATACATCTCAGTGAAGGGATAAAGTAAAACTGCAGAGAGGAAGGTAATAAAATGCTTTCTGTGTGCACAATCACAGTATCACTGTATCACAGTATGTTTGGGATTGGAAGGGACCTCAGAAGATCATCTAGTCCAATCCCCCTGCTGGAGCAGGAACGCCTAGGTGAGGTCGCACAGGAACATGTCCAGGTGGGTTTTGAATGTCTCCAGATAAGGAGACTCCACAACCTCCTTGGGCAGCCTGGATAGAAGAGAAATAATGAGCTTAAACTGCCACAAGGGAAACAGTCTAGACATTAGGAAACCTCCCCCAATGATAGGGAAAAAGCCATAAAACATGGACATAGAGAGGTCACCTAAGCCAAATACCCCCACCTCAACACTGAACTGTCAGACACTTGCTCTCTCCTGACTTAAGATATTTTCAGTGCCTGAGAGGCTCTCCCATCTTTAGACAGTCTGTTCCAATGCTTCACATGAGTGCTCTTTGCAGAAAGTTAAGCCTAATAAGTCACTTTTTATCCACGGTAAACGATTCGCTTGCTCTTTTTTCCTCACCTGAGTGAATTTGGGCACACGGTGATGCTTTGACTCATTTCCATGGAGCTGCTCCCCAGCCTGCCATTTCCCGCCCACACCAGAGAGCACTGTCATGGCAGGGTCTACTCTGTGCACACTGCTTTTCCAGTTTCTCTATATAATTTTGCATGCTCCTGCCGTTTTCCAGCATGCCAGGACAACCTTTCCCGTGCAGGGAGAAACTAACTTTCTGTGGCCGCCATGCCGACGCCCCGCCCTGCCCGCAGCCGCACCGGGGCGGGGACTCGAACCCGTAGGCCCGTCGCAGCAAGGGCTCGTCGTCCCGCTCTTGCCCAGCCGTGCTCCGCGAACGGAGAAGGTTTGGCCACCGCGGGCCACCGTCCTCCGGGAGTGCGCTGCTCTGCGGGTCCGGACTGGTACAGTGGCCGCGGCAGCAAGAGGCATCGTCCGCCCGCTTCGTCCTCCGCCTCAGCCGGGCCACCTGCCCCACCATGAGCGAGAAGGGCGAGCTGGACCTCACCGGGGCCAAGCAGAACACGGGCATGTGGCTGGTGAAGGTGAGAGGCTGCCGGCGCTCCCCTAGGCCCGGCGCGGCCTGTGGCGGCTGGGCCTCCCCTCCCGTGCCCGGGGTGGTGGCGGCGGCCGCGGGGTGCGGGGCCGTGCCTGGGGCGCGGGGGGGAGCCGGCCTGCGGCGTGGGGCCGGGGTTGGCCGCTGGCCCCGGGCAGCCGGTGGCCCCGTTTCCCTTTCCGTGGGGGCGGGGGTGGGCGAGCAGCGACGCGCGGCGTCTGCCCGGGGAGCTGCTGGGGCGGATTGCACAAATGCAGGTAAAATTGAGTTGTCTCAAGAGTTCTCCTCGGCTTGTGCTTTATTGGGGGTAACAAACGTGTTAGCGTAACTTCCGTTTTCCCAAAACTCTGAGAGTCGCAGAAAGTTTGCTCCCAAATTCACATCCTGATCAAAATCCAAACCAACCAACCAAAAAAAAAAAACCAAACACACAAAGAAAAAAAAAAAAACCACCACAAAACACAGCAAAACAACAACAAAACCAAATCAAACAAAAAAAAATGCAAACCAAATAACAACAAAACCAAACAAAAAAACCCCAACCACCATAAAAACAACAAAACCAACCAAACAAAAAAACCCAAACCAAAACAAAAAAAAAGAAGCAAAAATAAACAAACAAACAAAATAACCCAAACCCACAGGGAAAATAAGTGGCCTGTGTCTTGTCACTACAGCTTACATTGGTGCTAGAGAAGTATTGCTGTAGCAAAGGTGCTATGAAAGGATAAACAGCTCAGCATGTTAAACCCAAGCACCTGTCTGGTGCGGGGCTGTGCTCACATCTGCTGTTGCTGACTCGGCCACCGCTGTCTCTTCCTGAGCTCTGTGCTGTGGAACATCTTTCAGTCAAGGTGGTTTGGCTGCGTCTGCTGGCAACAGGAAACGTTGGCTCAGGGAAGAGGAGACTCAACAGCAGTTTTGGGGAGTATGTGCCTTGGCCCCCTTCTAGTCCCCTGTGGATGTGCCCCCATTTTTCATGACATGTATTTGGTCTATCTGGGGAGAAACTAGCTTACTCCTCTTTTTCCTTTGGGGAGGGAGGGAAAAGGCTCAGACCTTACACTTGAAAGAACCCATGGGGACAGGGCAGTACCCAAATACCAGTCCTAGGGGGCGAGGGGGTGTGACACCATCATATGTCAACTACCCAAACACCTTATTGTGGTCGTTGAAAATGGTGGGGAATTTCAGACTTGCTTTGCTCTGCAGAATAGAAATTCTGGTGGTGAGTAGGTCGCTCCATCTGGCTTCCTCTTTTGTATTGGCACTTCAACATCTGGTTTTGTGAAACCGCAGTGAACACTGCGTAGTGCTCTGAGTGTAATAACTTATCCAGGTCAGTAAAAATGAAAACTGGCAATAAAAAGCTCCAGAAGTATGTAATGATACTGAGTGACAGGATGATAAAATGGCAGATAAAATACAGAGCTTAAAAATCTAATCTGATATGGGTAGGAAAAAACTGTCCTAATAGTTACACAGTGATTTGGTCTCTGCTGGTTGTTGTCATTAGAAAGGAGGTTTATTTTCACAGTAGATATGGGTAACTGAGAATATTGTGTCAAAAGAGTAGATTAAACCTTGGGCATGATTACAAAAGATACAGAAAACAAAAGAGAAAATACTATGCGCCTTACTATTCATTGTTATTTTATACATACTGCCTGTAGTGTGAATAACTGTGTGTAGTTCTGGTCTCATCCTCTGTTGTGGAAAGTACACGGTAGACCTAAAAACACCATAGAAAAGAGCAGCAGGGATGATTTAGGGAGCAAGGAATGGTGGCTGTGAACGAAACTCATAAATATGTTGTTACCTTTCAGGCTGGCAGAAAGATTGATTTGGAAATCTTACAGAGGTCTGCAGAGTAATGTCACAGGTGGATAAGGAAGAAATAAGTAGGGAAGAGTCAGTTCTAACACAAGAATTAAGGGTGTATCAGATTAATTCATCTGGTGGGGCTCAGAGCAAACAAAGGAGATACTATTATTTTGCACAATATGTAGTTGAATTTTGGAATTTGTTGCGATAGGAGGTTGTGGATATCAAAACTTTACAGAAGTGCAAAAAGGCATTAGATAAATTTAGGCAAGAAAATCGAATTGAGATATTAAAAATGAATATTATCGCATACCTCGAGGCTTCTGAGTCAAAGATCACTGTAATTAGAAGAGCATGCTGGGGAAATATCTTTTTGTCTTAGGTTCTCCTGTTCTGCTATAATCACTGCTGTTGCTGGCATTTGGAGGCAGGACACTGAACTTACTTGTCCTTTAGTCTGATATGGTTTGGTGGTTCTTGAAGCAAGCCAGGGATTTCCAGCACATCTGTGCTTCTAGTTGATGCCACTCTGATCACAGGGTGCTGCCTGGCTTAATGAGAAAACTAAACTGAAAGGAACATGGAAATATTGCTCTTCTGGGTAAGTGTTAATGTAATCCTTCATGCACATGGTCTGATTTTATTATTTGGCCATCTTCTAGTATAATAGAAATAAAAGGAATTACAAAGTTGCTCAAGTTGGTATACCACAGCAAAGGATGTACAGGATTTTATCCTTTGAATATCTTCAGATGTGATCTTGGAAACAACCATCCTTCTTACTAAGACCTTCAACACACTCAGAGGCATGACAATATGTAGCACCTGTACTTCTTATCTTCACTAGCTAGGATAATGGGGCCGAATGTATCCTTCCTTTGAGGGAAAGAGCAATCAGTTCTGCTGGAATAAAAAACTTGTCTTATTTAATTTCCTTTTAGCATGTATTATGATAGCACAGGAAGGATTCCAGAGAGACTACTTAACAGGCAATTTAAAAATGTAGTAATGAGTACTTTAGAAGCATAAGCAGTAAGAGGAGGTATGAGGAATTGAGTGAATACCTTTATTACAAACCCAGAAGGCAACTTGAATGTTTTTTCTCTGTTTTCAGTGAAAGCTAAGATAGGGAAATACTATAAAAACTGTTGGTTATGTACTTACGGTAAAGGGAAGCCCATTTAGCATTAGCTGTTAGAATTGTTAATTTCTTGTTCCTTGTGTGATTTTTTAAAATTTAATCTGCTGCATTGATCTATGTTTAGGAAAATAGTATCTTTATATAATTTATTTTTTGTATGTTAAAAGGAAAACAAAAGCATAGAACCTGACATCAGCCTTACTCAGTTTCTGATGTACTTACTGCATATGGATTGCTATATAGAGAAAGAGCTGATTTTATTTCATACAGAAAATTGGAAGTAGTTTATTACAGGTGGGCTGCTTTTGTTCTAAAGGCAGGTAGGAAGCTGTGAATAAGTTGAAAGATGCATGGAGCAGGGCCCCTTGTGTCACACGCTACCTGCAGTGTCCCTTGTGTGCTGGAGCCTGGGTGGACATGTGATGTGAGGAGTAGGAAGGAAACAGAAGCCTGAAGGGGCCTTGACACAATGCTCCTTAATGCCTAAGGTTTCTTCTCGTAATTAAATGGTATGGTTTTTGAAGAGAAGGGTTTTCTTACGAATCACAGGATGAAGGCCACTTGTCTTGGAAACATGCAGTAGCCTTTCAGTATGGCAGGTACTCTGTCCACAAGTCAGGCTTTCTGTGGGTGTGTATTTTTCAAAATCCTGCTGTGGGATGGTTGAAATTTTTTTCTGCTCTGTAAAAGTAGGTCATTCTTCTTTCCCGGACTTTATTTCAAGGAGTGTTAAGAGTTTGAAAACTAACTGTTCCCTGTAAGTTGAATTTTTATTATGCTAAAATTAAAAGAAAATGGCAAATGAAGATGTCTGCAGAATGTAAAGCTTTATTTAATCTTTCCTGTGACTGTTTATGCTGTTAGCGTGGAGCTACAGAGTTCATTCAGCATGTGGTTTTGAGAGTACCATCTGGTTTTAACTGAAGTAACTCCATACAGCTAAAAGTAATCCTTTGATCACAGTCCTTCATAACCTTTTTTCTCTCTCTGCATAGCTCTTGATTGCAGACAGGCCAGCAGAAAGATGATTAATTGCACTCTTTGAGACTGTTTCCCCATGCAGCTGAAAGAAGTGTGATTGATCTGCAACCTCTTAATCTGAATAAATTCCCTGTCTGATTATGTTAAATAGCAAGTCAGTGATTTTAACAGCGTGAGAATCCTTCACTTCTTGTCCACTCATACTGGATGTGTGTCTACCTTATTACCTGGCAATATAAATTCGATACAGATTAGGTGAGAGCACATAGTAATATTTCTATTGAGTCAGCTGGGGCACATCATAGCATTTATCTCAGCCTTAGAAAGAAAATTATATCTGATCTGACATGAAATCTGCTGTAGAAAATTACCACTTTGGAAGCTGTGGGGAAAAAAAATCAATAGATTGTGCCAGTTCGTGGCTTTCTGTTGTGCATTTGTGGCATTTTGGACTCAGCGATCCAGGACTTTCTGGAAACCTGGACTGCCATTTAGTTTGGCTGAGCATTTGTAGGACATCTGGATTTTCTAGCTATTCCACAGTACTTCATGGGGTGCTGTGAGAATAAATGGAAGTGCTAAGCACCAGTAGCAAGGTGTTTTCTGGGTTTTTTTGAAGAACAGGTAAATGCAAGGTTATTGTTAAATTCATTTGAGCTTTAGGAAGTTAGCAGGTTATTGTTTGTCAGCAAGTTCCTGGAACAGGCTCTTTGCCTTCTCAGCTGTGCAGTGAAACTTGGCTTAGTTTTATTCTATGCAAGACAAAAGTGAGACTACGGAGTAGTCTTCACTGCTTGGAACAGCAGAGCTTACTATGTTTCTCTTTCTCACTGGCTGTGTCTCACACTGTTTTTCTACATGGGCACAGATGTTTTCAGTAGCTGTGGACTGTGTGAGCCAGAATAAACTTTGCTGTACCACTAAAGAACATTGCTGCGAAGTAAAAGAATGTAGATTTGTCGTGATGTGTCGTGAGCACATGAAGGAAAAAAGATAGAAAATTCCTCTATCAAAGTACTTCTTTAGTACATGGCATTGGAACAGTAATGATTTTTCGTTTAACAAGTCACTGTTTTGATAGACACTGAGACTACTCTAAGTCTTTAAAATGATGTTCTCCCAGAAAGTGCTGCATCCTTACTAGAAAGAAAAGGGTTTATAGGAAGTAGTAGCTTCTAATAGACTGCTTTCAGCTATTTCCTCTTGAAAAAAGTCTGTAATTTCCCTATCACTTGAAGATCTTACAATTAGTTTTAAATAGTCAGATGTGAGATTGCCCTTATTGCCTCAGGTCTGTATTCCATCTCTTTATGTGCCAAAGTACTTTAACGTCTAATAGCTTGTGTGTAGGGGGGAAATTGTTCCAGTCTCCCATTTGTTGTACTAATGTGTCGTGTTCGGTTTTTACAAAAAGCCATCATAGAAAAGACAGCTGTAATTGCTGAATGGTGGGGGGAAAACCTGTGATCTGCAAAACATTGCACTCTGTACTTGTAACTGGTGGAGCTGGCTTCTTGCAAGGAAAGGCAGACATGACTGGAATTGATGCCACGTGGTAGAGCAGAGAAGGTAGAGAAGTTCCTTGTTCCTCTAGGCTTAAACTGAGAAGCCTGAAGCACCTCAGCAGGCCTGGACACACTGACACATGGGGTGACCTGGCACCTCCTGTCTGGGGCAGGGCAGTGGCAGCCACCAGCACAGGACACTTTTTGAAGTCCTGGCGAACTGTGCAGATTTGTAGGTGTTCATCAGCGATAGCACCAGGTATGAAAACTAACTTTTGATTTCATGGAGTAAATGTTGTTTGTCATCTTTAAGCTTGCCTGGTCTTTAAGGAGAACTATGGTAACTTTGAGCAATGGACACATTTGCCTGGCACTACAGTCTCCGGAAAAAAGAAGTGCTGTTGCTGCTGCTCACAGGTGTGCATGTGTTGTCACATCTGGGAGTCCGAGGAGCATGGGTGTATGGCACAGCGGCAGCAGCAAGGCATTGAGGCTGGCCATGGAAGCGCCAGCTGTTGGGGTCTAGTTCTCCTGGCAGTAGTTAGCTGGTAGCTTTTTGGCCAGAGAGTGGAGAGGCAGGCTGTGATTTTGGCTAATGCTGCATTGATGGGAAAAGAGAAAAAAGTGTCTGCTTAGAAAGCCAGCTCCCAGCTTGTTGGTTGCTTATGTAGGTGCCTGTCGAGGTTTGATTGCGGGGTGACAATAAAACCCTGGCAAATGTATTGTTAGCCCCCTCTACCCCCCCCTTTCCCCTTTGAGGTCCTCCCTCTCCTGCTTCCCACTAAGGACAGGCGATTGGGAGGGAAAGAAGGACAGAGAGAAGAAAGTTGGAAAAAATTAAAAATGTTTTACTAATGCTACTGATAAAAATAGAGAAAATAATACAAAATATGCAAAACCAATCTTGAAAGTCCTGGCAACTGCTCTGGCAGATGAAGGACTGGCACCTGAAGTCCTGGACTGGACTCTGGACTGGATTCAGTCTGTCATTAGGCCTGAGTTCACAGGGACGGCTAGCAAGGGCCCCATACTAATGTCGGCCATAAGGAAAAGGGATGAGATCCTCATGGTCTCCCAATTTATGTGAAGTATTCACATGAATGGGATGTTATACTCAGTTGGTCAGTTTTTGGTCACCTGTTTCTCGTTGCCCCTCTTGTGAGATATACATCCATTCTTACCAGTCAGCTCGCATTCCATTGCTTTGTCTACCAAAACATGTACCTGGCTTTTCAGGAAAATGTGGTTAATAAGAAGGCTTTAGCTGACAGGCAAATTCACTAAAAGAGAAACTTGTTTTTAACAAAACCAGGACAGTGCCGTTACTGTCCCTCATAAGCCCAGGTCACCTGAGGCTCAGATACCCAAACCTGTAGGAATTTGTGTGTAGGTCAGTCAGCATCACTGGAGCAGCTTTTATTCCTTGGGTGTATCAGGTTAAGCTTGTTCATGTCCCTGCACTGACCTCTGCTTTGTGCAGCCGTTTGGGGAAATGGGTTGGGGCACTGGTTTGGTTGTTCCACCTGCTAAATACAAAATCAGCACAGCTAAAACACAGAAGTCCCCGACACCTCCCAGCCAGCTCAGTCTGCTCTTTCTATGTACTGACCAGCTGCACAAAGGGTTTTACCAATCCGATGAGGGGTGAGAATGAGTGATGGGAGGCAGATCTGCCGGAGGTGGTTCTGCTGTTGGAGAAGTGCACATCAGGTAGGAGTAGGGCTGTGGTTTGCTGCTCAATTTGGCTGAGATTCCTCAACTGTAAACTTTCACTTTACAGGACCTTTTGGTCTCAAAGTTGTAATTGCCTATCTTCTCATCATTGTGCGGTTTTTTGTTGCCTTTTTCTTTCCCCAGAGAGATGATAATTTCTAATGAATATTTAAAAATATAGTTTTACCTGATGAAATTATTGGGACTTCTTAGTTTAAGAATATGATGCTGACTGTTTTTTTTTTTTGCCTTTCGTGATTGGATAGTAGTATTTGAGATTCAAGATTTTTCCTTCATTTGGGAAATCTGGAACTCTACAACAGCCTTATTTTTGTGCTACATTATTCTCTTTGTTTTCCCTAACAAAAAATAAATAAATAAATAAAAATATATATATATATATATGATACAACAGCTTGAGAAGTGGGCCCATGTGAACCTCATGAGGTTCAAGAAGGCCACGTGCGGGGTCCTGCACTGGGGTTGGGGCAACCCCCAGTATAAGTACAGGCTGGGGGATGAAGGGACTGAGAGCAGCCCTGTGAGAAGGACTTGGGGGTACTGGTGTGTAAAAAGCTGGACATGACCCAACTGTGTGCTTGCCATGCAGAAGGCCAGTCATACCCTGGGCTGCATCAAAAGGAGTGTGGGCAGCAGGTCAAGAGAGGTGATTCTGCCCCTCTCCTCTGCTCAGGTGAATCCCCACTTGGAGTCCTGTGTCGAGCTTTGGAGCCTCAGTACAGGAAAAACATGGACCTGTTGGAGAGGGGCCAGAGGAGGCCACCAAGATGATCAGAGGGCTGGAACAGCTCTGCTGTGAGGACAGGCTGAGAGAGTTGGGGTTGTTCAGCCTGGAGAAGAGAAGGCTCCAGGGAGACCTTATTGCAGCCTTTCAGTACTTAAAAAGGGCCTGTAAGAAAGATGGGGACAGACTTTTTAGCAGGGCCTGTTGTGACAGGACAAGGAGTAAGAGTTTTAAACTAAAAGGGGAGATTCAGGCTGGATACAAGGAGGAAATTTGTTACACTGAGGGTAGTTAAACACTGGCCCAGGGTTCCCAGAGAGGTGGTAGCTGCCCCATCCCTGGAAACATTCAAGGCCAGGTTGAATGGGGCTCTGAGCAATGTGACTGGGTTGAAGATGTCCCTGCCCATTGCAGGGGGTGAAAACATTTGAAGTATTTACACATACATGATTTATACAGAATTTTAAAATCTGCTTTTCTTGAAACCTGTCTTCTTAGGTCCCCAAATACTTGTCACAGCAGTGGAATAAAGCTTCAGGAAGAGGTGAAGTGGGAAAGCTAAGGATTACCAAGTAAGCCTTTACTATACCTTTATTGGTTGCAATTCTTGGAAGAAATTACCTGCAGTAAAGTTGATTATATCACACCTCTTATAATACATAATCCTGTTTCTTGCAAATGCTGTGCATATTTCTTCGGTACCTGAATGGTACTTGTTTGTGTAGTGATTATGAATAGACATACTGAGGAGTGGCTGTATCCCATTACATTAAGTTTGTTTTCTTAAATCCATGAAATATGCACATCTAATTGGCGTATGTTCTTTAACTTATGCGTGCTATTTTGCTACTTCTGTTCTCACCTGCTGACTTTTTCCATTTTTTCTTGGGCATCAGTCTAACAAAAAAATTTGAGAATCTTGGGAGTAAAGATGAGTAACAAACCTAGAATTTGAATTTGCTTTTTTTCAGGGAAGCTAAACTTGTGGAATTAGATTATGGAAACTAAAATATTAAATATTTTCTTTTGCAGAAATCAAGGAAGAACAGAAGTAAGTAATTACTAAATACGGAAGCTGTGAATGTGTTATATTTTGAATTCTGAATATTGTTTAGAATGTGCTGGTTTCTAATGTCACCTGTTTTTTTTACACCTGTAATGAAGCATTGTACCACAGAATCAGGAAGAGAGAATTCTGTCTGTAGCTCTGCCCATCAATTTACTGTAAGACTTCTGTCAAGTCTCTTTGTTCCCTAAGTTTATTTACCCATCTGTAAGCAGCGTAGTAGGGACCTTCTCTCTAAACATTTTCAGATGAGTTAGTGCAAAAGGCTGTTTGAGAACTAAGGAGGATGATAAGCAAATGAAGTTGGAAGGTTACAATTTAAGAAGTATTCAGTTTTGTAGCTAGAATTTGGTCCTACTAAATATAGAACAGTTTGAAGGTTTTCGTGCAAAGGTAACTGCTTTTATTAGCAGCCTCAGTGAATGACACTAACTTCCTCTATCTTTTATAGGAGATAAGGCAAGTTGGATTAGTTAAAATTACTTCATGTACCATGTAGGTATCTGTCACTGAATTGGAAGAAACTGTGGACAGAAAAATGCCAGGGAAGCATGTTGTATTTGCCATTTGATAACCTGGCTAAACTCCTTTTAGGATAAGTGGAGAAAGTTATACTGGAGGTTTGAATGTTTGATTGAACTCTTCTAGGCTGGAATATGAATGAACCTCCCTAATTTTGTAGGCCCCACACCAAAATCTTGATACTGACTAGAAGCACAAAACTTATTTTGCAGTCTGTGTGGAGCCAAGTGGTGAGGAACCCCATGAGAAAGGGTGGCTTCCCAGGGACCCTGCATGGCAGGATGTACAGGTAGAGCACACAGTGCTGGTTTGAAATGTCCCTCTTCACGTTTCTTGCTGTGTCTTGATTGTAGGGATTCTGGTTACCCAGTCCCTCCAGTACCTCCTCAGCTTCTGTATTTGGCATACAATGCAAACATAGCAAAGGAGCCGTATTTTAACCTCTCCTGGGCTGCATACAATTCAGGAGTCCCTGGGCTAATAACACTTGCGATGGTACGTTAGCACTTCTTTCTGGAACTCCAGCAGCTGTGTGAAGCATTTTAAAAGCACTCATACTGAACAACGTCTGAAAATCTGTCATGCATTACATTTTAGTAAAATCAAATTGTTCTCTGACTTCAGGAGGAAGTGATTTACATTTTTTTTAAAGATAAGTATATTTTACTAAGTACATAAAAGCTTTGAATTCTGTATTTCAACAAGAGATCAATACAGTAAGGCTCTTATCCCACTCTTTATGTCTTTGAAATGGAAATGTGTTATACTACTTGTGTTTTCTCTTTTTTGTTTCCCCATAACTCGTAAAACTGTGTAATTGAGTCTGTTTAGTAACACTGTGGTAACTGTGACTGCTAGGTGTCATTTACTTTGAATGAAGAGCTTGCAAACATCAGCGATATTGGAGGAAAACCCACTTCAGTCAGTGCACCAAGGGAACACCCATTTATTTTGCAAAGTGTGGGAGGACAGACCTTAACAGTGTTCACAGAAAGTTCAGTAGGTAAGTCAGAATTAAAGTTATTTGTTATAATTCCAGTATATGTGTTTTCAATAAACTGAATGCTGTAAAGGCCAGAAGATTCAGATGTCGGATTTTTGCTCTGTTTTGTTGTTATTTGCATACATAACCCTGTTGTACTTTTTTTTGTGTCTGTCTCTTTTTTTCACGTGATTCAACAGCTAGTTTAAGTTCTCCACATGGGGTTATCCTGTACGTTTCAGCTGTGGGTCTGCTGAAGAGAACAGAGCACATGGAGTGCAGTACATGGTGAAACCTGTAGGGTTTTTACTAGAAAAATGGTTTTGTGTTCCCATGTAGTTTTTGGATCAATTAATTTTTTTTTCTCCTTGAATTGGTCTCTGCTGTGAATGTGGTTTTATAAGAATGATGATTCTTCTTCTGTCCAGTTGAACAGACCCATTTTAGCAAGAAACACAACTAATCACCACGTTTTCTTGAAGCGTGTATATGGTTTAAGTGCATTAAAGCTTAGTAAAGTCATAATACCAAAGCGTGCAGCACTAAGATTATAGTTTTTCTCACTGAATTTTAGCAGTTTGGCCTGTCTTAATTTCAGCTCAGTAGCTGTATGGTTGATTAGGATATTCAAGATCATATGTCTGAAATTGCATGTTAGACAATAAGTTCAGCAGACTACCCTGCATGTAACTCCTGTGTCCTGTAAGATTTTCTGCTGTAATGATATCCTCATGTCCTGGGTGTTAGAGAGAGAAGGAAAGTGTCTTCAGAGCATGTCTTATTGTCTGCAGAAGGTATCTTAGTTTCAGGCACTTAGGTTTTGGTGTCCCCAGAAGACAAATCATAGTAATATTTTTTGATATCTCTGCCTCTTGTGGGGCAAGAAAACTACAGCATGCTTTATCAAATAAATGAGGGAGGGAGAATTGTAGCTCACAGGACAGAGTTAGAATATCTAAGAGTTAGAATACTTAGTAAGTTGACCATCTCTTTTAAAGATGTAATGGCTGAGCACTGAGGTATTAAGGTACAAGTAGCTGGACTGTGTCAGTTGTGTTTAGAAATACACTCTTATAGTACAACTTGGGCACTTTTCTAATCCCTCTCTTTGAAACTAATGTGTTACTGGTTTTTCACGTTAAAAAAAAAAAAAAAAAGGTATTTTCATGTGTGTGAATTGCAACACTTTAAAAATAATGGGTTTTATAATTCGCAGACTACAAATGTGGAAAGAGATAGGAAGTTTTCAAGAATGTTGCAAGCATTCTAGTAGTTCCTCATCCTTTTTCATTCCTCTGTGCCCCAACCTCAGAATACTTGATGAAAGAGAGTGTTCAGGTGTGAAGATGTGGTAGAGTATACATTTAATGACTTTTGCATGATTGCTACAAATCTCATGGGATTTTTCTTCCCAAAATGACTTTTGGTAGAGAATATTGCTTTGAAAACCTTGTAACGTAAGCTGCAGTGAGTGCAGATGCTTAGCTTGAATGTGGAATATTTGTCATCAGTTAGAGTGAAAGTCATTAGAGTGTGGTAGCTAAAAGATGCCCATTTATTTCTGTTTTACCATCTGTAATACCAGTGTCTTGAAACCTTTAGGTACTTAGAAGCCATCCAATTTTTATTTAATCAATTAAAATTTTTACATTTCTTAGCAATTAGAAAATGTTATTCAAGGACCATGGATCTCTTGAGTAGAAGTTATTATATTCATCGGGAGCAAAGGGTGGTTACCAAAATGAGAAATGTTTGGAATGAAGCACTGAGTAAGCATAGACCCTGTCAAAATTGTTTTTGCTTGAGATAAGCAAGCATAACATGCAATCAGTGAGTTTCCGTGAAACTTGCTTAAACGCAAAATGGCTAAAATGTGTTGCTGTTGTGTTAAAGCTGGTGTTGGCAATACAATCAAAAATAAACTTTAATGTGCTTTTCTTGCATGACTTTCTTTGGTTGTAAAGATGAATTTTACACAAATACTCCAAATTCTAGTCAGATCTCTTACAGACACCATGTTCCTGCAGCCGCACTCTTGTGTTCAAATGTGCATTGCCAATATGTTTTGAGCTCCATAGCCAATTTCAGTAAATTTCGTAGTGAATTATGGCTACTGTGAAAACAGGTGTCTGAAGAGCGTAACGAAACTCTATGGATATCCCAACTGAAAGAACGGCTGCTACCCTATACAATGCCAGAACGTCCACATGGAAAAAAACACTGTATCAACCATGGAAAAAGACTCCATAAAAACTTAACACATCTTTCCATATCAGTCAGTCTGCAGTAAGACACAGTCATAGGAAAATGAAATTCATTCATTCTCACGTTGATTGACCAGTATTTGTCTTAAAATTATGATTAGCTTATTTTTGTGAAAAGCACTGGTAATCTTGTTCCTTTTTCTTTTGTGAAGTTCACCATGCAACAGAATCAGTAGGCCAGTTTGAACCGTGGGCCAAAGATTAAGCTGGTGTGGAACTGCAGATGGCATTGCTAATGTTGCTTCTGGAGGAATTATGCAAATGAAATATGGATATAATGTGCTTCATGCACTGTTGCTCTCAGTCAATACCCTTCTTGAGGGCTGAACTTACCTAAAATGGAGCAAATGGCATAAACTAGTTCTGTTTCTTTTGTAAAGGGTGGAGTTTTTGGTTGGTTGGTTGGTTTTGTTTTTGTTGTTGTTGTTGTTTCCACTCTTTTGGAGCACACGGAAAGCCCTGAGATCTATTCTGTGTGCTGTCCTCTAAACCTGGGATCCTTATGTTGTAGTGACCATCTTTTTGATGGTCTTTCAGAAAATGAATGAGAGATGACAAAGCTTCCTCTGAAATATTCTGTAATCTTGGAAGATGCTGCAGGGAGTTTACATATTCCTGATAATTCAGCACTTCACGTTGACTCATCAGGTCACTTAGAGCAAGCAAAAGATTTGATGAGTTAATTAAATATTTTCTGCATGATGTAATTTCTAGACTTCTGAATCGATTTTCCATGTGTTTTAACTGAACTTCTAATTCATGGTGCAGTTGGAAGAAATCTTTTACTTTCTTACATTGTAGACCTTTGCGTCTCTGGGGTTCCATGTTGGTTAATGGGCAGTAGTAGGTTCTTCTAAGGTACCGTGGTGATGTCCACAGTCTAATAACTTGCAGTTTCTTGGTCTTCTGAGGTGCCATTTGTTATGTCTAAATCCTAATGAACTGCAAATTGCTAATCTTCTGCAGTGTCTGGATTAGATCTGAGCTAATATAAAGCTGGATAAAGTGGATCCTATTGAAAATGTAGTCTGTGCTGGCTTTTACACATGGTGCAGTTTCTTTGTAGACTAACTCTGGGGTTCCTCCTGTTTCTTCAAAAGGCTGAGGGAGCTGGGGCTCTTTATTTTGGAGGAGACTGAGGGGTGACCTCATTAATGTTTATAAATATGTAAAGGGTGAGTGTCATGAGGATGGAGCCAGGCTCTTCTTGGTGACAACCAATGATAAGACAAGGGGTAATGGGTTCAAACTGGAGCACAAGAGGTTCCACTTAAATTTGAGAAGAAACTTCTTCACAGTGAGGGTGCCAGAGCACTGAAACAGGCTGCCCAAGGGGGTTGTGGAGTCTCTTTCTCTGGAGACATTCAAATCCCACCTGGACACATTCCTGTGTAACCTCATCTGGGTGTTCCTGCTCCAGCAGGGGGATTGGACTGGATGATCTTTTGAGGTCCCTTCCAATCCCTAACGTTCTGTGATTCTGTGTTTTGAAATAGCTCTAATGAATAACAGAGTACTACAGCGCACTTCGAAAGTAGTAGTTGCAAGGTATCTCCTTCCTTCCTTTGCAAGGCTGTTTGCACATGTGCGACATTGTGTCATCTTCATTGCTGGGCAGATCACTGAGACCTGCGCTGGTGTTCCTGAACATTGGTTTAGCAAAGCTGGCGGGAATCATGGCTTCTGTGATGACTGCAGGGGGATCCAAAGCACACTTGTCCCTTGCTGTCTAGGTCTTGCTGTCTAAGCTGGTTTCAGTATTATTTCTGCGTTAAATGTGAACTACATTCTGTTCCATAAACATCACCATATGTACATCAACAGTTGCTATGCAACAATGCTATTTGTGCTTCCAGTCACTTTATTTTATCTTTGTCATCAGCTATCATAGCTGTAATTTTTTGGGCAGGAGGAAATGAAAGCATTTTGCATATATTTCAATGTGTTGTATTGAACAAAGTGAATTTTTCTTACATGTGTGTAGCTAAGAACTGTCTAGGGGCAAGGCATGGGTTTGATATAAGGTGTGTTTCATTAAAATTGTTTTTTCTGAGCTTCCTACTGGTAGACACCCTGGCATAAGGAAGTGTTATTATTTGACAGTTTGCTTCTTTGTTAAAGTAATAGGAACATGCTTTTGTTAAACATATAACAGCAAACTTTTCTGATTGTTATTATAAATTAATTTCCTTACTGATTTGATTGCCTGTTGCTTAATTTTTCTGCCAGCAGGTAGTTTAGGATTGCTGGCTCTAAATAGAAATGAAAAAAGCACCTATGTTATAGATAATATTAAAAGTTTATTACCGAGCTAGTTCTTACTGAAAGGTTTTACTAATGTTACTTGGGAAACACAGAATTTGGCAGGCAATTGCATCCCTAAGTGTGAAGGACTGATGGATGGAGAGGAAGATTGTACACTGTAGGCACAAATAAAGTGTAAGATATTTCTGTAAAGTTGGGTGAGATGACTAATTTTATTGAAATTTGGAATATCTCTTCACAACTCCCCCTTTATAAGTGGGATTGCCCTCATGCTTATTTTAGTGACTTTAAATTCCGTCATGCTTGCTCCATCTTACTGACAGTAAAAAGTGTTTAGAGAATTCCATTGACAGAATGACTACCAGACCTTTGTTTCTGAGCAGCATTCATGCATGGATTGTTTCACCATTTCATGCTTCACAGAAGATTGCTGGCTCTTGACATCGCATTCATCTCCAGTTTTAAGTCTTCTTTCAGATCTGTTTGTGGTTTTTTTTTTTGTATTCTTTTTCAATAACACAGCCTATATACCTTAAAACAGCTTCTTTACTCCCACACCCCTTGAATATTCTCCCCTTGTTTTGGGTTAGTGTTTTTCCCGCTTTATACAGCTTTTCATGTGTGAAAGAACCTTTTCTGAGTTTGTACATGAATCACGCCTACTATATAACTTACAATGCATGATTGTATTCTGGTGAAAATGGAGATTCAGAGGTTTGTACTCTGTATATTTGTATTTTGAAACATCAGATATATCCAGCCATTTAAAGAAATGTGAAGGGAGGAAACACTACTAAAAATCCTGGAAAGATGTTTCTTTCTTCCATTAAAGCAGTTGCTCCTATCGTTATATTTAATTATTTCCAGTAAAATACACAGTGCTCAGAATCTTGGTGCCTTGTGGTACTCCTTCTAATCTTACTAGATGGATGTTTGACTTCTCAAATTTTTCATCAAGCTCTTATTTAGGAAATAATCGCCTTCCCTCATCATTCTGCCATCTCAGCTCAGCCTGCTGAGGAGTTTTGACGCACACCTGTCTGCTTCAACAGTATTTTCCAATTGTCTTTGTTCAGACTGTCATTTAATCACACATTCCAGTCTCCAAAATGCTTTGGAGTCTTACTTAATGCTTTGTCGTTCCTTTATGTTCTTCAGTCTTTTAAGGACTGCTGCTGGCGCGAGAGGAAAACCTATCAGCAGCCTCATGATCAAAAGAAACAGAAGCAGCAACAGCCTCTCAGATCTCTGCATTTATGCAAATTTCCAAATATTTGTGAGAATCATAAAGAAGATGCAACCCATGATCATAAAAGCAGAATGTGTGACTCAAGCTAGTCTAATTACAGGCAGCGTCTTGATGGGTTAAGATCTCATATGTATTGTTGTGACATACGGTTCCTTTAGACAACAACTGTGACTCTTTACATCATATCTCTTCTCCATCTCTAAAAAATGGAAATTATATTTATTTACTTCATATGAGTGTTGTGAGGATTAACAAATTCCTGTAAAGTGGGTTCAGCTGGCTGGCAGGGGTAAGCTCCTAATTTTCTTTTTGTTTTTGTTGTTAAAACTATAGACTGTTAATTCCTGTACAAATTTAAATAATTGAGGATAAAATGCACAAAATACATAGAATGGGCTCCACATATTTGGAGTAGAATTGGCTTCCTGCCCACTTCCGTGACTTGACTTTTCTTTGTTTTATCGGTCTCACTGATGTATGTGTAATGCCCCCCCCCAAAAAAACCCAAAACAACAACAATAAAACAATAACCAACCAAACAGCCCCAACCTGTTGACATTTATTCGTGAATCTTGCGTGTTGTGGAGGAGGCTGAGCAGCTGTAATCTGCATTGATAAAATATATTGAGTAGATATATTATGATTTCCTTTACCTTCTTCATGAGAAGATTTTTTCAAGCAGAGAAGATTTTTTCAAGCAGAGACTTGTGACCTGTTTGGAAGGAAATGTCTAATGATGAGGAAAAACAAAACGAAACAACAAAACACACACTCTTTAGCGAGGCTTGAATTTTGTCTCGTTTTTTGTCTCTGCTGTTGAGGGCAGATCCTGTTGCTACACACAAGCAAAAACACTCCTGTAGACATGATAACAATCCATGATAGACATGTATTGTTATTTGAATCAGAGGAGCAATTTTTTTTTAATCAGAGATGCAAGAATTTTGAAGTGTGGTGTCTTACACAGTCATTTTGGCTGGGTAGCTAGTCTTCATTGAAACAGAGTTAAGAAGTAATAGTTTAAATCCAGCTGCTCAACTGTCACAGGGGTTGATATCTTAGTATGTTTGCACGTTCTTTGTTACGTCCTCTTTGCTTCTTGTCTGTGTACTCAATATTTCCTTAATAAAGTTACGACTGAGTTGGGCTATTGGTTGGGTAATAACATGATGTTGTAAATGTGTTAGATATACACATTAAAAAGTCAATGAGAAAATACGTATTTTTCTGCAAACAGGCTATCCTGCCTGTGTATTTGAAAGTTAGCAGGGATTTTAACTTGCTTTGTGAATGCTTATGGGTAAGAAGAGGCCGTATAATGATTTCTCAGTGAGAAAGCACAGGCCTTCAGCTGCTAAGACTAACGATGGCACCTGTAAGGAAAGAAGGATCTGTGAGATACCTGTTTTCCATTTGCATTAGTCCTCAGGCTGTCAGGCATCTCAGTGAATAAACAGGGCCATCAGCCATGAAAGCCAGCAAGAATCAGTGGCAAGGAAAAGGTTTTGTAAAATATTTCATGTTTTCAGTTCTGTTAATAGCCAGCCTGTAAATGGCAGAAATGATCAAACTAACTGAACTAAAAAATTACTCTCTGAGTTAAATCAGTAATTCACTGTGGCCTGTAAATAAGTAGTCAGTAATGATAGCTGTGACATTGCTGAGGTGAAAGCTAAGGGCAAGTATATTTTACCATAGTGAAAATGTTCTTTTTATTCTCTACCTTATAAGATGTATAATAAGGAGAAGTATAGGAGGAGCAGTGAAATTTCAGGTTGACAAATGTATGTAGGGGTTTAATTTCGTAGGACTTGGTAAGTGTTAGAACTCAATTTACCAAAATACATGCACCGGCTGCCGTCTCTTGAAATGCTGGGTTGGAATTTAATGCAGAAAGCTGTTTCTGAGTCTGACTCTACCAATCACTGAAGTGATGATTTTTTTGACAAGTCACTTTGCAACATTTGTATCTACTCTTTTCCTTCATACTTACTTTGATTCTCTGGAGCAGGAGATGTTTCTGATTACACCTGGTTTTTGTACCTAGCAAGGTGGGCTACACTACCCTTTGAAGGCTAATGACCAGAAAGAGAGAAGACTGAAGAAATGAATCCTTGTGTGATCTGCAGAAGGGGTGGAGGAGAGGTTGATCATGTCCAAAAATTTAACTAATGCAAATTAAAAGCACTCTTCTGCAGAACCTTCTGTTTTTTTTAAATATACAAAACCAATATTCATTTGTCTAGAGTGACCACTGAGATACCATGGATGCTATTCAAGTTTAGTCCTACTATTGATTTTGTCTAAATGTATAAACTATTGTGTAAACTTCATTCCAGCAGAGCTCAGTCAGAGGACTAATGGAGTTCTCTCATGTAAATTGGGACTTTGCACACTAAGGGAGATTTTTTTGTTGTTGTTGCTCCCTCTGGCAAATTATTCTCCAGAAAGTGAATTTATAAATGTTAGTAAAACGCAGTGTTTGTGATTTTTATAATTACTTATAATTCTTTATTTTGCAGCCCGCTTTTTAGATGTAATTTCAAATACTCAACACAGAAACATTACGTTTCCTTTTTTGTTCATTTTATTTTTCCAGAAAGCCAACCAGACGAAAAATCCGAAAGCAGCAGCAGTGGTGAGTGTGGACGCTTTCTTTGAAACACTTGGTACTTATGACTGTACCTTTTCAGTTTTATTTTTCGATAAATCAGTACATTTTTTTTAAAAAAGTATTCTTTTTATATCTCTAGGGTAGAATTTCATAAAATTGAAAAATGACTTAATAAACCGATTGCTGTAACCAGAAGCTTAAATTATTGCTATTTTTTACTTAAATGAAAGGGGGAAATGATGAGGGAGAGGTTTGGAAATGAAGTGTTCATTTAAATGTTCCTTTGGATTTTTAAAAAAATTCATTTCTCAACTCTTTTTTAGGTTCATTGTCAATTTCTTTTAGTTTGAATTCTTTCCTCTTGACTGGAAAGTTTGTAGCAAATTTCCCAGTCCTGCCTTATTTGATTTTAATTGCATAGGCTAACCAGTCAGAAAAATAGTGCTCTAGTATTGTACTTTATTCTGGTTTTCTGGTGAAAAAAATCTTTCTTGTGGAAGATTTATAAATTCTTTGGAAAGAGTAAAAAATTGTTAGTGCACTGATATTACCTCCCAGTTACATACTAGTCAGTCCAATGATGTCGTAAGTACAGTTAAAAATTCTAAGGGAGCTTCTCAAACTGCAATTGCTATAGTAAATATTGGGATTTTACCTGGTTCAGAGTAGTAAATAAAAGTATTTCCCTTCAATTAGTTGTTGTTGGTTTTGTGTTTGTTTGTTATTGTTTTTGTGAAATGGGCAGCATGCTTCTATCAGATAGGATATCAGGTAGCCTTAGGAATCTATAGATTTTATTTCAGGTCTGAGCTGGTCTGTGTAGACTTCCCTTTACAGCCGCTGAAGGAAACAGTTCCAGAAAGTCTTGTTCTAACATAGGGGTTTGCAAGTGCAGGTAGCGTTTAATAAAGATCCCATTTCTGCTTTTATTAAAGAGATTTTTCAAAAATATAATTAACATACTAGTGCAAATAAGTGCCGATGTTAGCAAGAGCCTGTGAAACTAGGCACAGCTAATACAAAATATATAGACAAATCTCAGGCCTGTTAGTAGAAGGATTACCTGTGATGCACGCGGATTAAATAGAGCTGGGACTGGGCTGGAGCTCACAAGTGGTAATAGCAGAGATGGACTACAAAGAGTCTCACGCTTGTCTTAAACTCAGTTCCTAAATGTAAGCCTAATGCTAACAGGTTTTTAAAATGTCTTATTGAATGCAGTTTTTCAGACACTTTAACATGCAGATGTCTTTTTTTTTTTTTCTAATATTTGACTTTTGATACTGAAACACAATTCAAATAAATGTTGTCAAAAGTATGTACTTTGTGTCTGGCTAGGCGCAGGGTTTGGGTTTTGTTTTGTTGTAGGAGGAAGCTCTTTAATATTAAGATGCTTTTTATTATAGTGGCTTAAGCATGTCTAAAGATTTATGGCTTGTGTTAGAAATGTCTGTAGACTTGTACTGAATCCAAGGTGTCTTATAACTTGCAGTTTTTCTCAATTACTTGTTAAAACCTGTTCACTTTGATTATATGTTAATTGTGGTGTGGCTTTAAGGTTATGAAGGGCTACTTTTTAGAGACTGGTATTTTATACCACTTGAAAACTGAGACTCACTGCTCTGGGATGTTGCATGTAAAGCAGATATTGACAGATATTGACAGTTTAACTGCTGAAATGAATCAGAATTTTGGTATTACATTAGATTTCTCTGATGCTCCTTGGTTGTACAGGTGCACACTTGGTTTTGCTTGGCTTTTAGGTTTTTAATTCAGTTTTAGTTTGCATTTGAATGATTGGATTGCCTGTTGTTCACTCCTGGTGTCTCCTCCTTATTCTGTGAATATTGTGTAAGATGGTCATGTTCAGTTGTTTGTATTTTTGCTTAGGTCAGAAGAATGAGTTACTGGATGCTGGGGGCTGTTTAAATACGCTGACAAGATGAAGTGCTAAACCCATTAATGGAAACAAGCTGGTTGTGGATTCAGTTTCTGAGTGATGGTAGTTGGTTATACTGGGGCATTTAAAGGAGAACTCTCAGTCATCAGTTGTGCTTATTTGCTTATTCACTTGTTCACTTTTTCTCTCAAAATAATCATTGAACATGGATAACCTTTTCCAAAGTACCTTTCAAGTAATTCAGGTTGTTGAGTGCTCCATTTTGCTGTTAATCTACTTTATCTTGGCCTACAACAAGTACTTTTGAGGCAAAGATGGTATCTTTCATGTCTGGTGTTCTGTCCTCCATGATGGCCAATTGCAGACGCCTTGAGAAGAGTGTAAGAACAACACAGAAGCGTAGTGATACCTCCCCAAAATATTTCTTCCAGCCTTTAATGACTCACAGCTCAGAGAGATCCAAAGCCAGGGGTGATGGTGTTTTATTTAACAGGCCCTTGGGGATTTTCCTTTTATGAAGTATCCCTGTTGGTTTTTGAGCCTATGTAAACTTTTAGCGTTCATAATATCTTGAATGATGCTTTGGTTACAGTCAAAATATTCAGGAATTAAGGCACACCTGAAACAAGTTTACCTTAACTAAATTTGAGCTCCTTTTGCATACACAGCTTGATAATTTTAGATCCCTTGTTCCATGCAAAAATCCTGTTTGATTAGTGTGTGTGATAAACAGTGCTCAGGGATCCAACCAATGTTGTTTAGTGCCTGAAGGCTGGTTTCTGTTAAATGTGAAAGGGGTGTAGCAAATTACACACTCAGCTAAAGGAAAAGAGAAATTAGAATTGTCTCTTCTTGTTCCCATATGATGCTGAGCAAGTGATTTAAACCCAGGTATGTGTGTGTTGCTCCTGTTTGCCTATGGCTTTGCTTGCACCTACTTGGAAGTGCTGTTGTGGTTACAGAAGCTGTGAGAAATGAACATTTCTGCCAATTAAAATGTGACTTCACCCCCCGCCCCCCCCCCCGCCGCCCAGTGAAAATGCCCAGAAACTTCTGCCCTGAGCCTGAGTAGTCTGTTGAGAATGATACGGTAAAGCAATGTATTCTCATGTAAGAACAAATGTAATTAGGTACTGTCCTTGTGGAATTGCATTAAATGGAAGTTGCATGGGCAGCAATTTATTATAATGTTGCCTAAGCTTTGACAAGGTAGTTTTCAAAGCACAGTGTTGCTTTTGGGAAGGGTAGAGGTGCGTATCAGCTCTGTACACAGATGACATATGCATCTTTTCCTTGAAGAATGTTTATATCCAGGAGTGTTCATGTGCAACCTACTTATTGAAATTCTTGGACGTACTTCAAGCCAGTTGAACTCCCGTTGTATCCAAATTTCATGTCTTAAAGTCTTTGACGTAAGTTTATAGCAAATAGCAGCCTTCAGTACTTAACATGCTTTAGGACAAGGTGTTAGTCATCTCTTTTCCCTAAACCTGCCAGTGAGTAATACAAATACATCCTAGTGGAGGGAGAGACACCATTGGGACCATTTCTGATTTGACTTTTGCTAAAAAGAATAAATTGTCTGAGCTGCTGCAGACAGTATAGTGTGAACCTAGGATTAAATTTTTGCCAATTGTGAACGTACATGTTTGACTGCAGACATAAACACACAACATTTGAATTGTCGATAGTTCTCATTTGCTTCATTTTTTGATGTTGCAAAAAAGAAATCAGATGTTGATTATATATGTGTTGGAATATTGGAAATTCAGTGTAAGCACTTTGATAAACACTGAACTCCATGTGTTAAAATCAGCAACTTTTTGTTAAAGGCACAGAGTTCTTGCGTTATGAGACAGAACTGCATGAAGCTGCTAAGTGCACATTTGATTTCAGCCACTTTAGAGCAGTTAACATATATTAATTCTACTTCAAAACTGGAATTTGAGCTGAAAAATTATCATCAGGAGGAATAAAACAGTAATTCTTAATCTAAATACTAGCTCAAAACTTGGTGCTGAAGATAATTTAGCTATGTAATCTGTCATTTGCAAGCCACATAAACTGTTTTTGTCTGGAAAATATAACTCTTTTTCTTGGCAGATAAATGCAACAAAACTTAAAATATGAACTTCCCAGTAGTATTCCAGGAGCCATAATCAGTATCGAGACTCCATTTGTAGCTGTTAAAAAGCACAAAGAAGCAGCAATTCCTGCCTTAAGGCATATGTAGTATATAATCAAAGTCTGTCATCCTGGTTATAATAAATACTGTGGAGAATTAGGGAAGGTGCACTGGTAGATCAGCAAAAAGGACATGGATTTAATGTAGGTCAATGCTAACTAGAGTTAAATTTTTTAAGAACTTGCATAGCTGGCCTTTGTGTCTTTAGGGTCTGGCTGTTTATTTTAGTATACTGTATGAATATTCTAATATTTATGTTTGTCTGGGCAACACTGATGTGTTTATTGTCATGCAGTCTCCATCCTGAGAACAGAACCTGATATAAAACAGCGGGAGTTAATCCCACGAGCCTATTCTGTCTATCAGTGATGTCCGCATCCAGCTCGTCGAAGCATTGCACTGAGCAGAAGGATGATTTTGGCTCATATCTGAGTTCTTAGTCTTCCCTTCTGACTCTTGAGACATTCCAGGAATTTCAGCCGTGCCTGGCATCACAAATTGTGACCCCACAAATCGTGTTTGTCTTATGTGAGGGATTTTGCTGATTATTGCAGTTCACCCACCTACCAGCACGATTGCATTTGATGGGTTCAGACCTTTGCAGTATCACAAATTAGAGCCTTGAATGATGGATCAAAGGGCAGAGGGAGATCAAATGCTTGCTGCCTTGGCTGGTACAAGACTGGTGTGTGGCAGATGTAAAGCGAGCAGGAGGCAGTTTCAAAGTAAATAAAAAGAGGTGATTCTGTACTCAGAGCTGTTGAATTCCTTGCCAGAAGATGTAGATGTGAAGGTGCTATTTGCTGAAGACTTACATGACCTTAGAGGAGACCAAAGAGGTATGTGAAAGAAAATCCACCAAGAGTACTGAGACTGGGAGGACATCTGATTTAAGAGACCTCAAGCCACAAAAGTCTGGTGGACACTGGGATGCACACCTGCAAGAATTATATGTCTGCTCTGCCCTTAGGCTTCTTCCTGGATATCTATCTGCTTTTGGCCACTTTGCTGAAGTCACAATGCTGAGCTTCATCCAGTACTGTTACTCTCAGGCTCTGCTTTTTATTTTTTCCCCTATCTTTTTTCCCCCAGTTCTGTGCTGTTGCTACACAGCTTGCATTGGGAATAGTTGAAGTTTCTTCCCTTTAACCGCAGAAGGAACTTTTGAGGGGGAAGGCAGTGAAGGCAAAAGCAAGAGTGGCTCTTCTAAGGTTGTGTGTTGCCTTTGCTAACTGCAGCTGCGAGAGCACTGGAGGCTGCAGCACAGTATGACCTGGGCTTTCTGGATGCTTGAGGCTGGAAACAGTCTCGCAGGGCTTATTTCATGCTCTTCCTGAGCTCTAAGGCTTTTCCAGCCCCAGCATCTTGTGGCAATAGAGGAGCTGTGCTTCAGCAAATTGTCTTACTCATGCAGGTTATCTTGGGGATTTCTGCACAGTACTCTGTGGGCAAACCCTAAAACTATCATCTGCACCTGGCAAAAAAAGCCTTACAGAGGTGGACTTTTATTATCATATGAGAAGGCATAAGATAGCCTACATGTTAGATTTCTGCCCTGTCGGGAAAGAACATTATTTGCTGTTCATTTTAGAAAACGTGTTGGAAACATCACAAGCCCTGGCAATGCTGCACGCCTTAGATAAAGTATTGATAAGACTCTTAACCTGAGAATAGCTTTTTCTCTGTTTAGCTGATTCTTATCAGCCTGGCTTGCAGGACCTTTAATTTGTCTCCTTTGAGACTACCAGTTTCAGCATTGAGAAAATGTACTGCTTTATCCCTAATACTTGCCAAAGGCTTTATTTAACTAGTAGCGAGGCAATAAATGACTGAGTTTGGTGTTACAGCTGCTTGTTCTGTTTACGGTTTTTTGATGCCTAGCCTGTTCATTGCTAGTTTGTTTGCTTAATTTTTTCTTCCTAATTGAAAGAGTCTGTGTCCACCTCTGACTTGTTCTTTTTTTTTTCCTTCATCTGTTTGCTATGGTACAAAATCAAGAACCTCCTTTGAGATAACAAGCAGCTTTCTGTGGGGCTGCAGCAGGAGATTTGTAGCTTGAGGCTTTCTATTAACAATTTTTTTTTAAAGTGAATTTCTCTGACTTGCGCTGCAAAAAAGAAAATTGCCTTTCTGAAATGACACATATGAAAAGCCAAAGGGATTTTTTTTTTTTTTCTAATTAAAAAAAAATATATAGTGGTTTCAGGATAATTAGGCATTACTTGTGTTATATGACCTCTGTGTTGGCATCTGTGCCTTCTCCATAAACCCAAGGCCCCCAGGTGATGATCACTGACACAGAGTCCCTTGTCCCTCCTCTTCATCTCCCACTGCCCAGGTGTTGTGGTCTCTCTCACCACCCTGTTCCCTCAGAGATACCAGCACTTCCAGTTTCCCTGAGCATCAGACCCATGGCTCTAACAAGCTCTTTGGATCCTCATCTTCCTGGGGCATTTCCCTAGCAAGCAACCTTGGGCTTTAAAATCTGAATTCTCATCTTCTTGGTGCACTCCTGCAGCTGGTGAAGTGCCAGCCCCGTGCATGGTACACCGAATCTCCCTTCGGGATATGTGAGCAAGAAAAGCTGCTACCTCCTCTTGGACAGGCTTTCCATACCTGGGAAACAGCTGCTGTTGAAAGCTTGGAGTGGGGTTCTGTCAAAGGCAAAAAAGAAAAGTTGTATCCTGGAAAAGCATATAGATTTAGTTTTTCAGGTAACTGAAATAATACTTGAAGTGGAACTAGTGGAATCCACCTTTAATGTCCAGAAGGATGATGGGTTTTATGAACTCTGTAAATCAAGGTTATCTCCCCCAAAGTCACACCACCAGTAAACAAGGCAATACTCTAGTCATTTTTGTGTTATCAGGGGAAGTTTACAAACCTTCAGAATAGCTCAATTTATAAGTCATCTTCTAGCTACTTAGTTTTGAAATGTTAATATGTTGAACTTGCATGTCAATCATGTTCTAACAGTGTTTTAAATGAGTAGCTGCTGTTTACAGCTATAATTATTGTACCAGCTTTGTGAACGTTTTTTTTTCTGAAGTGGCAGAGTAGTATTATTTTCTGAAGCTTAAAATGAACAAATGTAGTGTTAAACGATAATGGCAATGATGTTATACCAGCGCAAATAGAAACAGCTTTTTGGGAGATGGTTGCTTTAGCTGTGTATGGTACTCCTACTACACACTCTTTTAGGAAAAGAAATCGGTTTTCTAATTCTACAGGATATTATGCAATTTGTTTCAGAAAGAAAGGCAACTGTATTTTCTTTTTCCTAGTGCTTGCTCATCCGTGTTCTTCAGGTGTCATCGTACATCTCCCTCCTGCCTTCCCCAGCCCTTGCCTCACTTCTTGTTTTCTGGCATTTTATTGTAAATGATGATGATTTATAGAGGCAGTGTTTTGAGACAGTGTTTTCTGTGATAGACATTCTGTAAGTCCTATGTATATCAAAACTAATTAAAAAGCATAGTGTTAATTTTCTGATCTTAAATTTCTCATGCCTTATCAATTGTTTTTCTTTCAACCTAGTAAATTATGGAAGCCTATCTCTTCATATGAAAATACCTTCAGCTTTGTAACTAGGAGTCACTTTCACACACAGAATCACAGAATCGACTGGGTTGGAAAAGACCTCAGAGATCATCGAGTCCAACCCTTTCCTGTCAATCTAAAAATTTCTGCTATTTGTTGCAGGACAGGAGACAAAATTAGGGTTAGCCAGTAGTTATTTAGCAAAGATGAAATAATGGTAGCCTAAGAAAATAATATTTATTTTTGTCATAGACCCAGGTTAACTCATCCTCTTCATCCCCAATCCTGATTCATTAGTTAACAGAATTAGGGCAACATGACCCTTCTACTCAAATAAATTCATGGACAAGGCACTGCCGTTATGAAATTATAGTATTTGTTGCTTGCCCTTATTCTGCTTGTGTACTAATACGGAGAAAAGGAGGAAGATAATTTTCTTAAGCAGTTCACATTTTATTGAACGGGAACCTTGTAATGCTTTTAAATAAGAGATGAAAATAGCGGTACCACTGATTGTTGCAAATGATGGTGTAATTTTTTTTCCCCTTTAAGATCTAGACAAATATTACCTGCTGCAGAAGTGACCAGTTGTCACTTACACAATTGTAACAGGTACAAATGCAAAAAGGCAATTAAAAATAAGACGTGGGTATTTAAAAATGTCAACAGTGCTATTGTGGTGCTGTGAAACGCTGTTCAGTGGGTGTGCAGGTACTGGAGATGTGGAGTTGGAGCTGTAATGTGACCTTGTTGTGCAAGCTGTGTGTGTCACAGCATCAAGGCTACCTCCAGAAACCACATCTGGCTCTGGAAATCATTAAGCAGTAAGTGGCTGGAGATGGAGGAAATAACTTGAAGGGAGCATCAAATATGTTTTTTCTGGTTTTATATTCTTTCTAAGGCATCCCTAACAAAGCCCCACAGCACACCTGGTGAAAAAAGAAGAGTACAGGGAGAGAAAAATGAAAAGTAGCAGTATGATGAGGGGGAGGAACAAGAGAAGGGAATGGATGTGAGGGTCAAAGCATCAAAAATGGGGATTTTGCCCAGAGATGTGAAGGATCAGGGAATGGAAACAGTTCACAGTCACCAGGGCCACTGGGCTAAACAGACCTTAGTCTGACGTAGTGCAACCACTTTTAGGTTTTGTCCTTATATAGAAATAAACCAAATTCTTGGTACCTATGCTAGTGTACTGCCAAGTGGGATAAAAGAGCCCTTGGCTCTTCCTCCATCGATAGAAAAGATGGGCGTCAAAGTGTGGGTATTTGGGACAATTTGGCAGCTATATAGTTTCATGAGCAGTCATTCAAGGAATTCATAAGGACAAGGATATTCTTCTTGTAGTGTATGGGGGTCATTCCTGCCTTCAACTCCCTCTGTCCTTTCTGCTCAGTGGCCCCTTTCTCCACCCAAAAAACACAGGCAGGGAGGCAGGTGGAGCTGCCCAAGCCTGGGAACAGGCTTAGTGCCTCCTTGGGGAAGGGGGGGAAGTTCCTTTTTACTCCTACCTGAGCAATTGGAGATCATCAGAGAAATTATGGAAGCTGTTGTTCTTTCCTGATACTTTTAGGACTGTTCTTATAAGTTCATGGTGGCCCAAGTCTTAGAGAAAGAGGAATAAAAATACCTTGCATGCACATCATATTCTAAGTAATGTTGTTAGAACAACTGTATTTCTGACTTAAACACTTGGTTTTGCAGTTTTCTTGTTGTTGTAGTAGTATTAAATATTACATTTCCAACCTTATAGAAAGACAGAAAAGGTAACTTATGTATAACTGGGTACCTTTTCTGGCATACCCTACAGTGGTGGAACACAAGTATCCACCTGAGGGGCTGAACATATGCAAAATATATTTCTGTTATATTTAGTATATTTATGGAGTAAAAAAAAGGAAACATTAGTCACAGTATGGAGTTTTTATGTGGTCATTTTGTTCATATACCAAAGCAAGACACCCGCCCCACACCCTGGTTTGAAAAATTATTTAACTTTATAACCAGTTTGAAGTGCTCGATTGTGGCTGATAACGGTGTGATTCAATGTGAACAGGGAAGAGAATGAATTTTTTACCCTCATCTTCCTTCTGTTTCCTCTGTGTGAGTCAAACAGCTGAGTGAGGTGTCTTCAATCAGAGATGGCATGTAAAAATGTAAAACCCTGCCACTTGTAGAAATGCATGAGCGCTCATGAAAATGGGAAAAGAAGACAAGATTGAAGTTAGTATTATAGCAGATGGCTTAACATATATGCCGTAGATGTCATGTTACTTACATAGAAATATGTTTTAAAAATGCAGTGAATAGCATTTAAGGTAATGAATCATTGAATTCTAAATAACAAAAATAAAACAACACAGGGATTTATTTTTACTAATGATTAGGGATGTACATTTTCACTTAAAAAAAAAATAGGGGGTTCAAGTTCTCTTTCATAGGTTATTAGTGAAGGTAAGTACTTAGAACCAAAAGCCTGGCAAATAAAAGCATTGCAGTAAATCTTTTAAGAAGAGCTATAGAATATTATTAGGAGATTTTTCAGATGGCTTAAATTTTACCTGTGATTACCAGCTTGTGAGCAGCTTATGTTACAAAAGTATTTTCTACAACAAATGCAGACCGGTCATATTCCCTACTGCATTTTCATGAGTGAAGTCATGCTATGATGAAAAACTGCTACTGCTTTCTGATAGTGAAGTGCTAATGATTCCTTGATGTTTGGCACCATAAGAGCCCAACTGAAAGGCAAACAACCACAAAATACTTTAGTTAATGTGTAGGTATATTAATTGTTTGAAATAAAAAATTACATTTGTTATTTTTCTTTTTCCTTTTCAATTGCAATGACACTTCAAATCTCAATCAAAGATCCATTACGAGTGAAGGATAAAACCAAAAGCATTTAAGTGAAAATGGATGATTTGACATCCTAGGAGCAACAACCTCCTCCAGATTCTGTGCTTATGCTGGCTGTGTATCTGACAGCACAGAGAGCAAGGTTCTTTAAAAGTTGTAAACTAGTTATGGAGCTTTTTTTAGATTGTCTTGTCCCTTGTTCACGTAAAGAATTGTGTCCATAAGGGGCTTTTCATGTCATTGTTCTGTGTGATGGTGGTTTTAGCTCTTGTCCTAGATCAGTGGGGTTTTGGATTTCTTTTAGGGCAACTTTCACAGAAGTCCTATAGATTTGCGTATGTACAGGGTTAGTAGTTAATGAGGATTTTTTTGAAGATATCAATTTGAAAATGACTCGGGGAGGGAAAGGGAGGATGAGACAGTGATGGTGTACATAAAGAATTGTCTTTTACTATATATCCTTTTTTTGTAGATAGTTAATGAATTTGGACGAGCTCAGAGAAGTTTTGGGATACATTAACAGTTCTGAAGTATGTATGCCAGAAATGTAGAGTGATCTGATTTTTAAAGAGTTCAGTTTGGAAAAGTTCCACTTAGAGCCGCATCTTTTATGGTCTGTAAGTCCATAACATAGGGACTGGATAGAAAAGTTCATTGTTTCTAGACAGTGGGTTCATTCTGTTGGAGTATTCTGGAGGGGCCAGATTTACCCATTTGATTAAATCTTGTTGGAATATCTTTCAGTCACTACTGCCTGGTCTGGAGATGTAGAGTCCCTCTCTTCATTCAACTCTGGCAAGGGACCAAGTTAACAACACCTATTGTATGTATCGAATGAAATAGAGTTTCTTGTCGAGGGATAAGTGGAACTTGCATTCGTATTCCCAGTCACTACACCTAAGGATGGATTTGTTCCCTCTAAAATCCAGAAGAAAACTGTTCACAGCCCGTCTTGTGTTAGCTCTTTTCCTCGGTTGTCACTTCTAGTATGGGTTGTACTGAATATTGTTGATGTCCTTAGTATTTTTTTTCTGTACAAAATTGTCGTTTTGGGAAAGTTAAGAAACTACTTAGTTGTTTTTTCTTTCTTTAATAGTATTTTTTCTTGAATTTTGGGTTCGTATGAGCTGTGAATGATGGTTTGGTTCACTGATGGACAAATCTTGAACATAGTGCAGCTTCCTCTTGCCTTTTGTGATGATGTTCCAGTCTGCTTTTGCGGAGTGCCTGGCTTGTAATGCTTGTGGTTAAATTAGTTACAGTTGTTCCACAGAAGCTATTAGAACTTTGTTTAAAGTATAAATGAGAAGATTTGCTAAACAGTGGAGATAAGACAAAAGAAGCTATGTATTCTGTTTCTTAGAGTGATGCAACTTAAATGCCAGCAGGTGGTCTGCTCAAAACTAATAGTACTAGTTGCTTTTAGTAAGCCATTGTGCAAAGCAAGGGCTCTGTTAATTCCCCGTCCTTATGAGCACAAATGATTAGTAGGAGATAGTGACTTAGGCATTGTAGGATGTCATTACTGGAAACCTGTTACATGAAACTTTATGTCAAGTATTTTTAGTTAGCATTTGATAGGCATATATGTTTGGAAAATTTAACATTCTGTGCAGATTCATTTCCCATAATAGAACTAATCCCCATAACATTGGTTGGCTTACATGTTTTTGGTGATTGTTATTAATGTAGTAACACAGCTATAAATACGGTTTTAAGTGGGTTGACAGATCATTTAACTTTAAAATCAAGTTGATTAATTTTAAATCCTCTTGCAATCTCGTTTTTGTAAACTCAGTACAATAGACTAGCGTAAACACTAATGAACATTCAAAAATCATTTATTCCAGTTAAAAGCCATTCGGAATTCATTATAAGCAAAACATGTTTTAAGCCTGCTTATTATATGAAAATATTCTCCCTGCTGTTCAGCAGAGCAGTTAGGTGTGTGCACGTTAGTCATACAAGTACACAAAAATTCAGCTAGACTTGCTGGTTGAAAGACAGAATTGAGAAAACATTTTACAAATAGCATAAAGCATTCAATCTGTGTTTACAACGTTTAGCAGAGAATTTTTATTAAATTCAGGCATCAAATTTTCATTCAGCTTAAGTAAGCCAGAGATGGATGTCATTATGAGATTTACATACCATTAGCTCACATCAATTGATTAGCAGCCGAGCTCAGTGGTACAAGGCTAGTTAGATACATTATTTGTGATGCCGGGAGGCTGCAGGTCGAGGAGGTTTACTGGCTGCATGCTCCTTTCCTTTGCCTTTGTGATTACTTGATAAAATGAAGTGCATCACTGTGAACAATCGACCCTTTTGAACAATCCAGACTGGTCAGCAGTCTAAATCCACATTTTAAAGCCATCATTATAGCCTCAAACTTAAGAGTTTCCAGGGTGCAGACAAAGGTGTTGTCCTCCTTCAGTACCAGTCGTGTACCATTTTCAGACTTTATGAAGTACTTGAATTGGATAATATTTGAAGAAACTGAAAACTCCTCTGGAAATCCATCCAGCCGGCTTTTGGACACCAGTACAATTCTGGATTTTATTTTTGCAATGAAATCAGGAGCATTACAAAAGATTCTAAGTCCTTGTGAACGGTCGTGGCTGTCAGTTATTTCCAGGAAGGTGGTCTCTCGAGATGCTAGCTGTTCCTTCTCCCACCTTGATTTCACTGCATCCGAGAGTACTTTAAGCTGGAAAAATTCTGCTTCTTGTGCCAAAAGTTGATTTTCTCGAAATCCTTCTGGTAGCAGAAGTTCTCCATTTCGTAGGAAGTTGAGAATGTGTCTGAAAAGGAGTCCATCTCTGTCTATGAAGTAGTGACCGTCTGCATCGAACGGGCACATTATTTTTCCGTTTATGATCCCTTCCAGAAAAGAATCTGGGTACTTGGTTAATGTCTGTTTTTGTGTGATATATAGATAGCCACCAACATTCAGAGTAATCAGAGACGTTTTATAGTCCTTGTCTTGCTCAGAGCCCTCGGAGTTGCTGTGTTTTTCTTCACATTCCTTTTCTCTTCTGCTTATTTTTCTCTCCATTATCGAAGCGAGGACAAAAAGCCAGCTCTCTTGCTTGGTTCTTGTCAGCTGGCAAAGAGGTTTCTCTTTTCTCCTGTTTTAAAGCACCTTTATTCAGCTCCGGCACGATGTTGGAATGGAAATGCTGCTAGCATTGCTCCGACTGTCAGCCCGGGTTTGCAGTAGGTGGCGTATCAGCTGTGTATGCAGGGAGATATCAGGAATATGACTGTAAAGGAGAATTTGCATTTAACTGTATAAGGGAAGAAGGGTATAACAGCTGTGTGTCTCTTTCCTTTAAGTCTGAGAAGTTTACATAGTTTTGGGGGTTGTTCACAGAAATGCATACTACTGTTCTAAAGGACACCTTATTTGTAATACTTTAAGATGTATTTGTAGTATTGGCTGGCCAAATTGTGCTTAGCACTTATGGTGTTAAACAGATAGCTTTGTTTGTGTTTCAAGGATTTTAATTTTCACAAAGCATTTTTCCCCTGGTTTTTTTTGTACTGATTACAATACGTGGTACGTTCAGCAGGACGACACTGAAAGGAAACGTGTCCCCCCGTCTGTACAAGGAGGGGGTCGTCTGTGGAGTGTGTGCACATACATATTCCTCGTTTATCGGACAGCTGAGCAGTGGTGAGATGTTTTCACAGAAGATACTCTGGAAGCGATGCTGAGGACTTGCTAGTCTGACTGTTTGGAGTTTGTGGTGACAGGTTCCATTAGGAGTCGGTGGGAGTATCCACACCAATACAAGTGCAGCCTGATTAGGCTTTGCTTTTTGCCTTTCTCTATGCCATAGGTAAAAACTATTTGAGAAAGGAGATTTACTATTTTATATCAGTGGTGTTTTTTAAGTCACCGAGGCTATCTAGCATCAGTTTCTTCTCTCTCGACAGAAACAACTCATCTGCCCTGTGGAACAAAGGGTTAGTGTGCCTACAGATAGCTGTGAACGCCACATAACATTATAGCTTAGCAACATTGGGTGCGGGGAGAGGGGAAACATCGGCAGAGCGCACATGAATCAAACGGCTGTCTTGTCCCCTTGAATCTGTGCTTTGAGGCTCTCTCTTAGTCGCTTCTTAGAGAAAGGTTTCCCCTTTAAACATTTGCAGCCCGGAGCAGGAAAGGGGAAGCTCTCGGCACAGCGGAGAGGAGCTGCAGCATCGCCTTCCCCGGCACGGGTGGGAGCCAGCGCTTACCTTGGGCTGGACCCAGAGAACACGTCCCATCTTTTTCAAGATGTATTTTTCACTTCACAGGTCGATCTCTCCTGCTTTGCCCGATTAACAATGAAAAGTCAGATTATTCCTCTGTAAATTCTTCTGCTTTGTTTCTAATTATTTCATTCCTACTGCTCCCGCTGTCTCTAAGGCTGCTTTTCGATACTGTAGAGTCATCACTATAATATTTTGTTAGTTGATAACTGAATCTAGTAGAAATAAATGCACTTTTTTTACCTACTCTACTCCTTGCCAGGGTATCCCTAGCACTGATATGCTAAATTTTTCTGCTGCTGTGTGATACATTAAGCAGACATTATTCATTAGATTTAATTTATCAGGAATTAGTCATGGTTTTAACTTTAACTCTTTGATGCCATTGATACATTCAGCATAACTTCAGTTGAAGAGGTTTCCACCTGTTTCTATTTTTTAAAGATTTGGACTTTTTTTTTCAAAATTAACTCCTTTCACAATTACTGAGTGAAGAATTGAGAAAATAAAAGATCCAGTTAGTTTCAAGTATGTAGTGTTTTTGTGTGGGTTTTTTTTTTTCCATTACAAGAGACGTCCATTCAAATTTAATTTGTTGTCAAGTGATGGCAAATTCAGTTAATGTGCTTAGGTTGCACATAGCTACAGTGTTGAACCATGTCAGTGGCTGTTAAACCCTAAGAGAACTATTCCTGTGGTGCTTTGACCTTACACAGTGATCTCGAAATGCTTTGAAGCTGAACTAGGGATGTCCTGGCACAAGTAAGTGAGGATTTCCAAGGAGAGCTGGGATTTGTAGAAGATATGAAATCTTTCACAAGCAGCTAAGCTGTCTGTATTTTAAGAGGCAGCAGTTACAGAACAGTATCTGCTCACTTATTTTTTCATGCTCATCCTCCTCTCCATGTTCTAACACTTGCAGTTGAAATTTTCCACTTTTGTGAACCAGTAACTATTCTTTGAAAGATCATGCAAAATCATTTTAGCGTTTTGTAGGATAAAATATTCAAAATCGATTTGATGTGGAAAATATACTCTGTGGAGATCATGAATATTTACATTTAAACCTTTGAGACTTGAAAAATGTAGAGCTGCTGTAAAATTTTCACCACCACAAACCCATGTAACTTTACTTCTCTACAGCTGACAGTCGTCTGCAAGACAAAATGAAAGCCTGGCATATCTTTATGAAAATTTTCCACTTTCTGTGCCATACTACAACTTTTCTGAAGAGCCCTCGTTCTTCCTGTGCACTTGGTGATACATATGGTATTGCAGCAAATGTAATTTTAGTGGGGTGGTTTCATATCGTTCACTGTTTTCTGACAGTGTAGCTATGCCTAGAGGAACCATATTTCCTTTTTTTGCCCCTTTGTCCACGCAAAAGTTCATTTTGGTAAAGGTATGCAAGTATTTCTCACAATCAAGTTAGGGCTTTGACCATTCTTATGCTCTTATTGTCTTTGTGTTGTGCACCCGGCGTGTGGTAGCTGAGATGTGCCCAGTGCATCCCAGATCTTCTTGCTTCCCACTGGAACCGAGATGGAGCATCTTGCTTCTGTGTGCTCTCCTGCGCCCTGAGTGAACTGTTTTGTTTCTGCACTGTCCTGCTTGCCGATGTTGGTAGCTCTCAATCCTGAAGTCACATCTGCTTGACAAATCATTAGCGGGATTTGCCGTTCGGGTAAGAGGAATAGCATGGGAATCCAGCAATTGAATGGATATTGTTTTGGTTCCCAGTTAAGTCAGAAAAGATGCTAAGCGTTCTTGCACGCACTTCAGAGAGTGGCTGTAGCAGTAGTAGTAGTACTCCATTTCCAACTTACCCTTTGGGCTGCACCAGGAGGACAATCCACAGAGCTTTTCAGTTTCTTCATTGTCAGACAAGCCATCCCGGACAGAGTGAAAATGCAGCACTGATGTTTGTCAGCTACACAGGAAAACAAATCCAAAAAGGAGGGGACTGGGCACCTGCCCTCATTCTGTCCTGCATGTTTCCTTTTGGAAAATAACCTCACTCCTCCTCAACTTCCATCCTCCTCCTGAACCTCCTGGTCTGGAAACTTGAGCATGTCATGGAGCTGAGGATTCAGGACTGGAGCACACCTCAGGGAACTTGGTACTTTACCTGTGCTTCAGTTTACTTACGTGTCTGAACAGCAGCAGCAGTTTCACTGAGAGTCTGTTGTCAGTAGAAATGACCTGGGTTACCAAAACCAGCTACTTTTATATTTTACAGTACAAAAGGATAGGAGGACATATCTCAGCTATAAGAGGCAGAGAATTCTTGAAGTGTATTAGGAAGCTGTGCTAATGAAATCTGTTTGGGTTATTGAGGCAATTTACTATTTGCTCAATGTTATAACACAGAAAACTGGCTAGGTTGTTGGACAATTAAACCATTCAGTAGCTACTGTCTCGCAGTGTTGGTGGCATAGACATTCTCATTCCAATAACTCCAGGATGTTGATTAACAGCTATTGAAGACAAGCTCTACACACTCATTAAAACTGAAGATTTTCAAATCAGCAAGTCTGAACAATTTGCATTCAGAACTTTTTAAAGAGCTGTCTAAGAAACTCTATCAACGATTGCTGTTGATATTTTAAATAATTTTTGAGCACTGCAGTTCTACAATACTGAAAAAGCGAATGCTATGCCAGTATTTAAAGGGTGAATTGGATGGCCCAAGTATTTAAAAACAAAAAGGGACTGTATGAAAAATAGTAAAACATCTGATTCGGAAGTCAATCAGTCAAAAAATTAATGAAGATTAATATCATATCAATCAGTGTGGGTAGAAGGAAAATTGATTGTGTCAAATTTTTTTCCCCTTTTTATTACAATTTATTCAGCAAAGCAGGTGATGCTTCTTCTGTTAAATTTTTAAGTATGTCTTGTTTGTCATTTTGAATTAGAATATATACTGTATTAGTTTTCCATTTAACTATACAAAAATTATCTGCAGGCTTCTAACTGGCAAATGTTAAGCAGAAAAATATCGCTAAAATGTTGCTGTGGTTTGGTTCTTGATCCTATTTATTTATAGTCGGTGATCAAGGAGGCAGTTACTGATGAAGTTTGGAGATGATACAGACTGAGAATGTAATCAATAAGGAGATACACTGCTGTTACAGAACCATTTGGATAGTTTGTTAGGATAATATTTTGATACAACCAAATATTAAGTTTTTATTTGCAGGAATACACTGTAGATGGGGGTTGTGTACATATGTTTGCAGGAGAGTTGAGACAGAGGCTCTGCCTGCATATTGAGAACTGAATGTGAGGTCATTGTTCCGTGCCGTGGTCAGTAAAACAAGTGTGCTATATGTTTTTGGATTCCTAAACTAGGGAGTGCCAAGAGAAGACTGGGTGAACCTGTCCTCTAGCTGCGTAGCTTCCAGGGAAGGCTGATCTGAGAAGGGCACCAGCTTTGAGATTGCCCTTCGAATGGGCAAGAGGTGCCACAAGCTGCCTCTGGTCTGGAAGAGCAGAGCTGAGGTCAAGCGTAGGACAGGGCTGCTCCTTGTCCAGCCATCATGTACAACAGCCTGGGAAGCTGCATAGAGGTGTAAGTTGGCAGGGGGAGCTGGGGCTTCTGACTTGGACGCTGGGAAGCAGCAGCTCAACTTCTACCTGCTGAGGAGCGGGCGCAGACGTGCCCGTAGCCTGTCCTTACTGTGCTTCCTTCCGCTTTTTCCTGCCATCTGGGAATCGTGCGTCCTGTGGCAGGTCTTCATCTCCTCCATCACCAGCACCTCTGGTAAAGAGCAGGAGCTGGTAAACCCCAGATCCTGTCCCACACCCTGCCAAGCCTGGCCATGAGACCCACAGCTTGGAGAGAAATTCATGGACTAAACTTTCTCAGACCAATAAGAATGATTAAAAAGCTGAACAACAGGTCTAATGGGAGATTTGAGAAACCATTATTTATTTTTATTAGGTTTTATAAAGGTGGAGACTACATAAATGCTTGGACAGGCAGAAATCATTTCATAACAGGATGTTCAACTTAGCAGTCAATGGGCTAACAAGACCTAGCAGCTAGAAGTTGGAAGTGGGTGCTGTCAGAGTAGAAGACTAACATGTTACAATCTCCAAGCCAGTTCATCTCTCTCTCAAAAACAAACAATAAACCCCCACACCAAACAACTAACTAACCAAAAAAAACAACCACTGTCAGACCATCTTCTGCACAATTCCAGTAAATTTCCCCAGTGCCTGTTTATTAAGATTGCCTTAAGCATTCTAACCACATTCTTTTTGTTTGATGGTGATCGTTAGCAGAATTTGAAGCTGGAATCAGCATCTCCCCGGCATATCTCCCTATTATCTCACTGAAACAGTCAAAGATTGAAATTCCTTTATGAATTGGTACTGGGGCATTCAGGCAGGGAGGTCAGGGGGAGCATGTGTTTGGCAGCTGACGTGAAGCTATGGGTTATGTAGACCAGCCTGTGTGGAGCTGCACCTGCAGCGTACTTGTACCTGTCACCCCACATGGGGCAACCGAGAGTGCAAGGTGCTTGGGAAAATGTCTTATTTTCCCTTCTAATCACTGTTCTTAACTAGTCTTCCAGACCTATTTGTTTCTCTTGAATTATCTGCTTTATTTTGAATAGGTATTTTTGTCAGGGGATTGCAGCTTTCATGCCTTGTTCATCCTTTGGCTTCTTGGCTGATTGGACTATGGAAATATCAAGGCAGACATACTAATTTGAGTGTCTTTTCCTTGAAGCTCTGGTGTAAGTCTCTGAACTTGAGTTTGGTGAACGAGGGCTAGTTAGGCTTCAAAGGAGGTAAAAACTGTCCCCCCACTAGAGGCATCTGGAGGTTTGCATCCATCTTTGCACGTTTATTCTGCAAGACTCCCTGGATGTGTTAAAATCTCCAAGAGGGTCCAAAGAAAGTGGGACATAAACCTTGGCTTTTGGACAGTGGATGAGCTTTGACAGCAAACACTCTTAGCTGCAAGGTGGGGATCTTGGAGACTGCAAACAGCCTTGTACTGTGAAGTGACCGGAACATTAAAAGCCAAATCTGGATCAGTGGTAATTAAAAGAGGGTATTGAGACATCAAAAATGAGATGTTACTAAGGGTAAGCTTGTTTTAATTGGCAGGTTCATTTCCTAAATAGTTAGCGTGGGGAAGCTACCAGGTTGACTGAGCCTGATTCTTAAAACTTAATAATGATTTGGAAATTGTGCAAGGCACAGAGAGATTTATAGCGACATATCAATGTTCAGACAGCTGGGCTGGATGGCTCTGATGAGGAGAGACTAGTTAGCCTTGAACCTGCACCATAGAAACAAGTGGAAAAATTATCATGGAGTTCAAGAGGTAGAAAAGATCAGAAATGTAATGAATGCTGGCAAAACATGGCTTTGTGTAAAGGTTTTATGGTCAAACCAACCTAATTTTGTTTATTTAGGAGATTGTGAGTTTGATAAAGTAGCAGCATGTTTGCAGCACGCTTAGCATTTTGTATTGCACATAATTTAGAATCTTGTGACATACTGATTTATATCAAAAAAACCCAACCCAAACCAAACAAAAACAACACCAGCAAGCACAGAGCAAGATTAAAAACTGGCTGACAGCTATCAGAAAGTAATTATCAGAAGGAAACCACTCGAGTTGTAGCTTGAAGGGCTTCCTCCAGGATTAGCAAGAGGGACAGTAGCGAGTGAGAATCAGTACTTAAAAATGTGTCATGATTGACACAAATGCTGGTCAGACAGTGAATAACTATGACAGGACTGTCACGGTGTGACTGGGATCACTTAATTCACAGAATCTGTTTAAAGAATTCATTTTAACCAAGCTGGAGGCAATTATATACCTGGGAACAGGGACTGTGGAGGACATAGGTAGAATGTGAGGCTTAGAAAAGACTCAAAATAGATATATTAGTGACAAAATAGCCAGTCAGTTCCGTCAACCCCCAGAGCTTGGTTTTTAGAGACAAAATGATCTAGTTTTAGCCATCTAAATATGAAGCACAGTCATGGGCATAGACACAGACACCTCTCCTCTCTGCACAAAACCAACCAACCAACCAAAAAAAACCCAAACCAAAACAAATAAACAAACAAACCACCACACACAAAACCCACCAGCACAGGGCAGATAATTGAATCCTAAAAGAGATGGGACCGATTTTCTTAAAGTCTTTCTTCTTTCCTCTCAGCTCAATTCAGAGATTCTGCTGAATAATCCTGAGATAGTTAAAGTGAGGTGAGGGATTCCAGCTCCTGTATCGGTTATTTTCCCTCTGTATATGGTTTTGGTAAGAGCAGTACAACAGTAGTATGTCGGTTTTCTGATCTCCCTGTTCTTAAACCATCACTGCAAGGCTGAACAAGGTGCAGATAAGGGACCCAAACCTATTTAAGTGTGGCGTAAAATCTGCATTGTGATGAGATAATGCACGAGTTTGAATTACTTCATTTATTGAAAAGATGATTGTGAAGTGACTCAATTACAGTGTGTAAGTACTTTCCCAGGGATAAACCA
This sequence comes from Columba livia, assembly GCF_036013475.1. NCBI lineage: Eukaryota > Metazoa > Chordata > Aves > Columbiformes > Columbidae > Columba > Columba livia. The sequence goes on along the minus strand of NC_088602.1, from coordinate 32,572,909 downwards.
CCAGGTACTAAAAGGCTCTTAACATAGTATAGAAAGACATAAGAACCACCACTTGTTTCAAGGATGGAGATTTTCTGTAGCCCTCCCTTTGTTGTTTATGTATCTATAGAGGCATTTTTTTATTACCTTTTACAGCAGTAGTCAGAAATTAGAAATTAAGCAGCAATATTAGTACCACTTTAGCCACACATGAGTTGCTAGGTTCTGTACTGAAGAAAGAGCGTAAAATCTATCCGTCTGTGTTACACAAAAGGTCAGGCAAATTGGCCAGGTTGTCTCTCCTGACTGTAAACCTTAGGAATCTATAAAACCAGAAGTGTTTTCTTAGAAATTTGCTTTGTTTCATTCAAAACTACCTGGAATAGTATGGCATTCTTACTCTTTTCAAGGATTTAGATTAAATCAAACCAAGGAATTTGAAATTAAATCATTTTAAAATACTTGGTGTCAAAGTAATAATTGCTCTCTGCATTATTCAGGGAGAGCAGACTTAGATTTCTTGATGCAATGATATTTCAGTCTATAAAGCAATAGAGAAGTTACAGGCATCTCAGTGCCTGGTGTTACTTGGCATCAATACTTCTAAGCGTTCCTGTTATCTTCGGTGGCATTGCCAGCTGAAGGTGATGGTGACAGTGTAGTACCCTACATCAATAGGAAGATGAGACTCTCTGTTGGAAGGACATTTTAAATAGCAAGAGCCATTAAAGCTAAGAAACTCGTTCTTTCCTCTTACACAAAGCTGTTTGCAGAAGTGTATGTTTTATAGATTCTGTGATTCTGTGATATTGCACTGGCTGTGCCCAAAAGAGATGGTTAAGTTGCAACACAGCTCCACGCACCCACCATGCACTAGAGCATCATAGTAGGAAAGCAGGTGTTTGGCCACCATCCCTTCTCCCTTCTGCTTCAAGGTGCTTTTAATTTTTAGGCTTTTCCACTTTGACAGAGTAGGCTGATACTTTTGGGTTGCTCTGTTAGTCGTCATTGTTTTAGGCAAAAAGGTGTTCCCCTCGGGTTACAAAGGATTGTGTTACAGAGGTGAATGTAGTATTAACCAAAACTTTGTATGTGATGTCCTAGATTAGTAACTGCAAGCTTTTGTTTTCCCTGACTGTTAGCATATGTAGGATTATTACTTTATTACATTATGTTCCTTTACAGAACTTTTTTTTTTAATTATAATAAGATGAAAATAGGTTACTCTTTTTTTTTCTGAGGATAGGAATAAAATCAGCTCTCATTTTAACGTCCACTAATTTTGGATACTTTAATGATCAGATTCTCTTTGTAGATTAATTTATTTTCATGGTCACTGAGTGTATTCAATGCGCGTTTCCAGGAGAGCATTTCCTAGATAATCTGAGTGCAAAAACGTAGAGAAAAGTGGACTACATGGTTACTATGTCTTATTTAAAATTTGGTCTTTGTGATTCATTCTTGATATGTAAAAGATCTGATGGCAAAATAAGGTAGTCTAGGGGATACCAGCTGTGTAAGCATGTTTTTCCTGCTTATTTGTCTGGTGTCTAGATAACAGTGATTTTAGAACTTAATTTGAGATTTGAGAATTTATAATTACATTGTATTTACTAAGTGCTCTTTAGTGAAAAATAATTGAAATGTTGACCTTGTTGGTGAATTTTATGTTAATGTCCAGTGTTGCCCTTTTTTTTTTCATTCTAGATAAACTCGCCTTGGAAGGGATAGTGGTGCAACGTGCTGAATGCAGACCTGCAGCTAGTGAAAATTATATGAAACTGAAAAGGTAGGAATGCTCTATTACAAATGGATATGTGATATCTGACTTTGATGCTTTTATTATTGCCTTACTAGGGATGGATGACTTCAGTATCATGGTCTTAAGTAGGATTTATACAGGATCAGAACTGTTCTTGCTGTTCGGGTGGATTTACTGTAGGGAGGGAATGAAACCTGGTGTGGGGCTTGTGCCTCCCTCTGGTGTCGTCTGGTGGGATGATGCAGACTTCTGCATTCCGTCATGTGCAAAGCTCTTACAAGAGCACACGTTGTGCCTCTTCACACCCGAACATATGAATGTATGGCTATATTCAATGTATTGCTATATTCAAATATGATTAAAGCTGAGTTTCCTGAGTACTTAAAGGTTTACATTGGTCTGCTTGGGACACGCTTCTTGAGTACAAGTTTCTGTGTTGATCGTCCAAATTCAGTTCCAATCAATACTGTGCCATGCTAGATGAAGATCACCTCTGAAAAGATATTTAAAATGCCCAAAATAGGAAAGAGTTCAGGGAGAAGTACTAGACTGTAACTGGCATGCTTGATAGAGAAGATAATGGCTGAAAATTTCAGAAGTGGCATGGAAACCACAGGCATACATTTAACAGAATCACTTAGTGACTTCTGAAAATTTAATCCAACACATCTAGAATTTGCCATGTGATTCATATATCATATGGATAATTAACTTGATGATGTTCTTTAGTAATAAATCCAAGTTGGAATTGAATTGTGCATTATATTAAATACGTATTTATATATTTTAAGCATGTGAATTTTAAGTAAATTACCCTTTTATATTGTGAGTTTCTAAATAGAGAAATGCAAAGCAGGAAATTGCAGGAAGAGGATCATCCATGCCTAGTTATAGAATTGTCAGAAGAAATGCAGAAAAGACGAAGTTATGTTTTTGCCCAATTCCTGTTCTGTGTGTCATGTATGACTTTTACAGTATCTTATGTTTTATTAACCTTCTGTCATCTAAACTGCTCTACTATGTCCTTATTGTGTCCATTCAATTCTGAGACTTAGGTTCTAGCTGTTGGCAAATCAGTGCCATAAGTTTGCTCATGTACAGCAAGCTACTTCATTTCAGAGTGTATTCTATGATTGCTATAATGATTTTCGTCATCAGTGTAAAATGGAGTATGAAGCAAATGTGATGTTCCTAGAAAAGGACTCATTTCAATCTGGCAATTTTAAATATATACGGATATAGTCTGTGGGATGTATTTGCTTCATAATTGGTTTAATCACAGGTTGCCTGATCCAAGTGCTTTTTTACATTTTGTTCAGAGTTTTCTATTAGTCGATCAGATAAACTTCTTCTGGTAAAGGCCACAGCAGGAGACCAAAACAAGACATAGTTTTAATGACATGCTACCCAAACTTGAAATTTTTCAGCATTCTGCTTTCTGTCATGCACACATGCATCCAGCCCCTTCTGGTCTGTGATTTTGTTGTATCCAACTCCTATGGGAACAACAAAGATACAAACATGAAGGCAGGTTGTGTGTTTGGAAGCACTGACAGCTGAAAACCAATATTACCGTTGTTTTTTCTTTTTTGTGGAAAAATTGTCAGGCTGCGTATGCCTAGTTTCTTAACTTTCCATCTTGTTAAAGATTTCTCGCTTTCTACCACAAAGGTTTTTTTTAAATCCTTTTCTGGTGGGAATCAGCATGAGATTTAGCAGATCTAGCAGTCACAGCTTCAGAATGAATTGGTTTATTTCCAAATACCGTCTCTGGTATTTGAGAAGTAGGATCTAACTTTTCACTCCTTTTACTCTCTCCCACCCTCAACATGCTGCAGGCTGTGTTTGTGGTTAGGAGAACTGACAGAATTAAAGATAAACCATGTAAGTTATACAACTGTGTTATATTAAACCCATTTTTATTCACTTTTCTATTTACTATTGTGCTTTACATGAGAGACACTCTCCAAAGGTGGAATTGATAATATTGATAAAACAGCAAGTCTGGTGTGTAGGCTTTAAGTGCTACAATAGTAAGTTGAGTTGGGAAGGAAATACAATTAAAAGATAAACGCAGTTCCTTCAAACTTTGAAGGCACAGAAAATGAAATTAAGCTGCACCTCCAATAACTATAATCATTTGTTTTGTGACAGCTGACAGTGATCAAGGATAATATACCTCCCTGGTATTAAATGCAGATATGGATCCTGTCTATTTTACCTTCTGTTTCTGGGTCAGGGAAATTGGCTGCTGGGTACGTGGCCTGGCATTTGATTTCCATGTTGCTCTGAAGAGTTTCAGTGAGAGGACAAGAAGATGGCTTTGTGGTAGGGCTGCCAGCAGTTTGATGGGAGATATGTGTGACCCATGGGTTTAAGGATGGGTAATGAAAGGACAGAATTTGGTGAAAGCATTATCAAGTGTAGCAGAAAGGAGGGTTTTTTCCGAAGGAGCAGCTTTTGATTTGATTACAGGAAGGCTGTAGATGTTTGGAACACTTTGAATACAAGGTACAAATGTGTGTCTAGGGATAACTAGTCAGAAAGGTGAAACAAAGGTGGTGTGACCTTCAACTGGTATTTTCCATTTTGGAAGTTAGGCTGTTGGCAGCTTTATTTTTTTTTTTTTCCATTTTCCAGAACTTCAAGTTCTAGAAGGGGAACAAATACCATGTAACACCTCCTGTCCTGCACTAGTAAAGCTTCATGCTATTGAATTTCCTAGAATTTTTTTATTAACAGTGCATTTGTTCTTTGTAACACCTTAATGATTAGTTATACATTTGCAGTTGCTGCTGGTGATGCTATTGCAGCTAGCTGGAAAATAATATGTGGTTTTGAAGCACCTGTCCTAGTTTCTGTCTTGTGGGAGTGGATCTCATGATCCCACTTTAAAAATATTTGGACTGTGTGGTGAAAAATACAGGCAGTCTGTTTCCAACTGCAGATGGTTTTACTGTGTGGTGGTCACAGATAATACTACCCCTGTGCCACCCTTTCTGGTTGATACTTCCCCTCTTGCCCCATCAAGCCTTTTGAATGAAGGAAGATTGTGACGTGTAAGCTGTTGTAGCAGAGGGTATGTACCACAGATGGCATTACACACGTCTCGTTCTTCATTGTACTGCATTCAGCTCTGTGACCCCCAACATAAGAAGGACATGGACCTGTTAGAGTGAGTCCAGAGGAGGCCATGAAGATAATCAGAGGGCTTGAGCACCTCTCCTGTGAAGACAGGCTGAAAGAGTTGGGGTTGTTCAGCCTTGGGAAGAGAAGATGCCAGTGAGACCTTATAGCAGCCTTCTAGGACCTAGAGGGGACCTGAAGGAAACCTGGAGAGGGACCTTTTCCCAGGGCCTGTAGTGATAGGACAAGCGGTAATGGCTTTAAACTGAAAGAGGAAAGGTTTAGATTAAAGGAAGAAATTAATTTAGATTAAGGAAGAAATTATTCACTATGAGGGTGGTGAGGCACTGGGACATGTTGCCCAGAGAAGTTGTGGATGCCCCATCTCTACAAGTGTTCAAGGTCAGGTTGGATGGGTCTCTGAGCAACCTGCTCTAGTGGAAGGCGTCCCTGCCTATGGCTCTAAGGTCCCTTCCAACGCAAACCATTCTATGATTGTACATCACACACTGCAGTTGCACCAGCTTTGTGCCCCCACCATCCATGTCACCTTAGGCAGGCTGCCTTTCCCCTCTGCCAGGCTGCCCTGGGCAGGCTTTACATCCCACCCAAACTAGACTGTTTTCTTCATGTCACTGTAGTCAGCTTTCCACCATGAGGAGGCATTATCTGTCTCTTAATTTTGTTTTTCTGAGGCTTCAGAGATTTTTGTTTCCGTTACCCTTATTCCATTATCCTAGTGTTTAACTGCCTTGGGGTAAATGACTCCCCAAAAAGAGTCCTCCGAGAGGCTTGTCTGGGGAAGGCCCCAGGTGACTTGAGAGGAGATGAGAATAAGATTTTGATACTCCCAAGGGGCTTTTGCTGTGCACAAAAGAGAGAAAATGGGGGACTGGCATGCACCGCATCTCAGATTCTCTCTGCCAAATTACCTGTTTCCATCCTTGCACTGGTCCTCATGTCCATTTTGTTTGTCCCTCTGACCATAGCAAGCCCTCTTCTTCTCCAATTCTTTCTCAGCCCCTCTTTCCCATTTCTGTTTACTTCTGTTTCTCCATTTCCTCACAGAAGTAATTTTATTTTCAAAAATAATTTGAACACATAGGTATCATATACACTCAAACTATGTTTTGGTTTGAGGAAAAGTTAGGAAGAAGAAGAAAAAAATAATCTCTGGGGGCGACTTCTGCGAAGCTCTGATTCAGAATGACTGTCGAGTTGAGTAGCTACAACAAGGTCTCCAGGACTGCTCAGGTCCTTTGCAGTGGGTGACCGGGCACCAGGTTCGCAGATTTTGGAGGAGGTTTTGAAGGCACATGCAAAGTACAGCTCAAGCAGGGGTTGAATGTAGTGTTTGATAGCGCTTCCCCAATAGTAGTAGATAGCAGGCAAAAACTGGGGTTTCTTTCTCAAATGTAAAATGCTGGTCACCTTTCAGAATGGATTTGGGAGACTGATTCAACTATACATAATCTGAACTCTCTCTCTCAACTATACATAATCAGAACTATACATTACTGAACTCTCCCAAACTGTACACTGAAAAAAAAAAGTCCTAGGATTACAGAAAGCCTAGAAGAGCTGACATTTAACACTGCAGTGAGGCTGGTAATCCCTATAATTTTCTTAAGTAACTTAGAAATACATTCTGAAATATTGTTAGTGAAAATGGTAGTTGCCAGCATGGCAGCTTCTAACAAGGCTGCAAGAATTTTGTGTATCTTCTTGCTTTTTCTTTTAAGAGCTCTCTACAGAGAGTGTGATGAAAGTCCTTAGAAAAAGCTACTGGAAGAAACATGCACGATAAACTTTTATGAGAAATGGGTTGCAAAACATTCTGGAATAATTAATGAACTTCTATGATTGAAAACTCACATTTCTTTACAACCATATTCCAGGGGCCACTACAAGTCCTGACACTTGGTGGTCTAGGCCAAGCCAGTGACATTTAGTTAGAGCACACAAGTTGCTCATCTTCTCTAAAATACTGTGTGAGTGTTGACTGACTGACAGTTCAGAATATTGCTGAAAATGAGCATTATGCGAGTTTTTTTTTTCCCAAGCACCCCAGACTAGCAAGAGAAAATGAATAATTTGACTGGCATGCCACTTCATGTGTGTTCTTGTAGTTACGCTTAGTTGGCTATGAGTTCCTGTAACAGGGGCATCCTGAGGTTAGTTTAAGGGACAACAGGGTCCAAAACAAGTTTTAGTAAACCGGTAAGAAACAGGGTTTTAGCACTCCAAAAGTGACTTAAATACAGGTTCGGATATCAGTTGAGGTAAATTATTAAGGGGCAGCAACTAATACAACAGGCGGTCCACAGTGTGCATGCATGTGGCTTCACCAAAACAATGCCCGAGCCGTCCCGGAGTCAGGGAAGAGTACACACTTGCCTGAACACGGTGTGGAATTATTTTTAAAGGGATACACGTACTCGTATTGAGTACGGAAAGTGTGCACTCGCAATCCTGCTGGGGTATATTTATAATACACTCGCAATCCTGCGAGGAGAAATAGACGTGCAAATGTGCACGGAATATTACACGTGCTTATGTGGAAGCACGGGAGGAAAATACACCCGCAATTATGCGAGGATTAATTTTACACATGCTCGTATTGAGTATGGAAAGTACGTGTGCAAATGTGCACGGAAAGTTACATGTGCTTATGTGGAAGCACAGCAGGAAAATACACCCACCATTATGTGAGGAAATAATTTAGACACTTGCTCCTGTTGAGCACGGAAAGTACACGTGCAAATGTGCATGGAAAGTATAAATACACGTGCAAATGTGCATGAGAAGTAGAAACACTCGCAATCCTGCGAGGAGAAATTTACTCACAGCCGTGGCAGCAAGGCAAGCGGAGTCTCCGTCCCTGGGGGGCTCTCGGTGGCAGCATCTTGCTTGTGCTCCAAGAGACCCGCGACAATGGGCGGAGTCTTGACGAGAATCCCATTTTTTTATAGCCTGATCAGATCTGACTGTAGGCATTCTAGAAGCTTCTCTGCACCCCCACCCTGGCTGTGGGGTGCCCCAGAAGCTTCCAAACATCCCCCACACTGGCCGTGGGCGCCCAGCGGCTCCTTGGCGCCTCAGCACTCCCTTCTCCTCTCTATAAACGACCCTGGCCAGTGGCCTCTTGGGGTCAAACAAAAGAAGCTGTTAGCCTCAAGCAGCAGAGAGACAGGGAGATGTGTCTACTCCTTCCATATCAAAGGAGGGAGAGGGAGAGAGGGAGGCTTGCATTCTGCCACAGTTCCCTTTCAAAATAAAAATGTATGAATACATTCATGTGTTTTCCACAAAAATTTACCACACTACACAGATGCTGTTCTGTTTGTTTGAAGTGGGAGGCCATTTTTACCCAAAGCTGAGATTGCATCTGCCTGTCAGTCAATGCAACTTTGATTTTTCAGGTATCGAAGATCAATTTGTTTGTCTTGGAGTAAGATTCAATATCATACAAAAAGTCATTCCCCAGGATGTTTTGAGTAACTCATTATTAAGTACAAAAATATTGTTTTCCCTGTGTTAAAATATTTCCAATCCCAATTTTTCCTGGAGAATAATGTCCATTTTTTAGAAAATGATCTAGTAATCTTGTTCATAAGGGTTAAGCTGTACTGTTCAGAGATGGATTTTGTATTTCGCTTGTGTTCTTGGGTACCCACCGATTTTTACAAATCAAGCGAGTACCATTCTCCTTGCGAACAATTGTACTGCAAAGTAGCAGGCACACTAGTACTCAAGTTTCTTTGTCCATTTTTGGTCCATTTTTCACATTTTTTGAATAGAGTAATAGAGAAGAGGAAGTAAGAAAAATAAAGTTAAAGCGAGGTGAGTTGAACAGCACAGAGAAGTGGTTATTCTCCATTTCAGAGGTTGGGAGAGTTGCTTTTGTTGGTTTGTTATGTATTTCTGTGTGATCTTAGGCTCTATTCTCTGTCTCTTGTCCTTTCCATTTTATCTATTCTCTTTTACTGTTCTTACAAGTGCAGTTCTGAGACTGGATTTTAATGGGTCTTTTATATTATCGTGCTTTTTTGTTCAACGATATGAAAAGGCCCTGATTTTGGTCGCTGCTTCCAGCCATTATAATAATGCTAACAAATAAGGAATAACCTGCTGTTCATAATGCAGCAGATACTTTATCATGTTTCTCTCAAACCTGCAGCTGGATGCAGAAGGTTACCATGTCCTTTTTACCCTATTATTATGTTCGGTTTCTAGTAGCCAGGTGTATATGGGCTAATTTGGGGTTGGGGGGAGGCAAGGTAGGGAAAAAAGAAAAAAAAGGGGGGAAGGGAAGGGGAAAGGGGAAGGGGAGGGGAAGGGGAAGAGGAAGGGAAGGGAAGGGAAGGGAAGGGAAGGGAAGGGAAGGGAAGGGAAGGGAAGGGAAGGGAAGGGAAGGGAAGGGAAGGGAAGGGAAGGGAAGGGAAGGGAAGCATGAGACCATTGATCTGATCATTGGATCTCACTTCCCTTCTGTTTACAAAAAAGCCTGGAGACAAAGGATTAGAAAGGTGCAGGCATCCTGGCTGGTTGACTCCTTTTGTTTTACTTCTCCTTTTGTTTTATCTTAAAATGGCTTTGTTACAGTGTGGAATGAAATTTACCTTCTTTCCTTCATTTAAATACGATCATTTGCAGATGACAGAATTGCAGAATGGTTGAGGTGGGAAGGGACCTCTGGAGGTCACCTGGTCCACCCCGCTTGAGCAGGGCCACCTGGAGCTCTGTCCAGACACCCCTGCATCTCTTTGGAATTGAAATTGTGTGATAAGATAGTGCTGGGATGCTCTCATGTTTCTTAATAGTGGCATACTGAATGTGTTCTGTGCCTTTTAGAAAGGCACGGTGTTGAGAGGAGCCCAGCACGAATGTAGTTTTCAGAAAGAAGAGAGATGCTTAGGGATGAATATTTAAGAAGAGTTTATGGCAAATATTGTATGCATTTTTCCTTATATCCTGGGGAAGGAAATCAGTAGTAGTGATTGGAGAGTTCTCATTGTCCTGTTTCTTTAACACAGTGTTCATGAAACAGTATTCGTCTTCTGCTGCACACTCCTCCTTTTCCTCTGCTATCAGAGGCATTGCATTTCAAAACATATCTGATTTGCCTTTGTGGTAATTAGCCAAAAAGCATTCAGTTCCTTTTTATCTGCTCTGAAAGGGGTGAGGCTAAAAATAATCCCCCTGGAATATGTTCAGGCTTCAGTTGTAGCCAGCTTCTTCAGGCTGAAAAAAAGCCTCATTCAGTACCAGTGCTCAGCACCACAAGTTCTGGGTACACGTATTTCCAGTAAACCTAAATGTCAAGTGGCAGAGATTCCTTCTCTCGAAACTGAAGTCTTTGGTGTCATACAGTGCTGGAGGTCTTTTTACCTTACTGTTGCCGGGGCTACAATAATTAAAAAGATACTCTGCTGCCAAGGTACTTTCCAGATTTCAGAGGGACTTGTTTAGTACTATTCCCAGGGCAGCATCAGTTCCTTCTTTTCATCTTCTTTTCCATCTGTAGTATAGAAGTCACATTCTAAGGGGTGAAAATCTCTGAAAGAGAGTACAGTTTTAACTCTCATGATTTATCCTGTGTTACTAGACATAACAACCTTCTGTTCTTTTTGTTTACGATCATGCTTGACCCTGTCAGGGAAAGGTGGGATAGCTGGGTGATACGAAAAAAGGCCATTTCTACACTGGTGTCAGAGTTCAGATGTAAATCTTCATTTTCTCTGTTGCAGAGCAGAGCTCAGTGAGCTCATGAATCCCTTCTGAGCCACCACACCAGATGCTGTAGTCATGCCGAGTGCTACCAGTGTTCTGGGTTCTGCAAAACTGCTTTGGCAACTACCAGGCTGATGAGCTCAAATTTACACAATATGTAGAATGTCAGCACCACAGCACATCTTCTATTTTTAAGCAACTTTGTTCACATACTACTGATTGTATTTGCAGTTTGTGAGAGATCAGTAGATTACTATTGTCCAACAGTCACCCTGCTGCCAAGGAGCTTCAAAAATTCTATGATATCTTAGTACTAAAAGTTATCCATGTGCAAAATAAAACATTAGAAATGCCAGGTGGCAAGCTCTGTTGGTGATGTATTGATTTCCTGGCTTATTAAAATATTTCTGAAATTCATGGAACTGTAGGAAGGCACTAAAACAATGACCTGGAGGGCTACAGGGTAGGTAATGTGTCCATCAGAATATCATTTGTTACTTGGGACGTCACCAAGTTCAAACAAGTTCATCGGTGACACAGCCTCCATCCTCTATTTCTGGCTCTTTTTTGAGGGAGCGTCTGTTTTTTGGGCTCTGATGCTTTTCAGACTGGGGTTCCCTGTGGTCAGCAGGTGATTTAATTCCTGAAGACACAGCAAAATTCCAGTGGGAGCTTAAGTCCTAGAGTGCCACAGGACCCGTTATACCACGGAGGAAGCAAACAGAGGTATCTCCTGTGCTCCTCAAAGGCTCTGTGGGTGGAAAAGGTCCTAGCTTTAGAAATTAATCACAGCATTACATTTTATGGGAGAAGCTTTCCCTCTCTAAATACCTCAGATATTCATACAAGATACTGAAGCACTGCAACCATCAGTTATTACTTGCGCACAGTCCTGAAATGTTTTCCAAAAGAGAGAATATTGTGCAGCCACCTGCCAATGCTTGAGTCTGGGACATTCTCGAAATGGCTTGGGAGTTGAATTCAAATGAACACCATAAAATGAAAAAGAACAGTAAGTTTCTTTCTCTTTCTTTTTTTTTTAAATCAAAAGAGATAATGTAAAATCATTTGAATTTCAGTCATGTAGAATACTTAAACTTTTTTCCCCTTGAATCATCTGGGTAGAGAAAATGAGACTGCCAGTATCAGAGGCCAACAAATTATGTTTAAGTTGCAAATATAGGGAAGAGACTTTAAAATCACAGGGGTTTTATTTACATTTCAAATCAAGTACAGATAATTTTCAGTAGTATTTTTCACACAGAAGCTCTTCTGCAGAATGTTACTTTCCACAGCTTGAAAGAAGCAGAAATGAAAACAAAGTACCACTGCCTAGAATATTTCTTAAGTACATTCATGTACATGCACAAATTCAACAATACTATAAAAATAATAGTTTTCAAATTCTTTGTATTTTCCATGCCTGCATTTAAATATAGGCACATCTGCTTATGGCCTTAAAAGAAATATATTCTACTATTTTAATTCTGTTACCATCACAAGACCTACACGGCTGTGGGAAAATGAGATAGTTTCTGTTAAATGGTATTTTATCAACAGAATGTGACTTAAATGTCACTGCTAGTGATGTGCGACTCATGAAATTATTCCTTCCTTTGGAGTCTACATCGAGTTTAAATTTACAAGCTGCTTTGCGCTTTTTAATGAAATACATTTCTTAGGTGAACTTCATAGACAACAATCATACAATTCCTAGGGTTTCTGGTTATGATCTATTATGATGTTTCTGCTAAGGTGTTAACCTCCTTTGTTTGAAGACAGTGGTTTTGGCTGAGATTTAATCATTGTTATTTCAGTATCCGTGGTGCTTTGCTGAGAATTTGCACTGTACACTAAGCCAGTGCCGTCAGTGGGACACAACACGAATGCATCTGCACTGGCAGGAAGAGCATTACAAGGCTGACCATAATCGTGTTTGTTGAATAGTACAGTGTCCATGTGAATCCATTGCAGGGCTGATGTGCTTTATCTGTACCTGAATGCAAAGGTTTTTCTGAGCTAACCTTGTACCTTGAAAGCTGTGATGTACCCCGACAGGGAGATGTGAGGGTGCTGCGGACACACTGCCCCTCAGTTCCATCCCTCCCTGCTGCCCACAGCAGAAGGCTGGAACTGAGGAGTTTTCTGACAAGTACCCGCAGTCATTAAGGTTTAGGATCAGTGTTACTTTAGTTTACAATCTTTTTTGAGTTTGTTCTTGTATAATACGGTTGTGTTCTGTAGCATGTGCCTATATGTGATAATATGTAAGGTCCTGCACCTGGTTCAGGGCAATGCCCAATGTCAGTACAGACTGAGTGATGAATCGGTTGAGACAAGCCCTGTAGAGAAGGACTTGAGGATATTGGTGGATGAAAAGCTGGACGTGACCCAACAGTGTGCACTTGCAGCCCAGAAAGGCCATTTGTATCCTGGGCTGCATCAAAAGCAGCGTGGCCAGCAGGTCAAGGGAGGTGATTTTGCCCCTCTGCTCTGCTGTGGTGAGACCCCACCTGGAGTCCTGTGTCCAGCTCTGGAGTCCCCAGCATAAGAAAGACATGGACCTGTTAGAGCAGGTCCAGAGCAGAGCCATGAAAATGGTAAGGGGGCTGGAACAGCTCTGCCGTGCGGACAGGCTGAGAGAGTTGGGGTTGTTGAGCCTGGAGAAGAGAAGGCTCTGGGGACACCTTATTGCAGCCTTTCACTATATGAATATAAAGGGGGCTTATAAGAAAGACAGAGAAAGAGTTTTCACCAGGTCCTGTAGTGACAGGACAAAGAGCAACGATTTTAAACTGAAATAGGATGGGTTTAGATTGGGCATAAGGAAGAAATGTTTTACGATGAGGGTGGTGAGACACGGGAATGAGTTGCCCAGAAAAGAAGTTGTGAGTAGCCTGTCGTTGGAAGTGTTCAAGGCCAGGTTGGATGGGGCCTTGAGCAACCTGATCTGGTGACAGATATCCCTGCCAGTGACAGAGGGGTTGGACTAGATGGTCTTTAAAGGGCCCTTCTGACTCAAACTATTCCATGATACTATGAAAGTAACACATGGATGTAAGACTGAACAGTCAGTTTGATGCCTAAGGCAAGGAACTGACTCCTGCCCATGCAGTGAAGGCAGAAATGCTGTGTTGTACAGGAGTTGTGAAGATCTGTTTTGCCTTAGAGGTGACAGTTCCTGGTGACTGCTATGTGCCTTCCCAGCGCTTCACAAAAAGCCTGAAGTGTCCAAATACAAAGTTAAAATGTGCACAGTGGCACCTGAGAGTTGTCAGCTCCTCCTGTTTCAGGTGCTTTCAAGCCATGAGTTTGGAAGCAAGGTGCATCATACAGTGAACCCAAGAGAGATTAAATGCTGGTATTCAAAATTAAAGTTTCAAATAGAGTGTGATTAATATAGCAAACCACTTAATGGAAGTAATAATTAAAAAAAAGAGAAGTGTGCTTACCTTCACCGAAGTTTCTGACACACCTAAATGTTGATAATGTTCTGCACTAAAAGCAATTCTGCATAACTGAATTAATATCCTATTGATATCCATGTATATCATATCAGTCACCCACCCTACCAGAATTCTTTCATGTTTTTCTCTTTAGGATCCATTGTCTTTACTAAGTTGTTGTAACACAGCTATCTAAAACTATTTCTGGTTGGGCCATTTCAGAACAATTTAGAAACCACTGTGTGCACAGACCAGAACTAACAGTTGGAAGGTGCCAGAGGGCAATAGTGAAACCTGCCGGCAGCAGACTGACTGGAGTTGGGATGTTTTGGAGGACAGACTGATTTTTTTCAATTGCTCACCCTCTGTGTGTGTCATTTCCATCCCCACTGCTCCTTCCCTCCTTTCATCCAGCGTACTTATCTCACTTAAACTTCAAGTGTGCCAGATGCTCCTAGCATTGCCAAGCACCATCAAAGATTTGCTGACAGGAGCTCAGGGTGGCCCTTTCTAACTTGGATGAAATTGCAAGTGAATTTATCCAGGGGTCGTCTTCATCAGCAGTTTAAAAATATAAAGCAATTTATTATAATCCTGTGCTCAACTCATACAATGTATTCTACTGACAATTTACATTTTATTTTACAACTAACTAATGCCAGAGACAGCCAACTTCCAACTTTATTAACGTATTAATCCATCCCGGCAGATGTGTCATAGAATTCATTCTGCTGCAAGTCCAAAAAGAACTGCCAGAAATTAACAGGTACAGGTCTTATAGGTCCTGGACACACTGAAAGAGTAACTGAGAGAAGTGTGAACACACTGGGTCCTAACCAGAGTTAGTGCCAATGAAGTGTCTATGTTAGGTCTTTGAATTTTTGCAGGATTATCTGGCTATCCCCTTTTGTAATGCTAGTGGCAGAATCAGGAGGAACTGTACCCTGCGACTTGTAATACAGATTTGAATTACTGTCCTGCTGTTCCCTCAGATTGTGTGTATGTGCTTAAGTGCTGACTGAGACCTTGCCAAGGAGGAAGATAAAGAAGAAATAGTAATGAATTAGGAAAAGAAACAGCTCACCAAAGAGCTTTCCTCTGCTCCTTCTGCTCTTGGACTGTATTCAATTCTGAGGCTTTGTGCAGCACTCCCATTAACAGGCATAGGGAATCTGGGATTTTACAGGGTTCATTTCAGTGAATAACATAGGGCTTTGGCTTTGTGATTCCAGTCTGCAGACGGTAGAGACACATGGGCTTCTTTCTGTCCATCTGCAGAATTGGTTGAACCATGTTAACTCAGGTTAGAATAAGTTAGGAATGTGACAACAGCTTTAAGATGAAGAATTTAAATGTAAAAAAACCAGGCTGACACATGTGCTTAACTTCTCACAAACCCAGGCTCCTGTTAATCCTCAGACCATCATGACCATGACAATGCAACCACTTCAGATTTAAAAGCAGAGGGAGGTGAAAAAAATCACTTGCAAAATCAAAAAAAACCTTTAGTTGGGGCTATAAGCAACGAGACACATTCTGGCTCCTAAGCTCATTTTTTAAAGTTCCTGTGTTGCATCTGAAAGAAGGAAAAGAAAGGATCCTAGCTCTCCAACAGTGTTAACTATAGCTGTTTCTGAGGTTAACGCAAGCCCTGTGTTCAAAACCTGTTACAAGGCTGAACATTATCTGTATTGTAGTTCACTCCTTTTTTTTTTTTAATAACTGGAAAACAGATAGGAGAAGCAGGAGCACAAAAATATCCATGGCCAGATTTCTTTATGTAAAAAAAAAAAGGGGGAAGAAAATCCCAGCTTTCTGGAATATATTTTGAATTAAGAAGTCATCTTGAAAGAGAAATTTTAGTGTATCTGAGTGTAGGCGGGAGTATAAAAACGTGTGATAAAAATAGCAGACTACATGGAAATCAACACTGATATGTGGATGCGTACTTGGAGATATTACATGATAATATCTGAGAGAAATATGCGTTAGGTCTGTATTTATATAATACTTTTCAAAATGAAAAAAAAAACATTTTCAAATTATATTTCAAATAATTGCTTTATTTTGAATTTTAATTTTGACTCAGACATTGGTTCCTAACTTTGGGAACTGCTTAAATAATTCAAGATCACTTAACTACTTTGCAATTGTTGGCACATGTTAAAAAGACCTTTCAGCGTTGTCCTTGAAACCTAGATATTCTTTCTCTGAAGTAAAATGCAGGAAATAAGCGATACATCCTAGAAGTCTGAAACTATGTTCAAAATGCTTAGAGCACTAAGAAATAGCTATCGTGCAGAAATGACCTTTCAGCTGGCAAGAGGTTAATTGATCAAAATCATCATTTTCAAAACAAGTGACTGTTTTTGTAGCCTATTGTACAGCAAACTGAGAATTTTCATACACAGTCTTTTTGATATCAGAAGGAAAAGACACATTTTGTAGGCTGACAAAATGTGTAACTTAATGAGGTTAATTTGTTTATATCGTATAAGCCAAAGTGGCCTTTAAGTCAGTATGGTAAGCCAACTGGAAAACCATTGATACTTTTATTCAGTACTAGCTAGTAATTCTCTTACTGCACCTAATGTCGTCAGAAAAACATATTTCAGATGCGCTCTTAAGTGTCAGTTGGTCTTTGTTATTATCAGCATGATGCAGGAGCAGCATCTGTCTATGGGAATGCAATTTATGATAAAATACAGCTAATTAAATCCCTGGAGGATCTATATTCATGCATGCTGTGAAACTGAATCATACAGATATTTCCCATTAAACTGTAGCAGAATTAAAATGTCTGTTTTAATTTCTAACTGCGTGCACCTAAACCCTTTTTCTACCACAACTGTACAGTAGAATGAAATACACTTTATTACTGCAATATTGACCAGGACTCATGGGGTAACTTGGAGAGAAACACCTACATCATAGTTACACTGCCGCATAATGGAGTAGGAGTAATCATGTAGGTTTTATAAATTGACACGTAAATCACCTGATCTGAGTAGATTATTAAAACTGGGTTTGTTGCTATTTTTTTTAACTCTTTAGCTCTCTTCTGTATTTGTAGACAAATATTGAATGTAATAGCCACTCTAGGGGGGGAAATGCTTCCCACAAACTGTACCACTTTGTGGTACCCCAACAAGGAGAAAGCTAGCAAATAGTTCTTCCATATTTGAACCATTTTGTTAGAATCATGCACAGATATTTTTCCCCTTTCTCTATTCTGAACTCTTAGACTTGCTTGGTGTGGCACAGGAAGAATTATCAAGTAGTGTAGCCTTTTGTTGTTTTTTTAAAAAAGTAACTTTGAAAGCCACTTGGATATTAGATTGTACTTTGCTGGAGGATGTTTATTATATAGCATTTAGATTTTATTTTTTATTATTATTTCATTAAGCTGTATGTAAGTGAAATGCTAGGCTAGTAAATAATAAATTAGCTGTAGCATGCATGTGCTGATTTTGGTCTCGGGCACACTGAAGAACCAGTGCTTGTGGAAAACGAGCTGCAGTTTTATATACTCAATGAAGTATATCAGTTGCTACATAGCCTGTGCTTATGTAATCAAATTTGTCACAACTTAGACTGGAATATGGGCATTATTTGGTTTAATTACTTCATAGGCTTTCATAACTGAATAAATTATTTTCTATTGCACTCTAATTCACGTTTGTAAATGTGCATAGTACAACTGAAAGTGAAGTTTCACTTAATTACCTACGTACATCATTTGTGTAAGTGTAGACACTGGCAAAATGAAGGATAGTATAAAGTTTGGGGAAATAAATAGGATTGTATTTTTATCTTCTGTGTATATACTGGGCCTTCAGCTGTATGAAGGAAAGTAAGATTTGTGAAGGCCGCTTGAAAAGCAGCTGCTTGGCCTAAACAGGGTGCAGTCATTCCTCTAAATTCATGAGAGAAAAACAAGTCATAAACTGATCTGATACTATTTTTCAACAAAGATTTCAAACTTCAAACAGATAAAATATGCGTTTCTTTTAATATAATTTAAAAATTATTGTAAAACAGTATGTAGGGAGTCACAGCTAAAGTGTTACAAACTTTAGTGAATCCAAGCTGTTATTTTTTAGCTATAGATATACAAGTTAGGAAATAA
The DNA here is from genome assembly GCF_036013475.1 of Columba livia. Lineage (NCBI taxonomy): Eukaryota > Metazoa > Chordata > Aves > Columbiformes > Columbidae > Columba > Columba livia. The sequence goes on along the minus strand of NC_088602.1, from coordinate 32,554,734 downwards.
AATGGCGTACGTATTTTACTTGTGGTTTTATTTCTCTGAAAGGGTCAGTAAATTCAAATGAGTTTATACACCTCAGGGACTTCTTGGTCCCTGAACATCTGGATGATGAGGCTGGAACAAGGCCCTTGAAAACAATATCCTGTCTTGTAGAGGAATACAACCAAATTAAACGTATGTAATTAGTGATGTGTTCCAACCAGTACATGGGCAGCTGTATGATTGGTGCTGCGTAAATATTACAGAGATAAACATGAGTAATGAAAATGGGGAAGTGCCTAATTATGCATGAAGTAATTTGGAGTTACATAGATTATGGGCAGATCAATTTCAGAAACTAATGAGTGAAGCACAAGTGTCCTTCCTATGTATCATCCAGAGAAGATGAGGAGGATTTATAAGCATATTTGCCAAATTTTGCATATACCATTATTTTAATAAAAGAATAAGTCTGGGATTTAGGAAACCTGGTGAGTGGATGTCCAAAACTTGCTAGAAAGCAAGTGCTCTTGCTAAGTTCAGAAAGACCTATGTCTTTTTTGGAAGCAAGGGAATCAACTCGTGACGTTTGTATGGGCTTTTGATGTATTTGTGTGTGTCTATACAAAAAGTAAGTGATGTACAAGAGATTTCTTTGGCAAAATTCAAATAATGTCTTGAATGCATTACACGCTACACCAAACAAGTGGTTATTAAGAGCTCTTAGGGCCTGATTCCTAAATCCTATCAATTCAAGGAGGAAGACTTCCATCGGGTGCAGCGGGTATTAAATCCAGCCCTTTAATGGTGGTGCAGAATCTTAGCTATATTTTGTGGTCATATAATACTTGGTTCTGTAGTGGTTTTTTGTTGTGTTTTTTTTTGTTGTTTTGTTTTGGTTTTGTTTGGGTTGGGTTGGGGTTTTGTTGTTGTTTTTGTTTGGTTTTGTTTGGTTGGTTTTGTTTTTGTTTTGTGGTTTTTTTTGCTTTTCTCACTGTTCTGCCTCCACTGTGTAAGCAAAGAAGATACTGCTGTAATGTGTAATGGTGGGGTTTGTTTCCTGGATCAAAAAGCAAAGTGAAGGCCAACCATTCTGTAACACTGTCTTTCAGAATGATTAAGCGTTGCTTTGTCACCCCAAGTGCTCTTCGGATAACTTGGCTTCTCACATTGGCTTGACAGTTGCATCTCTTTTCTTCATTAATCACCATGTACACAAGGAAATGCCCTGGACTCAGTTACTGTGTGAATAAAATAAATTAAACCTGGCTTTGTGTTTGGTTTTGAGTGTGAATTGTAAGTCCCTTGTGAAAGGAATTGAGACTGAAACAGGTTGTCAGCTCTGAGCTCTCAGGGACCAGGCAATTCACACACACCTCTTTTTTGGCTTCTCCTAAGATATATCAGTAGTTTTCATTCAAGGTACAAGCATCTTCCTTATGTTAACAAAAATAATGTTTTGCTTTGGTTTTGATCAGACTGTTTCTTAAGTTAAAGAAAAAGAAATGTTGAAGGTTTGGCAAGATGCAGAAGTACTTCCAGTTCATTCCAGTATTAATAAAGAAGGGAAAGAAAGGTAGGTTTAGAGGATTTAGCTATATAAAAGCCAACTAACAAGAGAACCATCTTGTTCAGATATAGCCTCTGGCTGCAGTAGATAGGAGGTTTTTTGAAACAATTCTGTCAAAGTAAATGACTCAAAACAAGCAGCTTCATCTGAAAATGATTGTAGACTTTTTTTTTTTTTAAATAAACAAGATTACAAGAAAGAAATACTTAACTCCATCAAGAGTTTCTGTTATTCATTGAAGTAGCATCGAGGATGCCCTATATTGACTTCTGCATGGAGATTAAAGTGCAATCACACCTTCACTATCTCCACCTACAAATTGATGTGTTTTTCCTAAGAACCCCTAGTATATGAATAAAATCTCTGTCTGATGTCCCTAATCTTTGATGTGAAGTACTCTTTTCTGTTTGTTGGTGAGCTTTTTGCCAGTATATTGTGCCTTTGCTCCTTTTTGAAGAAAAAATCCTCTTTTATTTGTGTAGTTGTGGCTTCTTGGTTATTTAAACAACTCTTGCAAAGAAACCTCCCTATTTTCTGTAAGGTGTTTTTGTCTACATTTTCATTCTTCATTTTCTCTAGCTTTAAGAGATGGGCCTATCCGAATGTCTGTATGGATGCATAGGATTCCCTGCTTGGGACTGTCCTCATCAGGTCTATGTTACACGTCAGCGACTATGTGACTTTATCCTACCTAAATGTAGTAACTCCCAATTATTTTATTTTTTTTTTACTTCATCTTCAGTTCTTTTGGTTCTTTTCTATCATGGGTGTAAACACCAAGATTTGTCATGGATGTCCATCTGGAACAAGTAATTCAATTTCTCTGCAGTTTCATTGGCCAGAAGGAATAAATGTTTCACTGTTTTCCTCTTCTGCCGATTTTTGGGTTAACTATTTGGCTTGCAGGGTATTCCAAAGTGGAGCCTTTGTGTTTATTCGCGTGTTCAGGGCATGGCGCAGTGGGGTTTGTTAATACTCCGTGTAATGTACTGTATCCAAGGGTCATGAAAGGAATTGCATTTTAGATGGTCGAATTTATGCCATGTTTTCAAGCAGGGAAGTAGATGAATGAAGAAGCTGACCAGTCTGGATTTGCTGGGTGAACTGATGGTGTTCTTCTGCATGTCCTGCCAGAAATTCTGTGCCATGGACACTTCCCAGCTTCAGGCAAAAACCAGGTTCATCTTATTTTCCTTTGCCTGTATGGGTCATAGGAGATGCTTTTCCGCTCCAAGACTCTGAAGTCAAAAGCCTTTCTTTTGAAATAATACTTACTTGACCCAGAAAGCCTTCCTTTCAATTTTTCTTCTCTTAGGCTTATTTTCAACAATAGGATTGCAACAATACATGCCTCTCTGTCCTTGTATTGGATCCCATCCTTCTGTGAAGAGGTACCTTTGAGCAGAAGCTAATTAAATCTACCACACATTTGGAATGACATTTAAATTATTTTTTTTTCCTCGTCTACTGTAACTATTTATGACATTTGATTGTTGGCCTAGTAATTAACATTTCTCAGGACTGTCATTTCAAGTGAGTGAGGAGAAATCACAACAACGTCTGATATGTTTTCTCTTTCTGGATTGTCAGTTTCATTGTGCTGGAGCAAGTTTTTAGCACATCCAAATCTTCATATATTTCTTACAGACCAACATGCAGCTATGCGGTAGTTACAAAAGAAACTGTGGCTGCTCGTTTTTGAATGCCTTGGAGCCCCTCATGCCTTGCACTGCTCAAGGGAAGGGAGGAGAACAGGGACTCTTCAGTTTTCCTGCTAAATCCAGCACATTGTTCTTGACCTGTGATACATATAATGTTATATTTGATGCATATGACGTGTTTTATGCCTGAATTTAAAACTGTCTCTGCTGGGTCTCACCAAATGTCACAAAGAGTTACCAGTAATGGGTGGCTTAGAGAAGACTGCTGGAACAGGGCAAGCACCTGCTGATACTTCCTCAGCACAATCCCTGAGTCTCCAGCAGCTCATACCTCAAGGACTATTGGGTTGTCCTGGTGTTTAACAGCCATCAATACAGTTATCTTTTGCAAATTTATCCTTTTGAACCCATATGCACTCTTAGCATCCATAATATCCTGCAGAATGAAGTTCCATCATTTATTTACAAGTTGTATGAAGAGCTGCTTTCCTATGTTTGCTTTGAATTTTCCTGTCCTATAGATTTAATGCCTGCTACTTCTGGTATTCAGACAACACAATTGTTCTCAGTTGTCTTAGTGGACCAGATGATTTTGTTGTACTCAGTCATGTCTTCGTCTCTCATTTTTCTCTTTTCCAGCCCTAAGGAGTTCTACTCTTTGTTTTCTCATACAACGTAACTTCTCCAACACCTCTGTGATTTTATGTTGAGGTGTAATAGTGCACCAACAGTTCTTCTTTCTTCTACTCGCCTTTCAGAATAGACTGCCATTTTTAATAAAATAATATTTCATTAATTGCAATATCTTGCTGGCCTGGAAATAATAATCCTTACTACTGCAGAATAATAATCATAGAATCATGGAATCATTGACCTTTAAGATCATCAAATCCAACCATTAACCTAACACTACCAAGTCCACCACTAAACCATGTCCTTAAGAACAACATCTGCGTGTCTTCTAGGCACCTCCAGGGATGGTGACTCAACCGCTTCCCTGGGCAGCCTGTTCCAGTGCTTTATGACCGTTTCAGTGAAGAAATTTTTCCTAATATCCAATCTAAACCTCCCCTGGTGCAACCTGAGGCCATTTCCCCTTGTCCTGTTGCTTGTTACTTGGGAGAAGAGACCAGCACCCTCCCCTGGCATCACAGCATTTAGCTCAGGTTCATTTTTCAATGCCAGCACCTCAGATGAGCATCAAACCAGTGTGCCAGCCTGATTTTCAGGTGCATATAAGAAAGGATCTTGTGTGTGAGATGTCAGGATTTCTGAAGTCGTCGGGCCATGTGCTGTGACGGTGGGTGGCACCAGGAGCCGGCTGACCAGGGAGTGCCGGGCTCTGGCATTCCCAGGCAGCTCACAGGGCTGGGCTGGCAGGGATGAGGCACCGCGGGTGCTCCGGCAGCCCCTGCACTGGAGCCTAAGGTAGTTTGTGGCAGTTTTATCCTCGCAGCAAGCCATGGAAATGGCAGTTGTGGAATGACAAGAATTGCATTAATTTCAGTCAGCGGCTGCTGAGGATACTGGGAAAGCATATTTTGTTTTGGGAACATCATGTTTGGGTTTCCAAAACAAAATTTTGAAGGATTTCTGTTCCATGAAAACCTTAAGTTTTGGCTTACCCCCCGAATCCAAGTTTTTTTCTTTTTTTCTTGAAAACACAATGTAATAAAAATTCAGATTTTCAGCCAGCTCCACTAATGCCTTGATTGGAAGACTATTTCTCTTTTTTTTTTCTACATGTAAGAAACGTTATTACATCTGTGCTTTTTGCATTTGTGTTTCTCTCATTGCTGCAATGACTGCTAGTGTCCCAGTGTGCTGCTTACATTTTCTTTTGCCTCATTTCATTTCATTGCTTCATTGCACAGCCTTCAAATAACATAACTGCTTTTCTGTTTACACCCTTGACATCCACAAATGATGATGCTTTTCAGTCATTCTGTAGCTAAGATATTCCTATTTGTCTTGTAGTCTTCTGATTACAAGGTAAATATTCAGCTATGGAAAATACACATTCGCTAATGTATATTAGTGGAAGCAGATGGTGCAATCTGTTCATCGATGGAATTCAGTTTCTAAAACTGATTTAATCTGGTTTGCAGCAAACACCACTCCAGTACCGTCTGTCATGGAACATTTGCAATGGGAGAAGTCTCATTTCAGGTTGTTTGCATTTTATTGCGCTAAGGCGTTTATTTCATGTGTTAGCCTGGGTGTCACATACCAGAACACCTATTGTAAAGGCATGTTGTTTAAATCTACAAGACTATATTCTTTGTAATCTGCTGTTCTTATATATTATTATTTTTCATTATTCTTTTTTTATGTAAATCTGTGTACTGCTGGTCCCATTTGCAAACCTGATTTTCACGCAACCATTAATAGAATTTGCACTCAAGAAGAAATGATGGCAAACTATTTTCTTAATTTGTGGAGTGGAGAGGAATTTCAAATTAATTATAACAGTGTTTTGTGTTAATTGGCATTTTTTCCCATTGTGAAAAGAAGTTTCCTCATTTCTTCAGAATGGAGGATTTTCCAAAATTATCAAGGCCAGAAAAGCTGTGTTCTGTTTCTACGAAGCCAAATGCAGAAAAAAACACAGTGCATAGTATCTGTCTTCTTCAGCTCAGACAGATCCTGTAACCACTAAAGCAGGAACTACTTAGGCTGAGATGATGAATTGCTGTAGAATTCTTAGGTTCTATGCAGCTGAAGAAACATGCTAGAAGACACAGCTTCTTCTCCCTACCTAGCAGAAACACAAAATGTTTGCATCTCTTGATACAGATGTTGAAAGCAGTAAAGATGGGAAAGTGATAAGTGATTTATATTCCATTTCCTTCTGCCCTGAAGGATGTGGGAATCCTCCAACATCCTGTGGAGTTAATAAAATGAAAGGGTGTGGTAGAGCAAGTAGTCTGAAAAATACTGCAGAAATAACATGATACAAAAGCGTCTATTTGGAAGAAACCTGTAGGCTTCTCACATTTCTGAGTAATTGCTTGACTGTTCTCTGCATTTTGAGAATTAAATATTTGCTACAGCTGTTTCATTCTTTTAAGGGATTCTGTTTCCCACTTCTTCTCTCTAGAGTGTCCTCAGCTCCTCTGAAGTTAGGGCTAGAATTTAAAAATCAATCTCCTACACAATTGAAACATTATCTACGAGCTCCGAAGCTGTTGAATGTCATGACTTTCACAAAAGATGGTTTGTTTTCCGTTTTACCCAGAGAGGCATGTATCTTTACTTTTGTACAAAGCCAGTAATTAATATACAAGAAGAATTAATACATGTACTTCAAGGTGATAATATTGTATAAAAAGGAAGGAATTTAATAGGAGACATATGAGTGGGGAAAATAAAATCTGTCTTTTTGTAAAGTAGTAAGTATATGTGATATACCATGATTGTTCCTAAAAATATACCAAGTATGCCACTGAAGAAAGGTCCAGCCTTTCACATCGTTCTGAGATGACCTATATTTACTGCTGTTTATCCTCTGCAGACAGCAGTATGCATATTTTTTAGTACAGAATTCTTCCCACATCGATGTTAAACTTTTTTTGAAAAAATTACAGCTTTCAAAATCTCTAATACCAAGGTGACTTTTTATAAAATTACAAATGCATGAGCTGATGTTGGTGGGCTGATGTTGGCTGGCCACCAGGCTCCCGTCCAGCTGCTCTCTCACTCCCCCTCCTCAGCATCACAGAGGAGAAAACAAAATTTAAAGCTCATGGGTCAAGATAAAGGCAGTTAAATGAAAAGGGGCAAAGGCTGCGTGTGGAAGCAAAGCAGAACCAAAGGAGATGGGTGCTCGACTTCCCATCAGCAAGTGATGTCTATCCACTTTGTGGGAAGCAGGACCCCAGTACGTGCAACAGCTGCTTTGGAAGACAAGTGCCTTAATAACAAATGCCCCTCGCTCATTTCTCTAAGCTTTTATTGCTGATCTTGATGCCTTTTGGTATGGAATATCCCCTTGGTCGTTTGGGGTCAGCTGTCCCCGGGTTGTCCCCTCCCAACCTCTTGCCCCTTGGGTAGGGTGTTGGAGAGACAGCCTTGGTGCTGTGCTGGTGCTGCTCAGCAATGGCCAGTGCATGGGTAGGTCCACACCACCCTAACCCCTATATGGGCTGCTATAGGGGAAGTTAACCCTATCCCAGAGAGACCCAGTACACTAAGATATGCTGTTTGACACCGCCATTTGATACATATATGCACACTGAATTAAAACATGTAGAAGTTTTTGGAAAACAATACTCTTTTCTCGATAGAATAACTGACTACCCAGTTTGGTTCTGTATGACAAACCAGTGAAACTAGTGTGAAGCATTTCTTCTTTTATATATATTATTTTTTTAAATTGCAGACATAGGTATAATTAAGAAAAACTATGCAGAGCAGGCTTTAAAATACAATGGTCCTGAAGCTTCTTTCAATATTTTTTTTTCCGTGGAGGACATACTAAGCCAAATTACACATGCATGGAGTCTGCTTTCACACAGATCTTACAGACAAACCCAATTATCCAGCTTTCTATTAGAGAAGCTAGACAATGTTTGTTCTTCAGCCATTAACTGGTTTTGGAATTTGTCATGCCAGATGAATCTATAATCAAATCTTGGAGGGTTTTTTTATTTAATAACAGAATAGGTACGGCTTCACAAAGTCTGAGTGAGTTTCTTTGTGTTCACAAATAACAGGCACTCCTCTGAAAATCTCTCATTAAGAGGAGAATGCTAATGTAGCAGAGCTCAGAAGTGCATGGAGCTAAGTTTATTTCTTAATAAATAATCTCCCTAGGGAGGGTTCAAAAAATAACTTTCTGAGCTACCAAGCTTATGTTGTTGGTTTTTTCTCCAAAACAAAGGCAAAGTTAGTTTTTAAATCATATTTTTAAAATGCAAAATTAAAGCTTATGCTTTCTGGGCTCACTTGCCACAAAACCTAGTCATGTCCCTTGTTGTGCCTTGTGGTCATTAGTGTGTTTTTAAAAGAAAGTATTGGAAAGATTTTTTTTTTTAATAAATTTGACAATTGTTGGTTTAAAATTGTAGCAGTGCTTGAAGCCAAGTCACCGCCTCCAGATCCTGAGGGTATTTTCAGAATAGTGAGGGATATTACCAGTACCTAATGGTGATGCACCTGTGGCTGTGAGTGGCACCTTAAGCCCTGGAGACAATGCACAGAACCAAAGTCAGGCTTTATCAGAAAGCGACACTCACGCTTAACCTCTGGAGCAGGATTTTGAAGACCAGACCCAGGGGAAGGCGACTTGAGCCAGGCTGAACGATGCCAGGCTGGGAGCAGAGGTCTGTGGTGGGTGGCCTCAGGGTGGCTCTTCTCTCCCTGTGTCCATCACCTCCCCGCCACAGAGCAGCCTGGCAGCTCCCACCCCTATTCCCACTCGCCAGGCTCCCTCCTTGGCTGGTTTCTGCTTCTGGGTTTGCCACAGCCGTGTGTCCCCTTGCTCTGCTGTGGGAGCACAGTCCCCGCTTTAACAACAGCCGAGGGATGTCGTAGCAGGGATTTTCAAGCAGAGGCAGGCAGGTATGTAATATATCAGGAGAGGGAGCTGGGGAAGCTCTTGTTTTCCAAAATAGGAGGAGGTAAAATGTAGTTAAACTATTTGAATGAATACAGCAGAACAGCAGTGTTGTACAGTTGGCAAAGGAAATACAGTTGGATGACAGAATGACAGTCGAACTTCCAAAAAAAAAAAATCTGTTTTCTGCTTTAACGGATACATCTTTCAGTCTGCTCTTCAGTTTGGTGTATTACATTTTTCTTTCTGCAGCTTGCAGGAAGAACTGGTGAGTTTTCCAATTGGAGGATAAACAAGACTACCTTTTTGCATGGACCAAGGAGAAAGATAGGTTACTTTCCTTTCCTGTGTTTTCTCTGTTGTTCATTGCTTAGGTTTCCTACGGTTGCCTAGCCTACAAAGCTTTCCTTTTTAACTTAATGCTGAATTTGTTTCGATTAAACTTAAACACAAAAAGGAGGTCTACAGAGGGTGGAAGCAAGGACAGGTATCCTGGGAGGAATACAGAGAAATTGTCTGAGTAGCCAGGGGTCAGGTTAGGAAAGCTAAAGTCCTGATAGAATTAAATCTGGCCAGGGATGTCAGGGACAACAAGGAAAGTTTCTATAGCTATGTCAGTGATAAAAGGAAGACTAGGGAAAACGTGGACCCTCTGCAGAAGGAAATAGGAGACCTGGTTACACAGGATATAGAGAAGGCTGAGGTACTCAATGACTTTTTTGCCTCAGTCTTCACCAGCAAGTGCTTTAGCCACACTGCCCAAGTTGGAAAAGTAGAAGGCAGGGACTAGGAGAATGAGGAACTGCCCTCTGTAGCAGAAGATCAGCTTTGAGGCCATCTAAGGAACCTAAAGGTATGGAAGTCCATGGGACCTGATGAGATGCATCCGTGGGTCCTGAGGGAACCAGCAGATGAAGTTGCTAACCCACATTCCATCATATTTAAGAAGTCGTGGCAGTCTTGTGAAGTTGCCAATGACTGAAAAAGGGGAAACATAACCCACCTTTTTGTAAAGGGACAAAAAAGACCTTGTAAACTACAGGCCAGTCAGTCTCACCTCTGCGCCCAGCAAGATCATGGAGCAGATCCTCCCGTAAACTACGCTAAGGCATATGGAATATAAGGAGGTGATTGGTGACAGTCACCATGGCTACACTAAGAGTAAATCCTGCCTGAGCAAATTTGGAGGCCTTCTGTGATGGGGTGCAGCGTTGGTGGATAAGGGAAGAACAACTGTTGTCATCAACCTGGACTTGGGCATTAGATTTGACACTGTTCCACATAACATCCTTGTCTCTAAATTGGATGGACACAGATTTGATGGATGGACCACTTGGTGGATAAGGAATTGGCTGGATGGTCTCATTCAGAATTGTGGTCAACGGCTCAATGTCCAAGTGGAGACCAGTGATGGGTAGCATTCCTCAGGAGTCAGTATCAGGACTGGTGCTGGTTAACATCTTTGTCAGTGACATGGACAGTGGGATTGAGGGCATCCTCAACAACTTTGTGGACAACACCAAGCTGTGTGGTGCAATCAACATACCAGAGGGAAGGGATGCCATCAAGAGAGACATTGACGGGCTTGAGACATGGGCCCACATGAACTCATGAAGTTCAGTAAGGCCAAGTGCAAGGTCCTGCACATGAGTTGGGGCAGTCCCAAGCACAAATACAGGCTGGGCATAGAATGGATTGAGATTGGCCTGGTAGAGAAGGACTTGGGGGTGCTGGTTGATGAGAGGCTTAACATGACTTGGTGATGTGCGCTTGCAGCCCAGAAAGCCAGTCATATCATGGGCTGCATCAAAAGGAGCGTGGGCAGCAGGTTGAGGGAGGTGATTCTGCCCCTCTGCTCTGCTCTGGTGAGACCCCACCTGGAGTCCTGTGTCCAGCTCTGGAGCCTCAGTACAGGAAAGACATGGACCTGTTGGAGAGGGGCCAGAGGAAGGACACAAAAGTGAACAGAGAGCAGGAACACCTCTCCTGTGGGGACAGGCTGAGAAACTCCAGAGTGGTTCAGTTTGGGGAAGAGAAGGCTCCGGGGAGACCTTATTGCGGGCTCTCAGTACTTAAAGTGGGCTTATTAAAAAGCTTAAGACAGACTTTTTCCCAGGATCTGTAGTAACAATGTTTTTAAACTGAAAGATGGTAGATTTAGATTAGATGTAAGGAAGAAATTCTTCACTATGAGCGTGGTGAGTCACTGGCACAGGCTGCCCAGAGAAGCTGTGGATGCCCCATCCCTGGCAGTGTCGAAGGCTGGGTTGGACAAAGCTTCGAGCAACCTGGTCTAGTGGATGGTGTCCCTGCCCGTGGCAGGGGGGCTGCAGCTATTAATAGATCATCTTTAAGGTCCTTTCCAATGCAAACCATTCAGTGATTCTAGAGAAGAACTATTTTCAGTGTTCAGTTAACAACAATTTGTTTCTCTTTGCTTGTAGGAAAGAGTGCTGGATGGATTAATTCAGCATTTAGTGTGAGCTAATTCAGCAGTTCAGTGCAAGCATACAGTTAAGGTATTTAAGGGTAGCTGAACTGTGCAGGATTACCTTTTAAGCTATCGACCGCAGTACGTAGTCATCGACACATTAAGACATAGGCATGCACAGTGCTTTTTCCCAGCAATTTCATTTTGGTGCCCTTTGCAGCAGTCCCTCACTAATTATGTCCAAGTTTATTTTAATAGAAGGGAGGTGAATGTCCTCAAAAAAGCATTCCACTATCTGGCATTTTAGTTCTGCATGCTGGGGAAGGAAGAGGCAGAGAAAAACCTTGAGAATTTGAGCCAGCTAGGTTTCCTAGGGAAGCAATCCAAATGTTTCCCAGATTGCCACAAACTGTTAAGTTGTTTACAGTAAATTTTAACTGGAAGATCCCCAATGGAGCCAGATGCCGTGGCTGTTTGCAGAGCTGTGGGGGGAGAGGTAGAGGTAGCTGGGAAGCAGAGTTGTAGGGGTGGGAGAGCATCATTGGAGGCAGAGTGCTGGCAGCTGTAACTCCCTGAAGTCGTTTTGCAGGAGAAGGGGAGGAGAGGTTCAGATGGAGGAGAGTTAGCTGAGATGCTATGGGGACTTTTGTTTCATTTGAAGACTTGTAGCCAACAGTCTGCCTCTTTCTTTCCAGCTTCTCTTTAGCTGCAAGCAGTTTCACTGCAGAGTGAACTGACCTTGTAAATCATCCACCTTTTTACCAGTAATTCAAGACCTAGGCCTTCCAGGGTACAGTGAAGTTGTAGATTCTCTGTGTAACAGACTTCTTGCTAAAATTCTTGTTTCTTGTTCCATTAGCAAAATGTTACGCCATTTCTGGATCTGCAAACACCAGCAAGAAGTGCTTGGCTTTGTGTTGTCTCGACTTACAAGTCCCCTTTGTTTATACCGTTGTTTTAAAAGCAGCAACAAACACTGCAGATTAGTTGTGGCAGGAAAATTAAGATTATGTGACTTTGAGAGAAGTCTATTTATTTTACTTTTAGAAATAATTACTAGTTGAGAATTAAAAATTCCTCCTCTAAAATCTAAATTGAAATAACATCTATCAAATAAGTCCATTTGTTATGGAGAAATTTGGGGACTGAGGAAAATGGGAGCAGGAAAGGAAACTGCATCTTTGAAAATGGAAGTGGGAAAGGAGACTTTATCTTTAAAAGCATGATAAAAGGGCATGGACATGGTGATTCTTTTCTTTTTTTAATCACGACAAGATGTGTTACTGTAAATGATGTAGCGTAGTGACATTGAAATTATGAGCCTGAGGTATCACTGAATACTCTTCAGTCAGTAGTACACAGGAAAAAATTTAGATTATCGTTTCATGTTGATAATGATCATTTCAGTCTTTAAAATATATAGGTAACTGAAAGTAACTTCATTTTTAAAGATCTGTTTTGTCTTGGTTTTACATTAGGATGTCAGATCTTTTCTTTCCTCTTATCTCCTCAGGCATCCAAGTAGACTATTTGCACTAATTGGTTTATGATATCAAAGCAAATATTCATGTTGCAGCTCTTCTTAAACAGGAATCAGTTTGTAGCTGCAAGCTCCCAAGTACAGGTGCACATACAGGCATGTTGCTTAATGGTATTGGCGGGAGAGTGGGCAACCCAGGATAGGCATGGCAGACCTAAGATAGAACTTGATGGTCTCCAGAGTCAGGCTAAGAATAGGACGCCAAACTGCATAATTCTTTAGAAAGGTGTACTTGGTGTAACAGGGTGCAGAGCTGGGAATAGTGCTTGACTTTAAACGTGTCTTCTCCCAGGTTCCTGTTCAAAAATCACAGGGACATGAGTATCATTTGTCACCTAGATCAGAACTCAAAGTCCTCGGCACTTTCAGGGTTTAACCCTTTCACTCATGCTGCCGTTTTTGCCAGTCTGCATTTTGTCAACAGTGTTTCAAATCCTTTCTTTCTCAGTTGGTTGGTTGTTTTCGTTTGTTGACAATTTAGAATAAACTTGTGTTTTATTAAGAGAAGATAATTTCCAAACAACTGTCTGTGAAGTAATAAAAAGTCTTGAGCCAGCAACAAGGTAGACAAAACTATTTCTTACACTTTTGCTTTAAAGACAATAAGTGCAGTTATGAGTATGTTTTTGCATGTATTTTAGCTCACACTTTTTCAGGAAGTCTGACTGCTCTCCAAAACCATGCCGTCTTTATTTTCTTTTCTAGCTTTTACCTTCTAAGCCGTCTAGTAGCATAAAAGAGGAAGAAGTGATATTGTACAGTCATTTCCTAAAGGATTATTTTTCACTGGAATGACTGAAATATATGTGCATGCATAGGTAAAATTGTGTGTGATCCATTTGAAAAGAATACTTTCATTTGAGAGGATAATCATCATGTTAAAATTAAAGGGCTGGGCATTTTCTATTCTGCTTATGTTAACTAATGAATCACTTTTCCTAGATCTCTGTCTTTGCCTTCTGTAGCTTTAGTAATGGGCTTGTCAAATTCCTGGTGCTTCCCCCAAGCAAGAGTAACAGAGCAGTGGAACAGGCTGCCCAGGGAGGTTGTGGAGTCTCCTACTCTGGAGACATTCAAAACCCGCCTGGACACCTTCCTGTGTAACCTCATCTGGGTGTTCCTGCTCCAGCAGGGGGATTGGACTAGATGAGCTTTCAAGGTCACTTCCAATCTCTGACATTCTGTGATTCTGCGATTAGGGCATCGCTTAAAATGTTTAAAGTTGGGCATCAAATAATAAAGTTATTCAGTTACATCACTCCTAGAACGCTAAAGTCTTTTTTTATCTTTACATTATTTATTCTCACAGCCTTGGTCCAGAAGGTTCTTAATCATTTGCAATACTAAACGCAGAGAAGAAAAATGGCACTTTAGTAGTTTTAATCAAGTATTCCCATTTTATCAAACCAGAAAATAAAATGCATAAGAAATTGTTACTTATTGTTGAATTGCTATCCATATCATCTCGTTTTCTGTACTGGGGAAAGATCTGTAGAATTTGAGACTTCAGTTATGACTGTGGTGCCTGTCTCAATATTAGACATGAAATTATCTTATATTCATATGATTCATTGCTCAGCCTTCAACATATATATTTGAAGATGTCAGCTTCAGAAGAACCTAATAGGTTTCCTGAACATGTAATAATTGCAGCACCTTTCTTGAAATGCCAGGATTTCAGGACTTAAAATCAGTTATAAATCATATTCTATATTAATAATCTAAAACATTTTGTTATTTAGCGCTGGCAAATGCACTTCTTAATGCTATTTCTATTCAGCTAATCTTCTTCTCTGTCTGCCTGTCTTTATAAATGAGAACAGGCTCACTTTGCTTTGGCTGGGTGTGTGTGCTGGAGTAACACTCGACGTCTGAAGGAGAATAGTAGATTCATCCATGCGATGGGCTGCAGTCATCCGCCTCCGCTTTATGTGAAACAGTAGGACTTTGTACAACAAAATCTAAACAACATGTTGAATTTGCATGTTGCTAGTTCTTATCTTTCAGAATATATGACAGGTTGTTTTGCGTAGCTACAAATCGTCGTCATTATTATTATTAGATAATGGTTATTTTTACCAATGTGGTCATTCTGATAATTTCCTACGATGTTTGTGGTTGAGCACTGACATGGGGTTGTTTTAGCAGGATGTGCCCCACAGGGTGCTGAGTTCCCTTAGTTCTCACAGAATTACAAAAACTTTAAGTTTCAGCATCTTGTAGGAGTTTTCACCTCTTGCCGCCCATCATCTGCTCACTTCTTATATTACTAACATTCTTGCTGGGAAGAAAATCAGAAAAGGTGCTACCTGAACCTCAGCAAGGTGCAGTAGTCCAAATGAACATGAGAAGTAATTGTGAAGCTATATTGTTGCATTTGTTTTATTAACTTGTTTTGGATGAGATTTTTCAGGACCTAGCTCCGTCATGTTTGGGATGCTTTGCAAAAGAGGGAAGCAAAGAAAAAATTTGTTGCCCATATGAGATATCGTGAAACTTCATGGAAGTGTCTGGTTCAAGTAGAGAATTGCTGGATAAAGGACTAAGAGAGTTAGTCCTTGGCTTTTACTCCCCTGGTACCAGGCTGAGAACTTCTGCAAGTACTATTCTATATATTCATCATTGACTTGGATGAGGGAATAGAGTGCACTGTCAGCAAGTTTGCTGATGACACCAAGCTGGGAGGAGTGGCTGACACGCCAGAAGGCTGTGCTGCCATCCAGAGACCTGGACAGGCCGGAGAGTTGAGTGGGGAAAAATTTAATGAAATATAACAAGGGAAAGCATAGAGTCTTGCATCTGGGCAGGAACAACCCCAGGTTTGAGTGTAAGTTGGGGAATGATCCATTAGAGAGCAGTGTAGGGGAGAGGAACCTGGGGGTCCTGGTGGACAGCAGGATGACCATGAGCCAGCACTGTGCCCTTGTGGCCAGGAAGGCCAATGGCATCCTGGGGTGTATTAGAAGGGGAGTGGTTAGTAGATCGAGTTAGTAGTTAGTGGTTAGTAGATCGAGTAGATCTCCTCCCCCTCTACTCTGCCCTGGTGAGACCACATCTGGAATATTGTGTCCAGTTCTGGGCCCCTCAGTTCAAGAAGGACAGGAAACTGCTGGAGAGGGTCCAGCGTAGGGCAACGAAGATGATTAAGGGAGTGGAGCACCTCCCTTATGAAGAAAGGCTGAGGGAGCTGGGTCTCTTTAGCTTGGAGAAGAGGAGCCTGAGGGGTGACCTTATTAGTGTTTACAAATATATAAAGGTTGAGTGCCACGAGGATGGAGCCAGGCTCTTCTCCGTGACAACCAATGACAGGACAAGGGGCAATGGGTACAAACTGGAATGCAGTAGGTTCCACTTAAATATGAGAAGAAACTTCTTCTCAGTGAGGGTGCCGGAGCACTGGAACAGGCTGCCCAGGGGGCTTGTGGAGTCTCCTTCTCTGGACACATTCAGCTCCCGCCTGGACACCTTCCTGTGTAACCTCATCTGGGTGTTCCTGCTCCGGCAGGGGGATTGGACTAGAGGATCTTTTGAGGTCCCTTCCAATCCCTGACATTCTGTGATTCTGTGAGTTCAAAAAAGATAAAGCTGCAAAACTGTGCAGAAGTGGAGAGTTTGTGTTTCTTCCCTTCCCAGGCTTTGGGCAGTGGGCTTGCTCTTTTCCCTTGCATCTCTGTTGAATGATACTGCAGAGAGAGTAGCAAACCAACTTTTCTGTTTTTGCAACAGTAAGGTTGGCACCTTACTTACTAGTGCCCTGTGTAAATACAGCCAAGCACAAAAGGTATTAAAACTTTTCAGTCCTGTCTGTACAATAATTTCTTTAGAAATGTCAGGAATTCAAGCCCTAGCAGCATTTCTGATTAATACCTGCTTCTAATCTTTGAAACATTTGTTTTGTGGCAGAAGATTAATCACAGGAAATTATCTATTCCAAAGGTCTTTGGTTTATTTTTTATTGCTGGAAGATACATATATTTAAAAGCCAATGAGCATCTCCTCCTAGGAGGGTACATATTGCCTTCATCTGTCTCCCTTTATGAGCCTGCTGCATGTTGACAAGTCCTATAGAATTATTTCCAGCCTGCTTGAATGTTTTTTCCCTTTTTCAACTGTAGGCACAATGGCAAATCAGACTTGCAGTATAAAATGTATTTTGCTGGGAAATGACCGTGGTGAATTTGATGCCGTGCTGGTTAGTTGTTGTATTTCAAGGCAGAAGAGCTATATTTGATCTTGGGGGTGGAAGAGAAAACCACAGTGTGCCGGCTGGTGGCTGCTCTGTCGCTAATTTATTGGCAGTTTGGGGGAAAAAAAAAAATCTGCATTCTCTTTTTCTTTTTTAGCCCAGATTTTAGCATGAATTATGGCACGAGCTATTTCAAAAAGAGTCAAGTGGAAAATTTAACTCCTTGGAGAGTTGTGTGTAGGTCTGAGCCATAACTGAGGCTTTGAACTGTCATACTCCTGCAAATCATAATAAAGAGTAATAGGTAAAAAGCCACTGCTCCTTTAAATCAGTGTCACCAGTGACTCAGAATATCTATTGATTTTTTTTTCTTTATTCCTGCCAACAGTTTCAATTAACATTCAGCAGATCCACTCTGAGAAAAACCTGTATAAAACGCTTCATAATATTTTGGTTTAATGCTGCTTTTAAAATTCTGTTTAAGCAATAAGCATTTTAAAGTAATTATACCTGTAACACATTAAAACATTAATCTAAAAGGCTAGTATAATGCCCAATTCATAGCTTTTGTTATAAATTTTTGAGTGTATAATTATGAGAATGTATATTTCATCAACTTTTTTTCAGCAATGCTGTACAAATTTTAAAAGTCAATTATATTCACCCAGACGTATTGCTTTCTGAATACTGGAGAATTAATGGCATGGTTTTGAAAAAAAAAAAACAACCCAAAACATGCACCATATTTTCCCTGCAAATAGTGCGTGTACCAACAAATCATCTGGACAAAATGATTACAGGCTATTTGTCTTACCCTTCGTAATGCACTAAGCAAATTTCACTGCTTCATCCACACAGCAAGCATTTGCTAATTTGGGGTTTATAGCACATTTGTCAGACCTTTTACCTGTATTTGTGCATTCTGGAGGGGCTAACTGCAGATGTGCAGCAGCTGTTGTTCCAGATAGGGTTGTGTGACCATATTCCACAGGGAAGCTGAGTGGAAGGAAGACAACCTGAGGCTCTGTCGTTCTCCAGGAGATCTTGAAAGCCGCAGAAAAAGAAATGAGAAGGGCAGCCATTAGGGAGAAGAGCAAGATGCATGTGTAGAATAAATGCATATTAATAAAAAGGTTTGCCTCCTGAGTCACTGTGCTTCCCATTTAGATTTCCACATTGACATGTGGCACTTGCTGTAATTGCTTGCATTAAAAAGTAATACCGGGAATGTATATGCTTTTAGTTTTCACTACAGCAATTTATCAACTGGAAGAAGAAAAAGAAGTTAACATCGTACTATTAGCCATCTGTGATCTGTGGGTCACAATTCGGCAACCATTGGCAAGAAATCTTTAAGTCCAACATGATTATCTCTGAAATTTCTTTCAGAGCCACATACATTTGTAGCTGATCTATTTCTTAGTTGGTACACGTGGATCTTTCTGAGATCTTTTGCCATTTCACAAACAAACTTAGTGTGTCCGTTTCCATTCCATCCCAAGCAAGCAAGAAGTTTTCGTTTGCTTTCAAGACTGCGTGTTGGGGAACTTCACATGTTAAATGTAACTTCACTGCCATCAACATTTGGAGGCCCCTGAGCTCTCTTACACATTTGTTTTTCTACTGGTTTGGAAATTAGCAGGTTAAAATAAAAAAGCTGATATGTATATCCTGCATGGCAAGTGAAAAATGTTAAGAAATAAATCACTGGTGTTCTTTTGTGCAAAGAAGAATTGATTTGTGGAAGATGTGGTGAAATGGGGATTGAAATTTCCTGTATTGTAAATTTAAAATGCCAGAACAAGTGAAGACCTTCAACGCTAAGTGGTGTCCAAGGGTCATGACAGGCTCTAGGCTGAAGAGCTATCAATTGTTTGCATGCTTCGGTATCTAACTGATTCAGGAGCTGAAGGGCGTTTGACATCACCATTCTAAAGCTTTTCCTTCTGAGGGCAGTCTGAGGTGTTCAATCTGTATTTTCCATGTTCTGGCATTTCATCATTGTTCTTTAGCCGTTTTCCTAAAGAAATGGAGGATATTATAAATTTACGTTGTAAAGAATAATGAATATGAAGCTTGATGCAAGGAGGATTTAATCACAGAGAAATGCCACCATTGAAAGCCTAGTGCTCCCAGAAAACATGAGACCATCTGATGTATTTCAGTATTGTTAGAACCTTGTCTGTTGCTTGCCTGTGCTGCAGCTGTGATGAGAAGGACTCTGGAACATCATCACAAATCAAATAACTAAATCTGGTCCACATGAAGGTGGTGCAGTGTCCTTGGAGTGGAAAAGAGAGATATAAATTCCTAGTCCATCTCCAGGAACCCCTGTCTCATGAACTGGAGCAATATCAGTAAAAAGGTTGAGCAGGAAACCTCCTTTACGGAAAGGAAAAATGTGAGAAGGGAGAAATGAGGTGAAAAATAGCTACAGTGGGGACTGGAAAACTCCCCAGGTCAAAACAATAGGAAAAATGGCTAAGAAAAAAAAAAAAAATTAAAGCCAAACTATTAAAATAAAAGAGTCACTGAGACCAAAAAGAAAAAAAAATAATAAGCAATGAGGAAGTGGAAAAAAAAGGCAGATTTGGAACAAATACATTGTTTTATCTTTAGCCTGTGCCTTTTTATGAAATGTGAACTTAGAAGACCTTTGGTAGCCAGATCAATAAAATCTTTAAAATCATTTACTTAGATTGAAGGCCAAAAGAGAAACTCTTGTGATAAAAACTTCTGCCTGTATTTGCCAGAACGGGGTAAAAAGTGTTCACCGCTCATCTGCCTTCCCATTGATTTTCTTTCAAGCTAAGAAAAAATGTGCTCCATTTGGACAGAAGAAGACATTGACGTACCTTTTCCTGATTTAGCAATGTAGAATACAAGGCAATGGTCCCTTAAGGGTAGTTAAAACCATAGAACAAATGACAAGTCTACAAAGATGCAAGAGGAAGCAAGTTTCTGTCTACATATGAGACCAAACTGCCTGCAACTACTGTCCGGCAATATGAAGGATGATTTGCTTCATTTCCAGTTGCTACAACTAGAGAATTTATTTCTTAATTTAATGCTTACTTCAAATGTAATTTGTTTAGGTTTTTCAGGTGTTAAATCAGATGCATGCTGAATTTAAATTTAGCTTTTTGGATATATGTTACATTTTTATGAAAAGTAATCAGTGATCTGAAACACAGTGTTTTTTAAAGTACAGTTTCTTTTGTCACTGTTGTATTTTACTTTAGTAAACTTGTAGTTATTATTTGCATTAATGACACCATATTCATTTTTCTTTGGAAAGAAGCAAGCATCGTTGTACATTTATTGGGCTATAAGTCTTATATTGTGTTTAGTGAAAACTGACTCTTCTGCCTATAAGATAAACCTTTGGAAACAAAATAATGTCACTGGTGATAACCTAGTTTTATCTCAATATTAATTAATTAATTGTATGTGCCATTGGGCTATTTTCTCTGAAGGGATGTTGTCCTGCATTTTTCTGAAGCTTGGGTTTGTGCGTTCTCGTTTCAAGGAGTGTTAAACCTGAAGTTAACGGAGCACTTCTACACCATCATGCATAAGCTTTAAATTATATAGAGATGTGCTTGACAAAATGTGTTCAACCTCTGACCTTCTGAGAGCCTTTCCCAAGGAGAACTGAAGGTCACCTGTTGTTAGCTGTATGACTGAGACTTGGTTGTATGATGGTTTGAACCTGGCTGGATTTCTTCATCTTCATGTTTTTAAAAACAGTTATTTGTGCTCTATTACTGTACTGTAACGCTGAAAAAAAGGTCACGGAAATTTATATTTTTACATTAAAGTATCTCAGAGAAGGTCGTAGAGTGTGATCATTGCTGTGCTCTGGGCAGGGCTGGATCAAATGCTTTTTCAGCCCTCAGCTGAGTGAGCTGGGAGATTCTGGGTTCATTTGTGTTGGGTTTCATCTGAAAGCGCACAGGCTTTTCTTCCACCTGTGTGTCAAGCTTTTAGAATAAAATTTGTCTTTAGACATGATTTTTAGCATCTTCCTGTCACAGTTGCTTGGTTTTTTGTATTTCAGTATCTCCTGTAGCATATAATGTCATAATAATCCATGATGTCCTCAAGCAAAAATAGAGTAGGAAGAACTTAATTCAGAAGAGTGCAGCTGTTTTGCCTCATGATTTGTTTTCAGCTGACCTTTGATAAGAGCTGGTTCATACTTGCAGATTTTTAGAATTCATTTTGAGTGTGTGCTTGTCTGAACTTTTTATTAATTCTCTTATTTTGCAGATTGCAGATAGAAGAATCTTCTAAACCTGTAAGGCTATCACAGCAGCTGGACAAAGCCGTAACCACAAACTACAAACCAGTGGCTAATCATCAATATAATGTAAGTACCTTTCAGTATTTTCCCTTATTCTCCTAGCCAGAATCTGACTCAGGACACCAAAATCATTCTGCTGCTGTCCTGCAGCCCTTTGGGTCACAGTTAGCCACTGTCTTTGGAAATGTTCCATGTTATCTCATTTCTCCCTGATTTTGTCTTTTGGGGATGTCCTTTCTGTCTCAAGACCAATGTCACCCTTGGGGCTGAGGTCTGCCAATTTGAACTCTCCTGTGTTACCTGATGAGGGCAGACCACCTTTACCCAAGCCTTTTCTGGTCTCTTTATTACATTCTTCCTTTGGACTCTTTTTGAAATGTAATTTTGAAATTTGGGGATAAAAGGCACTTCTGGCTTTGTGCTATGGGGTGTGGAAGCACTCCTTTGAGCCAAATAAAATACCGTATGGAGGTGGGTAAAAGACTTGAAAAGAATCATTGGTTTCCAGTTCTTTGCAGGAGATGACAAGTAGAAAAGAATAACAGGTGACAATTTTTCCCAGTTTCATACCTTCCTAGTACATGTTATTTGCATCATTATCTTTGTCAATATTACACCCACACTGCTGTTTCAAATCAGTTGATGTACATACAAACTATAATGTACTTTTTCTTAAAGATCCTCTTTGAGTAATTTGTATGTATGCATATATAATCAGTGTTACTGTTGAATGTGAGAAATGGTAAGTCATACTGAAAATGAATCACTGTGTTAGTCATTTAAACTTCTACACTTTTTATTAACATTTTATTTACATAAAACAAATGACAATATACTGGGTGATATTTAAGCATTATTCTGAAAGGCAGTCTCTCCACAGAACCAAAAATAATAGTTTATCTCTCATGGGACTGTTGTGTAGTAGTTACTATTCAAAGTCTGATCTATACATAGATAATCATACCAATATAACTATTTCAGCTAAGGGAATGACATTTAACCAAAATAGTCACACTGGTGTATCCTGCTATGCAAATGCAATTTTATATGAGCATATTGTTTTATGATGATACTGTTATTCTTCTTCTTTAATTCTGGAATAAGGTACAGTGATGTGCAGCTTCAATTTTTACATGGATTCTGTGCAATTTCGTTTACACTAGCATCATTACAACAATAGGACTTCAACCTGGAGACAACCTTTGAATCTTTATTCCAGTTGCCAATTGTCGTATCATTATAGAAATTTAAATCTTAGATGAGATTCAGGGGGTATAACCAAGATGTAATCAGCCTTCTTACAAGTTATGACGTTCTTGTGTCCTAATTGTAATGATTTTAGAGGTTACATAGCAGTCCATGCTTATGGAAATCCATTGGCAGTGTGTTTACTTTTCCTGTCTGTCTTGAAGTTGTTCTGATGGAAAAAATCTAGTAGGACATACCTATTTATACTTGAGTCATTCTTGGCATTGCCTCTAAAGGCCCAGGCATGGCTACTTTCTACAATACCTTTCTTTTCGTTAAGTCTTCTATTAAGGTTCAGGTTAGATGGCTGAAAGGATGTACGTCTGGGAGAATAAGTCTACGATCTTTTAAAACCTCTTGGTTGAAGTTTTCTGATGTTTTCAAGCAGTAGTTGCTTTCTTAAAACTTGCTGTATTGCTTATAGTCATGTAGAATCATAGAATTATAGAATCATAGAACATGACAGACCTGTTGGGGACAAGACTTTTCACAAGAAGGAACAAAAAATGTACAATCTACCATAAATGCTGATACATTCAGTCATCTACTAAGGAGTTTCTGAAGAAAGAAGGAATATCTACTAAATAAGAAAGTAAGGAGTAACATTTCCTGAATTAAGAGGTGGTAGAATATAAAATGGGGCTTAAGTGTGTACCCATAAATGAACATACAGCAGGAAGGAGTAAGAAATTACATGTAGAAGGGAAATAGTAATAGCTTGTTTGAATACAAGGATGGGGAAAGTTATTTTTTTTTCCCAAGAAATTACATTAAGCCTGCCTTTTTTTTAGAAGAAATTGCATTTCCATTACGATATATGCCAGGATTATAATTCGGCTTTTTGTCTCTGGGAAAGGGACCTTCGTTTTCCGTATATCTGTATGTGATACGCATCTTTAAAAAGTTGCAGTAAATGTTCTTGCAGTTGGGATCTTTCTGTGACTTAATTATTTTTTGTAATACAGCAGGAGAGTTCTCTAGTGGTCCTGGTTACCCCTTCAGAGGCTTCTTTGTGGTCTCCCCTCTTCCCACTCTCCCGTACTAAAGAAATGGGTACCCGTGCCTCAGGGGATGCATAAACCTTTAAGACTTTTTTCGAACATCTTTAAATGAAACTTTAGATTTAGTCTCACTTCTTTATCACCTTCATATTAGCTGTCTACCGAAGCAGTGTAATACATCAGTTTCAGTACTAATGATTCCTTCCAAGAGGGAAATTCTGGCAGCTTTTCAGCAAACTTAGCAACATCCTGAGAAGGTAAACAAAGAGAAATTGATTTCTGTATGAAGTCTTGCAGGGAAAAACACCTTCCACTCCAGACAGCTTGTTCTAAAGTGGTCCTTCCATTAAATCAAATAATGTTTTAATGCTTTTTAAATTTAAAAACCACGCAGTTTTAAAGAAATCCAATTAGTTTACCGTGTACATGCATTCTGTAATATGGCTCTCAACAAGTGCTTTACGCTTACTGCATAAAAAATCCTGTTTGCAAAGAAAACAGGAAGGAAAAAAATGAAAGGCTGCATTGTAGCTTGCTGTGAGCAGTGTACTCACAAGACAAAAAGAAGAAAACAGCGACAGATACCACGCTTTTTTTTTAATATCACTTGACAATGCGCTCCGTGTTTTCAGACAACAGCGGGAGCTGTTGCTGAAGTTGGAGGGAGATGCCGGAATGTTGCTAATTAAAACGTGGGCAACTGGGGCGCCAGCTGCAAATAACTTTTCAACAAAGGGAGGGTTTGATGTTCAGTTTTCTGTGCAAGTTGTTTTTATACATTAATGAATTAAGAATTTTAGCATATTCACGTTGCATTTGTAAATGGAATACAAATACTCATCCTTGATTTACTTCAGATCATCCAAAGAATTTAAAATAGATGTTCCTGTTGGGGAGAGTGTGCACTAAAACAATAGAAGAAGAAGAATGCTGAGCATTACAATTTACTATTATAGCAAAAAAAAAGATTGTGCTTTGGTTAAAAAGTCTAGTTCATGTTATTTCCAGGAGACTGTTTTATACCCATTCGTGAAATAGTCCTGTCAGAGACCTAAGATCAGTGAAGATAATGTTGAATTTCCTTATTGTTACTTTGTTCCTTTGTGTAGGAAGCATCAATTTTAAAGCGAGTCATTTTTTTTCTTCACATGGAGAGAGTTGTAGCTCGTAGCTAGTTGCTAGCTAAGCACATTTTCGCTATATGTCATTTGAAGAGGCACAAACAGTACCATGGATTTTTCATTGTTGTTCTCAGAGATTGGCTTGAGAGTCCCAGTAGCTTTTCCCGTTATGCCGTGTTACTTACCCGTTGTTCCCACAGCTTTGCCACGCACAGAAGGAATAATAACTTCAGTGCTTCGCTCTTGTTCTTGCTCCTTAAAAACAAAAAAAGAAAAAAAACAACAACAACAAAACCAAACAAAACCCACAGAATCACAGAATGGTTGGGGTTAGAAGGAAGGGACCTCTAAAGATCACCTAGTCCAACCCACCAGCTAAAGCAGGTTCACCAGAGCAGATCACACAGGAATGTGTCCAGGTGGGTTTTGAATGTCTCCAGAGAAGGAGACTCCACAGCCTCTCTGGGCAGCCTGTTCCAGTGCTCTGGCACCCTCAAAGTAAAGAAGTTCCTGCTCACATTCAGATGGAACCTCCTGTGCTTCAGTCTGTGCCTGTTGACCCTCATCCTATTGTTGGGCACCACTGAGAAAAGCCTGGTCCCATCTTCTTGACACCCACCTTTGAGATATTTATAAACACTGATAAGATCCCATCTCAGTTTCTCTTCTCCAGGCTGAACAGACCCAGCTCTCGCAGTCTTTCCTCATAAGAAAGATGGTCCAGGCCCCTGATCACCTTCGTAGCCTGCTGATGGACTCCCTCCAGTAATTTCTGGACCATCTTAAACTGGGGAGCCCAGAACTGGAGGCAGTACTCCAGATGCGGCCTCATCATGGCAGAGTAAAGGAGGAGGAGAACCTACCTCCTCCTGCTGGTCACAGTTTTCCCAGTGCACCCCAGGTGAAAGGAGAAGATTGGTTTCTTCCATCACTTCAGTTTGACCTTCCGCCTGAGTTTGTTTCTGGTTTTCTTCTTGTTCATTTTGTTTGTGTTGTTTGAGGGGTAGACAATTGCAGAAGGGTTGGTAAGAGCGGGCATAACAGCTGCTGTTAGGGCAGTGATGCAGCCTGTAACTGGCTGTCTTTATCTTTCACACTGCATCCTTCAACTTGAATTGTTTTGAGTCAGGGAAAAATTGCTAACCTTAAAAACAAATACATGTTCTTTACTGAAGTGACCTCAAATGTACACAGGAACCCAGAACTCAGTCAGTCTTTGTAAAGAGATATGCCTTTGTCTCACCTACTGTCTTCTGGACTTGACCTCTAAAGTACCGGAAGCTTTTCTGGCAGCAAATTAAGTCACATTAATCCATCTCCTCCTCTTGTGAAATGTTAACATGTGCATATATTCAAAACATTAAGTCGCTGGTCCTAGTCTCCCATAAGGCAGTGCCTCAAATGCAGTAGGGCTCTATTGAAATCCAGTAAGGTGGTGTTAACCAGTATCAGCCATGACCTGATCAGCAGCTGCACAGAGAAGTGGGAAAACTCTTTGAATCCCTGAGCCAAAAAAGGCTGAAAACTCAGGCTCAAGAAAGACCCACTACCGTTAATTGCAGTGGCTAACTAGAAAATTCTGCTTCCAGAAGAACATACTGTCAGTGTCTTGGTTTTTGAAGAGGATCCCGTAAAGTTGTAGTTCCTGCTTTCCTTCTTATGTGGAAAGGATGTACAGTATATCCTATGGGACGGTAATTCCTGTGTTTGACTATGGAATACCAAAAGAGAAAAAATCTGGAGCAGTATTCAGACCGGACAAAAAAAAATTGTTTTACTCAACTAGATTAGATTTTTTTTTAATGTTTGGGTTGCTTCTGATGACTAATTTTCTTCTGAAAACATAATGTAACATGGTGCTGTCTGCAACTTTGTGCATGCCATGTATTCTCTCTACCTTGGTCATATTCCATGTAAAACAATGATACTGCCATACTTTGTGATGATCTTACTCATCTGTTTATTTGAAGCACTTTCAGTCTCACTGCTTATGGGCTGGTGGATTTGCTCTTTGACTCTCTTAAGCTTAAAAGGCAAATAAGCCATTTTCAAATAATACTAGAAAATAGAAACCAAATTTGTTATTGTAAGTGGAAATGCAACTTCCAAAATACACAGTGTAATGGGGTTCTGATCATAACAAGTGCTTTTCAGTGCTAGCATGAAGTATCAGCTTTACACTGTAGCCTGAGATGTGACAGATCCATGTATTTTTTAATACCAAAGGGACAGCTATCATGCTAAAATAAATTTAAAATGCATGTCTAAAACCCTGCGTACTTCATTGTCCCCAGAATGCACCCCTGTCCTTGCAGCAAGTCCCCACAGCTTTGCACTGAGTTAGAACATGACAGTGGTAGTAAATCATTGCTCTGGAGAGATGGTTTCTCTGGCAGGAAAAATGTAAATGTTCATCATGTATCTTAGTAAATTCTGACTTAAGCGAGGTGTAAATTAAAAGCATTTTTAATGCCTCAAACTGCCTATTGTCAGATCAGATGAAAATACAGCATGGAGAACTTTTTTGGCAATCGGGTAGTTGATTTAGCGTGTTGCTTACTTGCAGGCAGCAGAAGAGACAAGCACTTTCACACATCCCCAGTTTCATCCTATATTTTATGCAGCAAAGGGCCATCCCACTTCCCACTCTTTGTATCATTTATTTTGATGCCTCATACAGAAACCCATGCTCACCTATCAGGCCATGGGTAGTGCTGTAGGTCCCAATAGACTTTTGGGTGAATGAGAATTTCCCTGCTTCTTCAATACCTATATGACTACATGAATATACCCAGTAGAGAACTGGCCGACTGCTTTGTTGGTGGAGTTGCAGTGAACCCTGAGAGCACCCTGGCCGTGCCGCTTGGTAAAGAGTTCAGCTTGCAGCCACAGGAATGGTGTCATATTATGCTCTTTAGCTGTTTACTAATATTCTGTTATGTTTCCTGACTGTATTTTGGTTTTGTAGTTTTAAAGAGTGTCACCTGAGTAGACGTGTTCATAAATATTTCAATGCCATTGCAGATCTAGTTCATGTATTTACAACTAGATGCAGTCTACTGGCATTATCCTGTGTAGTGAAACTATCCCGGCAGACAAACAGAGATTGAATCCACAGTCGGGCTTCCAAAACTTACAAGTAAAACCTTCTCAAGGTCAGCAGAGGTTCCTAATGAATTGTCTGTTGGACTTTCAGAATAAATGTTTTTATTACTATTGTTTATAGCAAGGCCAGTGTCCTAGATTTTTGTTGCTACTGTAGTTTTCCTGGCGTAGCAGTTCTGCTGTAGATCATGGCAGCCAACATGATGTTCCGTGAGGCCGTTTTACTTAGTGCTACAGTTTGCTATTGTTGCAAAGCTATTACTGTTTTGAAGATTGTTTTTTTTAAATGCAGAGGCTAAAGAGTTAAATAACTACACTAACGTGTATTACTTTGTGTGGAGAGGTTGTATCTTCCCTAACACTAACATGCAATTGGAAAAGCAGACAAGTATTTGGTTGCCCAAGCCCATCTTAGGTTTTAAGCAGAAGCAACAGATTTCAAGGTACAGGTTGGGAAAAATTGCTCTGCATTCAGTTTAACAACACCCATCTGTTTCGGGATTTGAAAGAGAGAGTTGGCTGGCCAGAGACCTGTGAGCAACGGCAAAGGTGGTAATAGTCTTTAGCCACGTTGGGACTGAGACCAAGAGACAGGCTGTTTTCTCTCAGAGAGCAGGAGGGGGTTAGCTGGCAAGGAAACGTAGGAAAAAAATGAATTGTGCCATAAAACCAATCTCTCCTAAAAAATAAGATTTTTGGTATCCAGTAGAACTGTGAATTTTCATTTCTAAGCTTCTTCTCTGAAGGTCTTTATTTTGAGGATCAGGCTTGAGACATCAGAGGTGGAATGACTCCCATACAGAATTATCCCACTGGGAGCCAGTTGTGTGTCCCATATTGCTCATGGGTTTCTCTTCTGCTGGGTGTTGTGCTTCTTGGGACCTACCTGTGCAGTTGGCCTGAAAGCACGTGATGATTGCAGGAAATCTGTTACTTTCTGGGTCACTTTTATTGGTTCCTAGGAGCTTGGTGGTTCTTCGCTATCGAGGGTGGGTGGTATTGGGGGTGGGTGACGTGCTGGCAGGTGTTGCGGTTGGTGCTCCGCAGTGACTGGGGCTTGTTTGGGATGTGCCGGTCTGTGTAAGTCTTGCTTCCGAGGATGAATGTGAGGAAACACAGGAAGTAGTTTTGGAGGTTGGCAGAGATAAAAGTTTCTGCAAAAATGTATTGTGATATTGTGCAGATTATAGTAGCTAAATACTTTCTAATATGCATTCTGAAATAGGATGGTGTGTGGCAGCAAGGGGCCTCTACTTGCTTGAGTGGGGTTTTTTAGACTAGTGTAACTTTGTGTGTGCCACTCAGGTTTCTCCTGAAGAGATACCACCCAACACGTCCTTGAAGTGTGTCTTCACTCAGTGAAGATTGGTTTTGTGTTGGTGGAGTGGTTGCCTTGAGTGCTGCTTCTGGAACAGATGAGGCAGCACCCAAGGGCCCTTTGAGCATCCTTTAGGCAGGTGGTTGTTATGATAGGGGATGTAGACGTGTTGGTCTGTGGATTTTCCCAAATATAGTAATCTGTAGGTTGTTTGATATTTGTCATTATACTTCAGAAGCTGATATCAACAGAAGTGGAGTGAAAATATCTTCTCAGTTTGGAATCCTGTACTAAAGTTAATTCTCTCTCCATGTTTGGGCACATCATGAAGTCTCTGTTTCTGGGGTTTTTTACTGGATAAAGTAGAGATATATATCTGAAAAGCTTATTGTGCTGAGGACAAAATGCTTAGTTTATGTTCATAAAAGAACATTTGAGTGCTCAAAAGAAAAATTTCCAGATGAAAAGAACTGAGTCATTGAACAGTGTTTTATTAAATACAAGAGGTTTTTTTATGTCTTAATGTTCAGCACTGAGAATTATACAGCATTACAGATGAATGTCTTTAAAATGTGTTTTGTATCTGATAGATTGAATATGAGAAGAAGAAGAAAGAAGATGGAAAACGGGCTCGAGCTGATAAACAACAAGTGTTGGACATGCTTTTTTCAGCCTTTGAGAAACATCAGTATTACAACATTAAAGACCTGGTGGACATAACAAAACAGCCGGTGGTACGTACTAGTAGTCTTGCAATATAACCACGTTCAGTAGTTACTATTGTGTATGTTTTCCATAACCAGAAAACAGTTTAATATATACCATATACCTTTGAAAGAGCTCTCTAAATGTCTTTTACAACAAACGGAAATCATCAAGTTTTAAACTTGCTATCATAGCACTGTGTAGGATACTAAGCATTGCAGAGCGTATGCTTTCTCTTGACAGAGGTGGTTTAAGTAACCTAAACAGTCTCTTTCTTATTTAGGTTCTCTTTAATACTAGAAACCAAGTTCTATAATGCTCTGGTGTCTCTCGTGTTACACTCCTGTCCTCACTGAAGCGATGGCCTAGTTCTGTTGTTGTTGGCATTATAGAGCTGGTGTGAGTGGTCAGCCCTTCCTTCAGCTTCTGAACTTTATCTTGGAACAGCAGTGAGGGTTACTCTTTTTCCGTGGGTCTAGAAAATTGCGTTTCATTATATTAGTATTAAATGTATGCATTATCCATGTTAGGAGCTCAGGCATCATGTCAACACCCCTAAAATCACTTAATTTCCTTTACAATTATAATAATTTTTAGACTATAGTTTATGGGTTTGATATGTGGTTTGTTGTTTTTATTTTTTAAACACTGTTTTGATATACAAGCAAGAAAAACATGAAGATGTGTGCTCAAATGATGATCGTGTTATCCTGCAGTGTCTGCCAAGCCCCTTCATCTATGAACCCGAACTTTCCAGTTCTTTCCCTTCTTCCCTTGTTCAAGCTTTCCTTGAGCAGACCAGGCAGGGGCAGGCGAAGACAATGATACATTAAGTATCTTTGATGATTTGATGCTTGTCACTGCTGACTTTGATATATATCCTCAACCTAGCTGCAGTTTTCAGAAGACTTAAAAGGGACTTAATTATGTTTGAATCTAAACGTAACAACGATTTCAAAAGTTGTTTGAGCTGAGACAGAAGAAGGAATAGTGACATCTGGATTAAAAAAATTGAAAAATTAAACTATTATTCCTCTGTAAAAGAGAGGGAAAAATGGAGATGCTTACTAGTTTTACTCACTTTGTATGTTTAGAATTAAGTGGATCTGTATCAGAATTTGTATAAATGAGGTGCACAATCTGTTCGGTTAAGAAGCTGCACAAAGGTACTACTCAATTCAAATACATGTAGGTTCACGGTATTCTAGTACCTCAGAAGAAACCAGTTGGATAATGTATTCATGTCTTCTATTCCATTCATTTATGTAATGAGTCAACTCCTTATCTGTGTGGCAGAGATGTGTGGATCGTGAGAGCTAAGGAGGAAGGAATAGGAGGAAGATATGGAGGGACCGGCAAGAAAATCTGAAGGATTTTTTTCATTTTTGTAAGAGATAGGTGTGACAGCCACTATCTTGATCACTTTGAATGTAAGTAGATGCAGATTTAGCCCATCTAACACGACTTCAGCTAGAAATAGTCACCCGCAACTCCCACTTAAGCCATGGGAGAACAAAAGTGTTCTTCCTTCTCTGATGTGATTTGCCTCTTGAATGTACCGGCTTCTCTGCGTCAGCTCAAAGGAGCCTGGAAAACTGCGCTTCTGACATGAATTTCTTCATTGAGCACCAAAAGCTGTGCGAGGTTACTCCAGTTTTTGTCTTTGG
This sequence comes from Columba livia, assembly GCF_036013475.1. Taxonomy (NCBI): domain Eukaryota; kingdom Metazoa; phylum Chordata; class Aves; order Columbiformes; family Columbidae; genus Columba; species Columba livia. The sequence goes on along the minus strand of NC_088602.1, from coordinate 32,523,342 downwards.
ATTGGATTTCGTAGCCCATCGCTGTACTCCCTCCAGTAATTCCTTGTCCTTCTTAAACTATGCTCCTGAATATATTCTGCTCATGGCACAGTGGATCTGTGCTGTGTACTTTCATCTCAGCAAATCTAGCCCTTTTGTTTAACTACTGTAGTAATGCAGATACATTAAAAGGAAGTTGTAAATTAATTTTACCCAACATCATCTGTTATTTGGGCTGTATCATTGCACCTGTGTTTCTTATTTGAGTCTTTATTGACAGTTAAAAGTCCCACAGGGCTCCTGAGATCAGTCAAACTGTTAAACCCTCTTCTCTCGAGTGGGCTGTTTGGTCTCAGTTCTGAGCTGCGTGCGAAAGCGAGAGGTTTCGTGTTCATTCCCACCTGGGGTTTTGCCATCAGTGTCAGTTCCCATTCAGCTTCCTTGCACCCAAATATCCTGAGAAAATAACTGACCAAAATCCTCTGCCTGCCTTTGTTCACCGGGTAGCCAGTATGGTGATAAATTCAAAACTATTTTTCAGTACGTCATCTACCCGTCATCCAAAGCTATCGTCATTTCCCATCTGGGTTCCTGTCGAAAACTTCTGTAGGGAGTTGCTAACAGCATCCATTGCCATTTTAAAATACCATCTCTTGGTTCCTTCCTGCGCAAGCATCCCTGTTGCTGTGGACTTCAACCTCTGGTATGCAACTTAGGGTTTTTTTCCTGCAAATAAAGTATCTATTCCTAATGCCCACTGTGACTTTATTGTTCACAGAGCAGCTATACCTGACAAAAAAATGTAAAATGCCAACAGGTGAATAGGCCTGCTTTCCCTGTGCTGTACAGTGGTTGGCTGCTAATTAATCTCTGCTGAGTGTTCTACTGCTTTATTTTCTGTCATAGTGTCTAAGATTGTCTGGGTATGTAATTTCTCCTCTGAGTTTCTAAATGTTGAGGTTATTTTCAGTCATGAGGGAAAAAATGCTGCTGCTGTCTCCTCAGCTTCTGTTAAAATGAAGTTCTACGTGCTTACATCACTGGCTGATAATATTTAAAATACATTTGTCTAAGGGAATCACCATCTTTGGTAGTGAAGCAACAAATAAATTAGGGCATTTTTCTTACACAGTGTTAAATGTAAATAGTAAATTAAATCCTTGTAGCAGAATATGTTGCATGTTACACAAGAGGTTGCTGCCATCTTTATTTTGCAGTCATGAAATCACAAAGCAAGTCTTTTCTGAATGCAAAATACCGTTGTATTAGGGAAACTTTGTTTTATTTGTTTTCCTTTTTAATGAAAAATAACAATTTGCCATAGTAGGCAGACCTGCTACCACCTACCCAAGTATAAATACCAAGTGCTCCCTGGAAATATTGCAGTAATTCTAGATTTGGACTTAATGGCTGAGAATATAATATGCTTTCTATGTGAGTGACCAATGAAGAATGGAGCCAGTATGGAACCAGTGGTCTGATATGAACTGTATTTTTTTCAAATTAAAGTAGATTATTTGCAGTTTATTCTTTTATTTCAGCTTTAAGTAATGGTGATCCTAAATATGGTGGGGTTTTTTCCCCTCAAAGTTTCAGAAGGGTTGTCAGAGCTTGGAAGTTAAGTTTTTAATCCTGTAATTCTATAATAACATATCACTTTTTATGCAAAAAAAACCATGAGGGAAGGTGTAACAGAGCAGAGATTGCCATAAATGAACAGAATCACAGAATGTCAGGGATTGGAAGGGACCTCAAAAGATCATCTAGTTCAATCCCCCTGCCGGAGCAGGAACAATGCACAGATTACTTACAGATGAGCTTCTGTGTTAGAATTACATGTATCTAAAGGTATTCAATCCCTTTCTGAGAAGAAATTGTGGGCTCCTGATGAGCACTCACCAGGCTCTAAAATTCAGTATTTGGCATCACTGGAGAGAAATGGTGTGAGAGTTTTCTTTTGATGACAAGGGAAGAAATTGTGGGCTCCTGATTAGCACTCACCAGGCTCTAAAATTCAGTATTTGGCATCACTGGAGAGAAATGGTGTGAGAGTTTTCTTTTGATGACTCAGGTGGAGGGTCCTGTTTTCTGGAAGGAAAAGCCATCCTGCAGGAAAATTCGTAACATCCCCTGCACTCATCAAGGCACTTGTTCTCAAGTATGGTACAGTACAGCAGGATTATCCCTGATCTGTAATTATCTAAAAGCCCCTATATTTCAGCGTTATCTGTCCATGCAGAGTGATTTTTTGGGTTGATGCTCTCAGCTACCCTCCCCAAAACCACTTGCGTCTCCACAGTGGAGATGGCACATGGGATATGTTGGAAGTCCTCACTTGCTGCAGTTCACGGTCCCAGCTTGAAGTGCCCATACTTGTGGCAGAGACGTTAAGTCACTGTTCAGTATGGGTTGGTTTTGTTCAATTTTGTTATGCTGTTGTATCAAAACTCATGGAAGTTTTGCCCAGAGAAAAGCAGAACAGCCTGGGGAACCGGGCCTGAAAATGAGTTGAAATTAAAAGTAGCCTTCATTTAACTGGGTGGGTGGTTTGGAGGCGTAAGCATGTATTGAGAGATGAGAATTGCATCATGCAAAATGTCACCCAAAGACGCTGCCACCAAACCACAGCGAGCTGCTGGGAGCCACGGACCACACGGCCATAGCGGTTTCGTTCTGCCTGAGCCCTTGGGCATCGTCACCCTCGTGACCCGGCTTCCCAGGTGCAGACTTGGTCTCTCAGCCCAGGAGCTGCATATAGATGCGCTTCACAGGACGAGGTGCAATTATGATTTTTCTTCGAGTTTTCATTAATCTGTCTGTGTGGTCTAGAGTGGAATTTAACCTTGACTGAGTGTGTTTCTTCCACCCACTTTGCCACCTTTTGAAGTGCCTCTTAGTGACGCTCCTGAAAGCTGCTTTGTGTGCGTGCACAGGGACTGCAGACAAAGCAGTGGATACGCAGGTGTACACATCCATACATACTCATATAGAAACCGCTTTTACACCTGCTTTCATCAGCTTTTAAAAAATGCATTGTGCAACAACAGCGTCACCGTCCAAACCGTTTGCGCACTAATTGCTGTAGTAGCAAGTGCCTTTTCTCTTGGACGCCTGACTCTCAAATAATGACAGCATTCCTGCAATAGAGATGTGGAAAGGTGTGTTAGGAGATGTGTATTGATCTCCTGCTGCCACCTGCTGGGGTTTGTGCTGGGAACCTGGGACACAGGAGCCGTCCCCACAGTGCAGAATGAACCCCTTGTGCCCCGCGCGCGGCTCCTGCTCAAAGGCAAGACCCTAAGAAACTGGCTTGTATACACAGTCTGTGTACTTGTTGCACACAGTCATCTTTTAAATACCCCTTGTTGCTTCGAGATAGGTTTTTAAGAATTACTTTGCTACAATAGTCCAAACAAAGTATCGTTGTTAGTGTAGGATCTGAATTTTTTTTGCTTTGTACGTTTTTGAGGTGTACCTGGAGAGAAACCATCCGTTTCTCTGAAAGAGACTTCATTTACTGACTTGAGAACGTACTTTTTACTTATTTCCTGACTTCTGGCAAAAATGGGAAGAGACCAGGCAATTGGCTTTTCTTTTTTCCTATGTCATCAACAAATATTTGCTTTTTTTAATGATTTGGATTATATTGATATTTTCACTTAGTGGTACCGTAGATACAGAAAATACAAGGGTTCCAGTAACTCCAGTTCAATATACACACTCAAAGAGGATTAAATTGCTCAAACTAAAGCCATTATGAATTTAATGTGGGGATTCTTAAGCTGTGGTCTGTGGTTGCCATGGCAATCTATTCGAGTCAGTCCCGATTAATATTTAAACAAACAAGCAGGGAAACGGCTCTTTAAAAAATGAAACAAATTACTGGTGTTTATTATAAAGAGTAAAGGAGGATGGTATTAGTGAGCTATCTTGTGTCAAAGGTTATACTACTGATTATCATAACTTGACTTGTTGTTTTTTAAAATTTATCTTCCTAGCCTTAATATTGCAATATATTAGAAAATTCTCTGGCACCTACTCAGCTCTCCTCTAAAAACGAGGCCATAATAAAATGCTTAAAGCTCTGTGGAACAGCATGAAAACCAAAAGCTTGGGGCTTCGGTGCACTCTGAATAGGGCAGAGAGTTTTGAAATAATCCCAGCCCAAGGAAGCTGAAAAGCCAAGAGCTTTTAGCTCAGGCAGAGAAAGTCCAGCAGGACGAAGATGTTTGAGATGGCAACAATGTCCAGACCTGCAGAGCAGCTGTGTCCTACCACCCTGGGGAACTGCCAGGGCAGAAAGAAATGTGCAAGCAATGAGGAACACAAGGAAGAAATTTTTTACACTCAGGGTGGTGAAACGCTGGCCCAGGTTGCCCAGAGAGGTGTAGATGGCCCATCCCTGGAGACATCCCAGGCCAGGCTGGACGGGGCTCTGAGCAACATGATCTAGTTGAAGATGTCCCTGCTCATTGCGGGGGGGTTGGACTAGATGACCTTTGAAGGTCCCTTCCAACCCAAACTATTCTATGGTAAGCCTGCCTTGTACCCCCACGCCTCCACGGTTGTGTGAGAAATGTAGGAATGTACCAACTTTCAGACCAGCTGCATGTCTGACACTTGAAGTACCTCAGCCATGTCTCTGCCTTTGGATTTTGCAAGCACCTCCTCTTGAAACCGAAGCTGGGGAGCATCTCTGTGAGCTCATGTGTTTGTGGGTGCTGCTGCTGCAGGTCTGCTGTAACCTCAGCATCTCTTCTCGGAGGCATTGGGAGCTTCATTTCAGTATGGAGCACCCATCTAGCTGGAACCTGCCTCTCTGCACCCCAGCAGGGCTGCACAGGGACTGCCCAGGAGGGAATGGCAGGAAGATGTGCCAGGGGAGGTTCAGGTTGGACATGAGGAAAAGGTTCTTCCCCCAGAGGGTGGTGGAGGCTCCCCAGGGAGGTGTCACAGCCCCAAGCCTGACAATGTTCAAGAAGAGACTGGACAACACCCTCAGACACATGGTGTGAACTGTGGGGTTGTCCTGTGCAGGGACAGGAGTTGGACTCGATGATCCTTGTGGGTCCCTTCCAACTCAGGACATTCTATGGTTCTGTAATCCCTGGGGCTTGCACTGGGCATCATACCCAGGCTGCTCTAATCCCTCTTGGTGCCTGGGGTGGGAGTCTGTCAGAGAGTTGTTATCACACAAATGAGTGCCGATCAGCCAACGCTGCTGTCCAGAGAGTTGTTTTTATGAACCAAGTGGATGTGATTGAGCAGATCGTGTGACATTGTGTGGAAATCACCTGCCTATATAATTTTAATTTTTATTTCCTTTCAGATATACTTGAAAGAAATTTTAAGAGAAATAGGCATCTACAACGTGAAGGGGACTCACAAAAACACATGGGAGCTGAAGCCAGAATACAGACACTACCAAGGAGAAGAAAAGAGTGATTAACAAAAGTCTTTACGACGAGCGAATTAGTGACTGCACTGAGGGGACCGTGGTGGGTTTACAGACAGGACCGAGCGTAGCGCAAATTAAAGGAGTTGATACTTCGTAACTTTCTGTGGCTTCATTTTTTTTTCCAATTAATATTTCTTGTACATTTCTGTAAGTGTTTTGTCTTTTGACAGGAAAAATATTTATAGAATAAACTTTTATTAGATTTATCTTTATTAGAATTCTGTTGAGTTCTGATCTTGCTTTTTCTCGATGACTTTGAAGGAAAACTTGTCCTAGAGAAACCCGTAACTTTGTGGTTTCACATTCCAGTAGAACCGGGTCAATTCCCCAACTCCTGCTGGGATCTGCCAGGGCTTCACCTGGAGGGCTGAAAAGATGCACAACCCTTTGTACAGCGGTTGGGTGGAACAGACATGATGCTCCCTTTAGGATCAGGTTTTAGGAGAAGCAGCCACAACCGCGCTGCTCATCACAGTCCTTAGGCTCCATGGGAACAAATCATCACAGTTAAAAAGCCCTAAATCGAAGGCAGTTTGATACACAGGTCAGTGGAAAGATGACAATCCCCTCCAGGTGGTTACTGAGAAAAAAAAATGAAATGTCTGTCTATTAGGTACATCAAGGAATAGATTTATCTTTTGCTTGTTCTGTTTTGGGGTTTTTTAAAATGATGTTACCTATGTTTTCTGTTTAAGCGTACCAATAAAAACATTATTTTAATTTTTACCATGCAACATTATACATTATTGACTGAACACGTGTTGTCATTAAGATAGCATAGGTATCGAGGTTTTTTTCAAACTGTGTTTTTATTGCCGTCTTTGCTTTGTGTTTGGAGATGATTGCTTAATATATCTGTGTCTCTGTTCCCCTGTTTTTTAAATGCATATTGCAATGGTCGTCTATTCAGCATCCTTTTTGTGGGGAGCATGAAGGGAGATGGAACAGGACTATTTAAATATATTCTCAAAGTTTTTATGTTAAAAAACAGCAAAGAAAACAGAGTGGGAAAAAAATCATTATACCTGTAAATGAGCCAGAAGGTGAGATTTTATAGCACAACTTTCACATTCCCTCAGGCCATTCAGATGTGTGCATCACTTTTCCACATAGTAATAAAATAATGGATCTGTGTGAAAAGCAAACATTCCATTATTGGTCCATTTGGAAGCAATGAAAGGTTCGGATGGGGGTCAGATGCCTTCGGAAGTTTGTAAAACAACTCTGACCCCCTGTGTGTAAGTCACACATTTAAATTTTGCTCAATTAATTTTTTTCTGTAATTGTTTGTGAAAGTATCTCTCTACAGATGCGCCTCCTGCTGGTGCTCAGCTTTCCGTGGCATAAAGCATCCAGTTCCTAGATGGACTGCTGAGACGTTTTTAAAAACAGATCACATTCCAGGGATGTGTGTGTGTGCTTTCATAAATATCGCCATTTACTCCCGTTTTCTCAGGCTCTGCGAGCAACACGCAGCTTGCTGATGGCCACCGGAGATATCTGAGGATGCTGAGAGGAACCCAGGATGTCAGCCTTCGTGTTTTGCCATGGAACATGATGTGCTCCCCAGCAATAGCCAGAGCCTGCACACCCTGTCGTCCTCTTCCTGTATGAGTCCTCCAGAGACTTCCATTTGCAAGCGTGTAGGACGAGAACTCCAGTTTTTGCATGAGCTGGGCTCCTTTTCTACATTCGCATCCTGTTTGAGCAGCTAAGGCACCTGGACAGTCTGGGTCAGCTTCTCCCTTGTGTTGCACCTCACGTGGTCGTCTAAAACCATGCAGGAGAATGCCGTGCATTTAGGAGTGTTGTATTCAGTGTCACGAGTTAAAATGACTGTGCCATTTCAGAGGGGTAATGTTACCTTCAGTGGGAGCCCCAGCAGGATTAGCTTGGCAGGAAGGTATTTTGGATCTGCCTGTATTTTCGGTTTTGTGTCAGTATACTGCTTCACAATTTGTCTTCAGTTGAGAGGGACCTAATCAACCAGCATGAATGCCAGAAGATCTAAATAAAGTGGGTATTTTATTGATCTGCAGAGTGTCTTTGGACAGGGTAAATAGGTTCTACTTAGGAGTGAAGGAAAGCATACCAAGCACACCATTTTTTAATGGGTTTTGTTTCTTACAAAAAAACTGATCTTTATGGGGATCATTAAAAACATGGAGAATGCCATAAATAAACAAGCAGTGGAGTTTTCAATCAACAAGCAACAAAAAGGTTGAGGAAAGCCAAGGTGCCCTGGTTCACTTGCAGCCTTTGAAGCAGCGCCAGTTTTCAAGGTACAACAGGGAACGGGACAGTGAGGAAACTCCATTTCAAAAAAAGAACTAGGAAACATTACACCAGGATCAAATAAGAAAATATACCCAGTGGACAGTCCAGAACCCAGGCAGCTTGTTAATCATTTTACCTGCTTCCTGCATGATTTCGAAGGCTTTCTGGCTTGTTAGGGTGCAACTCAAATTTTAACCCCAAGATCGGCCACAAAATGCATGCAGCCTGAGAGACAAAAACAATGAGCCCACAGAGGTGATGACCAAGAGGATGAGAGATGCTCACCTGTGCCAGCACCAGGACCTGTGCTGGGTATTCAGGGGCTCTGCTGGCTCCTGCCTGCTGGCAGCAAATGGGAAAGATGAAGGTGGAGTTGTTAGGTGCCGCTGGCAGGTCATCATCCAGCCTGCAGCCAAGCCACGGGGTCATGCAGCACACCCCACCCCAGAGGCAGAAACATCTGGGGTAGACATGCTGCTACAGGCCCCACGTTCTCCCTTCTGCAGTAGCTCAAGGTACCGTGGGACCAGTCTAACTTCATGTGAGGCTGTGATAATGATTCAGTATTTGAGGCGTTGTCATTTGGACCCAGCACATAACGACCAGCAAAAAATCTCCAGCTCTGCTTCACTTGTTCATAGAACATAGAGTGTCCCAAGTTGGAAGGGACCCACAAGGATCATCGAGTCCAACCCCTGTCCCTGCACAGGACAACCCCACAGTTCACACCATGTGTCTGAGGGTGTTGTCCAGTCTCTTCTTGAACACTGTCAGACTTGGGGCTGTGACACCTCCCTGGGGAGCCTGTTCCAGTGTCCACCACCCTCTGGGGGAAGAACCTTTTCCTCATGTCCAACCTGAACATCCCCTGGCACAACTTCCTGCCATTCCCTCAGCATATGCTGTAGAGGGACCTTACAGAAGTGCTGTTAGCAGGATTGCCATCTGTCGAAGGAGAGGAGGAGGCTTGTAGGTGTTCAAGTCTGATTCCCCAGCTCCCACATTTGGATTAATTTAAACTCTGAACTCACAGCAGCGCTGAACACCAACTCCCTGCTGGTCTTCCCATGTGCTGCTGCCTCTGCTCACTGCGGAACTCTGCTCATGCAGATGCTTTTGCATATTAGTGGCTGAAACATTGGTCCACGAGCGGGTCTCACAGGCACAAGCAGAAATATCAATGTGCTAAATGCCATTAAATGAGATTAAAAGCCTGTCTAGCATTACTCCTTCTGAATGACCAGCTGAGACATGAGAATTGTCATAGTAAGCCCATGTGGTACCAGCATGGATCTGAGCTGATGTAGCTGCCCCAGTAGAGAAATCTCCATTCAGTGGGCTGGAAAGTTTTGTTTGGAAGAGACCCTCAGGATCGAGTCCAAACATAACCTAGCCTAACTCTAGCACTAAACCACATCCCTAAGAACCTCTTCTAAACACCTCCAGGGATGGTGACTCAACCACTTCCCTGGGCAGCCTGTTCTAATGCCTGACAACCGTGAAGAACTTTTTCCTAATATCCAATCTAAACCTCCCCTGGTGCAATTTTGAGGATGTTTCCTCTCGTCCTATCACTTGCTACTTTGGAGAAGAGACCAACACCCTCTGTGCTACAGCCTCCTTTCAGGTAGTTGTAGACAGCGATCAGGTCTCCCCTCAGCCTCCCTTTCTCCAGGCTGAACAGCCCCTGTTCCCTCAGATAAGCAGCAGGTGAGAAGGAACATGCCCAGCACCTGCCACTGCTGCCTGGGGAAGGGCCGTGGATTTGAACCAGGCATGGGACAGGCTGGTCCCAGTGCTGCCCTGCTCCCCTCTGCACCAGCTCACAGCTCCACCCATCCTCCACCACCCTGGCTGCAGCCAGTCCAGAGGCTGCTTGCTGGTGGAACAGACAGGGCAGCATGAGGAACAGGAGCAGGAAGCACAAAGTGCGAACATGAGCTGCTGGCTGGCAGAACATGATGTGGCTATGAGACCTCTGCTGCTGACACCATGTCTTCAACACAGAGCTTGGGGTGGGATGGGAGCTCACGAGCTGCTGCAGTCCCAGTAGATGCTCCCCAAGTCATCCATGCTTTCAGTCAGCTACGCATTGTCTACACCAGCTGCTTGGAGTTGGCTCTAGCTGTATGTACTTCCTGCATGTCTCAGCTGTGCCCACCCACGTTCACATATCCCCATAGCGAGGACAGCATTTTCGTTAGTCACTGCATTTATTGACTCCTAACGAATCATTTTTCTCACTAACGCAGTATCAGGGCTGAACCATTACTCCAGGTTCACCCAGAAGACAGCTCTGCTGCTTCAGCTTTTCGAAGAGCTGCGGCTGGGTACAACCTGGCCTGTTTCTCATACTGGTAGCAGGATTGGAAGGCTCCTTCTTGGCTCTCCTAAGTGAGACCATGTGTAGCTACCAGGCTGCAGGGTCAGCCTTCCTCATGGAGTGCTTAATTATTTGCACAAGGATGACAAACAGGAAAGATCAAAAACAGGCCCTTTCCACTAGAGCTCAGCAGCCTGTGCTGCAGCAGGTGTCTTAAAGTTCACACCTCTCTTCTGGCTTAAGAGGGTCAAACTCTTCCACCTTCAGTTCTCATAAAACACACACACAAAAAAAATTTGAGTTAATTTTGGAATAAGGAATTGATAAATACCTTCGGCTGGGAAACATGGGGCACCTGTAAGCCAAAGGGATCAGCAAGCACAGGTGCCATTGAGCATGGCTTTTGCAAACCACACTAAGGGCTTGTGTAATGAGTGAGATTCAAGCACCAGCAGCTGAACTGAGAGTGACCCAGTCCTCTTGCCCGCTCAGCAAGCCTCAGTGCAAGGAGCTGCATGGGCTGGTCTCAGCAGCACCTCAGCCAAAAGGCGTTCCTTGGAGAAGGACAGCCATCCAAGAGGGGATTTCTGTTCCTGATGGCCTTGTAAAGGGGTTTGGGCTTTTGTAGCCAGCATGTCTGCAACTACAGGCAAATAAATAAGGGAGAAGCTGCAGTAGTTGGATTTCAGTCTTGAAAGGAAGAGAAAGACTGCTTTTTCTGCTCTGTTCCATCAACTAGCTTTACCTCTGGAGCTCACTCTTGAGAGTTGGATTTCCACAGAGACCTGAGCATCTCCAGGAGGCAGGAAAGGCTTTTGGCAGCTGTAAGATGAGTAAGTATTGAGCATGAGAGGAACAGGCCAGGTCAAAGGCCTGATAAAAAGCAGTGAAGGAGATTATGGAAAATCCTTCCTCAGCAAACTGGATCCATGCCTGCACTCATCCAGCTGCCCCACTGGTCTGTATTGGGAGGGCTGATAGCACTCAGGGAGCAAAATGAGACCCACCTGCTCTGGGCTTCACACATCTAATTTAAGTTAGGATGGTGTTTGTTTTTTTTGGTGTGTTGGTTTGGTTTTTGTTTGTTTGGGATTTGGTTTTTGTTTGTTTGTTTTCTAATTTCCAAAGCCTCACATAAAAGCCAGTGAGGATTCCTGAAGAGCCTCACTCCACCACCCAGGCAAGCCCAGCCTTGGGAAGAGGCTGTTGATACTCCAGTGACTGGAGAGGCTGCAAGCACTAAGTGCTGCATCTCTCTCACCCCCAGACATGAGATCTTCCTCCTGCATGTCCTTCCCAAAGCTGCCTGACCTGCAGTAAGCGTGGCAGTGATGAACACAAACCCCTTCTACTTGTGGGCAGTTGCCATCTTGCCCATTCGGATTAAAAATCAGGTGAGTTTATGGGGGTCAAAGCACTCTTAGCCCCACCAACCCCCTTAAACATATTTTTGTGGGCACCATGCCCAAGCATCATCAGCTGCAGGCACTTCCACGGCTGCAGCCACCACACACCTGCAGAGAACTCATCCCTCCCTACCTCAACCAGAGGGTCCAAGGGTGCTGGCACAGAAACAGCTGTAGGTAGAGGAGATGGAGCTCAGCTCTTAAACCAGACTATTCCAGTAGCAGCAGTGGGGCTTCGCTGGCCGAGCATCCACAGTGAGCAGGGAGGGAGCAACCAGCTTTACATGGCCTTTCCTCAACTACTCTATCACAAAGAATTTAGGAAGCTAATCCTTAAAGCCCTTCTGGGCATTTAATTTTTTGGACATGCCCTATAAAAATCAAACAGCTGCAATGCTTTGGCAGGGCTGCCAGCATGCCCATACCTTGCATACAATGGGAGGAAAGGGGGCTGCTCTCTGAAATGCCCTGAGTGCTCCCACCTGCTGCTGCTGGTCACAGATGGAGAGGTGAAGCCCAGTTGTCAGCCCCCAGGGCAACAGGACTACAGAAAAATGATTGCTTTGCATTTTTCTCACCATGCTCAGCCACTGCCTCACTGGCAAGGTTAGCATCACACACCAAAGTAGTCTAAATAAGCATAGAAGGGTGTTCTTTTTGCCAGAAGTAGGAGATGAATGCAACTCTAATGGCTCAAAACACCCAGCAGCTACACACATCAACATCCTACCACACTCCTGAAGAATGCACTTCCAAGATCACCAGCATTTGCTGGCACCCAAAAAAAGCTCCCCCAGCCCTGGCCAGAGCTACTTTACTGTGATGTTCACACAAGAGCTTCCAGCTGCAGCTTCAACCAAAAGGGAGCCAAGGTGCAGGGACCACAAACCAGCACAGCTGTGCTCCAGGCAATGCATTTGGGGCTGTTCATGGTAAATACCTCCAGGCTGGGTGAGGTCTTTTTTCCTCCTGAGACATTCATCTCCAAGCTAAATGAACACAGTGTTAATGGCTGCTCTTCTGCTCCGGTGATGACACAGATTTCTTTGCTGGCTGATGCAGAGTGAAATGTCCCAGTTTACAACAGCAGCTGCATTCCAGGGAAGTGTCTGCAGAGCTGAAGTGCAGCTGTGGGTCTACAGGAGCAGAGGGAGGCACCTCGCCTGCTCCAAGGCAGCAGCATGTGAAAAAGTAGAGGTATCTTGATGCAGATAGTACTGTTGTTTAATAAAAACATCCTCCCTAGATGGCTGTGGCTGAAAACACCACCAGGACTGCAGCTGGCTGGCCTGAGGCAGCTCAAGAGTCAGAGACTTGCTAAGGGAAAGAAGCAAGTTGCAGCTTTTAAGTTTTCTATAGATTTTATTTTTTAAAAAAGAAATTTTATTCCTCTGACAACAAGCATGTCATAAGCTTACAAAAAGTCCCTTCTGGCACTGAGCTAAACCACATTAAAAAACCCCCAAACAAACAAAACGCCACAACCAACCATAAACAAAACAAACCTAACTCTCTTCCCTACATCCATTTTAAGTTTTCCCTTCACAGCTTCTCCCTCCTTGTGCTGAAGTTGAGGGCTGCACAATGTTCCAGGACCATCACCCACCCAGGCTCCAGCACCCACCCTCTGCCCACACTGAAGACAAAGCCAAGGGATTGCTCTCCTGGGTACCTAAGAGGGGTCAGAAGAGGTTTCCAGCTTCCATGGCCCCACCAGCACATCTCCCAGCACACCAGATGTTCCCTCTGCTGTGTGAACATCCCTGAGCCTGCAGCCCTTCTCAAAGCAGGCAGCAAGGAGCAACAAGCTGCTGCAGCAGTGGTTCCATGTTAACAACATGGTCACCACCCCGTGGGAGGTGGGATTTTTTGCCAGCGCTGGAGATGCTGTGTGTGGGTGCTTTGAGACAGGGGGAAAAAAAAAGAGGGGATTTGTAGATGGGCCAAGACCCAGCTGGGGCAGCAAAACTGTCAGACAAAGAGGGGGCATTGAGGGGGAGTGGGGCAGGACACTGAAAGGCCAAGGGGACCATGGGACACAGCACAGTAGCTGCTTCCTCCAGCCCCAAGCCATCCCTCCCTTAACCACAGAAGTAGGAAACTAGGAAGGGAGGGGTTTTTTCCTCCTCTTTGTGAGCAATCAGCCATCCTTCTGCCAGCAGCCGGCTGGGCTCATGGAGGGTGCAGTAGCAGCCTCCTGAGGCCGGGACAGAGAAAAGGTTCCTACCCAGCTGCTTAACCCACTCTGGGAGGCTCCACAAAAAAAGCTATTTGGATCCTTCCCAGCTCCACAGCCCCTCCAGCCACAGATAATTTCTTCCCAGAAACATGAGATACAAGCCTGATAAGCACACGTTTTAAAACAAGGGGTGTAGGTTTTAAAGCTGTCCTTCAGTTAGGGCTGTGATTACACAGCACCAGGGTAACTTATAATGATGGGGACTTTATCAATTTATTAACTGCAGAGCTGTAGCATTACAGCAGCATGAAGCTTTGCCTTCTCAAATCACTTCAGCTTCTCAGTCCCAGAAAACAGCTGCTTGAAATGTAGAGGGGGCAGAAGAGGAATCGGGTTACACGGAAATATGCTGACTTCATTTCCAGCTCAGAGTTGCATCACAAACTGTTGGCAAGCCCATTTACCAGCCACGGGCCTCCCACTTCACAACACGTAGCAACTCCCAGCGCAAGGAGGTGGATCCCGGCTTCCCCTTGCCCTGCCTCCTCTGCAGGCAGCTACGCCAGCAGCATGGCTGTGACTGCTCCCTGTCACCACCACGGTCCTTCCCTGCCACCAAGTGTGGTTTAACCTCTCCACCCTAGTGCCTGGCAGGGTGGACACTGCAGAGCGACAAGACTTGCCCTTTTCCCTGAGAAGCTGCAGGCAGCAATGCCTTTCTGGGAAGCACAGTGCAGCCAGCAGCAAAACCACTTCTCCTGCAGCTCGCTGGATAGACAAAGAGAACAAAATCCTGCATCTCAGGAGCTGTTGAACTGACACTTTCCTACAACGGGCTGAAGGGAGATTTCCCATCAGAGACTTTGCCACACAGAAAACTATATAAGATTCATAGGAGCATGTAAACCCACTGGTTAGGCATGCTTCCACCAATTAAATATCCCAACTAGCCTGGAGTACAGACAGGAAGGCACACACATTTGCCCTAAGCCATTCAACCCAACAGCAAGGCTATGCTCACCATGCTTTTAAGCACCTGCTTTTCAAAGCAGCACCTCATCACCTGTACCCAGCTGCCACACAGCAATTTGCTCCAGGCCTGTGCCAGGGTTCCAGCCCCAGCATAATTAGCCAGGTGGGAAAACAGCTGCTTTTATTCATTCCCACATCCCAGCTCCACTCAGTTTTAAACACTTTGACTCACTGGAAGCAGGAGCTGGAAGCACTAGGGGCTACACCGCCTCATAAGCACTATCCTGTCCACACTAGACATATTCCACCAAGAAGCACAAAAGTCTCAAACTAAGTGCCTATTTGCCCCTTCCTTTAAGGCTCATAGTTTTTAACAAAGATGCCACAGGAAGGGTAAGAGAACATCCTCACCTGGCCCCAATAAACAAATCCTCTGTAAGGAAAGCAAGAGCCACCTCACACTGATTCTGTTGAGACTTTGAACCTGCCTCCTCACCTTTCAGCACCCTTGGGTGAAGGCAGAGAAGCAATAATTTACATTGCTCAGGTTACACCAAAACTGAACCTCAGCCAGACACACAGCTGGCCTGGGACCCTTTATTGGGAAAGCTACAAAAAAAATGTAAATGAAGCTCCCACAGAACTAAAACTGTGTGTGATTAAACCAGACAAGTACCCCCGAGATAACTAGAGCATACTCTACTCCCACCTCCACAGACGGTATCTCACTCCTCCCAAGGCCACTGCTGCTCCTATCTTACCCCTGCAGAAACCTGCCTCCTCCTCAGCCTGCTGGCACCACAGGCCAAACCCCAACACAAGACAAAGATGCCAAGACTCTGCTGAAGTGTGGGCCAGAGGCCTCACAGATCAACAGCTGGTGAGCAGGGAATGCCCCCCCTCTTTTTCAAGCACCTCAACTTCTGTGCCTGTAACAATTAGTGATTTGCAGATCAAGGCAACATCCCTGCGCAGGCCCAATCATGGTGCCAGCAGCAACAAGAAGCCCCCTCCCCTAGCTGGAGCTCTGTGAAGGTGTTTGTGTTCCTGTATTCAATCCAGACTGCCACAAGGTCAGGCAGGTAGAAAGCGCAAGGAACCTGTTACTGTTGCATCTCAGCAAGAACCAGAGAAGCAATGGCCATTTGCTCCAGGTCTGTCAAACAGATGCATTTCCTAAGGAGGGACACAGCAGCAACAGAAATTACAAATGCTCAGGTAAGTCTCAAGCCCAGAGATGCACCTACTTCATCATAAGCCCAGGACAGGGCAGGGCCATTCTGACAGTTCACACCCCAAGCACAAGGCAAGTACAGAAAAGCACAAAAACCTGTAACTTGAATGAATTCTAGTTAATCTGCTCCTGAACAGAGCTCATACCACAGTCAGGCTGTGCTGGAAAACCTGGTGCTTATACCCCCACCCCACAATGTTCCTACTACCTGGGTTCAGATTTGAGCTTCAGTCTAACACCAGCACTCTTCCATCCTCCTACCTTAATCTTGAAGTCCTACTAAAACTGAAGACAGACTCGAGTATCTGCATCTGACAAAATCTTGATTAGCACATATTCCATTCTGTTGCATTTTTATTAATTTTGGTATCTTCCAGACATAGAAGCCTCTGCGCAATCACAAAGGATGAAGGTCCACTCCACTACGGTGACATTTCTTGAGCTTTGCCTTATTCCCTCAGCCTGCTCTTGTACTCCAGTGCCACCAGCAGAAACTGTGCAAGGTCTGTCTGGAGAAAGTCAGTTGTCGTGCACTAGGATCAAGCTGTACTACTGACACTACAAAAACCTGGGACAAACATCTTGCTGCAACCTCTCCTGCAAGTCACCCTAAGAAACACACTGGATCAAAAGGCATCACCTAGAATGGGTTCAAATGAGTTTTATTTTAGACAATCTACATGACAGATGGTTGGATTTTTTTTTTTTAAAACAATGCCTCCACTCCAAATCAGGGTCAAAATAAGTGAATAAAGCTCAAGATGACATCAGTCCAGTTGTTAGACATTGCCAATTCCTGGTGTTGTGCCAATGAAGAAGAAACAGCAGCCAGCTATGAAGACAGGTGATCCAAAATCATACTGTTTGTTACTGAAACAAGAGTAACAAGTGTTAGTTCAAGGTCATAACAGTCAGGGTAAGTTTCTGCAATCTATTTGTGTATTCCCTAATTCAATCTGAGCTGCCACAGTCAGGCAGGCAGAAAGCGCAAGGAAGTTATTTTTGCATCTTAGTGCAAACCAGAGAGCAACAGGACAAGTGCTCATGGTCTATCAGAGGATGCTGAGCATTTCTACAATCAGAGCAATAGGCAACAGCTGCTGAGCAAGCCAGAGAAGCCACTCATTCACATCCTTTCTGACTGACACACCAAGTTTCAGATGTCCTCTCAAATAAGAGTATGACCTAAGCAAGTACTAAAACTTAAAAGGTACATGCTGTCTCTTAGAGGAGCTGTGCCAAGAAGCTCAAAGTTTTCTTACTCAGTGGAACACCTTGCTATTCTTTTACCCCATCTCTAAGAAGGTGGGGTTATCTACATTACACACCCAAAAGTTTGCCCCAAGTAGGGGAGATGCACACCAGCTTCTGCTCAGAAGTACCTTCCAGATCTCTTCTAGGGTCCAAGACAGACATCGCCCTCCCATCAAGCTGCAGGAGGTGGTGTGTCTGGGCCAATAAGAGTTCTTCTAGCTGGGCTGCTGCTCCACATTAGAAGCTGTTGCATCTTTACATGACTTACATACCAGAAAGCATGTAAAAGGCTCTACAGATAAATTTAGCTGGCTATAAATACGCTTCCTAGTCTAAAATGACTGAGCAAAGCAATTGGTGATCCCACACTACTAGTCTGCAGTAAATTCCACAGCACTGAGAACAAGCCAAAAAATGCAAGTGTTGGGATCCAAAGACTGTTTTGTTGCAGCCACATTTCAACTCAGCCTAAGTACCAAGAAAGCAGATCACAGCAGCTGCCTGAGCTCAGGCAGTTGGGAGATTCCAGCCAGAACAAGGTTAAGTACTCAGTCAAGTATTACCATGTTCCCAAATTTAGGGCAATACAACAGATGATTCTTGCATAACAAAATAAGGGCATCAGATTAAGTGAAAGATGGAACATGACCATGTAAGGTACTTCACAATTAACCCCCACAAGAGGGATGCAAAATAGAAATGCTCCATTGCAGAGGACAATCTTTAATCTCTTAGTTTAAAACCATTACCAATTATACACATCTGACCAAGGCAATTCCTACTGCATTTCTTAGCCATTAAGTCACCAATGAGTCATTGCAGTGAAGCTACGCCCCCTTTGAGTATGATTCAATAGTACACAAAGGAAGTTTCACGCACTTTATATAATACAAAGCAGCAATCAGGCTATACTTAAATGAATTTCAAGTTTTTAAACTGGCAGTTACTGCTCAACTTCAACAGGGAGATGACAGAACAAGCAATGCACTTAAAGAGCTGATCATGCAAGTTAAATGTGTTCATCCTATTCAGGTCAATACTTACACATTTCTCAATTTCTAAGCCGTCCTTAAAGAAAATCATATATGGGGTCACACCATCCTCACGGAAATCCAGGAGAGCCACCATACCATCTGGATTCATGTTCTCTCCTACAAAGAACTTCAGAGAAACATGTTTGAGACATTTAATGAGCTACAACAATAGGAAAGTGCTTTTTATACAAGCAAGCTATAACCTCTACTAGTTCAGTTTAAAGGTCCCCATGACCAGCTGCAAGGATTTTGCTTTGTGCATCTTCTCTATTTTAGTGCCCCATAATTTTACCACACTGCTACAAACAGCAGAGCAAGACACAGCAGGGGCCAAAATCATCCACCTTTCAGGTTTTTAACTCCACGGTTTCTAAGCGGCAGTAACTGCAAATGTAGTTAACAACAAATGTTGTAAGCTGAAATGACATCCCCAAACGTTTACGAGTCTCTTTGTTTCTCCTCCCTGACTTTCAAAGCCCCTAATACTCTCTGAGAAGGATAACTTAAATGTCCTCACAACAGGAGCCTCCAAAACTCTAAACAGGCTAGTCCAGCAGATGAACCAACTGCAGTTTGTATCACTGCAATACTGCTATATGAATACTTAAGTTTCCTTACCTGGTAGTTTTTGAAGTTGGCAAGGATGTGTTTGATTTGTTCTGCAGCCCCTGTCATGAAAGGCTTTACTCTCTCTGGCTTGTGTTCCTCAAGTCTGGCTTTAATTCTGGAAGGAAAAAAAAAGCTCTGAAAACACATTCTAGCCTAATAACTTTACCATGAAGCACCAAATCACAGCAGAAAGAGTTACAGGCAAACTGACTTTGCTGCTTTTCCCTCTCTCCCACGTGAAGACCCCAAATTTTAACCTTATTTTGCTAGCGAGTTAGCAGAATAGTGTCTGCCATTCATATCAAATTCATTTTACTCTTAGGCAAGCCACTTCCACAGCACCAAGAGCATCAGCACTTTAAAACTGATTTTTTCATCTTTAATGCCAACCCACTAAGCACCGAGCAACACAAATTATACCTTGAATTGACAGAAAGCTACACTCACACACATTATATTTGGACATTTAAACTATCACATCAGAAAAGCTTCCTGAAGCTTTCTTCACCACCCCACCCCCTTCCCCATAATGTCTGGCATACAGGAATACAAAAGAAAACAACAAGGTTACAAATATCCAAAGCACGTGATCAGGTCCTCTACCACAGCCAAGATAAACTTAGATACTCCAACATCAATTCTCTAGAGCTCCAGGTCTGCCAAGTATTAAGATGGTACTGAAGTTCACCACCAGTTTGGCACCTGTATCAGAACTAACACCTACTAGGAATAAAGTTCAACATTGTTTTTAAAATCTCAACGACCTAACAATCCTCCCATCTCATTTAAAGAAAAAGCCAACCAACACTTACGCTTTCATGTAGTCCTTGATGTACTTCTTGTAGGATTCTTTTGTAAAGCTGGTTTCCTGAAGATGGTGGTTTATTACTATATCAACACCAGTTATGACCGTGGCTTCTGTTCCATCTCCCTCAGGACCTTCAGCAGAGGCATTGCCACCAATTAGAGAGTCATCAATTTGACCCTCTGTCCTGGTGACCATCTAGATTTAGAGACATCAAAAATCTTAACTGTTCTGCAAAAATTTAATCGCTACTGCTCTCACACATCTATGACCTGACAGGAGGGCATGATTTCAGAGCCACAGTTCAGTGCAACGAATCAGACTGCAGCCCAAGCACAGATTTAAGCCAGGCTTTTCTCCCAACAGCTGACCAAAGCTTCATGACAGCAGCACCGCGTCCCGGCTTGGCTACCCCAGGCCCTCTCACACACCACCTGCAGCATCACCCGGCCCTGCCCCGGCCACAGGCACCAGACCATGGTGGGTGCCCCCTCCTCCAGGACCCCCCGCAGGGCAGCCAACCCCCTCTCCCCAAACCCTGCCCCCGCCAGCGGCCCGGCCCTGCGTTACCGCGGCAAGGCCCGCCTGCCTCCCCCCACCCTCCCCGGGGCAGGCAGGCCACTCACCTTCCCCTCCACTTCCAGGCACAGGCCGTTCGCCACCTCCCGGATCTTGTAGATGTCCGAGAACATCTCGTCCTCTGCAGGGGAACAGACACGCACAGGCGGGCACCGCCGCCTCAGCCTCCGCCTTCCGCCTCCCCGCGCCCGGCCCGCAGCCACCCTTCCCCGGCCGCCCTTGCGGGCCGCGCTCCGCTCCGGGTTCCCATCGCCGCCACCCTCGGGCCCGGCGCTCCGGCCCAGTCCCCGCAGCCTCTGCCCGGGCGGACCATGCCCCCCCCGCCCGCACTGCGCATGCGCGGCGCCTCCAGGCCCCGCGCCCGGGCCCAGGCCGCACCAGCTGCTTCCTTCGACCCAGCAACCGGCTCCCCGCGTCCCTCCTCTCCCCTCCCCTCCGCTCCGCTCCCCGCGCCGCACGCCCTTACGGCTGATGCAGTCCCGGTAGATGATCATGGCGGCGGCGGGGGGCGCGCGGCGGCGGCGCGGGTCTCTGCGCAGCGACCCGAGAGCGGGCGGGAGCGAGGCGGAAAGGGCCGAGTCAGCGCCGGCCCGAGCTCATATAGCGGGCACGTCCCGGCGCGTCATCGCGCACGCGCGCCCTCCTCCCCCCGCCCACCACGCCCCGCGTGGCGCCCCCGCGCGGCCATCGGGCAGGAGGCGGTTGGTGGCCGGGGGGGCGACACTTCCGAGGCCGTTGTGGCGGCGTTTGTGAGGTGGAGGAGGATTCTGCAGCGAAACCGGCTCCCCGCAGACGCCAGAAGGGTTCTGTTGGCAGGAGAGTGACGTGCTGACGAGGCCGGAGACGCTGCGGTCTAAGGCCAGTCCTCCCTCAGCCGGGCGTTAGGAAGGTCTGCCACTGTGGTGAGCCTCACTGTCTTTTAGAGTGGCAGATCGACTGACAGGCCCCAAACCTGAAGCCTTTCAGTACTCAAGAAGAGACTGGACAGCGCCCTCGGACACATGGTGTGAACTGTGGGGTTGTCTTATGCAGGGACAGGAGTTGGACTCGATGATCCTTGTGGGTCCCTTCCAATTCAGGACATTCTATGATTCTATAGTTCTATATAAAGTATGAAAAAAATGCTCCCCCAACCCTGAACTGGATAAAATACTTTTATTTATAAATCTGCCCAGCAGCTGGAGCCTTCTTCCTCTTGCTGTTTGGGTTTTTTTGGTTGTTGTTTTTTGTTTGTTTGCTTTTCACTGACCTGGGCATGAATCTCACGCCTCAGCTCTGGCACAAGCTCAGTTTTCAAGGAGAAATGCTCCCAAGCTTTCCCAAGCATGTCTAGGAAGTGCTGCTGCTCGTCTCACACCACGGTTGGGGGTGCCACCGTGTCATCTGCTGCGCTCACACTATTAACTGCCTGATAACGTGTGTATGGGCTGTCCTGACTGCTTCCAGCTGCTGCCTTCTCACCTGCAGGGTGTCTCGCTATGATCTCCATCATCTGTAATGACTGCTGCAATACTGGCTGTGCTTACCGCTGAGGAGCTCCTGACACCTTGTCAGGGCCCTGACATGTGTTGAACTGTACTCAGTGCTGTGCTTTCTCCAAATAAGTCATATTTTTTTTTAAATGGGCAAACAATTAAGAAGCTGACAGACTCTTCCTGTTATTACTGCCTCAGATAAATTGAGTTGGGTATGCTCACAAACACCACTTCTGTGCATGCAGAAGGACTGACTGAAGCAGGTACATGTTTTTCATTTTTTCAGGTATATTTTTCCACAGTTAAGTGAGATAAAGCCCAGCAGTCAGGGTCAAGATGAAAAGCAGAAGGACAGTGAGAACAGTAACATGTAGGCCTCTTTTTTTCCCCCTGGCACATAACATTTCTGTAGCAGCCTGTCACAGTTGAAATAAATGTAGACCTCCCATGAACCCTGATTCTTAGGGGGCACTGGCAAAATAGCTTCAAAAGACATCATGGGACCTAAAAAGCTTAATGCTGTTAATGATCCCGGACTTCACAGAGACACTAGGGCACAGGATACAATTCGCTGTCCCTCACCCTCCCCAGGCAGTAAATTACTCGTTGCTTTCTTTGTGTGTGCTAGAGGAGGTCACATTCTATCTCCTCCTCTGCTATCCCATCCTTTGCTCCAGTTATCAGTGCTCCCTTTTAATTTTTTTTTCAGATTGTCTAGCCGCTTATGTAATCTAATTAAATGTATAAGTTGTTTTCTGCTGGTTTTCTCTTTCAAGAGTACTGCTGGTATTTCAGGCCTGAAAAAGGGGCTCCCAAAAAGGGAGCTTATCTGTTTTTTCTCAGTGGCATCTGGCCTGATAAAAGATACCCCCTCCTTTTACAGACCACAGTGGAAAAAGAGCAACTTACATCTTTAGCAGTGAGTTGAGTGACAGGGGAACATTTGGCTCCTTCTCCGTAGTGTAATACGCAGCTAAAAACATCGGGGTAGTAGGTGTGCTTCAATTTGTTTTTATTTTGAAGAGATTGTTCTAGAAAAAGGAATATTTCTGTAGTAGTATTGAAACCTCTTAGAAATTCAATGGTTGCCTTAATTTACTGGAATCAGGGTAGAAACCCTTAGGCACAACTGCTGAGGGAGATGGACCTTCAGGTAGTATTGCCATAGAATGGCAGCTGTGAAATGGGAAATATTATTTTAAAATGTGTTGGTTAAATAGGTCAAGGCTCCTGTGTGAACACCAATTTGATGTAGAGTTAAGCTAAATCAAGAACAAGTTTTAAAAGCTTTAAATGAGTCTAGGAATGTTGGCATGACAAGATTTTGCATCCTTTTATCATCCTTAGTTGCTTTTAAGACTAATTTAAACTCAGAAAACCCTGAATAAGCCCCAGGATTAAGTTAGTGATGTTTTAGTTGGTGTAGGCTTTGCAAGAAGCACTTCACCAAGGTACCAGTGCTGAAAATTTCCTGTGATGCCATATAAATATTTTATTATGTCATGTGCTGATACTATGTGATGAACTAGATCACAAAATGCCTTTTTTTTTTAAGAAAACAGCATAGTTGAAAGAAAACCTTGGTGGTCCTCACTTGCTTTCCATGCAGGCAGCCCCTTCAAGCATTTCTCACATCCAGCCGGGGTTAATACATTCCAGAGTGGTAGGTTACAAAGGTGGCCCCTCCACAGCAGGGTCTTTTTAGGTGCTGACTGACATCTAAAATGATGTGACATGTTTTTCTGACAATGCACCTCATCTTTGAAGATATGTAAATCTCCAAGGACTGATGGAAATCCTGTATTTTTATAGATGATGCTTTTAATGTAATTTGATATGACTGTGGTCAACTAATTGTGTCTTGGATTAAAATGGCAGATACTTTGCTATTCTTTTTCTAAGTAAACAGTACATTTTCAGCCCATTGTGGCAACTCCCATTGAGCTGCTTGAAAAGGGAGGAGATCCTGCCCCCAGCAAAGTCTCCTGCCAAATGCAGTCAGTGGAAATAAAGGAGAGGTGGGGCTGAAGGAAGAGAGGTGAGGTGAGGTTGGGCTGTGAAGTAAGGGATGGGACCAGTGTGTTCTCCTAACCTTTAAGGAGGCTGTGAAAGTCACATAGTGATGATGTTTTACATAATTTACTGGATGTGGTGGAGAGAGTCCTAACTATATACTTCTCTCCTGGTAAAGAGAAACTGAAAAACTGAAGATTAAATGACTGAGCAAGACCTGACACCAGAAGCTTAGCAAGGCTGTCGGTGCCCTGTGCCCCCTTCCCCAGCACATCTCCTGGCATGGAGGCTGCTGCATTGGGAGAGAGGATGCGTGACAAGCATGTGATCTGCTTGTGTCTTCATAAACCTGCCTGGAATTTAGGACTGAAATGGGAGGTGTGACTTCGTAGCCCCTCATGCCGCCTACCCAGATGGAAACTGTACCTCTAACTGGTTTTGTTCAAGCTCCTTTTCCAGGGAGTTTCAGGACTGTAAAGATTTGATCTCTAGATGTTAAACCTTTTTACTCTTTAGGAAGTGACCTCAGGAAACCAGGCCATCAATTTGACTCTTTCAGGTGTTTAGGTTATGCAAAACATGCCAGCCTTTCAGTCCCTGGCAATCCTTGGAGACTTCTGCATCTCAAGCCAAAATTTGTCATTTAGATATCTACATTGGCAGTATACTAAGCCAATATCTCAGATCCCAAGATTGGCACTTGAAAGAGTCAAGCTTTGATCATCAGTGTAGCTGTTCAGATGTGATCTACTCACAAATAATAGAAGACGTTAGACTGGATTAAATAGATGAGGGTATCAGAGACACAGGAATCACTTTTGAGACTGCAAGAAAGTTCTTCAGTTTAGCAACAACCCCTGCTGCACTCAGAAGAAACATAGGTGTTGTTACCCAGGCATTTACAGTATTTAAAATTCTTCCCGTTGTGGTTGGGTCCCTGAAAATCCTCTGCTTCCTTGGCTGTACACCCACAGCTCTTTTGCTTGACGTCTGGCTGCACTTCTTCAAACAGACAGAGAACTCGCTGCACAGCAACAAAGAGCCTTTTTATCTGTGACTTCACATGCACTAGTTCAGCTCACCTAAAACCCCACTACTGCGGATGTGTGAGGGTGTCAGGCTGCAATGCAACTAGTGTGTTTTCAGGTGAAAAGAGAACTGGAATTGCCAAGATGAGAACTTTGAAGCAAGGTGCTGCCGAAAACTGCAGCCCTATTTTAGATTTAGTGACCCATTTGACTAAAAGAACTACAGTAGAAAGGCCTGCTCCTGTCTTGGGTCTGCTACTGTTCAGTGTTTCACTGACTGAGAGGGGTCAAGGACAGCAAAAAGAACTTTTTCAAATACATAGCAGATAAAACTAATACTAGAGGCAATGTAGACCCACTGATGAATGGGGTGGGTGCCCTTGTGGCAGAAGATACAGGGAAGGCAGAATTACTGAATGCCTTCTTTGTCTCTGTCTACTCTGCCGGAGGCTGTCCTGGGGAGCCCTGTACCCCTGAGACCCCGGATGAAGCCAGGTCAATGGAGGAGTTTGCTTTAGTTGATGAGGACTGGGTTAGGGAGCAATTAAATGGTCTGGACATCCATAAATCCATGGGT
Organism: Columba livia; assembly: GCF_036013475.1. NCBI lineage: Eukaryota > Metazoa > Chordata > Aves > Columbiformes > Columbidae > Columba > Columba livia. The sequence continues at coordinate 32,498,140 of NC_088602.1, read as the reverse complement.
CCAGATGGGATGCATCCGCGGGTGCGGAGGGAGCTGGCTGAAGTCATTGCTGAACTGTGCTCCATCATCTTTGCCAAGTCTTGGGAAACGGGGGAGGTGCCCGAGGATTGGAGGAAAGCAAATGTCACTCCAGTCTTCAAAAAGGGCAAGAAGGAGGACCCGGGTAATTATAGACTGGTCAGCCTCACCTCTGCCCCTGGGAAAGTAATGGAACAGCTTATCCTTGGTGCCATCTCAAGGCATATCAAGGATAAGAGGGTTATTAGGGGCAGTCAGCATGGCTTTACCAAGGGTAAGTCATGCTTGACCAACCTCATAGCCTTTTATGAGAATGTAACAAGGTGGATGGATGATGGCAGAGCAGTGGATGTGGTCTACCTTGACTTCAGTAAAGCCTTTGACACAGTCTCCCACAGCATCCTCACAGCTAAGTTGAGGAGGTATGGTCTGGACAATAGAGTAGTGAGGTGGGTTGCAAACTGGCTTAAGGAGAGAAGCCAGAGAGTGGTAGTCAATGGTGCGGAGTCTAGTTGGAGGCCAGTATCTAGTGGAGTGCCTCAGGGCTCAGTACTGGGGCCAATATTATTCAATATATTCATTAACGATTTAGACGAGGGAATAGAGTGTACTATCTGCAGGTTTGCTGATGACACTAAGCTGGGAGGTGTGGCTGACACGCCAGAAGGCTGTGCTGCCATCCAGCGGGACCTGGACAGGCTGGAGAGTTGGGCGGGGAATAACCTGATGAAATTTAACAAGGGCAAGTGTAGAGTCCTGCATCTGGGCAGGAACAACCCCAGGTTCCAGTATAGGTTGGGAAATTACATATTAGAGAGCAGTGTAGGGGAAAGGGACCTGGGGGTCCTGGTGGACAACAGGATGACCATGAGCCAGCACTGTGCCCTTGTGGCCAGGAAGGCCAATGGCATCCTGGGGTGTATTACAAGGGGGGTGGTTAGTAGATTGAGAGAGGTTCTCCTTCCCCTCTACTCCGCCCTGGTGAGACCACATCTGGAATATTGTGTCCAGTTCTGGGCCCCTCAGTTCCAGAAGGACAGGGAACTGCTGGAGAGGGTCCAGCGTAGGGCAACAAAGATGATTAAGGGAGTGGAGCATCTCCCTTATGAAGAAAGGCTGAGGGAGCTGGGTCTCTTTAGTTTGGAGAAGAGGAGACTGAGGGGTGACCTTATTGATGTTTATAAATATATAAAGGGTGAGTGCCACGAGGATGGAGCCAGGCTCTTCTCGGTGGCAAACAATGATAGGACAAGGGGTAATGGGATCAAGCTGGAACACAAGAGGTTCCACTTAAATTTGAGAAAAATCTTCTTCTCAGTAAGGGTGCCAGAGCACTGGAACAGGCTGCCCAGGGAGGTTGTGGAGTCTCCTTCTCTGGAGACATTCAAAACCCGACTGGACATGTTCCTGTGCAACCTCACCTAGGCATTCCTGCTCCAGCAGCGGGATTGGACTAGATGATCTTTTGAGGTCCCTTCCAATCCCAGACATACTGTGTGATACTGTGCTACTGTGACGTGCTGAATGCTGGAGTTGAGGATGCATTCACTACAGCTGCAAACAAAAATTTAGTTGGGAAGGACCACAAATGTATTGGAGATTGAATTTAGAATTTAAAAATGATCTTGACATTTTGGACAAACTTAGGATTAAAAAATTATCTTGACACATTGGACAAACAGCCTGAATCATCAGAAGGCACTTGGATAAGGCCAGTGGGTCAATGAGCAGCCAAACAAATTTACTAAAGGAAAATCCATCCAGGGCTTTTAAAAACAAAGATGCAACACAAGGCTCAGGCAAGCTCTGAGCCACACAATGCTGGAAGCTGAGAGGGTATGTGCAGGAAGTGCTGCCTTCCACTGGCCCTCGTCCTCTGTTCTTCCTGAGGCTTCTGCTGCTGGCAAATGCCAGGGGACGCTGAGCTGATGCTGCACTCCATATGGCTGCTCTGATGTCGTGCTCTTGAGCGCAAAGCAAAAAAGGTCAGACTCAGGACAGAGAACTGGGCAGCAGTTCTACGGAAAAAGATCTGAGATACTGGTGGATCCAAAGCTGAACCAAAATCCTCTGTCTTTCTTGTTTTAGGAAAAGCCCACACCATTCTGGAATATATAAGTAGTGATGTTATATGTAAGAAAATCCTACTGTCTTTAAAATGTGAGGGGTTAATCTCTGCTCATTGCTGCTGATACTTCTCCTGGAGCACCAACTCCAGCTTTAGCAGCGCATTTTGAAAAGATATGGACTAATCAGCAAGGGTTCAGAAGAGCAGTGGGAATAAGGAGGGGTCTGAAAAACACAGCCTCTGAGTAGAAACAGAAATAATGATTTTGTTCCACCCAGAAGTAATATGTCACCAGAGATTTTAATTTCTTTCAGAGGAGAGGAGTAGTCTGTCCACCATGGTCAATTTATGCTAGGAGGAATACGAGTAGTTTATTTTGCTGCAAGGGTGTTTTAGATTAGGCATTGGAAATGCTTTCCAGTACTGTCAATAGAGAAGCAAGGAATAGGCTGTCTACCTAGTTCTCAGTCCCTGCAAGTTTTTGACAATAGGCTAGAAACCTGCTCAGGTGAGATCAGAAAGCATGTTGGATCTAACATGAATGATACAGATAGATAATAGCTGATGCTGCCCCACAACAGAGGGACAGAGTGCCTCTAGGTCCTTTCTAGCTCTATTCTCTGTCACCCAGTGATGCTTAGATGAACTATGTGCTGTCATTCATACCTGTTTAGACTGGTTACACAATTGGCTTAAAAACAGCATCCTTATATCCCTATGCAGAATGGACAAGAGGGCTTGGAAAAGGGATGTTGTTCAGAGAAGAATGTGTTTGTTGCCCTGCATGTCAAGATGAGTCCATGTGGAAATCACATGTGCACAGAAGGAGAAGCATTCAGATTCTGCAGTGCCTGGAGCTTTAGTTCTGGTAGGAGTCCCTACTTTAGTCCTATTGAAATACAAAGTTCTATAGTCCTTTGACTCAGAGAAAGGGCAGAAAGGGCAGAAAGGGCTCCTTCCATTCCAAACTTAAGGAAAAGGGGAGCAGAGATTTAACTACTTGTGCTCGCAATGATTGGACTCTGCTTAATCTGTGGACAGTGAGCCTGGATCTCTCTGGTTCCTCTTACAGCAGAGTGGAAGATTTATAAATTCATCCACAAAAACTAAACCAATGCACGTGTGACTGGTTCAATTGCTTTTCAGAGGATGAGGGTGGAATTCGTCCTGTTTAACCTCCACAGTAGAGCTGGCTCACCACTAGATCACGTTGTTAAGTGAGCTGAATCTGACTTCTTGTGGTGGAGCAGGACCTGCTACAAAAGGGAGGGGGAGCTGGGAAGGTGGGTGGTGATGAACAAGGCAGGGGTAGTGACCTTCCCGTCAAGGGAACAGTCCCCCCCCCACAGTGCCCCAGTGAAGCCATTGGAGTTGAACTAAGGTTCAAAGTCAAGCCAGGGCTACGACCAGAAAGATGCAGGGCCAGGCTCAGCATAGCTGCAGTCTGTAACGCAGGCAGGGAGCGAGGGAAGGGCCTGAGTGTAGATGCAGCTGCTGAGCCATGGGGGCAGAGGGTGTCAGCGAGGCCTCTCATGGCTCTGTCCCACACCGCAGCTGTTTTTCCTGCATCTTAAGCCAGGGTTACAACTTGCATATACAGACACTCCTCTCAAGTTGAACAGCTTTATTTTGAGGCCACCTCATCCCTCTGCTTACTTTTCTCCCGAAGACACTGAGCTGTGTCTTCAGTTAACTTAGTGAGCCCTATAAAGAAGACTCTAACAAGGCTTTCCCCCCACTGGATCTCTGTCTTTGCCCTTCAGATGCAAGAGTTTCTAGAATTCTTATTCGGGTGCCCATGACATACAGCGACACCCCACTAGATGGCGGGGCAGGAGCCCGTGAATGGCAGGGAAGGTTCTGTTCACCATAATAGCAGGCCAGAGCTTTCGCCACTGCTGTGGGTGTCACTCCCATGTCACCTGGAATGCCCCAGGGCCAGTGCATGAAGAATTTGATCATGGGCCTGTAACTGATACAACCTTTCTGGGCTCCTGGCCATTTGCATGCTGCACACAAATAACATTTTCTCCAGATAATTAGCAACTCCATGTGATGAGCTTGAGTCTGCTGAGTTTTTAACCATTAGAGGGGCTAATCCTGCTGTGCTAAACTCACTTGGTTGGCATTTTTCGAAATAGCATTTGCTTGGCAAATGTTTTGAAGCCTGAAATTGAGTTCTGCCATTTTAATTCATCGCTGCATGCTTTTTAGTTCACTGTTATGCAGTGCGAGCTCTCAGTTTTGTCAATAGAGAAATAATCAACAGAGCACGCAGCATGTTAATGGTGTTATTCCTGAAATTCTGGCACTGGATTTGCCAGCAGGTGATAAATAAATAACATAATCAGCCACATTGTAAAGCAAGCCTTGCTGCAGATGCTGCAGGGCAATGGCAGGAATAAAGGTGGCATTATAGAGAAATGGGTAGATCAAACTTTTGGTTTTAAAATACTGCAGAGGAAAGCAGGCAGCAGGGATAAATGCCTGCATTTTGGAAAACAGCTCCTAAATGGCAATCCAGTCACTTGAGTTCGTAACACTGTTCAGCTACAAATACAAACCTGCTATTATTTTCAAAGATCCCAAGATAGATTTGTTATTACTTTCTGATAAGAATTTTGTGTCTACTCTATTCCCTCCTGTAAAAATCAAAAAGGGACCTGAGCAACAAAGAGTATGTCAGAGGGCTAGCAGGTATCACCTAGCTTCTCTTCGGGTTCATATTGGTTTAGAAAGGTATAGTAGTACTGCACAAACCATTATGAAATGGGGAATTTTAATGGAAGAATGGTAGAGGAAGCTCTTTGCAAATTGTCACCCCCAAATGTGCTCAGACAAAATAAGGTCTGATCTGTTTACCTATCTGTGAAATGGCTCATAATCTTAGATACTTTAAGATTAGGGAAGGAAAGGACCTTGAGAGGTCCATCAGCCAGTCTCCTTGCATCAGAAGGATTAGTTAGATGTGCATTACTCTGGGGAGGTGTTTGTCTACCTTGTTTTTCAGATCTGATGATGGAGATTTCCAGCCTTCTCTACAGAACAAATATTTACTGGAAAGGGGGTCTGAGGGCTGGGTCCTTCCATTTTGCTGTGAGTGTTGCAAACATAGGATGGATCACAGCCTGCGTTAAGGTGGATTTAGGGATCTGTCTGCTGCTCAGGTCCTTATGGAGCTCAGCGTGACTCATTCTACATCGACATCTGGCTGCACATTTTCCATATTTATCTGAAAAATTGCTGTATTAGTTGTCAGTACTTTCACACTGGATAAACCAGGATGTCCCTCACTGTTTGGTTCCTTTGCTGAGCCAGTGGGCACATGGAAGTCTATCTGCAGGGCTGTGATACTGTAGGTAGAGAGGAGATATGGGAGAACCAGCCCATGTATTTCTACCAGGAAGCTTTACATATAAAAAGCAGTTTAGCTAATGAATACAATTCAGGGCAGAGTTGCCTGAAGTGATAATAAATACTTCTGTGAAAACATAAGAGCAGTTCTGAGTGCTGATAAGAAAACTAAACTGCTAACAAAATTTTAAGAAAGAAATAGAGACTAAAACCAGAAACATCTCTGCCGTATATAGGTCTGTACGCACACACCCACACACATATCTACGTATATATACATACACATTTTGTATATAACTATTGTATGCCCAAATGTCAAAAGCCATGTGCAGCTCTGGTCTCTCCATGTCAAAAGGGTATGATGAAAGTAGTAATGGTACTAAGAAGAGAGGCAAGGAGTGAAATAAGAAAATGGAATAGGACACATCACCTTTAAAACCAGATATCTGGGGTGGTGAGTATGAAGAGGGTCTTTGAAATTAGCAGGGGCACTGAGAAAGTTGAAAAGGTCAAGTATTTGCTGTCAGTCAGTGAATGTGGGAACATCAAGACAATGATGAGGTGACAGGTTCACAAGAGACAAAACAAGGTGGCTTTTAACATCCTGTGCATAGTTCTATTGTGGAACTTATTGCTGCAGGATGCTGTGGATGCCAAAAGTTTAGATTATTGTAAAAACAATTAGAAAGAGTCATGGAAAAAAATGCAGAAAGGTCTGTTAAGCACTTCTGGCTCAGGAAGAAGCCCTTCAGCCAAGAACTGCTGGAGGCCAGGAAGCGTAACATTGAAATGTTACCTTCCTCTGCATAGATTTGTAGGTTTTGCAGGACAAAGGGTTTGAAAGAAATGTCCTGTATTCTTTAATCCCCTTTATTAACTTATCAATCATGTGCAGCCTCAGGGAGGGACATTTCTAGAAAGGAAGAGCAAGCGATATGGCCACGTGGAGGATAGGGAATAATCTCTGGCGGTTTCTCCGTCCTGAAATAACCCTTGGTGAGTGGTGGGGCCGTGCTGAGGTGAGGCAGGACCGCTGCCCGCTCTGCCTCACTAGCTCCCAGCTATGCTAATTGCATTAGCTGCTACCCTGAGGATTCTTCCTGGTTTAATTTTGCTGCCTCATAGTTCTGACCTGATTTTGACATTTGAAAGAGCAAGTAAAACCCTCACATGTGTCAAGTGGTTTAGCTGCCATCATCTTCCTTACTGTTTAATGACTGTGCCCAAGTGCCCAGCCAAGGTGGTGTTGGATATCCCTGCGTAAGCAAAAGATTACGGAGGTGCTGTGAGGTCAGGCTGCTTTGTTTCAGCCGTGCCAAGAGATCACGTCCACCCGCCACAGTCTTGGGAGCAGCCGCAGGCTCCCTCTGTCTTATTTCTGAGTTGTTCTGCAATGTGGTCTAGACCTACATTCCTCTACGTGTGGCTCACCAGACATTAAATGATAGCAAATTTCCTATCTTGGACATCCTAACATATATGCACACCTCAATCCATGAGCATTTACATGTATACAAGCAAGAAACGTGTATCGGGAGATAGGAAGAACACATACGCACAGCCAAAATTGAGCATACGTATTTTTGTGTTGTAAATGAAAACCACTGTGGCCATAATCTGCACAGTGCCTGTTAGATTTGGTTTTGTTGTGTTTTTTCCTAAGAGGTTATGCTGTCCTTTACTCTTGAAAAGCTCAACAGCGTGGGCAGGAGCGTAGTCTGCACCTGGGAGGCAACAAAGAAAATCCTGTGTGCCAAAAGTGGTGTTTACAGCCACTCTTCGCTGTGGCAGCAGTGAGTGTATAACCCTCCTGTCTCAGATTCTCTAGGCGTGAAATTATGCTAGTTATGTTTATCTGCCTACTGTGAGGGCTGATAGAACAAATCATTATTTCTCTATGGGGATAGAAAACGAGGAAGAAATCCCATTGAAATAATTAATATATACAGGAGCAAGTGAATGCAGAGAAAAGAAGGCAGCTCGGGGGTGTATGCTCTTATAGCACAAAGCAAATGATTCTCCACTGAGAACAGCATGAATATGGAAACCATGCAACAGATGCACTATGCTGAACAACAAAAATATGTAAATTATTTTAGTTGTCTTTTTGCTGCATTTCCTCACCATTCTCCAATGGTTTGGTGCTGAACAGAAGTGAGAGAAGCTGTGGAGTTGACTTGTGTTATGGTTGTTGCAGACACATGCAGGGTGCGGTGACATGGTCAGCCCTTAAGGAGCGGGAGAGACGCTGGCTTCTGCTTTCAAACCCTTCTGTGGCAAAGCAAAAGCGGCAAGCCCCAGCCAGACACTTAAGAGCAACACCATGGAAATCGGGACAGTTTTTCTCTCTTTCTGTTGTTCTGAGTTTATTATCTACTGCTTTGGATTTCTGCGGGCAACCAGTGCTATTTAAAGACTTGGCTTTTATCCAAAGCCTGCACTCACATGCTTCATATAAGAAATAGAGACAGGAAAAAAAAAGGAAATTCTCCACTAGTTCATTTAACAGTTCTGCTGCTGCTGAACACAGAAGGCACCATTTCAGTTTCTCCATGCAGTTCTACCTTATAAGCAAGCTGCTTCTGGGAGTCAGCTGGCCAGAGGAGCAACCTGACCACTTGTAGGTGCAACATGTCTGTACTAATTGGAGTTTCCTCTGGGCAGACAGTGGCTCAGGGCAGTGATTTTTACTTGCAACTCTTTTTTTGAGGACTTCACGAGAAAAACAGAACCACAAAGACTGGATCTTCTGATTGTTGTGGGCCACTGAAAGGGCCAGAAAAATTCTTCTTATTAATTTCCTTGGTTTCTACTGATATTCTCCATTCCTGAAAACAGCCATGATGGCTGGTAGCTGTACTGACCAAATGTGTTTATTCATTAATCGCTTCTGTTTTGATTTAATGCAGTTGTGACATATTATTATGTATTTCTATATGCAGGGAAACAAAACTATAGAGACCATGGATATTCAAGAAGGATAGTAAGAACCTGAGATACTGACACAATAAAATATTTCAGTGGTGCTGCTGCAGGAGTTTGGTCTTCAGAGAGCTGCAGAGTTTGTTTTCACAGAGTGGCATTTGGTCTTAGACAATGTTAATGTGGAAAGAGAAATACAAAAAAGGGATGAGTTTTGGAGTGACAGATGGAAAATCCCATGTCCCAGCCCTGCTCTAGTGGTGCTGCTTTCTAGGGTGTTCAAGGATAAGCTTGTAAGTCTGTATTTAGGAATCAAAGTAATTTTCTTCTGATTCTCAGGGGAGGTAGCAGCTTCCTGTTGATGTTCCGGTCTTACTCTTGGCACTCGACTTGGGCTTCCACCTTTTGATTTCAGTCTCTTTGATCATAAAATGTGCATATGCACAGTAACTGAACCCACAAAAGTACCCCAAAGACTCATTACTATCAGCTCAGAAGTGCAGTGTATTGGATTTTTAAAGCCTTGAGGAATACGGGTGTGTATTACAAATCATGTAAAAATTGCACCCCTTTGCCTGTTTTCACTATCAGTGTTATTTCAGTTGTATTCAGAATTTGTTTGGCCTCTATTTGCCCTTTTATACCATTAATATGAAAGACCTACAAACTTAAAAACTGTACTAGAAATAGCTATGGGTTTCTCAGAAGGCACAAAGAAGAGAAAGACAGACATGCTATTCTCCCAATATTTCAACAATGCTGTTGTCATTCATATATCTACCTCAATGAATTAGAAGTTGTATTAATATACATGTGATGTTAACTGCTGTTAGCTCATATTTTTTTAAATATGAAAACTAGGAAAGCTACAGACTGCATACACTGCACACATGGACTTGTATATATAACTCATTGAGAATGTACAGGTGATCAGATAATTTAGTCTTTTAATGCAAATGTCCAGTAGAAATCTGAGAGGTAAAGACTGTTGAATATATGTGTGTTCAGGTTTTGTGTGGTGTGTGATACAGTAGTAATAATAAGATGACTGTAGTTGTTACGGTTTTTAATCATGTAGTTTTCAAGGCAAGAGCTGTGATTTACAATGCAATGTTTTATTTTCCATGCTCTGTCAAGTGACACCATGGCTTTATTTCAACTTAATTCAAACACAAATTCTTATGTTAATAGTGTATAGTAAGAGCAAATTAAGCCAAACAAAATGAGGATTTGCAAAATTTTAGGTACAATTCTTTTATGGTTTCCCACTTGTTTTTCGGTGCTTGCTCTGCAAAGAAGTGCATTTGAGCATGTTTAAACTAAGAAAGAGGATGGTCTGAATTATTACTGTGTATGGATACAGTTGGCATAATATTTTAGCTGATGCATCATCATTATTGTCACTGTTATTAATGAACATGTTTAATGTCTTGAACGTATGAAGGCATAGTAATTTGTATTCTGTAGACAAGGCTTATGTTAACAAATGCTTGTGATTAATTTACTGTTGACATAAAATATAGCACTATATTACCAAAAGACATGATGCATTTGCTACAGGATCTTATGCATTCTTTACAAATATATAAACAGCTTCCATGTGCACTACTCTTCCTAGTTTTCTCATGATCACACATTTATTTTGTAAGTACTGTATTTTTTCTCTTTGTATTGCTTGCAGTAACTCAGACATTAATCCATTAGTGCAACTACAGAAGCATAAAGCAGAAAGCAAGGGACTTATTTTTAACACACCAGTGCAGAGCGACCCCACAGTAAGGTCACACTGCTTGCACTGGCTCCTGTCTGGTCAGGAGAGGTCTCTTGGAGCTGGATTTGGAACCTGGCACAAACTCACTGTGTCATGTGTTACATAGGGAAAAGTTCAGATATTCAAATCTGGTCTCAAAACACAGGCAGAGCTGAGCTGCAGTTCTGAGAAAGGAGATTTATTAAATATTTTTACCTGTCCCACAGAGCTCCTGACTGCTCTGTTCACTGTACCTTTTAAAGTTCATGTTTGCAAGCACCTCTTCAAGTACGAAGTAAGGTTAGGTGGGGGTGGTGAGTGTCTGTATCTGGGTGCATGGTGTTCATTGATGGCAAACATTTCTAGTCTACACTTGAAAGGATTTTAAAATTGAGACATGTTGGAGCAAAGATGGACCAGCATGGTGCTATGAATAAAACCAGCCAGTCTCTGTCATCAAAATTTCAAAGTGACTGCTATTGCACCTTGCCACCTTTGACTCCTCACCCCAACAGCCACAATCAACTAGAATCAACAGAGCAAAGCCTGTATGAGCTCAGAGCAATGTTTGAATATACATCTCTGTATTTGCAGTGCAATACTTAACAACATGTCTTTAGGCTTAATGTACACTAAAGAGGATCATCTGCTCTATAAATTCAGCTGCACCTTTTGCAACATCACCTTAAGCACTAGTGAAACATTTTAACATCCGCATTTCTAGACTAATATTTGAAGATGTGAGGTTAGACCTTTGGTTTAGGATGAGCAGTTGTCAGCATCCTGACAAAAATCCAGGGGGCATATTTTGGTCAATTTTCATTCAAGACTTTTTTTTCCCTGTTTTTGCCTCCAAAACATATGCCCTGAGAACTTTGCAAAATAATAATCAGTCCTCCCACCACTGCTCTCCGATATAATCAAAGCTCTGTCTTTCCAAGCATTTTCACAGGACACTCCTCACAAGGTTAAGAGCAATCAGCTAAAACCTGGAGGCAAACCTAGGTCCATTTAATGAGCCTATAATTCATTAACATTTACATTTCCAGTTGTTCCAGTGCATTTTAAGTAAATAGAATGGGGAAAGTAAAGGAGAAGGAAGCAAATGTCAATGAGAAGCCTGATCCCATCGCCACTGGTCAGCAAACAGCAAATACTCCAAACGTGGCAAATGTACTCTGGAGTTGCTGAAACCATTGGGAGTGAGAGCACTGGATGAGAGGAAGAATGTTGTGACCTGTCTGGACAATTGTTTTCCAGAGAACTGATGTATTTTGTATTGGATTTAGAAGAACTAAGAAGAAAAAGAAAAAAAAAAATCTGTTCAGCTGAGCTTTCTGGGTAAGCTGATTTTGACTAAGAATGTTATTTATGAAAATGCAAAAATGCTCTCATTGTTTCTTATGTGAAACAGAAAAGTAAAAATTCTGTGGCACAGAGAGAACAGCTATGATTGTAAGAGTCCAAGTTCTGGTTTCTTCTGCTATAAGAAGTGCTGCACTTGTGATAACATGCCAGGTATTCCATTCCTAATGCTGTCTTCCTGCAACATGTAAAGGAAGTTTTGAAGGTCTCACTGCTGCTGCAGCTCTGTCTCCTGTTGCCATTGGTCGGGGACCACAGCACAGAGCAGAGCTGCTGCAGAGGCTATGTGGGCTGAAGTAAATTCTTGGAACCATTTCACTGGCAGAAGCCAGTGTCAGGCTAAGCTTAGAGGGCTTTTCAGACACAACTAATCTGATACTTGACATCCTTCAATTTAGGGGTGTAACATTTATATTGAAAAGACTCACGCACAGCTATGTGTTAGCATGGTCAGGTGAGAGGGCAGCTCACTTTGGGAGCTGTGTCATTCTGTAGTGGTGATGCAGGCAGTGGTTAAACTAAGATTTTTTTTTTGGCTGATTAGTGACTTGTTGAGCTAATTGTATGAGCTCTGTTCAGATAAGCTAGATGGAGCTGCAGGTGTCTGCACACCACTGTGATTTTTCCCCCCTAGGCTTTAACCACCATTTAAATGCCTGGACGATATGCCAGACAGTATGGAGAGAATAAGATCATCTATACTGTACACTTCATTGGTCACTCTTTGCACCTCTCCCACTTCTTTCTATTAATCAAAAGCCATCTTCTGGGGTTCCCATACTTCTGGAACTGCTTCTGCTCTCCAAGGTTTTAGAAATACAAAGCATCTTGTTTATAATCTCCAAAATTCAGTCTTACAATGGACTCTGCAGTGACAATCAACATCAGAAAAAGTGCTGTCCTTTCCATGTTGCTGAGAAGCATTTGAAAAAACGTTGTGTAGCCTCTGTAGTTACCGTGTTTTCATACACATACAATTGCATCCGTCATAGAAGCCTTTCAGTAGGGACTGTAGTTTAATATATAAAAATAATAAAAGCAGTGGATGTATGACTTTCGGAACCGTATAAAATGCAGGATGTGTCAGAACTACAAGAGCTGGGCTAGTTCCCATAAAATTTACAAATACTACTACCCCCCAATGTTTAACACCATCCAGGTGGAAGTATATAATCTATTGCTATGTCCTGCTCTCCAAGCAGCCTGAAGAATGGTCATGCTGGGTCTCCTGAGGTGTGACTGCATGGTGCTGTGGCCTTCCAAGGTCCCTCAAGACCGCCTCCAAGAAATTCAGCTCAACCTCCAGCCACTTTCTTTGGATCATTTTGGCTCTCAGACCGCTGAAGGTGTCAAGAGAAGTAACTTTCACCAGTAGCACTTTCCTCCAGAACAAACTACCTAAATGCCTTAATCCTCACGTCAGCTGTTACAGAACTGGCAGCTTATCTGTTTTCAAAAGATCCATTATTGTTTTCCCTTAGAAACCCCTTCTTCTTGTTTCAAACAGTCTAGCACTAGTAGAAGCTTCTTCACAATTTATACATGCCTGTTCTCCTCATGTCTCTTGTCTCAGCCTTCACTTGCACTATCTTCTCTTGTTCATCTATGTCACTCTTAATTGCTTTTTTGTTTCTCTTTTCCCTGTCTTCTTGGTGTCTTTGCATTTGAAAGGAAAAGCAATTAAATATGTAAGCTTGTTCTTTAATTCTGCAGGACTGGATTCCCCATGGTCTTAGAGCTGAAACAAAGCCAGCCCATGTCCTGCATGAATTACCTAGACTCTGGCTGCATTTTTAGCTGTACTTAGGAACCCATCTGAAGTCCTTAGATGAACTTTTATCTACGGTCCAGCTGGCAGCCTGCAGGCTGCAATACGGCTGTTCCTTGTTTGCAGTCTATGCTCTCTAACCTTGAAGAAGGTCAGAAAAAGTTGTTAGCGTGCTGTGTGATGTCTGGTGGTTAATGCCACCTCCTGCTCACACTGCAAGTCAGACAGGAGGTCAAAGGCATTAGGAGGTAGTGTCAAAGGCATTAGGAGGTGGCTTTAAAGGCAGGATGCATACTGCAACCCCTCAAACATTTTTGCTGTGCCAGGTACTTGTGGCTGGGTCCTGTGAGATGTTGAGCCATTCTAATAGTTTGATGCTTCCAAAAAGCTGAACCCGCTGCAAATCATGCACTCCTGCCACTTCTGTTACATTGGCACTGGTGCCGACGTGAAACCAGTTCAGTTCCATCAGCTGGCAAAAGACTGCTTTTGGATGGTACTTTCTGTAAACTTAGTGAGTTGAACCTGCTAGTGTGTCAGACAAGCACTGTCAACAGCATGAGCGAAGGGCCAGAACTGTGTCTGGGAAAGGGAGGGGGGTGCAGGAAAGTAAAGGAGCATCCTCTTTGTTGGCAGTGAGCTGCTACGTCAGTGCTGCCATGTTGCCAGCATCCACAGAACCCTGTGTAGGGGAGGACAATTATGGAAAATAGAGGAAGGTGTATGAACATCCAGAAGCCCAACATGTCTATCACTGCAGCCTGTGCCCGTTCAGCCCCTGGAAGACTACCACTTTCCCACTCTATCAGGCTTTGTTATTGGAAGAAAGTAGAGATGTGAGTTCCTACCTGTGGCTGCTGCTTTGCAGCATCGGCAAGGAATCCCACTGCATACTGGAGAACCTGAGTGATTTGCCCAAGATGTGTTTTTTGTGACAGATGACTACTGTAAGGACAAAATCCTACAGCTATTTTCCCCTTTCTGTGCAGAGTAACCTGTCTTGCTCAAGGTTAACAGCAATCAACTCATCTTGGCCAAACATGGTGTTAATTCTGGGACCCTGATGTTGTCGTGCTGTGAAGTCAGCAGGCCCGTGAAGCAAGAAATTACTTCTTCAGAAAGCATCCTGTCTTTTTAAAACCTTTTAATTTTAAAAAAAGTCTGATGTTACTTAAATGCTTAATTTTTCAAATTTTTTAAAGTACATTTTTAAATTTAAAAAGAAGGAAATGGTATTCAAACACTGATAGGAAAAGCTGGATTACCCAAAACTAGACTGTGGTAAACAGAATAAAAGCGGGATTAATTGGGTAATGATTTAATGCAAAGGCACTGTGGAAAAATAATCAAAACTTGGGAACTGGGAGAGAGAATAGTGAGGATCCTTTAAAAAGTAACAACAATGAAACTTTGAAATTTTCCTACACAGGTATTTCTGTGTTTTGATCAAACTAAATCCTGTGCTGTGAAGGACACAGCTCGGGGTCACTGCCACCACATCTCGCTGTCCTTTGTCTTGTGTGAGTCACATTTCTGTTTCTGTAGAACTACTTCAACTGCAACTCTGCTTTCACAGGATAGTCAAGTGCAAATATTTATTTTCCCCAGCAGATGCTTTCTACTCTCCCTGGATATTGTGTACTGCCAAAGTAAGGGGTGTACTGGAAGCGGTAGAAGACATACTGTATGTACCATGTTCTTTGGTGTCACACTGACCTGTCTGTCCTTCATTCAACACATTAAATCATGTCCTCTTGTGGAAAAGGTTAGGCCATATCTTACACCATGTGCTACCTGGTTTTTAGATGGGCATAGAGACATGCTTGCTTTTCTTTGTGTTGCATCTACTAGCATTCCAATTGGCATAATTTCTTCCAGATGTTACTTGTTTAGCTGCAGTGCCATGTTGGACAAATGCCTCTGTGAAGCAATTGTGACTTATCTCTATTTGGCAAGTGGTCAGAGGACAACAGCCTGCTTCGCAGATTGTCTGTTGAGGTTAGAAAGTATTGTATAGTAGTGAAAAGCCTTCTGTAGTGCCTTTCTATTTGAGAATCTTTAACAGCTTTTTATTTGCTCATTCAAATAACATCAAATCCAACACTGTGACACACATAGGAATTATTATCTCTGTAGGGAGTCTCAGAAATGAAGAAAAATCAATTTTCCAGGACCTGCTGGAAGATTGCAACACTTTCAGAAAATTTTGACTGGATTACAGGTTTACATTTACTAGAATTGCCTTGCTGGGAACTCATGCTGTATGACTCTCTTGTCCACTCAAAGCTCGGAACTGCCCTGTATTCCTTTACCCTTTATGCCTTGAAACCAAATACCACAGTCTTTTTATATGCACAAAACTAGGATATGATAAAGACCTTTGGCTCTTGCCAATGCCAGAGCCCAAATCAGGTTATAAAAAAAGTTTATTAACAAAAAGGCTACAAAATAACATTTACTGTTATTTCTGCTTTCACTTTCCTTTAGCTTCTTGTACTCTGCACAGCAGAGTCTGTTGCTAAGTTGGAAACTGTAAGATGTGTTGTCATTGTATGCCTAGATGACATCTACTAGATGCTGGAGCAGGAAATGTCATGGAATACTTACCAAAAAAGGGTCTGGAAAGATCCTTGGGAGTCCATCCTGGTGCTTGGGCTGGGTCATCCAGACTGAAACTACTCCTGAGAAACAGTTGCTTAACAGTTTTTAAAAGCTGGTGATGCCAAAGGCACTGCAAGCTCCTCAGTCAGTTTCATCTAGCACTGTCCATATCACTAGAAAGTCTGTTCTAATGGCTAATACAAGTGGTGGAGGAAAGATAATTCCTTTCCTCTGTACAGCCACTCTTCAGTCTTGAAGATTATGTTATCCTCAGTCTCTTCTTGAATAAACAAGTCTACTTCTTTCAATCTTTCCCTGCAGATTGTGTTTTGTAACCCTAGCCTTATTGTCCCAACTCCTCTCTATAGCCCTCTTGAAGTGCATCACACATACCTGGACGTGGTGCTTCAGCTGAGGCTTTGTCCCTGGCAAACACAATGGGACAACTATTTAATGTTTTATATTTTACACATATCAATAGCATGGTGAGTGTTTCTTTTTTCTTACGGTCATCCACTGTATGACTGAGGGTCAGATTAACTCCTCAGACAGAATGTGCAAACACTGAGGATGAGAGGTGGCTGTCCCAGGGCAGCCTTGCTTTCACCATGCAGCCAATAGGACTTGAACAAAGCTAATTATGTGTCTAACAATTACAAAAGTTTCCAAGGAACAAAGGAAACTCTCCAGTGGTTATAACTAGCAACAAAACAAGAAGGCAGTTTGAATAATGCCCATAACCATCTGAGTCATTTCACTAATCATTCATCCAAGCAGTAGGACACTAGGCAAAACTGTCTTCACCACTGCAGAGAATAGAAGAGAAACTATTTTCCACAGTAAGTAGCAGTAGAAACGTCAAAATAAGAATCAATGCACAAAAAGCAGAGTTCTCTGGTAGAATTGTTTGAGAGTGGCCCTCTTTTGTTTAAAAAAGAAACATAAAAAATGTGTGAGGAAACTCAGGAGCAGTAAGGTTCAGGGTCTGGGAACTAATTAATTAAACCTCAGCCCTACATAGGCCAGCAGGAAAGAACTGGCTTTTGGACAAAACTGTCATAAGACTGTGTGGCAGAATGCAACCCCCCTCCCTCCTTCAGTATGGCACATCTCCCCCTTTCTCTGCTACTTGAGGCTAACAGCTTCTTTTGTTTGGCCCAGAGCACCCTGGCTCCTGGGACATTAGAAGAAGGGAGTGCCAAGGCACACTGAGCCACGCCCAGTGTGGGGGATGTTTGGAGGCTTCAGGGGCACCCACAGCCAGTGTGGGGGGTGCAGAGAAGCTTCTAGAGTGCCTACAGTCAGATCTGATCAGATAACAAAAACGGGACTCTCGTCGAGACTCCGCCCATTGCCGCGGGTCTCTCGGAGCACGAGCAAGATGCTGCCGCCGAGAGCCCCCTCCCCGGGATGGGGACTCCGCTTGCCTTGCCACCACAGGTGTAAGTAAAACTTCTCGCAGGACTGCGAGTATATTTATACTTTTCGTGCACATATGCACATATAACTTTCCGTGCTCCATATGAGCGCGTGTAAAATTAATCCTCGCAGAATTGCGGGTGTATTTTCTTTCCGTGCACATCTGCACAAGTACTTTATTTCCTCGCACAATCGCGAGTGGCCGCCGAGAGCCCCTCGCACAATCGCGAGTATATTTTCCTCCCGTGCTTCCACGTAAACACGTGTAGGATTCCGTGCACATTTGCACGTGTAAGTAAAATAACTCTCGCAGGACTGCGAGCGTATTATAAATTTACTGTCGCGGAATCGCGAGTGCACACTTTCCGTACTCACTACGAGTACGTGTATCTCTTTAAAAATAATCCCGCACCGTGTTTAGGCAAGTGTGTACTCCTCCGGGACTCGGGGATGGCTCCGGCATTGTTTTGGTGAAGCCACGTGCATGCACTCTGTGGACCGCCTTTTGTATTAGTTGCTGTCTCAATAATTATCCTCAACTGATATCCGAACCTGTATTTAAGTCACTGTTGGAGTGCTAAAACCCTGTTTTTCACCGGTTCAATAAAAGTTGTTTTTGGACCTTGTTGTCCCTTAAATTGACCTGTGGGTTGCCTCCGTGACAGACTGTAACCGGTAGCATACCAATAGCACATGGATCATTCAGAGACATGTGAAAAGATGCTGAGCACCAAAGTCTACTGCTGATATGGTACTGATGTCAGGCTCAAGGCAGCTCGCCAAAAATAGTGTGCTGGCTGTTGATAAAAGCATTACTTATCATATGAATCAGGTTGAAAATGCAAGAAAAGAGGTTATTCAGAGGAGCCATCCAAAAGTCACTACAAGTAACAAAAGTTAGCCTAAATTCCTCTTTATTCAGAAGTCCACTGTTAAGTACTAACAGGCACTTAAGAAATTAGGTCAGGTGCAAGCTGTAATGTGTGAGCAGGAACTGGTTTGCATCAGATAATAAAAACCGGCTGCCTGCAGGAGGAGCTGGCCAAACTCCAGGAATAACTCAAGGTTAAACTGGAACTAAAGTCCTCCTTGAAAGGAGACAAATTTGGAAAGTCAGAAAACAGAAGTGCGTGTCCTGCAAAATGGCTCAGCATTTGAATAGGTCCAAATGATCTCTGTGCAAAAACAAAGGAATGAGCCATTCAAAGTTTACCTCAAATAAGATCCTCCTTCTCACTGTAGATATAAAACCTGGAAAGTATTAGACAAGTTACTAGGAGTTTCAGGAGGGAGTCTGAACATGAGTGCTAATTCTAAGGTGTGAGTTTGTACCTACCTTCCAAGAGACCCAAAGACAACTTTGCAACACTGTGACTGAACATGAACTCTGTGGGCTGCCCGAGCCATAACAACTGAAATGTAAAATTTGTGGGAGGTCTGCAGTGGACTTGGATGGTTGTAGAGAACTGTTTTCACTGTATGAAGCATTTATAGCACACTGGGACCCAAATTTTGAATTTGTTATATTTTATTGACAGATTCATGTAAGGCTATAGCCAGCTTCTTAATGGGAACTGAATGGGCATTACCCCCTTCCCCTACTACCTGGTAAGCTTAAATGGAGTTTCTCAGCTGCCAGCCTTGCCCTGAGATTAGTGAAGGAGGCAGCGCCGCAGGACATTTTGACCTTTCAGGGGTAAGGCATGCTGTCCATTTGCAAGGCACTGGAGTGACAGCGGCAGCAGGGCTGTACCACCGGGGCAGATCCTACAAGCACATGTGGGCAGGTCCTAAAGGCACGTCTGGTGGCTCTTCAGACAGGAAGTGCTGAGTTGTCAGAACAGGCTGCCTTTGGGCTAATTTCAGCGATTTTACATGGTGTCCTGGGCACTGAACCAAGAGAATGGACTTGTCATTCTTGTCTGGTCTTCGAGGGCTGGTCAGTGCCACCTGTACAGTGGATACATGGATACAGAGGAACATGGATAGTCCCAGTGTTTCTCCTCCGGCCAGGCAGCCTTGTGGTGGCCACAGCTGATGTCCTGTGCAGCACCCTGGAGGGGCTTGGGATACACATTTGCAAAGCAATGTAAAGCTTACATACTGAGTGTATCATTTCAGCATTGCTAATGCAAATAAACACAGAATTGTGCAAAACTGTGTAGTAATAATAATAATAAATCACTTGTGGAACTATTTAGTCAAAAATATTCAGCGGGGTATTTTAAAGTGCAACATAGCTTTTTGAACCCATCCTGCCACTTTCTGTTCCCCCACAGAGCAGATATCTAAGGTTCCTGTACCGATTTAAGGAAGCTTAACCCAGATGCTGCTGTTGCGTCTCTGGCAGCACAGGCTGTGTTCAACTGTAAACCGAGGGAGCAAATCAATGTGTCTATAGTTAATGATGAGGAGAAACCCCGAGGGGTGAGTGACCTGTTCATTAACCGAGGAGCACTGAAATACCTGACATACCGGTTCCAGTCTCCTGGGGCAGGACTGCTAATGGAAAATACCGCCCAAATCTCCCAAGGCCAGTGGGGAAGGGAGGCTTCTGACTGGAAGGACACGGCGGTTAATTTTTTTCCTTGTTTATTACAGGCCGGCTCGGCGACCCCCTCAAATCAAACCCCCCCTCACGGCCACGGCTCCCCGAGGCCCTTTCAATCCCCGCCCCCGCCACACACCGGCCTCCTCAGACGAGCCCGGCCAACGGGCGAAGCGAGGCGGGGCCCAACAACCACCCCGACGGCGGGGAGCGGGGCAGGCCTTTATAAGCGGCGGGGCGGAGGCGGGCTGCCCGCGGTCTGCAGGGAGGACGCGGGAACAGAAGAGGCCTTGGGGGTGAGTGGGAAGGTGGCGGGTGTTGGGTTCTCAGATTGCGGGAGATGTCATCACACACCCGGCCGGTGAGGTCCAAAAGGGCCGGCCCCTCGGCCCCCTCGCCGGTCGGGTGTTTTCCTGCTTTAATACCAAGTCTGAGCTGTTTGTCTTCAGTGTAATCCATGCAGTTAGAAATTACTGCTTAGAGAGCTATCTTATGCATGCTTCTATCACAGGTAATAACTATTTAGGACTAATAACTCAGTTAACACAAGCCTTCTGTAACATTTAAGAGTCAAATCCATTTTAACTAGTTAAGACTGCTGTAGCTAGAGTATACTGTGTACTTAGTATTCTAACAATATTGTTAACTCTTAAATAATTTGATATACGACTACTCAAGTCTGTTCTCGAACAGCGAAATATCTAAATATTTAAGTGATGCATTCTTTTATAGAACCTGGGCTTTTGTTTTTAGTTTAATCACACTGCCAATTAAAAGCAATCAAACCTGCTTCTGAGTATTTTTGCTGAGAGTGTGTGGATGAATTGCTGTATTAATGTAACTCAGTGTCCTTTAGGAGGGACAGTATCATTTCTGTCATCTTACTGATGTTCAGGGAACAAAATGTGTATTTGAGAATTATTTCTTTCTAGTAAGATTACAGACCTCAATTTATTCTACAATGAAGAATAAACTGTTTTTAAGTAGTTTGACTGTTGAATACTTCTAAGGAGATGCTTACTAATAAAAATAGTAAGTGTAGGGAGGAATTTTGGAGTAAAAAGCAAAACAAGAATTCAGAAAATGAGACAGCTGAGGGGAAAGGGCAAAGTTGCTTGCTGGTGTGGTTTTGTTTGTGTTTCTTTTTTATTTATTTATTTTTTTTTTAAGATAAGCTCTGGCATTCTACTTTAATTTTGTTCTGTAAGTGTGTAAAGCTAGAAGGAAGAGATGCAATGTAGAAACATGTGAAAAGATTCAGATGGTTAGTTTGGCCTAAATAGCAGGAAAGGAGACTTGTTAGCCTTTCAGAGGTACAAACTTTGATAGCGCTATGTAAGGCCTTCACCTTGGGCTGTGACAAAGGAACACTGTGCTATAAAATTTCTGCTTTATGGTATTCTATACATGTATCAAAACTTCAGCTAATATTACTAAATCTGTGTACAAAGTGAAAACTTTATTTGGCTGAGCTTGCATACTTCTACATTGTGTCAGTGCCCCAGAATTACACAGAAAAACTGAGTAGCCTTCATTGCCTCAGCAGACTGAAATACAAACCAAACAAAAGTCCAGATATATTTTAGTTTTATTGGTGTTGTATTATTTCTGATAGATGAAAACTTGGTTTAATGTGTTGAGGGGGAGAAAGTTTACTGTATTTTCAATTTTGACAAGTTTCTCAAAATGAAGATCATGTGTGTGGCTGATAGTGGGGAAACTGAGCTTGGCTTTCTCTCTATTAATTGAAAGATAGACCATTAATCATGGCAGGACAGGAATATGAGGAACTTGGAGATGGAAGTGACCTTCCTCTGGCACAGCGCCATAACCATGTGGCTTTGCTGCTTTTATATTGAAAAGCTGCCATAGTCTGCCTGTGGCTCCTGGTCTCTTCATGGCACAGTTTTTTGCAATATACTGGGTGGCCTTGCTTGCCTCTTCTTTGTGTGTAGTGTGTGGTTGGTTTGTTGGTTTTTTTGGTGTTGTTTTTTTGTTTTTTTTTTCCTTACATCAGTGATGTTCTATGCAGTGGCCTAAAGAGTAACATGGATTTCTGTGCACTTGGTTGTTGAGTATTTGAAATTATATGCTTTTTATTGTATTGAGTGTCAGGTAACCTAGGTATCTCTTCATGAAGTAAAGATGATAAAACGAAAACTAGGGCTGTGGTAACTATTCAGGCAAGCTCAGTGCCTGCAACTTCTGTTAACTTCATTTGGACACAGGATTATTGGCACTTCTAGAGGAAGTGACCAAAGAAGGCTCATCTTTACAAAAGGTGGTGCTAAGTAAATGGTGTATTTGCGATATTTTTTACAGTGGGGCAGTACAGGTGAACAAACAAGGTAATGAGGGATGGAAGTGTGAAAGGAAATAGTTTCAAGTACAATTATTCTGCGAAGTTAATTGGCAAAAGATAACTGTAGAATCCAATGTTGAGGAAGATACTGTAGAAAATGGGAAATGTATTATAGTATGAAAGTACATAATAATAATATATGATAATATATTATGGGGAAAGTATTTATATTATGAGGAAGGGGGAAAAAAAGCTGTGGAGACAGCTACTTGGTTTTGAGATGGGCAATCTTGTATCAGCTGGACTAGTCTGGTTTTGCAGTTCTTACAACTTGCCTAAAATAGGCAGGCATATGCCAATTATGATTTGCAGTCACTTTGTCAAGTTCACTTAACTGACCTCTAAGTATACCTTATGCACCTGATTACACTAGTTTCATAAAACCTTCACAGGAATATTGTGGCCACTGATGGTGGAAATAGGCCTTAATGGAAGCAAAATGTTGTATGCATCCCTGTTTTCTTTTCAAGTGTACCAGCTCATGTTAATGTTGATAGCAGGAGAAATGGAACAGAAGTTTAGTAATGATTGTCTTAAAGTTCTATTTGATTGCAGACTGTAATCCAGCTAATTCAGCTTGGTAAGAATCATTGGAAGTTATTCATTGCAGTGTTCCTAAAGATCATGCCTGGGAGACAAACTACTTTAGCCTTTTATGGTGAGGATAGTGGTGGCCCAAATATACAGCAGAGACATTGATTTGAACCCCAATGCCTTTGTGAAGTATTACTGACTTCTCATTATCAAAGGCATGAAATGTTTTTACCCTTAGCATATTTGGAAGGTCCATCTTAAATGGAAAAGCACAAAGTTTTATTAAATGTTAGCCTATATACTTACATAATGTATATTTACAGAAGCATTAAATCATTATCTTCTTTCACAGAAAGAAGCAATAATGTCAGCACTAAACTGGAAGCCCTTTATCTATGGAGGCTTAGCATCCATCACTGCAGAATGTGGTAAGCTGCTCCTTCAACTGTTTACATTATTTCCTTTACTCAGATAGTTCCTTTTAAAACAAGCTTGGTTACATGTTATCAGTGACACAGTAATACATGGTAGGTCTACAGCACAGGTGTTTTTTTTCTTAAATGCTACCTGAACGCTGTTACAATGTCAGAACACTTCTGTCTGTAAAGTTGTGTTCCCTGTGAGTCTTGTTTTTGTACAAACTTTACGTTTGCATTCTATTATTTGGTGTTTGATCTGTTCCTGGACAGCAGTCATAAGTATACACAGCTTTTGTTTTGCTAAAGTAGCTGCCAGCCTAGTGCTAAGTGTCTAAATAGCCAAACAGTTGTTTGCTCACCTTACCTTCTCTTAAGGGAAGCAGGGGAAAGAGAAGGACTGAGTCACAGGTTGAAACAGATTTAATAAAATAATAGTAGAAGGAAAATTATACAAAGCAAATACTTAGCCACTAGAACACATGCTCCCAGCAATAAACACCAGAAGGTGGATGCTGTGAGCACAGCAAGGTCAGTGAAGGTGTGGAGAGCAAGAGCAGGGCACAGGGAAGATGCTGGAACCGGGCCCCAGGACTCCCTCAGGGATGGCAGCCATTTGAAGGAAAAAAAAAGCCATTCCCAGCAACTTCTCACTTAAATATGGAACATGATGTTCATGGTATAGAATAGCTCTGTTGTCCAACTTAAGTCAGTGGTCCTAGATCTGCTCCTCCCCACATATACCTGCTCACTTGCAAAACATGAGAAACTAAGGGATGACCTTGGCTTCCTTACCAATAATTATCAACATCAGTGCATTCTTTCATGCTAAGTCCCAGACACTGGAGGGTTACTGGAGGAAAACATTAATTCTGTCCGAAGGTGTTATCTTGATGTTCTCAAACTACATACGAAACAAAGGACTATGCTAACTATCAACAAGGAAGTTAACTAACCTCATGGAGAATTAGCTTGGCTCAGCCAAACCAGCACAAGTTAAGCTATTAACTTGGAAAATTTTTCTCTTAGCTTTTCTGAGTACCCATGTTGCAGTTTACATTCCCTTTTCTTGAATGTGAGTGGCTGGTTAGATTTGAACACTTAAATTTGGTTAGTGTGCAACAGAATAACTGCTATAGTGAGGCAGTGCATCTTATATTTTAGTGTCAACTCTAAGGACAAACCTACAACATTAACATCCTTTTAAAGTCTTATCTGAAATGCATGTACGTGAAAATAAACAAAATACAGCTTTTCATAGTAGCAGAATAAAGTCTGACATATGGTGGGCTTGCATGTGAAGTTTAATTAAGGAGCTGTAATATAAAATTATAGTTCAACTACTATTTTTATTTTCCTTTTCCACCTTCTCTTATGAATCTTGTTCAAACTTGAGTTTGAAACCTCTCTTAGTTGACTTGACTGTGGCAAATAATGCCAAAAGCTTCATGAGTAAGACAAGCAGTTCATAAAAGCCTTGCTTGTCTGGTCAACTTTGTTAGAACAGATATAGTTAATTCCAACTCCTTTTAGTGTTTAGGTGAGTATTGAATGCTGGGGGATCCTTTTCCTAAAGATAATCTCTGGAGGAGTGTGTTTTCTAAATCCTTTCATAATGGGAGTATGGAAAATATGCACTTGACATAGCAGTAGGCCACAGGAAGGCAATAACAGAAATAGGTGCTGCTGCTATTGCTTTTTTGGATTCTAGGCTAGAATCTCTATAGCTTTTTGTGTGGAATTAATTTCTTTGCCTTTGGTGAAATGATCTTCCAAGATGTTGGTAAATAAGCATGCAAACTCTACTTGGTAGTGACAGCAAAGTTTGCCTGGTTTACAACCAGGCAAAACCATGTTGCCTGAAAACATAGTGAATGCAATACATAGACATAGGAAGTACGTAGGGCCTCTGACAAGCTTTTAAAAGCAACAAGGTGACATAAAATGAACTGCTTGTATAAAATAAAGTCTTGGTAAAAGAGACTTTTTCTCACTGGGAGTATTTTTGCACATTTTAATATATAACAAAGGCTGCTTTGTCTTACATAATGTTCTTTGTCTTTGGTTAGTAACTACTTGATTAATTTTCTCTGATTTTTTTTCTTTAAGGTACTTTCCCAATTGATCTTACCAAAACACGTCTGCAGGTTCAAGGTCAAGTTAATGATGCCAAATATAAAGAGATTCGTTACCGTGGAATGGTGCATGCACTAGTCAGAATATGCAGAGAAGAAGGATTGAAAGCCTTATACTCTGGGTAAAATTAACTGACTTATAGTAATGGTTTATGAACAGTATAGTAATGGTTTATGAAAGTGTAAGGCTGTAGTGTGCAAGTTCTTGGGTTTCAGACTTATTTGGTTAGCCTCAATTCATCTGGAATTTGAAAGCTTAAGCTTAGATTGCTTCAGTCTTTGCTCTCTGCAATAGTACTTCATTTTTAAAAAACCCAAACAAACCTACTTGAAAAAAAAAAAAAGCAAAGCATGAAGTTATTCTATGCAATGCTGCTATGGTTGTTGCATCTCTCAGAAGAAAAATTTAATTAACCTCTGTATATAAATGGTCATGCTTTTCTTCAAAACATGCAAGATGGTGGGGAAAAGACATAATCTGCAGATTGAATTTCAGACAAGCTTGCCAGCTATTTTATAGATCACAAGTTGAGGCATGCTCTGATAGTAGCCCTTCAACAGTTCATTCATGTTCTTTCAGGCTTTATTTGGGGGGTGGGGGAAGGAGAGACAAACACACCCCCCCTCCCCAAACAAACAAACAACAACAACAACAGCAACAAAAAAACCAAACCAACAAACAAAAAACCCCACAACATCACAAACAACAACAAAAAAAAACCCAAAGCCCCAACAAACCCAAACAAACAAAAAACCCAATAACTTTTCGATAGCAATTTTAACTTGTTGATTTGAATGAACAAACCTTTCTGTGGTAGATGTCTTGTGTTCAGTCTTTCCTGCTCTTAAAAGTATTTGCTAATCAGTCTTTTGCAATTTTGAGCATGAATATCATCACTGCATGTTTTTACAGGATTGCACCTGCAATGCTACGCCAAGCTTCATATGGAACTATAAAAATAGGCACTTACCAGAGCTTAAAAAGAATGTTTGTCGAGCATCCAGAAGGTGAGTGGGTTTTTTTTCCAATTTAATTGACGACTATTTTGCTTGAAGCTGGTTGTTTCCATTTGGTATCTTACTGTAGTGGTTTGAACTAGTCTACTAAGACATTCCCTGTACCAATTGCAATGAAGTGAGTCAGCAAGGAGAACTTGTCAGAGCAGTTTAAGCCTTCTGTAACTGGCATTCTCTCTGGTTACAGGAGGGGTGGCATCACCCTGCCCTGATGCATCTTAAGATTTGTAAATCTGCAGCTAAACTCTTTTTGTTTATGAAATAGATGAAACCCTGATGATAAATGTTCTCTGTGGCATTCTGTCGGGAGTAATTTCATCATCTATTGCCAACCCTACAGATGTCTTAAAGGTAATTATGTGTTATGTAGAGTTTGTCCTTAGTGTTTGTCCTCTCTTTGAGGAAATGCAGAATCTCCTGATGAATATGGTAATTTCTTGTTTTGTAATTCTATTTATTCTCATCTCTTAACCTTAAAAAAAAAAAAATCAGTAACATCCTGAATTCTTGAAACCACCTTCTGGTCCATAACAATTATTTGGACATATGGAGTGGGAAACTGATGGCTGGGGAGGTAATTGCATCCATGTAACTTTTTCTGGGAGTAAGGAGAGAATAATTTAAGAAATATTTTTGCTACAGTGTTTGTGTGGAAGGCACACTGTATTTCATCTAGACTTCTTGGTAACACTGTTATATTAGGATGTTTCTAGAGCTCAGAATAGATGAAGATCTATTGAGAAGCAAGAGTTGAGCAAGTGCTACTTGTACTGATTCTTTAATACTGTAGAAAGGCTTTGTAATCCAGTGTTCCATGGAAATAATGTTTCAGGATCAGTCATTTAAAGTGAACTGGTGAAACCATCACCTCTTTAAGAATCTGTTAGCTTAATTATAGTCAATGATCTCTCTTCCAGTTACTTAAGAGTTGATGTTATTTAACTTACAAAACTGTAGCATGTGACTTACATGGCTGCCTCTAACAAAAAATAAAAAATACTTTCTGTTCTTCTAAAACTACTAAAAACTTAATCCTTTGTAGGACTAGTGTGGTTGTATTTCAAATAGCTTCTATTTCAAGTGTTGCTTCAGTTAGTTGTTTCCCAAAATTATGTTCATGTACCAACTTGCTTGTCAGCAGACTTAGATTTGGTAGTTATCAGGGCAGGTTCCCAAGGATAGTCGCAGAAATCCATGAAGACGTTGGTTCTTGCTAGCTGAAACCTTAATCTTTTTAACCTTTCATTTTAACATGTTCCTGTGAGAACTCAAAGGACATCCTGCAGAACCCATCTGTCAGTCTAATCTAAATGAAGTAGTGTACAAGTACAGAAATAGAAGTGACTTAATGCAGTTAAAAACTATACCACATACTTGTTCAAAATTAGCAGCTGCATTTGGAGAGTTAAGGCATTCTATCATGTTTATGATAGTGTCAGCTGTTAATTTATATTCAAAGAGAAATTGACTTTACTATTTAAAATATTGTAATGTAAAATGTTGTTAAAACAATATTAAAGTTTTATCTGTTGTATGTTTGAAAAGTATGTATTTTCTAATTTTGTCTTCAAATGAACCTCAGATCAGAATGCAAGCCCAAGGTAGTGTGATTCAAGGAGGAATGATGGGCAACTTCATACAGATCTACCAAAAGGAAGGCACTAAAGGATTATGGAAGGCAAGTTTTTTGAATTATATCCTACACTTGAAGTACACTTTCTTGATTAACTGAATTTAATGTACTTGTAGAGCATTCTTAGCCAAAATATGGAGAAATCAGTAGCTAATATGTATGTAGTTTGTCATGACTATTTCACTGCTGGTGTCCTGGGACATTTTGACAAAGGGTTACTGCTGGTATTGTTCAAGAATTAGCCACCTCTTGAAAAAGGGGAGAGAGATGGTGGCTTAAATTAGGATGACTGGCTCTAGGACTAACTCAACAACCCTTGGCAAGAGACCCCTGTCTGTATGCTCTGTTCTTTTTAGAGCATATGCTAATGAACATTTGTAAGTAAATGTACTAATGAACATCTCCTCTAGCTCAGGAATTCTTGTACTAAGTATTGCTGATTGTCTTTTATGCCAATTAGTGACTGGATGACAACCAAGAATGGACAGTTGCTTTAAAACAGCTGTAAAATATAATGTTTTTCTGTTAGTGTGCTTTTCTCTGCAAAGCTTATTCATTCTCCATTTTTCTGTTCATCTTCTTTACTTAGTCAGTTTTTCAGCTAGCAGCAAGGGGAGCCGGTATCACATTGTTGAGAGTTTAGCTGACTGTTGATGTAAGGATTCTTAGCTTAAGCAGAGGTGGAGTAGCATAAAGGAACTGGAATTGCTGTTTAATGTAGAAAAGTGGTTTATCTGTTAACTTGAATATGCATTTTTGGAGCGCATACATCGAAAACTTGTATTGATTAGTAGCCTCATTTGAATTAACAATGTTCTTAATGCATTTATGGTGTATTCGTTTGTATTATAAAAGTGAGGATTTTCTAATGGTGCACAAAAGTTAATTTTAAACTTCAACTGTATCCATTCTTTTTCCAGGGAGTATCACTGACAGCACAGAGAGCTGCTATTGTTGTTGGTGTGGAGCTGCCAGTGTATGATCTTACCAAGAAGCATATAATTATGTCTGGGTTTATGGGAGACACAGTATATACTCACTTTCTGTAAGTATGTATAACTGCTTGCATAGCTCATCATTGGTTAGTTCTTGTTATGGGGATGAATCTTTTTTCCTGTCATCAGTCTGTATGTAAATATACTTCTGATGTGCTTATACTTTTTAATGCAATAGCATCCAAAATGGTAGCATGTAGCGTGGGACCTAATTTTATTTAGGATTTGGATTCAGTTTTCTTCTGAACATGGAATTTTGGTTTGTGTATTATCTGAATCATTCAGCTTTGCAAACTGAGAGGAGAGCTCCAAACAAACATTTGCTCTTCTCAGAGGCACAAATATCTGTATGTAAGGGCTGTATATCAAATACTGAAAATGATGCTTTAAAGTAAATGAAAATTATTTTTTAACATCTATTAACTGATGTAATTTTAACTAAAAGCATTGAGTACTCATTACTGCATGTTTTCTGGGAAGGGGAGATTCTTGTGCATCTTGAAATGTGGTAGGTCAGTTTTCATTAAACCTTTATTTTATCAGCTCAAGTTTTACTTGTGGGTTAGCTGGAGCCCTTGCATCCAACCCAATTGATGTTGTGAGAACACGCATGATGAATCAGAGAGGCCAACAACATGGGGGACACTCAAACTACAAGGGTACTTTGGATTGCTTGTTACAAGTAAGTAGTTGATGTATCAACATTAGTAGAAACTGGTGCCATCCAGCAACAATTTTGGTGTAGAACTCAAAATTTTTCTAAATTTCTCCAGAAATGAATTCAAGTAACTTCAATGTGCTTTTTGACCTAATGCTCAAGAGGGCTATACTACCAATAATGCACCTGATGTTAAAAGTGTCTGCTATTTTGACAGAAAGGCAGGCAGGAAGTTAGTATGCACCGCAGGCACCTAGTTCCTTTTGGTGCTTGGATGAGGAGATGAAGTCTCTTGGCATCTGTGTCTTATTGATAGGAAATGATCATTTCATAGGCCAGTACTTGAAGAACAACATCTTCGGTGGCAGATGGTTTTCTCTGTTGCTTACTGTGTGATAGAAAGCCTAGTACAGCCAAAGGCAATGTCAGTCTTTGATTTTTGATTATTTTGACCTGATTTCTTAAATCCTTAAATTGGATTATGAGGTATGAGCATAATGGCATTTACAGAGTGGACAGGAAACTACTGGTGCCCAAACAGTTGACTGAACAGTCCGGTTTGTGTAACAGTCCAAGTTACACTGTCCAGTGCAATTTTGAAGTCCATAAAGCAAACTGAAAAATTCCAAGGTGGTGCTTAATGTGAGCTGCAGGTTTACATGCAGCACTCTGCAAGGTTTTTTTGGGGGGAAAAAATAAGTCCAGGAATGCAATTTGGATGAAACTGGGATGGGTACTGAATGACTGCATCTTTACCTGTCAGGTAATGCTGCAGTCATTACTAATCTTGGTGTTGTCTAGTGAAATGTTTCCTTGTCCCATGATAAATCATGTTTAAGTCAAGCTTACAGCACTAAGCCATCCCCTTGTCTGGTACAGAATCCTGTTAGATTAGATGCTGTCTAGATTTTTCAGTAATAAATGCCCGCTGCCACACACACCACACAGCAAGAACACACTTAGATATTTAATTTTGTTTGTTTTTTTTTTCTACAGACATGGAAGAATGAAGGCTTTTTTGCTCTATATAAAGGGTTTTGGCCAAACTGGTTAAGACTTGGTCCTTGGAATATCATTGTATCCTTTTCAAAGGTGTGCAGATCTGCTAAGGTAGCCATACAATAGCAAGTATTGACAGTTTCACAGAATGCTCAGTGTGGAAAGTGGCATGTCAGCACAAATATTCCCGTTTTATGAATGGAAAGTTATGCAGTTGACCATTTTCTTAGTCAATCACTGCTGGTCAGATTGAATTATTGATTCACACAGAGTGAATATTAGAATGTGATCTTGCAAAATATTTTTCAGTTCCTCCAACTTCATACCTATCAATTTCTGTAGTTTGGAGCCTTGTTTTAATTAAATTTGACCAGATGGGTTAGGATTGGGAGCTATTTCCAGAACTGGGGAAACTATAGGCAGTTAGCCATGAAATCTTTGTTTATCTTAGTCTCACATGATTTTGGTTTTGTTTCAAGAGCCGGCTGATCAGAGCCCTGGGAAGTGGGTTGGTAGTGTTTTTTACTGTGAGCAAATGCTACTTTAGCCCGTCAAAGCTAAGTGAGTAAAGGTGCTAAGGGATTTCACAGTATTCTCCTGTCTCCTCAGTCTTGTGTTTAAGATTCTGAGGAATAGCAATGGGAATGTAATTGGCATAACCAGCTTAAAGCAAGTTTAATTGTTCTGCCTAGTACTGCACAACAAAAATGGCTAACCAGCAGCATGACACAGGAGGGAACAAACAGTGGAACAAAGTTTCACACAGATACAGCTGTACTTCATTGTGAGGTGAGAATTCTGCACATGAACAGGAAACAGTTTTCCTTAATCAGCTGCTCCAGTTCTTTCTGACATATGAACAGCTGAAGAAATTAGACTTATGACATGCTGAATTGTGTACTGAACTCTGTTAACATACTGTTTGAGTTTAGAGCAACTTGTAAGTTGTCTTGAGTATTTGCTCTTTATTGTCTGAGATATGCTGGCCAAAGGAAGAGGTCACTACAAGACTGTGAATGAGAACAACCTGGAAGTGACTTCATGGCAAACTGGCTCCTGTAACAATGGCTCGCTTGTGTCATTCAGTGGATGATGTGCAACGTTTTCTAGACTGAACCAAACACGGTGGAATACCTCTGTCAACTTGTTAGGTGTTATTAAGATCTGTAATGCAGCTTAATGCTGTTCATGCTCAGATGCACAGTGTTTGATAAGAGGCAAAGGACAATCTTTCTGTAAAGGAAGACAGGTAGTACTGAGGAGATGGGCTTTCCCTGTTTCCAGAAGTGTATCCAATTTGACTGCAATGGTTTATAGCTTCTCATTAACTGGGAAGTGTCACAAGACATCTTTGCAGGCTTTCAGTTCAGCAAAACAGCTGCTGCAATACAAAATCTGCTGGTTTTAGAGCTTTCCTGTGTTCTAATTCCATGGATGTCTGTATAATCTGCTGGAAATAATCCAGCTTCATTTGAAAGTGTGGTTGCTACAGTTGTCAGTTTTGCATAGCCTCTTTTTTTTTTTAATATTTTTTTTTCCCCTCAATGTATCATTCTTGATTTCTTTTTCAGCATAAATGATTCAAACAAGTCCATGCTCCTCTGCCTGTCGTGCAGAGAAACTTTCCATGCTTCCACTGTTGGAAAGAACTCCAACAGTGGTTACTGGCTGTTTTGTATCATCTGAAAGATGCAAGTTTTACACTTTACAGTTCAAGGTGTGTCATGTAGGTGCCTGTGTGAAAAGAACCAAAGCCCTCCAAAGGTAACCGCGTGCCTTGTTTAAAGAGATACCCAAACCCAGAACTACTGAGCACTTTCATGTAGCGAACAGGCACAAGTTGCTCTTACATGCGAGTAAACATTTTATGTAGAAATGAACCACAGTTTCCTTTAAAGCATCACCCTTGGACTTAAATGTGTATCAAAACTTCAGGGCCATTAACTAAACTGTTATGTCAAGGTTCTTACAGATGTTGCTGTTGAATTCCCAGACAGGAAACATGCGAGATGCAGGTCACACAGGGGTCCTGCTGTGTCCATAGACGGGCAAAGCTGGATGCAGAGCTTTGGATTTTTGTGGCATTGTGTTAATCTCTCAAATGCTTTTCCTCAATCATACATTCCACTTAAAGAAATTTCATTGCGATTTCAAAATTACTATAATCACTTAATTACTAATTTTGAATTCACAAATGGATTTTTAAATGCACAAGGCACTTTCTTTACCTAAGGCACAATGTTTTTCTTTGTATATGGGTGCGCATATGTGCACTGTTTGTTTCTATGCTTTAATAGAAATATTTGTAAAGATTTTTGTACTATGTAAAATAAGTATGTTTTACACTTCTAAGCTTATTAAAAGTTTTTAAATCAATCAGCTTAGTTTTGTGTAACAGCAAAAATGTGTTTATTACACTTGTAAGCAAAGTGGATTTCTGGAGTTCATGTGTAGTAACACAAATCTGATGAATGCAGTTCTGAGAGGATGAGGAAACTGCCACTTTGGAGTAACACTGCACCAGCTACTCTGTGGGGAAGCTGGAGAGGGACAGATAGGCAGGATGGCCTGAAATCACCATCAAAACAGCAGCCTGGGAGTTCAGGACCTCAGCTGAGGTGACTGCAGCAGTGAGTACCTCACACTGTTTCCAAGCTCAGACATGCCATAGTTAGGATTTATTTTAATATGTAAGGATAAAAGATTTAAGATAACAAAAACTATAAGAGTATTCTCAAAGTAAGGAGTGAATTCTGCAGCAGGTTCTGAGGCATGATGGAAAAAGCAGCTCTGATTAATAGGTGGTGCTGCAGAGAAAATTAAAACCAGTTTGCTAATGAGGAAGCTGGGTGATGAGATAGAAAAGGAACGGTCGCTCCGTGCCCTGCTTCAGGGTCAGCCAAGCGCCAGAGCTCACACACTAGGGAGGAGCAGAGACAAGGGGGACCAGGGTCCCCTCCAACGGGCTCAGGGTGGTTTGTCACCAGGATCGTGGCAGATGTGATGGCAACACGTGCTCCTGGACTTCACTTACCCGTGTCAGGAGGACGTCAGGTGTCACGTCGGGTTAAACTAGATCAAAAACACTGCTGCAAGAGTGGGGTTATTTTGTTATTGACACAAATGTTTTGCTGTGGTAGAGTTTGGGACAGAGCTGCAGCCCAGAGGGAGCAGGGCTGGCTGCGGGGCGGGAGGTGGCCCCGCGCCATCACCACGGTTGTCGTTGCAGTCCCTGCCTCCGCCGCCTCCGGAGGAGGCTTCGGGGAATGGCGGGGGCGAGCCCGCTGCCAGCCCCGCCTTTTCTCCAGGCTGCCCGGCGGCGTCCCCGGGCGCGGAGCGGGGGGGCGGCGGGGCCGGCTCTGTCCGGAGCATCCGCACGGTGGCCATGCCGCAGCCGCCCGCGCTCCTCCCCGCCGCATGGGGGCGCTATCCCAACCAGTCCCCGCTCTCCCCACTTCCGCTTCTCGCTGACGCACTTCTCCTCCCCACCAATGACGCTGCTGCCACGCGACGCGGGGCGGCTCGCGCTGTGCCTCCCCCGGAAGCGCCGCCGTGCTCTCCAGCGTTCCGTTCCGCCCCGCTCCCCCCGGCCCGGCCGCCGCTGCCCCAGCATGGCGGAGCCGCCGCCCGCCGAGCCGGCGGGCAGGGAGCTGCGGGACCGCCTCAGCCTGTGGGACCGCCGCCCGCAGCCCGCCGCGCCGCTCAGCGACCGCCAGACCGACTCCGTGCTGGAGCTGAAAGCGGCGGCCGAGAACCTGCCGGTGCCGCCCGAGGTGAGGCGGCGGCGCTGCCCGGGCCGCAGGGAGGGAGGGCGGGCGGGCGAGAGACAGGCGCCGCGGTGCCACGTCGCCGGGGGTGGCGGCCCGGCCCGGCCCGGCCGGCTGTGGCCTGCGGGGCCGCCGCCCTCCCGGTGCTCACAGGGTTTGCGCTCCAGAGGGGGCTCGGCCGGCTGCGCTCACAGCCGCCTGCCCAGCCCGGCGCCCCGTTTCGCCTCCCCCGAGAGGGCTCGCTTGTCCCTCAGCCTTGGCACCGCCCGTCCCGGCTGGCGGGGGTTTATGGGCAGCCGGGGCTGCTGCACTCTTGAAATCTGCTGGGCTTTCACCGGCTGTCCCTGCTACTTCTCTCAGTTCGTCGGAGTTTGTCCTATTAAAATTGAGAGTTGTAGTCGTGGAGCTACATGGTTTAGGTCCTCTTAATTCGATCCTGGTCAGCTCATAGCTGCTGGCACCAATGTTATTTCCTGGTACAACTCATAGATCATTCAGCGAGGTGTATGAAGCCAGAAATAGTGGTAAAAAGCCTAATAAACTGTCATTACCATGGAAGATGTGGTCTCCCATCCAGTTATAAGATATCAAACTCTTGACAAGATGATTATTTATGAATGCTTCCTTGTCTGCAAAGGGAAGGGGAACAAAAAGTTTGCATTCCATAACTGTGCTTTTCATGAGAGGTTTTGTATTTGAACAGAATGGTAGCGTGAGATATAGTGTCCTAAAAATCAAAAAAGTTCCTCTCAGCAAGCATCTGAAAGGTCAAAATAACAAAGGGGAGGGGATGAAGCAACTCCTTTCCGAAATGCACCTGTTGCATTTTGTGCTTCCTGATTTCTTTTTTTTTTGTGTGTGTAAGCTGTATGCCACTGTATTAAAGTAAATACTGGCAGGCATCCAAAATGATTGTAGAAGGAAGTGCTGCTATCGGAGGATCTTCCTATGGATCTAAACCAGCTTTGCAACAAGGCAGGTACCGTATTTGCCAGTCAGGACAATGGGGTTGCTGAGACATTGAGGACTTCAGCTGGTCGTGGCTCCTGCTGCCGTGGATTGGGACGATGACGACTCAGCTCTTCTGATCGACTCATCTTTTCCTCAGTAGTCATGAGAGGAAACCCTGATTCCCCAGCAAGGGCCCTGCCTGTTTTGGAAAGATATGTGGAAGTTGGAACAAAAAAGGTCAATCTGTGCTTTCTCAGATATCTGAGAGAACAGATACCAACAGTTCATTCTTTGCCAGACTAATATTGCAAGGCAA
Source organism: Columba livia (assembly GCF_036013475.1). Classification (NCBI taxonomy): domain Eukaryota; kingdom Metazoa; phylum Chordata; class Aves; order Columbiformes; family Columbidae; genus Columba; species Columba livia. Next base: position 32,462,544 of record NC_088602.1, on the reverse strand, counting down.
TTAATATTGTACTGAGTGAGTAATTTTCTAGAGGGACACCAGTTTATTTTTAAGTAGTGTTTTCTGTTTTTATGGTACTGATATTCTTATCAATAGAAAATATACTGTGCTTATCAAGTGAATTAGAAAGGGTATTATGGTAATGAAGAGTATATAATAATATTTGTTTTCTTGAATTAATTTTTGTATAAGCTAATTAATATTCTCCAGTCATACTTGAGCACAACTTCTCTCAAGTTACTTTTTTCTGTGTTTTTGTTGCTTAAAAAAAATGTGGCCAGTAATTCCCATCCTTTTCTTCTAAAAAGGCCTTCCTTTTTAGCTTGACTTCTTCATTGAAAAGCATTTGAGAGAGTATGAAACACTATTTCCTGAATAAATTCTGGCAGTGTAAAGGCTTGAGTTTTCTCTAAATATCTTGCAAAAAAATCTGACAATTTCTGTGCAGTGGTGCTGCCGTGTAGTGTAGACAATACTGGTATTTATTTCTGCTTCTGCATGTGTTCTGAATTCTTATGTTCTCAGATAACTTTTCTAGTGCATTTCTCTGAGTACAGAACCAGTTAAATTGGAAATTAAATTATAGCTCGTCAGTATGTCAGGTACATGTACATTCAGTTTCCATTCTTACACAAATGTGTACTTATATAAAAAGTTGTATAATATTTTTTGATTCTAATAAAAAATAGGTGTTCCTTAATATATAGATGTGGTAGTTGTTGGTGTGTTATCATATTGATGGATAAAATGTCCATTGTATTTGTGTCTTCAAAAGTAGCCGCCTGTAATTTTCTCAGGTTGATGCTTTGGATTGTGTTATTGTAGTTGACTTGAATATACTAATTATTAGTAAGTTGTCTAACTAAAGTTTTGTGGGTTTTTTTGAGCAGCTGCCAATTGAAGATCTGTGCAGCCTAACGTCCCAGTCACTAAGTGTTATGCTGACAGCTGCGGTGCCAGAATCCACAGAGGACGTCCTCCTGAAAGGATTTGCCACCCTGGGGATGGAGGATGAAAGAATTGAAACAGCCCAGCAGGTAAGTGGCACCGAGTGAACTCCAAGTTGCAGTAATATTCTTCAGAGAATTCTGTGAGTTTCTGTGTCTTTTGCCTGGCTTTTGGTGAGTGCGTTAAAATTTTTGGGGCATTTTCCAGATGCGTGAAGAAACTTGGGGGAAAAAAAAATCATTGAAGTCTTAGCTCTTAAGTGACGGATCCTTTTCTCATTTTGGGTGGAGTCTTATGTGAGAGTAAGGCACCCCTTCAGTAAGGTGGCGTTGCTCATAATATAGAAGAATGTCATGCCTCCTCTCCCCCTTTTTAATGTGACAGCCTTGTTCTTGTGCAAATAAAAACAGATGAAATTCAGTCTTTCCCATTTTAATTTAGTGGAGGAATGGAATATTTCAGTTTGAAGGCACCTACAATGAGCAGCTATAGTTTGTTTCCTTGATTAATAATTTAGTTCTGAAACACCTCTTTTTAACAAAAGCTCATCTTAATTTCATAACCTGATTTCTTTTTTTTCTATTGATTGCATGTGATATCTGTGTTTTTCACACTATAAAATCTCTTGTAGTTCTTCTCCTGGTTTGCTCAGGTACAAACACAGATGGATCAAGATGAAGGTGCCAAGTACAGGTACGTGTTCTCCCTTGGTTCCTTTCACTGTAAGCATGCTAAACCTCGAAGGACTTCATCTTGTCCCTGTAATGTTATTGTGCATTTGTATTCAGCTAGTGGGGAATGGGGGCATGTGTCAGAACAGCTGCAGCTTTCTGGGGCAATGTGCCCCTCTCCCATCCCAAAGGCTATTGCACGTGTTGCAGGGCAGCTAAAAGGGACACAGATTTCATTCTGAACTGCAGAGTATAGTAAGAAAGATCTAATTAATTTTTGGCTTATAGACAGGGGTGTAGACAAAGGCAGTCTGAGAGTTTTTATATGCCTTTTCAACTGCTGCTGCTATTGAAATGGCATCCTCTGAGGGTGAGACTGTGTAAGCAGGTGTGGCTGCTGGTCATTTCTGCTGTCACCATTTGGCTCACCAGCGACTGCAGCTGTGACTTTGTATCCGCATTCCCTGCATTCCGGGACACTTTGCTCAGCTCCAGTTTGGAGACTTGTCATTCTCATCTATTTTTGTCTGACTTCTCCATCATGTCCAGGAGAACCCCTTCCCACTGCCTTTCCCAGTTACTCCTCAAGAGTCTGAAGTACAGCTGAATGGCTTAGCCAAATCTGCTGATGGCTTTTATGGAAACTGGCTTGTGTCTTGAGGCTTTACAAACTTGCCCTTGGCCACAGAGAGATGCTGCTGTATTCCCCTCTGCTGTTTTTCTCTGCTTTTCTTTGGTCTGCCTCTTCCCCTCTTGCTCTCACGTTTGCGGATTTGACAATTCTTAAAATGAGAGATTTAGGCATATACTAAGACCGTGCTCAGATCATTAAGAACCTAAGGAGAGCAGCATCTTGGCACTTTGTCAGCTGACATGTTCATAATAGCGCACACAGGTACTTAAGTGTGCCATGGATGCAGGGTGGTTTGTAGGGTGGCCAATGTGGAATTGATTGCAGGAGGCCAGAGGAGAAGGAGGAAAACTAGTAAGTTCTTTGCCTGTTGTACACAACTGCAGAGAATTATGATTTTACTTGCTGCTTTTTATGTGGTAAAGCAGAGCTCAGAAGTTTTAGTTGACATCCAAGAGTAATTGATTTTAAGTGATGTTTTAGTCAAGCTGAATGCTTGACATATGTTTAGTGATCATTTGTGAGCCTTAGAGAAACTGAATCTGTTGCATTTAAGCCTCTTAAAATACTCACAGTAAGTTTTGAATCCTCTGGATAATTTCAACTACTTTAAGAGAGTAAAAGTAATTTCTAAATGGAAGCTGAAAATCGTATGGAAGTGACCCAAATTAGCACCTCTGTTGGAATAAAGGCAGGTAGAATTTGGCTGCTAGCAGTAGCCTGCAGTAGTTGCCATGTTTGTGTTGTGCATTTAGACAGTATTAGCGTGCTCTAGACCATGGGTGTCAAACTCGTTTTCACCGCTGGCCATGTCAGCCTCACAGTTGCCTTCAAAGGGCCGAGTGTAATTTTAGGACTGTATAAATGTTGGAGTAGTTAGGAGTTAGTAGTTAGGAGTTAGTAGTTAGGAGTAGCCCCTGGTGAAAATGAGTTTGACACCCCAGCTCTGTGGTGCATGCTGCTGCTTTTTGGGTAGGCTTGCGATGAGGAATGTCGAGGAAGTGGAGTTACTGCAGTCACCATTCCAAACCCTTTAGTTGTTATTTCTGCGGGTCACAAGACATCTGTTTATCGTGCGCTCCTACTTGGTGCGAGTGGTCTTTTATTCCTGGAGAGGGAAAGGTGGTGGCAGTGTCCGTGCAGGCAGCCGAATTTGCAAATATGGAAAGTGAAATTTTACTTCTGTTATCTGTCGATTCTCTTTTTCTAGACAGATGAGGGATTACTTGTCTGGGTTTCAGGAGCAATGTGATGCTATCTTGAATGATGTGAATAGTGCCCTTCAACACCTGGAGTCACTGCAAAAACAGTATCTTTTTGTGTCCACGAAGACAGGAACGCTGCATGAGGCCTGTGAACAACTTTTGAAAGAGCAGGTAATCTTTAATAGGAGGATTACTGGAAATTCCTAAGGTGCCATAAATGAAAGTTTATTTTTATTAGGCTGGGAAAACCTGTGAGCTGTGGCGATGATCCCACCATTTACTTTGGGACCTCATTTTTGGTGTGTTCACTTGCAGTTAGGGTGTCAGGCTCTGCACAGTAAAATGTCTATTTTGTGTTGATGTGCACTTTCATCAGGATAGCTAGCTGAGCGGATCTTTTGAACACTTGCCTGACAAGTGCAACGTGTATTGAAATTAATAATTTATATCACTTACGGAAGTATTTTGAGCTGGTTATTGTAAAAAGAAAGATTTTTTTTTATAAGTGATGAGATTATTTCCCAGATACTTTCTTTCTCCTCATGAGCTGTTCCAACAGTGGCATAATGAACATGACTTTTTAGGATGACTGTATAAGGGAGAACTGTTAAAGGCTTCAACCCCCAAATACAGTATTTCTACAGTTCTCTGTAATACTGATGGCAGCACTGCTATTTGTGTGCAATAGTACCTGTGGAATGCTGACAAACCTGTAGAATATATGTTTTTAAGTAGACTACTGAGAGTAACGTGTCTTTTGCTGGTAAGAGAGCACTGCTGCATTTGCACCTTTTGTTGTACTTAGTTGCAAGTTATCTAGAGCTAGTTAACACCGGTGTGTGCTGAGAGCTGAAAGGGAGGCTGAATGATTTTGTGTGTGTGTGTGTGTATAAAAATATATATTTAAACTACTTGCTAGGTTGCTGATTTTCTTTTATTTATTGATTTTTAACAGTCAGAACTTGTTGACCTGGCTGAAAACATCCAGCAGAAACTTTCTTATTTTAACGAGCTGGAAAACATCAACACAGTAAGTATTATTTCAATAATAGTCTTAGAAAATGGAAGTATACCGATCTTTTGAACTCAGTTGCCAACGCTAAGTTACTCAGGTTCCTTATAATGATGCTTTGTCTTGTTTTCCAAAGAAATTGAATTCCCCAACACTATCTGTGAACAGTGAAGGATTCATTCCCATGCTGGCTAAGCTTGATGATTGTATTGCCTATATTTCATCTCATGTAAGTAATTCTGTGTTGTTTTTAGTGAAATCTTTATAGTTTCAAAACTATGTATTCACACTGGTTTTGTGGTGTGGTTTTTTTTTTCTATAAAATGTTCTTTGCCAAATACAGTAAGAAAGCAAAGATGAGAGTTTATAAACTTAAGAAACTCTCACTGAATATACTTAATATTCTGCTTAATTTTTATAGAATGCTTTTAGTTTGTGCTCACTAGCATTTCTAGCTAGTAAAAGAGTATTTTAAGTTTTGATAAATTTTCAACTCTCTTATTGTTCATATTTAAAATGGATTTTTTTATTTCTTTCAGCCAAATTTTAAAGACTATCCTGTATATTTGATTAAGTTTAAACAATGCCTTTCCAAAGCTATGCACCTTATCAAGACATACACTGTGAATACACTACAGAACCTCACAAGCCAGTTAATGAAAAGGGTAAGGTGAATCAGTGGTAACTTGAGCTGTACTGAAATGTCTGTTATAACAGTATTCAGTTTTCTTCTCTTTTTTTTGAAGGTGGGAGGTGTCAGGAGTTTTGTGTGAAAATAGGTCAGTCCTGTACTGTGGTGTTTGTGTAGATTGTCCAAGTTTCAGTCGAATCTGACAGAGTAGGGGATACTTGAAGAATGAATATGGGAGCTTTGTGTCGTAGGGAGAAAACTGTTAAAGCACAACAACTCTGAGTTCATGATGTGACTCTTTCAGTATTATATTCTAGGGAGTAGTTTTGAGTGTTCTTGCTCATCTAAATATTTCTTTTTGATAAATCTGCACTGCTTGGTGTAGCTGCAGAGAATAACTGTGGCAGGTTCCTACTGGTTTTGGCAGTATCTGTTGGTTAGTTTCAAAGTGTTGTCAGCAACGTTTGAGAGTCACAGGGAAGAGTTAGGTCTTCTACTCCTTCTCACTCTGGTGGGATTTAGGTATAAAGGTGAGTAGGGAGTTTTTCTGATCTCATTAAAATGTTAATAATCTTGTGCTGCAATATTTGGGCAGAGGAGAGGGGAATGTCTCTTTCTACCCATTTTCTTTCTCCAGTTAATTGTTGTATGCCTTGTGTTCAGTCTGTTTACAGTCACACTTGGTGTCATGAGAGATAACCAGTGAAATTGTCAGTTCTCAATTCTAGCATCTTTCAGATATCAAGAAATCTTGGTTAAGGATGATTGAACATTTTTTGTATTTGGTACAACAGTACTTTTTATTTTGAAAAAGTATTGTATCTTGTTTTGATGTCAATGGACTGCCATGACCGAGCTGAATTCAGACAGAATTGACCATCTCTGATGATAAACATGTCTACAGAAAGAAGTGAAACCTCATTTCTGGATTTGAATTGCAGCTTAGCAGTTTTAAGTCAGGTAGGGGACCTCTTTTAGGAGTCACATGGCATCCTTCTTTCCAGCTACATGGGGGGATTTATGGATGTTTTGCGTATTTTTCTGGAACATAAAATGTCTGTTTCTGCTAGAAGTGCAGTACTGGGCCAGTGGTCTTGTGATCGAGTGTTGAGATGTCCTATTGGAAGACAACAAGAGGTCTTATTAGGACTGGAAAGGGGCTCATGAGATCTGAATGTTCTTTGTTACTCCTCATGTGTGAGTGAGTGGGGATTTTGATCTGTGTTTGTAGGATGACCAGGTTGCTCACAGGGATGAAAGTAGGAGGTGTGGAAGGTGGAAGAGTTTTCCCGTCCCCGCCATGTTTCAAGGGAGGGCCATCTGCTTCTCTCTGTCATCACTAGGGATAAGCGTCAGGAAGCCTGATGGCTAAATTGTGTCTCCGCTCTGCTTTGTTAGTGCTATAATTTGTCTAAGTTCAAGTTGTCTGCCTGGCTAAGCTGGGGAGCTGTGGGGGGGACCACCTCAAAACATGACATTCCAGTTGAAGTTTGAATGAGAGCTGAAACTTGGCTTCTCCACCGTGGGACTGGCAGGTAAAAGAGAAATTTTGTTCCATATTAGTACTACAGATTAAGGAACAGCAATCAGTACTACTCTGGTGGATCCAGAGAAAATTGTTGTCTCTGCTGGAGAATGCCATGGTTATTGAAAATGTTACTTTTTGTGTAGAGACTGTTGGTTGAAACTTTTCTTTTGGGTTTCATTCTTCTGTCTGGCTTGTATCCAAGTTCTGAAACAAGTGTGCCTTTCTGGATGGAAAGTGGCAAAGAGCTGTTCCACTGGCAGTGTAAACATACAGAACCAATGCCCAATTTTAGAGCCTAATTATCTCAGCCATTTAATACTAGAAGCCAAATATAGTATTTTCCTTTGTACCTAATTACTCATCTCTTCTTTCAGGATCCTTCAGCTGTGCCAAATTCTGACAACGCCTTCACACTTTTTTATGTAAAATTCAGAGCAGCTGCTCCCAAAGTCAGAGTAAGTAGACTGATAACTAACTGTTAAAAAGGAAGCTATAAAATGGGGTTTGAATTTATTAGTAGTGTGAGTGCAAGGGTTGCATTTTGTGTGAATGTCCAAAGATTGCACATTGTGTCCATGGAAAAATACTGCAAACTGTTTTCCAATTATCAGAAAAAAAATCACTTCTGATAATACTTTTTTCTTTTTATTTGGTAGACTCTTATTGAACAAGTAGAGCAAAGATCTGAAAAAATGCCAGAGTGAGTACTTTTGCATAATTTATTTTTAATAATTTAAAGTTTTGATAAACTTTACTTTTGTTTAGATACTGTTTAACACATTAGTCATTTAAAATGTTTTAAAAATTGAAATTATGTATACTTGAAGAGGGTATTAGAATGAATTTTATGCTTACAAGAAAATGAGCTTCAGGAGGCATTTACTGTTTTTAATTTCTTGGCTAGGTATCAACAAGTTCTCAACGAAATCCATCAATGTTACCTCGACCAGAGGGAGCTTTTGCTTGGTCCAAGTATCGCTAGCACTGTTACAGAATTAACCAGTCAGAACAACAGGGATCATTGTGCTTTGGTATGTAATGGAGTCATGTGTTGTGGGGTTTTTGTTACATTTTGATTCTTCTTTCCCCAAGTAAAATGTGCTTATTTAATTCAGTTGTTTACATGCAGAGCTGTCACTTTTGTTTGTGGTTTTGAATCATTAAGATTTTACTAATATTTTTAAGTAATGCATATTTTGTGGAAAATTATTCTGTACAAACACTGGGTATTTGCAAAAGCATAAAACGTGGTTACTTAAATTTCACCAGAAACAAAAAGGGACGGAAGTTGCACAATGAGCTTTTATTTGGCTAGTAATGTCTTTTCAATCCTTAGTTTTATAGTTGATCTCAATAATAGTGAATTGCACAAAGCTTCAATTTAATTATAGCTGTAGTAGTAATGATAACAGCAACAACAATAATAATAATACAGTATATGATATAATGATATCTGTAATACCTCCTGTGGTACTGATGCAAGGGAAATAACCTAGTGTTTGTATTTCTGTGAATACAGGTACGAAGTGGCTGTGCCTTTATGGTCCATGTATGCCAGGATGAACACCAGCTTTACAATGAGTTCTTCACAAAACCAACACCAAAACTGGAGTAGGTGGTACATGCTGGTTTTGCTTTACTGCACGTTGTATTTTCCGTACTGTGATATAGCAGACATTGTTACATGGCAAATAATATTGAAGTGGTTGGTAAGAACCAGCAAGAAGAAAAACCCTTAATCACTTTGTGCCTCAGAATTGGTTGTTTTGTTTTCTTTTTTCTTCAAGCAAAGCTGATAGCTTACAGTCTCCATGAATAATCTGAGTAATGTAAGTGCTCTGTACATGGTTCGAAAGAGATAAAGACACAGAGTTGCTTTGGCAGTAGCTGTAGAGGTTTACACTGCTACAGCTCTCAGTACAGTTTTTGTACTGCCTCTACGCCAATAGTTTGCACAGTCAGTTGTAGAAGTCCTTTTCATTTACTTAAGTGTAAAATTAAGCTGATGTACTCCCACCATTCTTCATCACGGATTTAATGAGCTGCCCCATGTGCCAGTATGTGGGCTGAATGGAAGGCAGGGTAGTGGACACCTGACAGTGACCATATCTAGAAGAGGGACAGGTTGTTGTCTTCACATGGTAATTGCATTTTAAAGTATTGTGAGTTTTTTTACAACAGATATGTAATATTAGAGCAGTTGCTCCAAGTTGCTGGTATGTTTTAATAATGATATTTAATTTTGAAATTTGGGCAGGTCGTGTTGCCTTGCTATTAAGTTCATAAATAAAGTGTATTCCAATAAATATAACTGAGATGCTAGTTTCAGTGTTGTATTGTCTTAAAATCAAGTGCAGCTTGAGTTGAGTAAGTGTAACCTAGTAAAAATACTGCCCACTACCCTCCTGTCCTCTAAAGCTGAAGGGAAATAAGCACATAAAGCCTCACTAGAAATAAGCCATAGTGCCAGGGTAGTAGCAGTCTTTCACTTCTCTCAGAAATTGAGGTCTCATGTGGGACATGCTCAGGATTTGAGGTGACCTAACTAAATTGGTTTAAGAACCAATTTAGCTATCTTAATGCAAATCCTGAAGCAAACATCCCTGATGGAAATCAGTGTAAAATGTTGTTCAGACAGAAATATTGTCGCTATTGCTCTTTACACAAAGAATGAGAATAGACTTCTGATTATTTTTGAATCTTGATGGAAAGTAGTTACCTCCTTTTTTAAGAACTTGTTCCCATTTTTTGCCTACATCTAAATAAAATATTTTGAGGAAACTGTTTCAGATAGTAACTACTTTATTAGGTACATAATAAAATAGCCTCATTTTTTTCTGAAGTGCTGGGGTGCCATGAGGATACGAGGCAGGTGTCTATGTACAGATAAGAGTTTACCACAAATCTAGCAACGAGTAGAAATCTGAGGTTGAGTGTTGTATTTAATAGTAAGGCTGTTGAAACTTTCTCCTTTTTCTGCTTCTGACATTGAGAGTTACTGTTTTATCAAGTTGTTGCACAGTTGTAGAGTACAACAGAAGAGAAACATTGAAAATGTTATTGTGAGCTTTTTTTGTCCATACTCTTAAAGGAGCTGAAGTGCTCTTGTCAGCCATTCTTCTTGAATTAGAAAAAAAATACACAGTGCAATAAACTCAACAATCCTACCACACTGTAAATACTTAAATATTTTTAGTGTTTATTTTTCCAAGTCTAACTGGGGAATTACTTTATTTTTCCACTGCTGGCACAGCGTTAGTATCTAATCTGTGGTTAGTGAAGGGGGCATTGAGAATGGCAAAAATGTCTGGCATTAATGCTACTGGTGTCTTAACCAAGATATGCATCACTTTGAACAGGATGGAAAAAATAAATCAAAGGAGCATTTCTGATTTTGTGTATTGCACTGATATTTTAACTTCAGTTAGATGGGAAGGTGTGCCCTGCAACATTGGAAGTTGTTACAGAAAAGGTTGCCAAGCTTCTCCTCCTGTGTGCCTCTTTGTGTACTCCTGGTTCTAATGAACTATTGAGTATTTGGAATCAGATGAGTCTTTTCCCAAGGGGAAATTGAGGGTGTGATTCTGAGCTCAGCAGCAGCATTTCTTTACATAGAAGCCAGGTAAATTAGTTTGCACTACTTTCCCTTTGTCACAGGCTGAATTGTTGGCTGCTTTTTTTTTGTTGTTGTTGTTTGATTGGTTGGGTTTTTTTGTACTTAAAAAGATTTAATTCAAAACTGTACCACCATTCAAGCAGTTGGTACCCTACTTCTCTTAAAAGACTTTGCAGGAAATTAGGGGTTCATGTTTTAAACAGTTGTTTCTCAAGTCTTCTATGATACCATGTTGCATTATTTTCTCACTCTATTTCTAAAAATCTTTGTCGTAAAATAATCTATGTTTGTGATAAAAGTGTATTTTGGCATTTCAGGATCCTGAAAGTGTTTTGCTTTGCTTTATTTTTTTTCTTCATAGTGAACTCTTGGAGAAGCTGTGTCTTTCATTGTATGATGTCCTGAGGCCAATGATCATCCATGTCATTCACTTAGAGACCCTTTCTGAGCTCTGCGGGATTCTCAAAAATGAGATGCTTGAAGATCACGTACAGAACAATGGTAACTCATGGATGGAATGTGATAGTTTTTAACTGTCTTCTAAACTGGTAAAGGTATTAAATTGCGTAGACAAAATTCCTAGTGGTTTTTTTTCCTTTCTTTCTAATGGGTCTTGAACATGTCGAAGATGAGGTAAAGTTATTTTAAATAAATAATATTTTTTCACTTATAATAGAAAGGTCTGTATTTATGGGTCTGTGTATATCTTCATTTAAATTAATATACTGATGTTGTATAGTCCTATTTTCTCTAGCTTGTACAAATGCAAGCAGGCATCCACACAGTGTGTATACATGCGCCAGGATCGATTTAAATGAACTTTTAGAATGATTGAATTGCTTCATTTGGCACTCCTAGTGCATCATCCATGTAGAGCTTTCTGCGTACATGATGATAAAACAAAGGAATGCAAACATAATTTTTCTGTTCTCCTCAATATAGTGTTTCCCAGACTAGAAATTATAATTTCAGCAGAGGAGTTATGTAGCTGGTAGAGATTTTTGAGTTTTGGAATTGTTCAGAGCTCATAGTGTCATAGTAGTGAGCTGTCCCTCAGGAAGAAAACCCGGTATCTCATTTCTTTAGTATGACCAATGTGTAATGGAATAATTTCATAGTCTTAACTTTGCACCATGTGTTAAACAGAAGTCATACTAGGTAGCTGGTGGATAACACAGCATAATTCTTTGCCTCTGAAACTGGGCCAACATCATGAAGTATTACTCATTTTCCTGGAAGTAGAATTCTGACACTGTTGGAAATGAGGAAAAAAATGGTGACAACATCTTTTGGCTAATCTTAAGTGACTTTCTAATACTTAAACTCAGGCTGATACAAGAGTTCTTAAGTTGGCTGTGAACTGCTCTGGATCATCTCTTGTGGTAGGCAGGTAGATGAGTGAGCTTGTCAGATCCTGACAGTTTTACTGCGGGCATTGGCTGTGATAGAACCAAAGCATGTTGGTTTGGTGTCCGGGCAGAAACGCCACTCGACCTATCCAGGTCTCAAATGATCAGAGTGCTTAATTCTAATGTAGTGTTTGATGTTAGCGGTGTAAAATCTCATTTTCACAATCTAATGAGAATTTAGGGAGCTGAAGCAACTGCAATACACAGTTCAGTAATTCTTTGTTTGTCACAAATTTGCCTGCCCCTGTTCCAAAATGTGGTTTGACTTCATCTGCAGCAAGCCAGTTTTATGGTGGTTCTGTATGTGATCCTTCAAACTCTTGTGCTGTAAGCTTGTTTATAATTAAATCTGTGCTTTTTTTTTAATCTTTGTCAGCTGAACAACTGGGTGCATTTGCAGCTGGTGTCAAGCAGATGTTAGAAGATGTACAAGAACGTCTTGTCTATAGGACGCATATTTACATTCAGACTGATATCACAGGCTACAAGCCTGCTCCGGGCGATCTTGCGTATCCTGACAAGTTGGAAATGATGGAGGTATAGTGTCAGCTTTTTTATTGTCCTTGATTGCTTTTCTTTTTAAATGCAGCTTATACAGTTGTGCAGTATAGTGCTTGGCAGATGGGGTTTTCCAGTTCTTAGGTGCATTTAGTGTGACTGGCGCTATCAAATTGGTACCTGCTGGTCAAATTACGACCCTAAACTAGATGTCAGAGAACACTTTATGTCAAACTTTGTAAAATTGGCAATAGTTGTCACAGATAAAAGTTTTCTCAACTTGAAGCTTCTAAATTTTCTCTCCTGACAGTAGATTTTTATTTACTTTCGTAAGTAGTAGGTATTACCTATTGTGTTTTCTAGTTGAGCTGGAGTTGAAGAGAAGCTTTAGCCAGGCACACTTAGCTGCAAGTTTGTTTGCAGAATTACCCATCAACTAGTGTTTGGTACCCATATGTGTGCCATGCTCAGACAGTGTGAGGGGAGTCTTGCTTGTACTTTTAGATAATTTAATGTGTTGGCAGTGGTTTCCAGTAGCCTTTTTCAAGTTCTTGTCAGTATTAGCTGTTTTTGTAGTCATTCCAAGCCTTTTCAGTCAATGTTCCTGTTGAAAGGAATCAAACTAGTTCTACTTACTTTAAAGGTTAATACTATATTGATGAAAGATATCAGAATTAAAATATTCACAGGAATAAAAAAATGCCCCATGCCATGCCATTGCATGGAAGAGATTAAGCATAATAAAGACACCCCCCCCAAATAACTGTTGCCATTCACTTTATAATGAGAGGCTGAAGCAGTCAAAGGATTGAGTTGACTAAGAACTGAAATTCCAACATGGACTGTCAAGATCCAGATTTTATTGTTCTATTTTGCTTTCTGTCTATCTACTGGAATAGCTGGTGCTGCTTAGAAAATTGTAGGACTTATTTTCAGCCGACCAGTTGGTGGAGAAGCTGTTGTTTGACTTCAGAATTAGAGCATTACTTATATAAAATGCAGATGCTTTATAGGTATATAAATATATACATATGTTGCTGTGGGCTGGAAGAAATTAACATTGTATAACTGTACCTTATTGTGTTCAGTACTTGCCTGTAAACAGACAAAACACTGAGAGAAACTTCTTGGTACTGAACTCACATTGCTATAATCTCCTCTTTATACATGTCTAAAGTTTTTATTGTGTTACAGTTTATACTTTGATGATTATAAGGGACATTCACAGGTGTTTAGGAAAGCATTTACAAATCCTGAAGCTAGTGACTTTGTAGAATACTTGTCCTTCATACTGAAAGTTTAAGGACTAATAAGTTTTTGAAGGAAAAGCAAAAATAGTAATTGAGAAGCTCACCACACAACATGTAGCTAAATGGGATCCCTCCATTCAGAACAACTAGTGATCAGAAGTTTTACCAGTATAACTGTTAGGAGTTTGAGATTTTTTTTTTGATAAAATTGTGTGGATAGAACTGGATAAAACATTGATTGTAAGAACTTTTTAATGTTAGTTATAACTTCTATAGGCAAGCAATGCAGATACTTAGTCTATACAAGGCTTTATTTTTTGACTATGGCCATTCAGTTAGGAAGAAGGAGGGAGTTTTGCAGCTCATTCTAAATCAAGAAATTACGCTGCTCTTCATATGTCTTTGTAAGACTCTAGTTTTTGCCTGGTTTGGGATTCATTTTGCTACTCTATTGCTTTTAAAGCTCAAAACCTTGCTAGTTAGAGAGACATTCAGTCTGAGTAAATGAATTATTAAAATGTTAAAAGCACAGAACAGAAATATTTCTGGTGCTGTTCTGCTCAAATATTAATGCACTTCTTTACCCGTTCTTGCTGCCTCTTGTTGCTTTGGAGCTGACCGAGTAGTGAAAAAGGTTGAAATGTTGAGTAATGTTAGGGGAAAGCTTTTTGTTGAATGCCTGCAGGGAATAAACTAGAGAGGACTTTGGGGCCCTCTGCAAATATCATTTATAGGCATAAAGCCACCACAAAAATTATCTGTGTGAAATCCAAGTGAGTATTGAATTGGGTTTCCCTATTCTGAACTTATCTTTCTAGGTTGCTTCACTGGTTGGTGTTCAGAGATCAGTAAAAACAGGCAAAATGGGAAGAGTAGTGCTTTACACAGTTCTGGGTAACACTTGTGCATCTTAATTTGATACTGAAATGTTTCTGCTACTGTTTTGGAAACGTCTGTCTTTATTTCTTTTAATATCTTTGAAACACTGGACAACTGAGTGTAGCCGTGTCCTTTTGCAATGCTTTTCTCTATTGTAATCAAAACAACATAATGCTGCTCAGATTAAGGAAAACAAACAAAGAAAAAATTTGTGGTATATCTTCCCCTGCAGCAAATTGCACAGAGTTTAAAAGAGGAACAGAAGAAGCTGCCGTCTGAAGCTTCATTTTCAGATGTCCGGCTAGAAGATCCTGAGTCCTGCAACTTAGTTAAATCTGGTATGAAATATATCTCATGTTGTCCAATTGATGCATAAGGTTCATGGAAAATGAGCATTAACTTGAACCATCAGTGAGAAACTTTCATGCATCTTAAAGGATTATTTTTCTAGAGAAATTCATAAGAGATTTTGAGAGGTGAGCTTTGTCTTGGAGTTCTTAATAACTTTATTTTTTTAGAATGAGAAACACATAGATTTTGTTCTTTTTGCAGCGTTTCTTTGTGCTTGCAGTGCCATCCATTCTGCGAAGCAACTATTTTTGTAGCTGACAGCATCTATTGTACTTTGTATAAAATGGAGCTTGTGTATTCTCTACTGCAAAGTAGCCCTACTATCGAGATGTGTACTTGTGTTTGTTAACTGTGCTAAGATGAGAAGCGTGGTTTGGTGTGTCAGGCACATCTCTTAAATGAATACTCTGAGCTCCTAGGAGTGTCTTTGTGCGTGCCTTTACCTAAGAAAGCAACTTCTTCCTTTGAATGTGTTTCCACTTACTGAAACCAGTTAGTAATTTAAAGCTGTTTACAGTAATTCAGAATATAGCCCTTGACTTTTTAAATACGTGACCCATGTGCCTGTAAATTGCAGTGCACTGGAAGCAAATTCTATGAAATGTGACTCTTTTGATGATAGTCATTTGCCCTTCAAATTTTTGTCTAAGGTCCATGAAAAATTTCTCCTTTTATTTTATCATTGTTCATAATGGCACAGTGTTATTTTTCCCAGTGACACCTTTCCCAGCTCTTTGTTAGTTATTTCTTATATTCTTTCTCGCTACCTGGTACTTTTGTGTTTTTGACTTGCAAGGCCTGCAAAGGTCTCTCTGGCTGTTTCTAGCTGGACTCCACAAATCGCATTGAGAGTGGAGTTCGTCTTGCCTCAAGCCAGGTGTGTGGCATTCACAAGTCCTGTAAATCCCACTTGCATTCAGGAGATGGAATGAATCCATGTGGTGTAATTTGAAGATAAATGCCTGAGATAATTGGGATTATTGGCCCTTCCTAGGTGCCTCTCTCCGTTTCAGTGCCCCAGGAGTAGCTGAAGTGACTAACAAGTAGCCCAGGAACCTCAAACTGACAACTGAGATCTTACAGACCTTCTAATTACTGTGACAATAAATTTACTGTTGCAAAAAGCAGAAAGATATTGCTGAATTATTTTCAACGATTCCCACACTGATGACATAAGCATTTCACAAGTGCTTATTCCATCATTAGGTACAAATTTTAAAATTTCACTCTTTTGAATGGTCGCTAATTGGAATTAGAGTTCTGATGCTATTAAATCAGCTGTTTCCCAGTATTTAAGCACAAAATGTAAACAATATAGGACTTCTGTCTGTCAGGTGTTGTGAAAATATATTTGAGCATACAAAATTATTACAAAGGTTATCCAGGAGGACAGCTTTATGTTTACAACCCCCTCATGACAAAGTTGGTTTTGCCATTATTTTTGTCGTTATTAGCATGATCTTTAAACCCTACACATTCTGCAACTGTTTAACCCATGTAGGATTATGTTCTGCAGAAAGGAAAGCCTGAAGAGGTAAAATTGATGGGGTGGAGGTTTTTTGGGGGTTTTTTTTGAGCTTCTCCTGTAGTTCCATGATCACTGACCTTTTTTCCAGTAATTGTTTGACCATTTCGGCTGTTGAGTGTACTGTGTGTGGGGCTGTCACTGGAGACATGCCTTTAAAAAGAACTCATTAAAAGAGGTCGAGCTGGGCCATCACTGAAAGTGAATTCCTGTCTTTCACAGCCATGTGCTCTATACACATCAGAAATCTAATACTGACCTGCTTAGAAGGAAAAACCAAAACCCCAAAACAGCAAAACCCTAACCTGTTTGGGTGCGATAAAATACGTCTTGTTACTGTGGAGTCACTGTAAAGTGCAGTTGAATTGCAGTGTCCTTCTCCTCCGCTGAAAGGACAGATGGCCAAGTTTCTTATGAGCGTATTTTACTTTTAAACAGGTTCGGCAGAATCGCTTAATCCCAGGCACCAGACCACGATTTCACCAGCAGACCTGCACGGAATGTGGTATCCAACAGTCAGAAGGACTCTAGTGTGTCTCTCCAAACTCTACAGATGTATAGACGTATGCAAAAATTTCTTTATCTAATTTTTTAAAGTGAAGTTATGAAGTATGTAGCACAATGTCAAAATATTTAATGTAAATTAGGAATGGACAATTACTGGCCTCTGTTATCTCTTGGTCTCTGTGCTGCTACCGTTATGTAAAACAAGTGAACTGACAAATTTAGGTCATCTTTTCCAAGACAATTTTGTATTTGTAGAATTAGAAAAAAAGCACTGGTTTGTACATTTATTGCTTCTGCTATTGTCTGAAGCTCAAGATACTTATTGCACCAAAGTTGAGGAGTGAATAGGATAAGAAAGAATAGCAAGTCCTGGGTTGGTTATATAGAATGATCTTATTGTTGAAATTACTGGGTGAATGTGTTTCTTGCTGTGTGCTTTGCTTATATTAGACAAGGTGATGTTTCTGCTCTCGAAAATGGTGACTCTACTACTTCTACATTTTGGAAATGTTCTCAAAATCTTTTTTGTGGCACATCTTTTCACTTTCCAAAATGGAGGAGACATTTCCGAAGTTTAATGCAGTAGGAATCTTCATGTTTAACAGAAACAAAAGTGGTGCTTACTGCACAACTATTGTGAGACTTACCCTTTAGAATCTGATGTTTGGCAGTCACCTAGTAGCACAGAAGGCTAATAAGTCTCTGAGAAACGTAATGCAAGTGTGTTTGCTTTTTCTGTACATGTTGTATCTTTATTAGATACATTTAATGCATTTCAATATATGTTTGATAGGTGTTATGTGAAACTGCTACCAAGATACTATTTGCTTAAAAAGAAGCTGGAAAATATTAATACTTTATTGCTTAATATATCAATCTCATTAAAGATAAATGAATATTTGCCCTTGTTTTCAGCTAGACCTTTGGAGAAGAGGTCATTTTTGCGTTGTTTGCAAGGTTGATTTGTAGTGTTATCTGCCCAGTGATTGATTTATTTTTTCACCGAGGTATTCTAGCGGAACTGGTATGCTGTGCCTGCACCCTGTAGATAAAATAAATGAATGAGGTGGTACAGGCAAGTCTTGGAGCCGTCAGCACTGTCAGGTACTATGTTGGAGCGCTGGTGGAGGTGAGCTGTGTTCTTACAGCCAGCTCAGAGCTAGTTGCTGCGGCTTGGTGAGTTGCTCCGTGTCACCTGGGCCATGGCAGCTGTCACAGTTGTTAACCAACCTGGCACAAATGTGAGGTAATTTGAGTTTGCTTGAGGTTAAGCTCACTCGAATGATCTCACATCTATTGCAAGTAAGACTTGCACACAGGAATGGTTTCCCTGACACATGGAGTGTCTGGGCAGGTTACCCAGTCAGCATCATCCGTGCCATTAACTGTGGGTGCATCTGGTGTCACTGACCGTGTCACTACCTGGCTGCAGATTCAGAGCTGGAGGTGGATGGTGTGTGCTTGAGTGTAGATCTGTATCTAGTCTAACTTATACGAAGGCTCCATCCTGTCTGATTGCACTTAGGCAACCTGTTTGTAGCTAATTAATCTACAGTTTTATATGCCAGTAAGCACATCCTCACAATCTGCAACTCTGAAATTCTGCTTTAGCTTTGCTGACACCTCTTTTTTTTGTCTGATTTCCTCATCCTTGCAGAGGGCCGTGTTTCAGGGACTGTCACAAGAGGCTTTATCTGCCTGCATCCACTCGCTGCTGGGAGCTGCTGATTCTATCAGCAAAAACAAGGTCAGAATCTGTGCTTTGGGTATGATTTCTTTTTTTTCCCTCCCCTATTGTGTATATCTAAAGCCATGAAGCAGTTGTTCAGAAATCTGTTGGAATCTTAGTGAAAGCATGTTGCTCTGCCCCCAGAGACCTGATGGATTTGCTAGTTTTACTTACGGTTAATGTGTTATAAAGCAAAGATAGTGATTCACATACTAGTCTATCTGAAAAGGTGGAACACAAATCGTAGCAATTGTGTTTACAGGCTGCTCTAACTCATGTGAATTCAATAAAGTGATACCTAAAGGAAAATTCTGCTAGAAGCCTGTGCTCCCTGTATTTTTCATTTCTTGTTACTCTTTCTCCTTTTCTCTGCCTCCACTGTTTGAGTTTTCAGAAATCTTTTTGAGTATTAAATTCACTGGGAAGATTTGTTAAGTATTCTCTGCTCAGAACTGTCTATAACCAAAAGGTTTGATCTGATGTGTTGCTCAAAATTTGATGCAGTTTCATCACCATTTTAACCTTAAGTGTTACTTTAAGTAGTTGGAGGAGACATTTTTTTTCCTGTCACAGTTCCGTGAATACGAATTCTGTAGTAATTTGCTAATTCCTAACAGCCAGAAAGTGAATTAAAAAACAAAACAGAAGGAAAGCCTTAGCAGGGTAAAATTGTTGGATTTATATAAGCAGTAGATAGTAATGAAAAGAGTTTTAGTTGCTATGGGAAATGAAGAACTGTTTTGAAGTATTTATTTTGAGCGTCCTTTGAAAAATATCTGTTAAATGTGCTATCTTTAAAAAGAAATTCAAACTGATTTTCTTTCAAGCTTGAGCTCGAAGTATTGCAGAGAACGAAAGTGATCCTGCAGCGAGCCCTAGATGGGTTAGGCCTGGACTAGGATCTGTATCACTTTGTTCTTGATTCATGTTAAATTAACACTATCTGGTGAAATCATGCATAGAAGTCTGAAAAAAACCAACAACCACACAAAAAAAACCAAAAAGAAACAAACTCAAAGAAACTCTTCCACCACTTATCTTGGGCAAACATTTCTGTATGTTAAAACTGCAGATTTAAGTCTAATCTTTTCTTTACCGTTTTATGTAACATTATATCAAGGCAAGTTCCAGCTTGCAAAAGCAAATTTGAATTCTTGAGTCCTTCATTTACCTCAATGAGCCATGAACTTCTAAGAGTAAAAGCAGCGTGCGGTATAAAGCACACAGCTAAAATAAGCAGCAGTTCAAAATTGACAGTCTCAGTAGTGTGAACTTGGCCTTGTTTTGTTCTTTGTATCTGTACTGTACTGTTTAGAAATTAACTTTTCGTTTAATGACATGAGCAAAATGCCTCGTAAGACCTTTGCACAATAGCACAGCGAATGTTTCTGTAATAACCTTAGTTATCTGTCTGTTTGACTTCTTTTTAATCAGCATCATGATTAAAAAACTCTTTAGAACATCATGTTTTTCAACTTTAAAATATATGAATTATGTTAAATGATTCCTGGCTCTTATGAAGAATACATTTGTATCTTTCACATAATGGATACCTGTACCTAATGTGGACATTTAGAAATGTAGCTGTGCAATCTAATTCGTCTAAGAAATGTGAATAAGGTCTACTTCTGTAGTGCAATATGTTGGGAACAGTACAGATGTGGGATTTGTTGATCCCAGAGTGTAGTTAATGGCAGTACAGACTAACGGAAAAAAAAGCTTGTTAGTAATATTATTATTTTAGTATTATAGTATTAATATAGTATATAGTATTAATTATAGTATTAATTTTGTTAAAGGAAGTAACTAGTAGAAGTGGAGGTATTGAAACTTTGCTCTTCCATTAATTGTTTTTTTTCATGTAATGCATGTTCTCTCTCTTGTGCTGTAGACCCAGGTTGATGGACAGCTTTTCTTAATAAAACATCTTTTGATTCTTCGTGAACAAATTGCTCCTTTCCACACTGATTTCACCATTAAGGAAATTTCCCTGGACCTTAAGAAAACTAGAGGTACTAAACAGTTGCTGGCTACAGAATGGGAGGAGATTGTTCTCCCTTAATGTGCCAGCAAAAGTTCTGGGTTTATTTTATGTTCATTTGCAATGATCTGTATGCTTGTCCTAATCTTTCGCTTTGCTCTTATCTTCTCTGAAAAAACCCCAAACCATTCTCTTATTAAGCACGATTCAAGATGTATCTTAACACATTCTTTATTTTTGTATGAAATGTGTTTGACTGCTTTTTGCTGCTGACCTTACTTATTTATCCAGTCCTTTTTTAAGAACAGCTACGTAATCTACATTTCTGCTGCATAGAGATCTTTCCCCTTTTCTGACCCTTTAAAGGAATAACTTCTGTTACTGCTGTTTAGCAGGTGAATTTGAAAATACATAGTTGACTTGCCTAGAACAAATTAAGATTTTCCAGACCTTTCTGTGAGATTTTATTTAGGAAAGGATTTTTTATGTTGCAGGTTCAATAAGCAGTATCATTGAGTAGTTTTATGTGGCAGGCATGTCTGTTGTAAGAAGGGAAAATAGAGAGTAGTGGCCATGGTCATGATTTTTAAAATTGTACTATGGTACCTTTGTAAAAATGCAGAAAACCCCCTCTCAATACAAAAGTGAACAGTCATACACTTGTCAGGTTTATAAAGATAATGGGGAAAAATAATTTGAAGCATGTCAAGTTTCTCTTCTTCCCTTCCAGAAGAGAAAGCTGAAGAAATAACTTTTCTTTCCTGCCATCTAATAAGTTGCTGTTTTAACTCTGAAGCAAGCAGTTCTTACACTAACCATTTCACCTCTTGCATTTGAACATCAAGGAAACCTCCTACCTGTTGAGTAGTTTCTAGTTGACTGGAGGTTAAAGGGCAAATACATCCTTTTGGTGTCTTGTCCTGGCTGACACACAACTTTGTTCTCCGTCTTCATTTAATGGAATAAATTTTTGTGCCAGCCAGTGCTTTGCAGGTGGTAGTGGTAAGTAACTCAAAACACTTTCTTTATATTGGGTGGTGGCGGTTGTGTTGAAAAGATGGACGTTCTGCTTAGTTCTTAACATAGTGTAGCATAGGTCAGCGGGGCTTTTCTATTTGGGATGAGTTGCAGAAGAGAAATATCAGGGTTAATATGAGTTTTACTGTGTTCTAGACAATCACACATAGATTTAAGATTTGATTTGGGATTTATAGACAAAAGGACACTACTTAATGTTAAAGTCATGCTTCTGCTCATTTTTTCTTAAAGTAGTATAGTACTAAGTAACTGAAGTATACAGTGGGAAGAAGTGACTTTCACACTGACTAGCTCATAGGCTTCTCATCAAGAGCTTGGGCTCTTTTTGGAATCAGTGAAGTTTCTGGGAAGTAATTCAGAGAACAAAATGAAACTTTCTCTGCAGTCTCCTCTAACTTCAACAGAGTGCAGATTCTTAGTTCAGTGCGAAGCTTACATGCCCACGTACCTGGTATTTCATCTTTGTTTAATGCCTTCGACAGTACTTCTGTAACTCCTACGTCTTGTTTCCCTTTCATTGTTTTATACAGCAAGAGGGGTGCAGAGTTAGTTTTGAAATGAAAAAAAGCAGATGGGTGTGTGGGATGATAAGTGAATGACATTGGGGCAACAAGCCATACTGAAACTGTGGTGATGATTTTATTTTTCCCTAATCTGACTAGATTTCAGGTTGACAACATCCCCTTAATGCTATAGGAATAATTTAAGTATTGTGTGTTAATTGCAGGCATCATTACAACTTCTTGGGACTTCTACAGAGACCATAAACATGAGCTTATCTCAACCTTCGTGTTTTTGTTGTTTAATCCTAACTGAAATAATTAAGCACAGAGGAAAAGAGTGACAGTTCTGAGTTATTTCATTCAAATGTACTTGATTTTCCCAGGCAACATGGGTCTTTAGCTGCTTAATTAAATAGCCTATGTAGAAGTCTCTCATTTGTAGATACAGTTACGAAGGGAACAGAGCTCACACAATTTGTGTGCTGATAGCCCTGCAGCTAGGATCAGTCATTTGGTGGGTTGATGTAATGTATTTATCTATTTAGACTGTGCAACTCTCAGATTCAGGTTTACCAACTGAAAAATGGTGTATCAAGCCTTGCGTGTTTCTGAGCTTGTGCACTTGTGCATCTACACCCAGCAGCAGTGGAATCATTAATGTTATATTCCTAATCATGCTAGGCCATTTTTTATGGCTAAATTGGTGATTAATGTTCTTAATTCATGGAGCTGAATCCCATTGACTTACAGCGTGAGTGACTTTCTGATTTGCAGATGCAGCATTTAAGATCCTGAACCCTAAGACAGTTTCAAGATTTTTTAGACTAAACAGCAACAACGCCTTGATACAGTTCTTACTGGAGGTAATATGGGCTCTTACTTCATAAAGAAAAATTTGGTCATTTCAGTGGGTGGCGATGTCTGGCAAATAAAAAGGAGAGACTTCTTGTCTTCTGTTCAAGGGTACTCCAGAAATCAGAGAACATTATATCGACTCTAAGAAAGATGTAGATCGTCATCTGAAGTCGGCTTGTGAGCAGTTTATTCAGCAGCAAACCAAACAGTTCATAGAACAGCTGGAGGAGTTCACAACAAAGGTACAAACATGTTGTATGTTTGTTAACCTAACAAATACTGGTAAAACAAGGGAATTAGTATTTAAATTAAGTACAAGAGCAGTTGCTAGTTCTGTCTGATTAGCTGAAGATGATGACATTTCCCATTATAAGGTTGTACTTCCCTTTAAGTTCCGGCAACAATTTTCCAGGCATTTTTGAGATTGATGGATTAAACAAACATGACATAGTTTATTTTTAAAAGCAACCCTTATGGTCTTCAATGAAGAAGCTTTAATGTTTCATTGGGTCAAAACAGGTTGTGAAAGTTGGCAGGAGCTTTTCTGTTTGTGGGAAAACTCCTACCATGGCTGAATTTATAAGCCTTCGAAAATGATCTTGGGTCATGTGTGTTCTTGAGGGGATGTCTTAGACTGTAGTTGTGAAGTTCTGTCCTCAGCACATTTTACACTGGTGAGGTGCTGGCTGAGCAGAACTTTACTCCCATGTCCCGTTTGTGACAAGTTCCTTCTAAAAGTTGCTCAGCAAGATTAGGCGTCACGGGGGATGGGAACCAAAAGATGTCTTGTTACAATGCACTTTTTCTGGAACCTGCTCTAGAGCTCAGGATCTTGAGAACACCACTCAACAGGATCTATTACTTCTGGAAAATGAAGAGTGTGGTGTGGATCCTTGTGTACTGAGAATAGGTGGTTTTACAGCATGACATCTCAGAAACTGAGGCTACGGCATTGCATGGACTTCACAAATATCCCAGCTGCTGGGTCTTGAGACTTTAGGAGATTACAGTGTTACATTTACTGATGGTTGTCATGTTGGGGTGAGGTGCCAGTGGCAAGTCTGAAATATATGTGGGGAACCACTGAGATTGATAGATCATCCAAGTGATCCCAATGATCCATTGGGAATCTGGGGAGTTTGACTGACCTGCTTAAGTATAAATCTCTTTTGAAGTTTCTTTGCATCCTTAGTTGTCTAAGCATATTTGTAAATTTAATCTCATTTTGAATATTACTTTTCAGAAGTGATCACAATTGTAATTTTGAACTGCATTTCTGTCAGGCTGCTTCCCCTGTGTGTTGCTAAGTCAATGCACAGAAGAGAGAGCAGGGGAGATTCCGTACCCTGCAGTATTTAAGAGACCTGTGCAATTGTTACTCGGTCACTTTGTTGTCAGTTCAACTGAAAGAAACATAATTTTGTTGATTGTACTTGTTTTAGGTGGCTGCTTTAAAAACAATGGCCACTCAAGGAGGTCCCAAATACAGCCTTTCACAGCAGCCTTGGGCACAACCAGGTATTTGCTTTGTCTTGTATTCATGTTACTTCTGAGATGCTTGTGGGCCATGATAATTTATCACTTTGCGACTTCTTCTGGAAACTTCGTATCAAATGGGGAAAAAGACCCTTTCCCTTCACCATTTTTGGTAAAGCAAAATGAGCTGCGTTATATGGGGCTCGAGTATTTTGGAATGTCATTTGTCTATGTGCCTGATTTATAAAACGTAGGAATCTGAAAAGCTGGCCAGATAATTTTGGATGGTGAGATTGTGATTGACTTGGAAAAATTCTAAATACCTAAGAACTGTCCACCTTTTTCTTGAAAATTCTGGCTGCCTTTTTCACCTGTGTGCTAATTTAAATGTCTTAAGATACTTCTAAATCAAAACCTGACAAACTTGAGAATATGCACTTAATTGGTGCAGCAGATGAATGACTCGAGCACTTCTCAAGCTGTGACCGCTCTTGCATGAAAACAGCATTTCCGCAACTGCCTACAGAATGTGCTCAAGGAATTATTTGATTACATTAAGATAAAGCTTTTGCTTTTGTAGGGAAAAATAAATCTGCATTGAAGTTTTTATTTTCTGTACATTTTGTACTTACTTCCTTTTTGGTTTTCCTGTCACTATGCAAAAATGAAATCCAGCTTTGTTTCCATCTTCTTAAAAATTCAAATGTGAATGCTTCCTAGGAACATTTGGAGTAGTTTAGATGTTCCCTGTGTTGTTTCGCTCTTCACATTACAAAGTTGTGCTTCTGGGCGACACCAAGAAATCTGATTATTCCAGTTCATACATTGGAACGTTCTGTTACATCATGTTCTTAAAATGCAAACCCAGCCACGTTCATTCATAATTCAGTGCTGCTCCATGGGTCAGACATTCTCAAGGGCTAACATGAGCTTCTACTTAAAATCTGCTGCCTCTTCAGGAGTATTTTTAATGTTTGTTTGGAGATTATTACGTGTGTAGAGGCAGATCTAAGCATAGCTTCTGTTGTTTCTTGGAGTCATTTGTTTGCAAAGCAGGAATAGGTAGAAAATTTAGATACAGTAGAAATTGAAGAAAAAAATGTAACATAGTATTTTAACTTCTGTAATTTAAAGCTTTGAATGGATTTTTCCCCTGCCCTTTAAGCAAAGATCTTATAAAACCATTAAAATACTTACCAATAAAGAAAGGTGGTCTTGTCTGAGAGAGGATTCCTGTCTGGTTGATTCAAAACCCAGATGGCTGTGCATCCTGTCTTCTTACAGACATGGGTTGTGATCACTAAGGAGGATTTGTGCTGCACTGTTCTCTTTACTAGCACTGTTAATTCCCCAGCAGTTTTTTTCCAGGCTAGTTTTCTAGGAAGAACCATATATAGAACTTTATTGCTGTTGGAAATGTGTAACTTCAGGAACCTCAGGCAGGCGTTGCTTGCAGAAATGGTTTGGGTGCATTTTCTGCAGGGAAAGAGGGGCTGCTTTCTCGAGTGGGTCCCAAAAGAAAAGCCTTGTCTGGCATGTTGTGATGATGGGTGGATGCTGCACAGCCCAGTCACCCCCTCTTTCCCTTTTACACAGCCCTGTGGGTATGACCAGACCCAGTAAAGTCGAGGGGATAATCCTGGAGTGTGGATTTCATCCAGCAGAATGCCATTTTAGCCTAGTAAGCATGTTTTCTTTTACTTTCAGCAAAGATCAACGATCTGGTCTCTTCCACTTATAAGACGATAAAAACAAAGCTGCCATCAACGTTACGAAGCATGTCGTTATACTTGTCCAATAAAGATACAGAGTTAATTTTGTTTAAGCCGGTCAGGGTGAGTATCACTAGATGTACTTCTACATGTTTTCCTGTACGTGTGTGGCCTTCATTTAGTTAATGACTTTAAACACGTTCTGTGGGACCACTCACCTTGTATTTCTGTGTGTGTATGGATATAGGTATAATATGTCTATATAAATGTATGTATGCATATATTTTTAAGTGTGTATATACAGACATACATACATTTATCTGTATATCTGTAGAATTATTCTAGGCTACCAGTCCAGCCAGTAAACGTGAGACAAATATCACGCACATGTAACAATGAACAGACTGTTACAATCACTGTGGTGTCTCTGATCTGACAAACTTATTGGAAAGACCCATGAAATAAAAATAATTTAAAAAGCAATCGAATAATATGTTTTATAATGATATGTTTAACTTAACAAAAACCCAGACAACCCCAAAAGAAACCAAAAAAACGAAACCATCCTGCTCTCCATTGTACTCAGCCTATATAACACACACATATTACGGGGAACGGACTGGTTCTGTTCATTCTGAACATCTTCCACTTGGCAGTTCATGAGCTACTAAAAAGCAAATTAGCTCTGTCTCAGCCACAACCAGTACAGCTTGGTTGGTTACACATGAACAGAAGCACTGGAGGCAGAGAGGATGATACAGTTTTGACGGGAGACCCTCTGTAAACCCACCAGAGGGAACCAAGCTTGAGTTTTAAACTTCCAGATTAAGTCTGTAGGACTCAGTGTTTCAGCTTAGCACATCTCAGCAGAAGTTTTCAGCTCACAGCTGGATTCCTTGTGGCTGTTTTGGGGCTTGTTTTAGAAGAAAAGCTCTTAAAGCTCAACTGCTTCTCCCTACTTGGTCACATCAGTAGCTACTCTGGTTCATGTTTGAGATGGGTGTTGTCTCTTTTAATATTGAGTTTTTCCTTCTTTCCTTTAAAAGAATAACATTCAGCAAATGTTCCAGAAACTCCATACTTTGTTAAAGGAAGAATTTAGTGATGAAGATCTCCAGATCATTGCTTGTCCTTCAATGGAACAGGTATATGTTGAAGCTCCCTGTTTTATCAGTTGCTCTTTTGTGTGACTGGCTCTTTTAAACATTAATTTTTCATTTTTAGTATTTTCAGTGTTCAGAATCTGTATTTATTTATTACCCCCTTAATCCTGGATGATTAAACTCA
The DNA here is from genome assembly GCF_036013475.1 of Columba livia. Lineage (NCBI taxonomy): Eukaryota > Metazoa > Chordata > Aves > Columbiformes > Columbidae > Columba > Columba livia. The sequence continues at coordinate 32,435,302 of NC_088602.1, read as the reverse complement.
GGGCTTTATCTGAACCCTAGCTCTCAGGTGAAACATGTTTGCTGGTTTTTGTTTTTTAATGAATATCCAATGGAGTTTTTAAACTGAAGGTGGTGATTGATGTTGCTGGGGATTGAGTTGTACAACATCATGGCAGAGCTTTGCCATTTCTGGGCATTGTCTTTTCAGAGAGATATCAAAGCTAGTGAATATGCTTTTTAGAAGCCTGTGCGTGTGAAGGCAGTCCTGCTTTTGACAAATACAAAAAGAAGCGACTTTTACATTTAGGAAGCATGAAAAAAGAATTACAAGGGTTCATTTGAAGGCAATTGCATTGGTAAAATGTGCAGATGTTTATGGAAATGTAAGCCTACATAATAAGGTCTTTAGTCTCAGAGATGATTTGGGTTAAGACTTCTCTGTATTAGGATGCTGTGACAGAAACCAAGCAGGTTTTTAAAAATCTGGCTTTGACATTAGTGGCCCAGGGAATGTGGATAGAATCATTATTATCCCAGGATGCCAATATATGGACAGATAATCTAGTTTGCAGATTAGAGGACATTTCCTGCAGTGAATGTGGCCACAGGGATGTGTGATAACCATCCTGGAGCACAGAGTGGGAGTTTTGCCATGAAAGAAGGTGGGGTTATCCTGGAGGAGACGGCTTCCTCTAGTTGTTTGTCTGTTAGTCCTTAGGATCACTTCTACAAACTGAAAAGTATGGGGATCCATATTGTAATCTGTGGGAAATAAGTATTGCAAAGGGTCCCAAATGTCTTTCATATATCTAAGATGAATGTTAATGTTTTTTGCCAGTGAGCTTATCTTTTTTTAAGTCCTTGACAATGCATGAAGTAATTTTAAAAACTTGGATGCAGTAGGTTGTGACTGTTGAAATAACTAGTCTGCATGGTCAAAAATCACGTTTTAAAAAGCCTGTGAATGGGCGTTTGACTGGAAATTTTGGCCAGTTGTTTTGTAGCTGTCTTCTCCTAACTCATCTAAGTCTTCATGTGGTTCCTAGGAATCCTGTTTAAAGGTTTAAATATAAGACATCAGTTCTGAAACTTAGCTGCTCTGTCTAATGTAGGCTTTCCTTTTGTCTTTCAGGTCAACTTACTTTTATCGATGTCCAAATAGCCCAACAGCGAGGCTGCTTGAAATAAGCTTCAGCTGAATGCCAGGCTGTGAAGGGAATGTGAAGACATTTGTTTGAAGTAAACGAGGGATCCCACTGTGCAGTCCAGTCTGCGGCAAAACTCTCCAGACTGCCTAACCCTCTTCTAGGAAAATCAAACAAACAAACAATCAAACAAAGAAAAGCAAGTTTTATTGATTTGTTAAAGGTCTTTCTACTCATCAGTTTGAGAAGTGGGGGGGAAGAGAACAAAACAAAATACCCTTTTGTGATCACTCTTTTGGAAGCTCAGTTACTGCCTTCTCCAGATGTTTGCAGAGGTGTTGTTTTTTTTAATGTGAAAACCTTTCTTGCTTTCCTTCAGTAAGCTGATGTATGCAGAGAAAAGCCACACTGTCAAAGTCATGCTGGAAATAAAGCACAGGGAATCAAATGGGAGCGGTAATAGGTATTTGCAATGTTTGGAGATAAGCACATTGGTGTGACAATTTGATGTTGGTATGACAATGCTCCAGTTTTTCCTTAACTCCCCTGAAAATCCTGGGATTCCATCACAGATACTCTTAGTTGGGAAAACTTTGTTTCCCTCATGTGAAGCATTTTTTGAAACACTGGATTTGCTGGTTTTCTTACGCTGTTCTGACTGGGAGCTGTAAGATCTGACCTGAAGTTTCATGCTTTAACCTTCCTTCATGTAAAAAAAATCTCAGTTTTTTGAGATTTGCCATGGAAAGCTGTGCAATATAATTTCTCTTCTTTCCGAGGGAACTACATATTTTCAGATGCTTTACTGCAAAACTTAGCATTGAGATTCTCAGGTACTTACTTTTAGGTCAGAGTTGGTTTTTGGCCTTACCCAAGATCAAACTGTTTAAAGTGAGGACTGGGACTTGAACAGCACTTGTGCTCTGGTGGTAAGTGCTAATAAGGGTGTAGGGGGATGCCAGAAATGGAATGTGCCAGCCTGTCAGATCAGCGTTGTAAACGGGATAGGTGCTTGGTAACTGGTCGACAATGCACGGTGTTCAGGACACATTAATTGGTCATTATTTCGGACAGCTGAATGCTGAACACTTGGCCATTCATGGAATGAAACACTACGAGCAGCTTCAGGGTGTCTCAGTGCTGGAAGCCTTTATTGTGCAGCACTGCAAAAGGAGAGTGTAGTGACTTATATAGCAGATTTTTAACTTATTTATAAATCCTGTTTTGTAGTTTGGGAAATGTAGAAATTTCCATGCATATCGGTGGTGTTCTGATCTCATAACTTTCCCATTATAAATGACGTGGTTGGAGACTGAGATGGTAGGATTTAAAACTACCACAAGGAGTGTTGCAGCAGTGGTGCTGAGGTACGTAAATGGTACTCATAGGACCTTATATGACTCTCTAAGAATTAACTAAAGGAACTAACAAAGAAGACAACTTGCCCTTTCTTTTTACTTATGCAGAAATACAGGCTGTAAAATAATGCCCAGTGCATTGTAATATATGTATATTTGTTTTTTATAAAGTTTTACAGGAGGGCTGCATGGTCGCTGTACAGAGTTACGACTGACTTAATGCAGACATTGTACAGAAAAGACGTGAAGGATGAACCGTTGCAATAGTCACTCTAGTGCTCGGGATCTTTTTCTCTCTTAGAGTTCCCAGACAGCTCTTGGACAGCTGGTTGAAAGACGAGAAGAGCAATCAGTTTATACAGCCTGTTTGCTAAATGAACATTTGTTTAAACATGTACAGTTTCAGATATTTACGTTTACAAATAGTGTAAATACTTTCAAAAGATTAATTTAAGATGCTTTATATTATCTGACTAGAAACTTGCTGTTTTTAATTTTTTTAAATAAAAATGTTGCCTCCTATTTTGGTCCAAGAGTAAAGCTTTATTCTGTATCCTGAGGCTTGTCTGTCAAGATAAATGTAATACAGAGACAATAAACATTCTGTAAGCACAGGCAGTATGTCGCTGAGAAGAAGTGTTCTTTTTTAGCAGTGAGAGAATTGACTTTATTTGGCACAGATGTATACCTGAGTGCTGAATGTACAGCTAATTGTTAAAGTAATGCCTCTTTATGGTTACAATAAAAGTAAATTTGTATTTTCTTTACTGACAAACAGTCTCTTTGATGGCAATTTTATTAGGGGAAAGAAACCACAACTAATCCAAGAACATATTTTAACTAGGTGGCTTTTACTAGGAGAAAACTTGGGAGCTGGTGGCAGAAACCACAAATATTGTATTTGATAGCTGTTCTTGTTGCCTGGTTACTGACAGACTCATCTACCTGTAGTTTCTCATTAGCACATACTGCTCCTCTGGGCCTTAGTATTGCAGAAGCACATCAAGCAGAGGTTTGTGGTTTGTTCCCTGTTAGATCCGCATGAAGCTTCCCTTCACCTCTGGTTTTGACAATGTCATTTGAATGAACGGACCTAAGGAAAAATGTTATTTCTTGCGGAATTCAGCTTCCATCTGACTGGTGTGGGGCAGCAATGTGTGACCACTACTTCCAAGGTGCTTGGAGCTGCCTAAAAGAGGTTTGGCCCTTTGGATTGTATCTCTTGAAAATGAAGTGAATGCCAAAGCAGCTGGTCTAGAACTCCCGCTTCTATTTGTACAACAACAATGCCAGCAGTATGGCTTATGCTGTGCTGGATGTTTCCCAAGCAAAAACCATAGTCCCTTCCTCAAACTGCATGTTTGATGTTGATAAAGTGATGCAGGTAGGAAAAAGGGGAAAATGTGCTGCTGAAGAAAGTCATGTGGTGACTGCAGGTAGATCCAGCCCTGTGTCTACATACCCTGTTTCCCTGAAAATAAGACAGGGTCTTGCATTAATTTTTGCTCCAAAACTTATTTTTTACATGTATAGCTGCCTGGACACTATTTAAATTGACTTTTTAAATGAACTGTAACTAGGGCTTGTTTTTGGGGTAGGGCTTGTATTTCAAGCACCCTCAAAAATCCTGAAAAATCGTGCTAGGGCTTGTTTCCAGGGTAGGTCTTGTTTTTGGGGAAACAGGGTGTGCTGCTTTCTCTTACCCTTGTGCATTTTTATCCTCACTGAACCCCAAAACCAAGCCAACGCTGTGGAACAAATCAGATCTTTGAAATAAAGGTGTCTGAATAGATCAAAAAAATACCAGTTGGCCCCTTTCAGTGGTGGCCAACCATGCCACTAAGCCACGGGGCTTAACCATCCACCACCAACTGGAGCACTGACGCTCACGAGATGCCTCATCTTCCCTCTCTCTTGGTTTGTTCCTGTATCCAAGCTGCTGTTCCTCAACACCTCTCCGCCAGCACAGGTGTCTCTGGCTGAGGGCCAAAGCAGGCTCGTTGGTCGTGCTTGCTTGGTATGACAAGCTCCCAAAGTCCAGTTCATCAGCTGCAGGAAGGAAACCATCTCCTCCTTCACAGTGCTGCACAGTGTATAACCCCACTGATCGTATCATGATCCATCAAGTGCTTTTAAATGAGTCAGGCTTGGTGTTACAAGGACTCGATGTACAGGAAGATATGCATTGTGAGCTTGAACAAAGAAGCTTTATTTTCATCACAAAGTGACTCTTACCACCTTGATGAAGGGAACATTGATATGAAATGCTGATGTAACTGCTTGCTGTGAGTCTTAATATCTTCATTTCAGTATTTCATGCAGATAGAAGATGATGAAACATGAGGAGTGATATCACTGAGAGAGGGGTTGCCCAATGTACTTCAACACTCTCTGTATTTTGGACAGCAGGTTCCTGAGTTGAAGTTTTTTAGACTGAAGGAAGAGCTCCTCTTTGCTTTCTGGCCACTTAAGTAGGTGACTTGTCTCTGGGTCTTTCAACTGCAAAGAGAGCCCATGCAAAGCAAAGAGAATTAATGCTGAACCCCTGTGAAGGGAGGTGGAGCAGGAGACCATCCCTTTTAACCCCATCTTTCGTGCTTACCCATGCAGCGTGTCCAGGCTGCCTGTTCCCTCCAGGCCCATGGAGCACGCTAACCCTACAACTCCCCTTTGGAGGTAATCCTCTTCCAATGCATGTCCAAGGGGACTGAGGAGCTAAACTCATGGGTCAAGCTTCCCTGGCTGGGAATGGGCTGCTCCAAAGCAGTGGGGTGAGGAAGATGATTTCCTTACCTAATGTAGTAATGGATCCTGAGAAGAAGTCTGAATTTTGGGGGTGGAAGAGCAGGTGCTAGTGCTTTATGGTTCCACATACTGACTTGGAGCTGTTGCCACCTTTCTGAATAGGTCCCCCAGATGTCTGTTTCCATTAGCAATACATCTTTGGCCACATACAGACTATTGCTATGCGGGCTGTCAACATTTGGTTTGTGCTGGCACCAGAGAAGACAACTCAAATCCTTCACCCTGAGAGCACATCCCCCAACTAAGCATAAGCTCCCGGTGCCATGTCACCTGCATTTCAGAGCTGACCAGTTGTGTTTGCATCCAGAGGAGGACAGGGATGCCCGCGAGTTGGCTGGGACAGTCACACCAGCACCAAACAGGACTGAGCCCTGGCCAGAACTACATTTCCACCTCCAAGAAAGAGTCAGAGGTAGAAAACCTGAGCAACAACAAATACCAAAGGATTTTAGTGCTACTCTCCGCAGATGCTTGTTTTAAGTTAAGTGAAATGCTGTTTAGATAAAATCAGGAGCTTTGTGTTTGTATCGACATTTAATATAAATGCTTTGAAAAGAAATAGTGTTTCAAAATGAATTTGTGAGATGTGCTGTTCTTAACTTTCAGTGACAGCATTTCAATCTTATCTAAATGCTTTCCTGAAAGGGAATTTCATTAAGATTCACACAGCAGGAAATTTGCTTTTGAATGGAACGGTGATTTTTCCACACAAAAATTTGTGACTAGTCTCATGCAGCAACCCCAAACTTGTCTCCACTGGGTGGTTTCCCTGCTGCTGCTCTCCCAGGAGCTGGTACGCAGGAACCAGCTGGGCAGGGCAGGGTGACCACAGCAAGTGCTCACCTTGAACCAGGACCCCACGTTGAATCGAATGCAATTGCTTTGGTTGGCAAATGATAAGTCAATTTGATGCTGAGCCAGGATTCTGATGGTGATGTGGTCATTCAGTTTCATTGTGATGGACTGGAAAGGAGGGCTGTGAGTGTGGTGGCTGAAGTCATGCCACCTCCAGTGCTTCTGGCTGGTCCCCATCTGGTCCAAGCAAATCCCAGTGCAGGGGTTCAGGGCGGCCCTGGGGACAAATGTGAAGCTGGGTGAATCCAGAGCAAATGGCTTTCTGGTCCCAAATGCCAAATGGATCAAACTTCTTGGTTTTGCCATCCAAGAGTCACTGCTGGGACCTGATGCATCAGGTCAGGGACTGTTTCATAGAACCATAGGATCACAGAATAGTTTGGGTTGGAAGGGACCTTCAAAGGTCATCTAGTCCAACCCCCCTGCAATGAGCAGGGGCATCTTCAACTAGATCAGTTTGCTCAGAACCCCGTCCAACCTGGCCTGGAATGTCAAGGATGAGGCACCCACCACCTCTCTGTGCAGCCTGTGCCAGTATTTTACCACCCTGATTGTAAACAAATTCTCCTTGTGTCTAGCCTGTTTAGCCTGTGTTTTAGTAACAGCTTTTGTTCTACACTAGAAACATGTCACAGAAGTTGCCTCAGCCCTGGGAGAGCAAGGAGTCCCTGAAGGGCAGAGAACGCCCTCAGGTGGATTGCGGGCTCCGTGTGTGTGTGTGTGTGTCTGTGTGTGTGTGTGTGTGTGTGTGTGTGTGTGTGTGTGTGTGTGTGTGTGTCTGTGTGTGTGTGTGTGTGTGTGTGTGTGTGTGTGTCTGTGTCTGTGTCTGTGTCTGTGTGTCTGTGTGTGTGTGTGTCTGTGTGTCTGTGTGTGTCTGTGTGTGTCTGTGCGTGTGTTGCACATCTATACCTCCCTGGACATGGTAACTTCTTTCAATTTGTCAGCCTTTATGCTAAAAACAGATCCTCTGTGCGTGCATATATGATCATGCACATGGCTGGGTTCTGGAAATGGCCTTGCAAAGCTATGAAGGAGAGAGAAATGCAGCATGTGGATGGAATCAGCCTGTATTTATGGTATACTGATACAAATTGGTACTGCCCATCCCCCGGCAGCTTGAGTATGGGACACTGGGTACTGTAGTATCATCCCCCAGCTGTAGCATGTGGGTTGTTTCTGTCATTCATGGAATATGTTACATTGAGTTTTTCCTGCCTAAGTGTGAAGAAGTTGATTCTCACTGGGCTGTGAGAGCAGCTCAGACTCCCTCAGCAATACCTTGTGCTGCAGCTCACAAAAAGCAGCAAAAAAAGCACAGGAAAAAACAATATGTAACTGTGCAGCTGTCATGTGCTACAGCGCTGGCCACAGACAAGCCTAAACCCATCCATATGCGGGACAGACAACCTACCCACAGCCTGTCAGTTTTCTGTTTTCCTCTCATCAAAGCTATTACATAATTTTTACAAATATCAGAGTGGTCACTTAGCGTTGCCCTCAATTTACAGCTGCTGGGGGAGGGTGGGTGGGTCACAGCAGCCCAGCCCAGCTTGGTGCTAAGCTGGCAGGCAGCACGTGGCTGATGCCGATGGGGAGTCTGTGGTCCAGCGGGGCCAGGAGAGCCCCACAGTGGGGCTGGCTATGGTTTAGTGCTGCTGGGATCACTTTGGTGCCAGGCCCTAGCAACCTGGCTGCTGCGTGATGGATGAAAGACCAGTGTGGCGAACGGTAGGACTTCAGGAGTCTGATGGAAGCATTATTGCAAAAGCTATTTAAAATTATTTGTAATAGCCAGTTAGATATTTAAGATGTCCATTAATTACTCTGAACACAGGGAGGGCTTGTAAAATAGAGATGGGATTTACTGATTCCTGCAGTTCCTAGTTTTCTGAAGGAAAACTTTGGAGGCTGGGGGGGTGGGGTATCTGAAATTAGTATTTGATCACTCGGACACCAGCAGTTTTTACTGAAAGCCATCCATTACCTCTGTCCAGAATCTGTTTCCTGTAGGCGTGAAATTGTAGCAGGACTTACCTCAAAATTGCCCACAATTAAACAGACATACTTGCAGGGGTTACACTGTAGAAACCATGTTTTGCGGTCAGGAAGAAGGTAAAGTATTTAAAGACGTCAAGAGATGGACCAGTTGGAGAAGGTCCAGAGGAGGCCACAAAAATGATCAGAGGGCTGGAACAGCTCTGCTGTGAGGACAGGCTGAGACAGTTGGGGTTGTTCAGCCTGGAGAAGAGAAGGCTCCAGGGAGATCTTATTGTGGCCTTTCAGTACTTAAAAGGGGCCTGTAAGAAAGATGGGGTCAGACTTTTTAGCAGGGCCTGTTGTGACAGGACAAGGGGTAACAGTTTTAAACTAAAAGAGGGGACATTTGAGCTAGACGTGAAGAAGAAATTTTTTACAATGCGGGTGGTAAAACACTGGCCCAGGTTGCCCAGACAGGTGGTAGATGCCCCACCTCTGGTGACATTCAAGGCCAGGCTGGACAGGGCTTCAAGCAATCTGACCTAGATGAAGATGTCCCTGCTCATTGCAGGGTGGTTGGACAAGGCGAGCTTTGAAAGCCCCTTCAGATCCAAACTATTCTATGAAATTGGTCACGTGAGTCATTGTTTAGTGAGGTACACTCACTGGACAGGAGAAACAAATCAAAAGCGATGTTGACCTCAAGCTAACCAACTCCAGATGTTGAAGTTTGCTCTTGTATGCAGATGATAAGCCCATGTTTTTCCAGCGAGGCCACCTGGGGCTCCATGAGAAGCAGGTAAAGATGATATGCCTTCATCCCTGTACTATAATGGGACCAAGCCATCTCCATGGTTGTGTGGTTAACCTTCACCAAAATCAATCCTCATGCCAGGGTGTCTGGACAGGTGTCACTGTCAAATGAGATGGTTTGATACCCGAGTGCCCTCTCTCCATACATGCTGCCAGCACCTGTTGCCTTGGTGTACAATGTGAGAAGCCACTGCTCTGGTGGGCTGCAGCACAGCCCTCCATCCTTTTAATGCATTTTCACGTAGGAAAAATCAAACTGGAACAAAAACTGAAGATGCTTTTGGAGTGACTTCAAGCCCTGGGGTACCACTGAGCCAGGACATGGTGTCACCTCTGGGCTTGCACTTACCAGAGATGGCCATCAGGGTAGGAACAGACCCCATGGCCGTGGCTCCCAAAGACAGCCCTGATCCTTGGGTATTTGCTGTCCTCCAGGATGTAATAGGTAAACAAGGCTTCCTCAGAGAACATGATGAGAATGGCCACGTTGCCTGATGGGTAGCTGAGAAACAGGTAAGGAAAGAAACAGAAAGCCCACAGAAAGCACGCTTCGAAAGAAAACAGTTGTGATTAGGTTATGGTCGGATTCGATGATCTTGAGGGTCTCTTCCAACCGGAATGATTCTATGATTCTAAAGAACAGTATCTGGGGGACATGACCCAAACCTCCACCACCCTTCACACAGCCAACCACCTCTGTAGACCTAATTTCTTTCTAAGAGTGGCCTGAGCTGCGTAGTTGGCCCAAGAGGCTGTGGCAGGTTACCCCCAGAAGGAAGGTGACAGTAACCCACCTGGAGGTAGGGTGCTCCTGCGGCTGCCCCCCCACCTGAGCACCATTGCTAGTGGATACTAAACCTGACCACTTCCATCTGGGAACAGGAGAAAAAACGTCTGTCCATCAGGATAACATCGTCTTGTGGGCTCCGAAGAACAGCAGTGCTGCAAGAGCAAAATCAAGGAGGTGAGAGGCAGACGGGAGCCTGGAGAAATACTGTGGGGATGCTTGTCCAGACACAGGAGATAGGGATGCTCTGCCACAGGTCTCCCTCTTCCCACATTGGTAAGAACCCCAGAGAACTGGCAAGCCACACTGCCACATGCTTTCCCCCTGGAATTGTTTTTGTTTGTTTGTTTGCTTACTTTTTTATTAAACCCTTTTAAATAACTGAGGAAAACTCATTCTCAGTTCTGTGTTTTTGCATTTCATGTACAAAGCTCAGCTCTTCTTATTTTATGTTATTAGCTGCTCTCTGATGATATAATTTGCTAAGAACCCTCTTTCCATCACACACACAATTTATCCTGCCATGTACTGACATGCAAAACAGAAACATTTCTTTGCTACGGGCTTTGCTCCCAGCATTACAAGGGAGCTGGGTTTTGTGCTTTCTAATAGGAATAAGCAGCATTACCACCTGCTTCTTGGGGAAGAACAGAGAGCTGGGAGCTGAGAACAGCTGGGAGAGGGGAAAGAGAGGAGACCTTGCTGTTGCTTTTTAACATCATCATTAAAAGCAGCAGCTAATTCTCATGTGCAGAAAGGGGCTGTGCTTGAGTTTTGTCCAACTAAAGGGACTTGTCCGCAGCAGCTCCCAGGTGGAGACATTTCATACATGTGAAGTGGTTGACTCTAGCTGTAACTGCAGCACTAATTTCTAACCTGAAGATGCAGGTTTTGGCTCTGCAGAATAGCTAAGAATTCCTTCCTGGCTGTGAGAGATGGAGGGGAACAAAAAAGCAACAAACCGACGATTCTGTTCCTGCTTCCATTTTTCAGGCTTTTTATGAGGCTAAAAAGACAGAGGGTCCCAGGCAGGAGGATTTGCTACCCTTATATTTCAGAAGGGAAGAGCAGTATAATGTGCTTCTATGTCGAAAATAAAAAAGCCAACAAAATCACTGATTGTGTGATAAATCACAGGTAATTTTCTTGCACACCTGCAGAAACTGCAGCGTTGTCTGGTTTGGGAAGAGAGAGGAGAGGCAGGGGAGGGAAGAGAGGAGCCATGCTGTGGGGGGCTGAGCTGGCAGGGACATTCCCATCCAGTCCCTGGCTGATGAAGCAGACCCCCAGTGTCTGTCCTCCCAGGGTCACCAAGGCTGGGACAACAGGCCCTGGGGAGCTCACGACAGCTGGGTTGGGGGAGACATCCCATCCCTTGCTGGACACAGCGGTGACATCCCTACTGTTGAAGTCAAGGCTGCCTGGACCCTGTAAAGCTTTGGCCTGTGCTGTTAAATTGTTGGATTGGGGCTTGGCCTGGGTCCAGGAGCCCTGCTCCAGTGATTCCTAGCTGAGAAGCTTGGATCTGACCCTGCCAGGCAGTTTGGGTAGGGCAGTCTGGTCTGGAGGGTGAGATGAGTGGTATGGAAGTGAGTAGAGCAGGGTCTGAGGCTCCAGTATGGGTGGGGATCACTGACTTACTTGGGGACCACAGCCTTCAAGCTGCATAGGATGCTGCGTAAGTAAAACCCTTTGTACACGCCCCATTAAAACCCCAGGGACACCAGGCTCAGCTTTCCACCTCAGCCATGAACACCTGACTAAGTCCATTGTCAAACAGCCACAAGTCGGTATGTCCCATCAGTTTAGTGCACTCACTGATAACAATTTTAACATTTTGCTGAATCAGGATCTTCTCTGTATCTCATAGGAGATATCAAAATGTGCTTGATTAGAATTGGGGGAGTCTCACAGGATATAAGCAGACCCAACACTATACAGCTCTTTACAGTCCCTGCCTGAAAAGCAACAAGAAGAGATCCCACCAGCTACCCCCACCTTTAAGTGCTCCACAATAAAATCACTGTCCAGCTCCAGGTGGTCTTCTGGAGATGCTGATGTTGGTCGGTGCTTTTTGAAAGGGGTGGTTTCTGGTCTGACAGTGCCTTCCTCTTGTTTTGAGAGTCTGAATGAGATGCTGTTCCCTTAAAAATGTTTAGAAGGTTGTTATTGAGGAAAAGACAATGCATCTCTGTTTCTCCAAGCCTCACATCATGGATTATTTGGAAAGGAGAGGGGATGGTGGGAGGTATTGAGGAGTTTTCATGTCCTTTGCTTTGTTTGAGTACGAATAACTGGAAAGGGAAAATTTAACCAATCTAAGATGGGGTAGGCTCTGTGATGCTGCAGGATGGCTTTCCTAAGAGATGTAAGGGATCTCCTTGCTCAAAACAATGGAACATCACGCCAATGAACAGCTAAGAATTACTTACAGTAATGGATAGACTAGACATGAACTAGCAAGTCTCTTCCATACAATCTTCTGCGCCTCTCAACCATAGGACATACGGCTTGGAGATGACAGGCCTTGTAGGCAGGCAGCAATGCAGATCCATGTTTTGAAAAATTATGAATGTCTCTGGCCAGTTGAAATAAGCATTATGGCACCTTTTAGTACACAAAATGCTGCTGCTCCTCTAGGTGCACTGCAGCTACCATGTGCTTCTGGCCCCAGATCAGGCCCAGCAATGACAACAACTCACCAGTGAAGGTACATACCAGTAACAAATTTCAGATACAGCCGAAGTATTTGCCTGTGGTTCTCAAAGCCTCCTTCATTCAAGCTAAGGTCAAAAAAAGGGAAGTTAGAAATAAAATCAGATTGTTGACTAATGACACTACCCATGTAATTTAAGGGAAAACAAGTGTCATGGGATGTTATATCAGGATTCGCCTGAAGCAATGCAGATGCCTGTGTATGAGATAGACACCACAGATGTCTTTCATAGCTAAAGAAGAGATACAGGAGATCCATCTCATTGCAGATCTGACAAATTGTGCTGTAGAAATGCCTCTTTCCTTGCCCTTTGGTCAAGGAGAGCTGAAGGTGATGGGGGAGGCATGGGTGTGTGCTTGCACAGGTGCGGTGAGTTCCCAGCCTTTGGGATGTCCTACTCACATCACTCATCACACAGGTGGCTGGGCACCTTGTCTTTTTCTACCTACATGTTGTGCACCTGACTGCCACTCTAGTCTCTCAGGGCAAAGCTCAGCTTGTGTGGCCGATAGGACCAAGCACTGCACCACATATGCTGCTGACACCTGCAGAGACAGAAGACAGACCCTACCCAAAATGTTCAGGCCATGTCCTACCTGAAGACCTGAGTGGCACTCAAACCTTGCACTGCTCCTCTGTACCCAAGGGAAATTTAAGTGTGGGCTGTTGCTCCCATGAAGATATGATGGCACTTACAAGTCACAATCCAAAGGACCAAAATGTTGCAAAAAAAAAAAAGGGGAAACAGAAAAAAACCCATGGATAACTCAACTTATGCAATCTGGTCTCTGCCCACCTTTGTGGGGCTAGTGTGCCCCAGCCATTGCCACTTGTGGTGTGCCCTGGGAAAGATAGGTCCCCGGGGGTGTAAAAGAGGAGTTAGACACTGAACAGCCTGGGAGGAGGCTGGGAAGGCACATCCATGTCCACCAAGGCTGCTGGGTGTGGAGACTGAAGCAGCTGCGATGGGAAGGTGTGAATCATAGAATCATAGAAACATTTTGGTTGGAAGAGACCCTTAAGACCATTGGGTCTTAAGATCATTGAGTGAAGGGGCTGTACAGCGGGAGGGGGGCCCTGAATGGGGACAGATGACCTCAGGGTCTTTTGGGAGAGAACAGTTACCTCAGATTTGACCAGGGAAAACCTTTTGCCATCTGAGAAAGCATGTGGCCCCAACCACATTGCTAGGGAGCTTCCTAATCTGCTAATGACAAACCTCCAATGCCAACATTGCAGAGATGGAGCAGCTGATGGCTGCTGAGACCTCAGTTCTAGGTGCTCCTCAACCAGCCTTTCAGTGCCTTCCTAAGGGCTCTACCATGAAGATGAGCTGCATGTGGACTCTCAGGCAAGTGTTGCCTTGGCAGCACTGGTCCAACATTTTTTCTGGCACCATTCAGCACTGTTGCCCGCTCAGCACATAGTACCTAGGGCAGGTGGTAGATCTTTCCTCCCAGTGATACCATCATAGGATTGACATGGAGATGCCTCAGTGCTTGTTGGTGCACATGGGCAACAGTACAATGCCATAAGTAGGTTCCAACCAGCGAAAGAAGAAACCTGGTGATGGGGCTTTTCTCCTCCCTCCAGGGCCTGGGGCTGGTTGCCCTCTGTCCCTTACTGTTGCAGCAGTTTCTCCTTGATGTTGCTCCTCAGCTCAGCTTGGGAAAAGTCAGCATATGGAGCGATGTCCAGCTCTTCCTCCACTTGATCTTCATTCGTCAGCTCTTTCTCCACTTCATTCATCAGCTCTTTCTCCACTTCTTCTTCCTTCATCAGCTCTTTCTCCACTTCATCTTCCTTCATCAGCTCTTCAATGACAGTCTCAAATTCTTCCTTGTATCTCCTGCAGCAAAAGAGCTGTGGGGTGCAATGCCCATTAGGAGCAGTCAGGATGGCATGGGACACCTCAGTAGACCATGGACCTTCTCACCCTCCAGCTCCTTCTGCCCACATGCCTCTCCCCTTCTTCTCTGCCTCTGCCGTGGGGTGATCGCCCCCCCTTTTTTTGCCAGGAAGAAACTTAAGTTACAGACATGCTTACATGATATGGGTAGACTCACATTTTTATGGGGTTGTTTCTTCAGATCCACCAGTGTTGGGATTGGCTTTTCAGGAGCGTTACAAAAGGTGCACTTTGCAGAGTCTTCCATACAGGTGGTTTCCTCAGAGGACAAAGGAAACACACCATCAGCATAATTAATTTTTTAAATGCTAAATTGGGCGAAAGTCTGTACTGTTCCCATAAAGGCAACCAAACCCACTGCATTTAGTGTAACACCAGAACTCATTTTCAGTATGTGTATATATACAATGTCAGGAAATGTAGTTTATATTTAATCATCTGTGCTCCAAAATTAATGCAGTTGGCATGTTTACACAACCTTCTTAAGAGCTCAATGGAAAGTTATGGATGTTTTTCATATGAAAACGTGAACAACATTTTGATATGTCCTTCCTTTAACATACTGTGAAACACCAAGAAAGTGGAAAAAAAGAGCAAAAAAAAAGCTCCTGTTTCTTCTTTAGAAACAAATCTCTGAGAATCCCCTTTTAAAACCAAATGCACTCTGTTTTTAAGACAATCTTGATACAGAGAAACTTCAAGGAAATGAGGACTTTTGCATTTTGGAAAGGAAAAAAACCCTGCAATTGTAAAGCATTTGTGATAGAAGCATTTGTGATTAGCTCTCCTTCCTGATGAAAGCTTAAAAGTGGCTTAAGTCTGGTTTAGATTTTAATGCCTTTTTGCTCTTTGTAGTTGTTATAATAGCCATCCTGATGCCTTCTACTGTGATCAGTCAAGTCACCTAAAGCCATCCTGTCTTGCACCAGGTTGCGTTACAGGTAGGTTTTCTTCTTCCATCAGCCATCTGTGATGCAGGGGTTGGGTGGGCTGGCCAGAAGCACAAACCCTGGTGCCACCAGGGCCAATAAATGGCACCCGTACATTTTGGTGGCTTTGTGTTTGAGGTGGCTGGAGCACTTTCCTCACTGAGATGAGGTGGGAGTTGATGGCTGCAATATCAGTGCATCTGCCACTGGCCTTCTCTTGAATTCCTGTTTTGCTTTGTGGATCTGTGAAACCAGTGGATTTTGCTTCCACATGCAAGCATTTTTTTTTCTTTCCAGGAGACACAAACTCAGGAGACACTTTGTAACTGGTGCCTGCTCTTTTCCTGTGTCATCAAGTGGTTTTCTGGTGTTCAAGCTTAAGTCTCTTCAAGGGGAGAGCCTCTGCCCTCTGGACAAATTTTTGCTCCATTATCAGAGAAGAGACACTATCTTCTTTTCTCCTTTTGCAGCTGCAGGACCATCAAGCTGCTTCTGCAGATCATTTTCCTGGAAGCCATGTGCCTTTTTTGGAAGGCATCTTGCCAGAGAGCTGGCAAATCCTGCACTGCCTTGCTCTAAATGAAGCAACAAAAACTTACTGCGATCAGGGAGGAGAGGGAAACAAGCTCCATGTGACCCCACAGCTCTGAGGTGCACCACACACAAGGATAAGGAACCCTCCACCAAAGTTGTTAACTTTCTCACCTCTTTTTCCTTTATTTGAATTAATTTTGTGCTCACCTTCAGCTCTGGAATGTTGTTCAGCCTATAAATAGCAGTGGCAACTCTCCAGCCTCAACCCCCAAACAAGGACGACCCCCCGCAGAAAGAAGTGCCCTTGTTGTTGCTGCCCCCCACTGAATCCCAGCTGGCACTGCTGCAAGGTGCAATGAAAAAAACACCGCTGGAAAAGTTCTCATCAATGCTTATTTCTGGTTTCTCTTGCCAACTGAATGGCTGGGTCTCACCTCATCTGGGCACAGGTCAGTTGCCGTCTCATCATCCTCATGCTTTTCTCCCGTGGACAGTGGCTCGTCTGACTCTGACCTTGGACTCCCTTGGGAAAGCTCGACAGGCTCCCCTGTGTCTTTTTGCAAGGAAGAGTTGTCAGTTAGCTCCTGTTCATTCAAAGTGACCTCTCACAATTTTGTGTGCAGAGGTTTTCTCAGAGAAAGGTTTTGCCATCCATTGCTCCCCCTCTGCCCCAGGACTTCTGCACACAGCTTCAGCAGGAGAAAGGGCCACCACAGGGCCTCTCGCTGGCCCTGTCCAGTGTGGTGGAGAGGGCAGACACACATCCCAGCGAGCAGCACTACCCTTCCCCACCCCCCAATCTCTTTGTGCAAGGGGAGGGGGAGATGCGTTGGCTCAGCACAACATCACCCATCTCCAGGAGCACCAATTGATGAGCTTGGGAAGCCATATTTATTGCCTCTCCTTGGGACCTGGCACTTCAAATTTGAGAGGGAAAGCTGCTAAATTAGCCTAAGCACAGTCCCATGCTTTTGAAATACTAATAAATAATCTCAAAATAGCAGTAAGCAGGAAGAGAAGTTTGCAGATGATACTCAGGGTGGTTGAGGCAAAAGGCTGACTGTGAAGAGTTGCAGAAAGACCCTTGTGGCACTGAATAAAAGGGTAATAAAATCACAGATGAAATCTGATATAGATAAATGTAAAGTGATGTGCATAGGAAAAGACAATCTTAGCTTTACATACGAAATAATGGGCTCTGAGCTGCCTGTTTCCACTTGGCTGTGAAGTGTTCAGGTTATAATAGATAGCTCTATGCAAATGTCAGCCTGACACTCAGTAGCAATCAAAAAAGCAAACAGAAAGCTAGGAATTATTAGGAAAGGAGGAGAGAGCAAAACAGAGGAAATCATTATGCTACTGTATAAATCCGTGGGCTCCCATCTCTTGAATACTATTGTGCAGTCCTGATTCACCAATCTCAAATATGATACAGAAGAAATAGAAAAGTTACAGAGGCAGGCAATTGAAGATGATCAAAAGCATAAAAAGGCCTCCATTCAGGGAGTGACTGAATAGATTAAGACTTTTTATCTCAGAAGAAAAAAATGATTGAAGAAGAAATATGACTGAGTTTTGTGATGGGATGAGTGGTGTGACTGGGGAACAGCTGTTCACATTATTCAGTGCTCTTCAAAGGGAGAGAGTGATCATCAAAGAAAACTATCAAGTGACAAGTTCAAAATAAACAAAAGAGATTTTTAGCTGTGGGCACCCCTTGCCATGGGGTACACTGGATGTTTAAAGTTTATGTTGGTTCAATAGGGTGTAAACTAATTGATAGAAGAAGAATCCATCAAGGGCTATTAAATGCAGAGGTGGTGTCTACAGCCCAGGAGGTTCCTGAGTCACAAAGCACTGTGAAGTGGAGGTGGAGAATATTCTGGGAAGAATAAACAAGTGTTTGCTCTATTTTTGTATTGCTTCCTGAGCATCTGCTGGCTCTCGTCCAGGGCAGGATGCTGCGCCAGATGTACTTTGAGGATTGACCCTTTGTGGTCATCTCTATGTCCTGCTTTTCACACCAGGCCCTGTCTCCTACTAAGGCGAAGCAGCTTAAATGTAGCCTGTTACCGCTTCTGACAAAGCCCCCTGCATCACAGAGATACAGCAGCTTGGTGGCTTTTCAGCCTGCACACAGCAGGCATGATTTTCAGCTTAAAAACTCTTCCACCAAGACCAGCAGGCAGGTGTATCCCCTTTTAGTTTAGCTCCCAAAGCAAAAGTCTCTATAAGCCAACCACTTTCAGAACATGGACCCCTTCTCATGGGATACCCCAACTGTGGAAGACAAAACTGTGACCCCTGTGGCCGTTGGTGGGAACCCTGAAGCAGATCTTAGTGACCAAGGGAAAGCGTGAAGCCACCTGAGTGCTCATTGTCCCCAACAGGCACGCTGATATAAAGCGAAAAGGCACACGCTGCAAAAACCTGGCTCACATCATCTCCTCCCATCACCAGGTTGGGGACCTGAGGAAGCTTGTCCAGTCCATCTTCTCCTGCATGGATAAGTCTTCTCTACAAGTCCTCAGTTGGGGGTCAAGTCATTCTGAGACACAGCTGATAAGCAAAAGATGTGACTCGTGCTCCATGCAGACCTCTGATGTGCAACTCACTGTGTGGTGGAAATGTGATCTGGAGGTGACTGTGTCTCATAACAAGGTTATTTCATGGCAGTCAGCTCACATTCCCCCAGCCAGTGCTGGATCATCTTGGATTTTATCGTTCCAAGTCATCACTGAAAGAGAATGCCTGGTTGTGAATGATAGGAGTTTGAAAAAAGGAAAATGTGCAGCAGTGGCTCAGTCAGTCCAAATCGGAGTTGTTCACTCAAGTTTTCCTCCAGTAAATATAAAACAGACACTTGGATGCTCCACTGCCACAAGATTTTAAGTGCCTCTTCTGGCTGACAACTCACTACCTTAATGACGGGGACATTTGTGTCCCTGTGCACTTTTCCAAGGTTGTATTAAAAGCCATGCCTTGGCTGTTTTCCAACTGGTGGATGCAAAGTAGGAGCCTCGCTTTTCACTGCCTTTCCAGCTAGAAATGAGGATGAGGAATAGTGGCTATTACAAGGTAATCACACCCTGGGGGAAATTCCTGAGCTCAGGTATCTCTGTTCCCCAGATCAGGGTAATCTCCTTGCACTTGGCTAGCCCTTGGCAAAGCTTGTCAAGCCAGGCTGTCACTCTCAGGCTTAAGAGCCTGCCCTATTTCTGGAGGCCGATGCCTCCCCTAAGCAGTGTTGTGTTGACATTACATGCTTGGTAATCTGCAGGTGAAACTTATTTTCTGAAAAACTACACTTTTCATCTATAAGGCCTAATTTAAAGGAAATGTAAGGCCAAATTCTACTTGTATTGACACCTGTGCCATTTTGTAGCAGCTCCAAAGGAGCAGTGATGCTCTAAGTTGAAACAGGAGGACAGTTAGAGGTCTGTCCAGTCGATTGATCTGCAGGAGAGGGAGTACAAAAAGCTCCATTACACACTCTGAAGAAAACAACTGGATAGTGACTGTTATGGGAAAAAATCCCCACCCACATTTCTTGCCTCTGTATGTCCATTAGGACCGAGTCCCTGCCATGTTTGGCTCTGTAGGACAGAGAGGAAGATGAGAGTCTTCAATGTAGAACATGAACTGCAAGTGGGCAAGGGTGGGAAACCCCAGCCCTTGGCTGCAACCTGGGCAAGTGGGGTGGCTTCCTTTTCCTCTTCCTCTTCCACTGGAGCTGGAGGGAATTTTTAGACAGAGAAAGGCAGACCTGGCACCCCACAGCCACACGCCTCATTCATGGGCTGCCGGTGTGGCATTGCTGGTGCAGGCTCCTCATGCCTGCAATGGCCTTATTTTAATATATTTGCACTGAATAATACATATTTCTTGTGAAGAAAGGCGGGTATTTCTGTGCAGGGGGAGCTTGGCAGCTCCGAATACTGAGCAGCCATTTCCTCAAAACAGTAGGATTCAATCTGGTAATCAACCCTATTAGCATTAAAAAGAACTGTCTAAATGTCAAGCCATGTCCAATAAATAAGCACTAACACATTTAGAAATGGCTTAGAAAGGGGAATTAAAAGTTTTGCTGCTAATTATGCTTCTTATTTTAGATTTTCTGTCAATTCTGGCTCTTCCATTCAAATGAGAAAATCATTTGCTGCCAAGATGAAGGAAATGAGATGGACTGAAAGCTGAGAGTAGGCAAAGTTGTTCATACCTAATAGAGAGCTAATGGGGACCTCAGCGTCTCTTGCAAGCCCCTGGACTCACTGAAAGGATGGGGTCAGCAGACCTTGCAGTTGGGTACCTTCCAGCCTCCTGTTACAGTGGGTCTCAGATCCTTTGATACCTCTTGATTCCACTGGAATTGGGATACACCAGGAGACAAAGGAGAGGAGGGCAGGCTCCTCTGACTGTCTGAAGGCACGCAGCCCAACGAGCAGAAGCAGGAAGCACAGCTTGCTGGAGGCACATTTCATAAGCAGCTTTAGAAATCAGTGCTGGTTTTACCAACCAGCCCTACTCCTCCAGACCCAGCCACCTCCAATGCTGCCTGAATGGAAGTGGCTCACCCACGTCTGGTGCTTTGATGTGGTAATGACATATAACTGATACTGATGGCAAAGGCTAATCCACTCTGCCCCGTAATGTACCCAGTCAATCATGCAATATTCTGTTATTGGAAAAACTCATTTTGGGCCCTCCGATGGTAATCAGTGTATACCCTGAAGCACAAGGCTTGATAGCCTGTGTAATTTGCAACCTAGCTAAGTGTAACTGCAGATGTTAATCCTATTTATACAAACGCCTGACAAGCAAAAGTAGGGATGGAGGAACAAGCTGCAGGGTGGGGGAAGGCGTAGAGATGGGTTTCCAGGAATTCATCCTCCTGCAGATTTCAAGCTTCTGCACCCCAGGGATGGGAGACTGAGAGTTTTGGGGTGGACAAAGGGAGATAGCACAAAGGGAGATAGTAACTCTGCAATTGTGCCCCTCCTTTTCCGGATATATATTTCAGAGAATGCTGGAGCAGACCTCACCATGGAGCATGTCCCCTGCTCCAGGCAACCCCTTTCTACATAGCAAATGTGTGACAAAGCTTATTGTAAAGGTAAAAACTAAAAAAACACGAAAAAAAAGAACAAAAGAAAAGCAATAATATATTTTTTCTGCCCTTTCCTCTTTTCTATCCAGAAACAGAAAGGAAGTGCTTTGCAGTCCCAGGTCTTTCTTTCACAGCCTGATTTGCAGTTTTCGTTCTGCAAATTTGCTAAATTACTCCTCCTCTAAGTTTTGCTTCTAATTTATATCCACCTCCCCTTTCTATATCCCACTTTCTATTTTTCCACCATCCGCCCTGCTTTGCCTCTCTTCTGATCTCTATTCTTGTTTTTCTCTCCACCCCAGAGTCCGTCCTCCCTAGTTTTTCATTCATATCCCCACAACTACTGATATATTTTCCTTCTCTAATATCAGATTTCTTGCTGTCTTTCTAAGATTCCCAGTTTTCCTTCTTTCATCCCCTTTCCTAATTGTTCTTTCTCCAAACCACATATTTCTGTTGGGTCCTGTGGTCTCTGACACCCCATGTCCCACCCAGCTGAGATGTGGTAGAACTGAAACCCACTGAAATTGAGGAGAAAAACAATGGAAGGAAGAGGGCTGTGAGCCTTCAGTTTAAGGCTAGTACTCCCAGTCATCCGCTTGGCCTTTTCCTAAAGGCTAACTCTAGTATTCTGACAAAAATGCTCCAATTCACATTTCCCTCCTCATTTTTATTATGGCCCTGCATGAATAGACAGGATGACTTGTCCTCCACAGCCACCCAACAGTGCTCATCCCTGACACACAGCAGCAAAAGGAGGACTTCAAATACTTCAGTGATTCTTACAAACAAAATGTTTTTTGTTTAGCCTGGGATTTTCAAAGTATGGCAGACACCTAGAAAACTCAGATTTATCTTACAGTGACAATGATTATTCCAAATATCCCACTGTACCTTGCTCACACAGTCCTGCTTGGTTATTCTCCTCTCCATCCTCGGCTGCTGCCTCTTCCTTGTTCTCTCCAGGCTCAGGGTTCACCTCAGTGTCCCCGGAGAGCATCTCCATGGCTGGACAGAAGAGTACAATTTCACCCCCACGTGAGGACAAAGGAGCAAAACTGCTTCTGCACCATCATAGCCTCTCAGAGGTGCCAGGCAGGGTGGCAGAGTTTCTCTATTTGTCTGCTCAGTACTGAAAATACCCTCCTATAATAATTGCCTGGTGCAGGACTAAACTGTCGAGGAAGGGCTACGTATTCAGTGAGGCACCAAATCTTGAGTGGGCACTCAAAACACACTTGCACTGGTGACGGGTACCTGTACCTGAAATATCACACTACACCTATTTCATGAGGAGAAGGAGGAAGGGAAGTCACTGCTTTGCAACTGCAAGAAAGCCTGAATTTCTAGAAATTTGCACCTTTGGGTGAAATCTCACCAAATAATCTCTCAAGCCCCACAAAATGGAAAGTTTTAGTAGCAGCAAGCCTGGGCTTTGCAGGAGCCGTGACCGGTCGATGACAATGGTCCCAGCAGGAGAGGAGGGATCCAACATCAGTGTTTTCAGCTGTGGATTTGCCTGGTGCTGCTTCTGTCCCAACAGCCCTGCAACACCCACCACCTGCACCCCGATGTGTTACTGCTGGAATGTTCCTTTGTCCTGCAGGATCAATGAAATAGCAGCATTTCCCTGGTCTTATTTAATATTTAGTTAACCTAAGCCAAACACCAAAAATCCCCCAAACCCAAACCAGGGAAACCCATCTCCATGACTATTTAAGTAAGGATACCTCTAGAAAACATAGTTTTAGACTACACTGAATTTGTTGTGCTTTCTTTTCCTGCTGTTCATCTCTAAGGATGTCTCCCACTTGGGCAAGAAACATCAGATATGCTAAGAGCATACACTGGTGGATGCACCCAGAGCTTTGCCTTACCAACACATCTGCTCTGCCTGGTTACACTGAGTTTTATTTGCTTTTTAGAGCAAGACTGTGACAGCTTGGTCCTGCCTAACGTTTCCATGCTGCAGGAACCCCAGCTGCAGACAAGAGCCCCCACTTGCAGTGATTCCAGCTGCAGGGTCTAAGCAGAGCAGTGAGGATGCGCTGGCAAGGGATGGCTATAGCTTTAATTGTATCCATTAATATAGACAGTAAAGAATAGAGGAGCATTTGGGCACATCTGCTGCTTTCTTTCAGACCTGAGCAAGAGTTGGTACAGCCAAGAACACATTTTACACCCCAACTGTATACTACAATTGGCCTAATAAAAATGTATTTCATTTGCCTACAGAAATCACTGTTCTGGGCACTTTACAGCTGTAAAGCATGCTGTTTTCTCTTCCTGTCTTCCTTTAATAGGCCACGTATTGCTGCTTAGGTTAGTGAATGCATCAGATACATGGTACAGCCAAGTGAGCGCTGCCATACGAGTCTCCACGTTATAGTTTTGTAGGCTTAATTCTCCATGCACTTTAATTGATTTTACACTCATGGTGCTCCAGGGACACCCAGGCAGCTGCTTCAGGTTTTTGCCAGTTTAAGTAAGATTTGTATCAGGCTCAAGAGCTTGTGGACCTTGCAACAGCCTTTTTGTTGCAGGCACTTTTACCTCGGTGAGCTCACGCCTGTGTTTCCAGAGAACAAAGAGTAGGAATGGGATCCACAACTGGGATTCATGCAAAACTGATTGTTAACTGTGGAAATGGGCAAGCAAACACAGATGAAAACAGGTAAAACTGGCTTAGGATCTGTTTGTGATGCCAGCAAGTAGCATTTGGTCATTTTGGCATCCCTGAGACCATGTGCAGAGGACGATTTGGTTAAAAAAGATGTATTAAACCCAGAACCTTAGTGCCACTCACCTTGGTCTTCTGTGGCCTTAAAGCTACTCCTACCACCCACAGCCTCTGAGCTCTTCTCCTCCTCTCCTATTACTGAAACAGCTTAAACATCATGTTTTAGTTATAAAGTGAGTTTAGTGGATGGAAGGGTGGGAGGGGAAGGGGGATTAAATTTACTGCTTCAGTGACTACAGATCTGAAATAAATCTCCTATTCAATGATAGATCAATAACACCAAGATTGGGTTTAAATTATTAATAAACTATGAGAAATGAGGATAATTATTCTATGAGTCACAGCTCTCTAATGCACTGCACATTTTTTCCCCAAGACATCTGCATTGAAGCACGACCTGCCTATCTTTTGGCAGAAAGCTGTAGCCAAGAAGTTAATGCTTTTTGTTTTGCTAGCTAAGCATTTCATAAACCCTTGGGGGCTGAGGCAGCCTAGTGACAACATTGTGCTTCTCTCACAGAGAAACCCTTAGGCCAGGATCCCCTAAAACATTTAGGTGTCTAATGTGCCCCTGGAAATCAATGTCATTTATTTCAATCACGTTTGTGAATGGTTCAGAAGGCCCTCAGATGTCTTCCTGAACTGGGATGGTTGGAGATGGAGGAGTTGTGTTAGCCTACAAGGAGATGCTGGCATTGAAAAGTGACCCTGGATGGTTGTAGAGGCCCATCTTGCTGGTGGCTAGAAGGTTGGACCACCTCAGGACTGCAGGAGGCAAGGAGAGGAGGAACAGCTTTTGCCCATAGACTACAATGACAGCATTATCAAAACACTCATGAACTTCAGGTGAAGTTCACTTCACTCCCCCTATTAGGGCAAAAAGAGAGGGATCCATCAGCCTGAGGAGGCCTATTAAAATAAAGAAGCTGAAAATTATAATATTCCTCCATTCTGGTTCATGATCATCTCTGTTGACTGAGACAACCCACACTGACACATCATGGGCTGGAGATGCTGAGCACCTCTGGGCATCCTCCCACCTAAGCAGGTGTCACCCGTCATCTCCAGTGTCATGGCTTAGAGTGGTGATGGAGAAAAAGTCCAGTTTCAAGGGACTGCAAAATCAGTTTATCTCTGCTCTTCAACATAACAGGCTGGGGTTATACAGGCTCAGAGCACTTTTGGTGCTCATCAGCTGCTGTGCTATCAGGTGAGGTGCTCAGTGTTGCCCTGGCTTTACCAGGAGAGTACCTTACTTAATAGGAGAGGAACAGAACTCAGGATATTGGTAACAAGAGGCATTTATCCTTGTCAAAGTGCTTCAAGCAAATCAAAATTTCTGCCAAATAAAGCCTACTTTGTGACTAATTTTTATTTTTTTTTTTTTTTAGTAAACAGATGTCAAAAAGTTCCCTTTAAAAAGAAACCTATGATTCTGGATACTGGGGCTATTGGACAGGGCTGCTTCAAATGAACTTACCATCCTCCCTGGAAGATAGGGACTCATCTGAATAGCTCCACTCTGTCTGGGTCATCTCATCCTCCATGTTGTGTCTTCTGCTGTAGCAGGAGGCAGGACAGCCGTCTACACACTGTCTGCAAAGAGGTGACACCAGGTGGGATGCTCATGGGTGGTTCCTGGCCAGCAGGGAAGAGGGCTGTGTGGTTTAGGAGCAGGCAAGCCCTTCCAGCAGCTTCCAGTGACTCTTGGTGGCATTAATCTGGGCAGGGAGCACCAGTGACCTTAAACTATTCCTGCCTCAGAAGTTGTGAAAGTTAGAGCTCTGCAACATGCGGAAGGGAGAAGCATGCTTGCAAAACCAAGGGCAACAGAGAGGAGAGGGGTAAGTGCCAGCACCCCAGAACAGGCAAGGAATTTCAGCAGTCGCTGTTCACAGAGTAGACTTACTGCTTTCCTTGCCTCCAGTTCACTGGATGAAACAAGGTTGTATCAGTCAGACACTGGAACAGGCTGCCCAGGGAAGTGGTGGAGTCACCACCCCTGGAGGTGTTTAAAAGATGCGTACATGAGGTTCTTAGGGACATGGTTTAGTGCCAGAATTAGGTTAATTGTTCGACTTGATGATCTTGAAGGTCTTTTCCAACCAAAATGATTCTATGATTCTAAAATCGCTTTCCTGCTTATCTCAGCTTACACAGTTCTACAAATGGCATTAGGTGACCCCACCTGCTCTGCCAGGTGATACAGCATCTCCTTGTACCCCACGGCTCCCTTATCACAGCATCAAATGGAGCTTTCTATACCCCCTCCCACTCTTTGCTTTCACCTGAAGTTGTCTGGCAGGGTATGAAATTGTTCCAAGACTAAAACATGGAGCTATCAAAGCGTCCAGCTGCTTCTATCTGTGTAACACAGGGAGAATTTTTATATTGCCTCTGTGATATACTAATTTAAAGATGAATGTGACCTTGGCAAATGAAAAAAAAAAAGATGCTGAACCAAACTTTGGCTGGGTCCTGACTTGATCTGATTCAAAGGAGGGAGTGAAGGGCTTCTGATTTTTTTTTTTTTTAAATTTATCTGCATTAGTAATTCAGCAAGGCCTTTACACATCACTGCTTTTTTATTAGTTACCTACAAATTGTAAAGAATTCTGGGCACAGTGCACACCAATTAATGCATCGGTGGATGAAAACTCAAGGAGTAGGGAGAACAGTGATGCTCTAGTGCTTCCGTCACGTTTGCTCTCCCAGCTCTGCTGGGGTAGCAAAATGTCATAATCTCCACCTTACACATGAGGAGCAGAGCCCAGTAAATGGCCATGTGCAGGTTAACTGGAATGAGTATCAAACCCAGATATCATGGGATTTGGGGGTTGGTGGGTGACTCGTGCTGTTCCACAGGTCAAGCTGGTGTTTGCTTGAGAACAAGATATGGTCAGACCGAGCAACCTGCCCAAGAGGGCTGGGAGTGCAGCCCCTGGTGACAGGTGGGTTGCATCTACCTCAAATCACAGGTAGTCCCTTAAGGACAGCCCGGGCCAGCTACCACAGCAGCAGCATCTCTGCACCTCACATGAAGACACAAAACTCCCAGATGGGTTGGAAATCTCATTTTTCTTGCATTTGCGTAGTGACTTTCTGTTAGCCTGGAAATCATAAGACAGATTTCTCTTGATACCAACAATGGAAGTTTTACCTTAGACCATAACATTTTCATAATCTGGGGAAGAAATAGAGCCTGCACTCTTTCGGGCTGCAAGTTATGAATTTATAGCCCTATAACAAAAATAACACCTTGCTGCATGTTCATGTAGCAATACAACAGCCTTCCCTTAAACAGCCCCTTAAACCCATTTCCCTTTGTGCCAAGTGCATGTTCTAAAAATCTAAGGAAAAAAGCCAAAACATCCTTCAGATATTCATAGAAGGAACGTTATCAATGAACTGGGTGCCATTTAAAGTACACTGCAGAAGAATTTGGTCTTTATTTGTCTCTTGACAAGCGTCTGCACTCAATTCCTCTTCTCTCCCCTTCTCTCTGTCTGGAAGGAAGATTAGATACGTCTAACATTTATATTCGACAGCCAAAAGGAGTGAGCTACATCCCCGGCCAATGTAAAACCACGTTGCTGCAGCAGCATCGGTGGCGTGAAGGGTGATATTACACTGATTTACCGTGGCTAGGGAATCAGACCTCCCTTTCCTCCCCAGCTGGAAGAGCAGCCTGCAAAATAAAAAATCACACATTGCAGCTGCTTTGGGAGATGCTGCACAGAATTTATCTAGCTAACAAAAAAAGAAAAAAAGAACCACCTCTGCAGAGGCTGGCGAGCATCCCTTTTAATACAGCAAATGCTGAGGGGCCCAGAGACAACCACTTGGACAGATATAACTTCCAGTTTATTAATAACAGGGGGACAGCAGTGGCTGCCAGGCTGTGGATGTCTCAGGCATACTGTAAATCTCCTGTTGTTAGGTGTTCCTGCTGCTCACCCCCATATGGCATAAATACAGCCTAATGTGACTGAATTAGATAGAAAAATGTTACCAATTACTCTCCTTACTTGGATTCCTTCGGCTTAGAGCCAGTGGGCTGAGCTGATGGGGAATCTGTCGCCGATGCTGGAGGGGAGAGAAAAAGCTTTATTTAAAAAAAGACGACCTCCTCTTTTTGTGTAGAACAGCAGGGTTTTTTTCTTGCCTTGAGATTTCTTGCCATTTCATTACTTTGTAGTTCAGATAAAACCTTCCCACCTTAATGAGGAACATTTTCCCCCATCTGTTTAAATGTTATAATAAATTGCAGTAGAGTGAAGGAAAGCTCCCAAAAATGAGCTGTAAAAAAAAGTTGCTGGAAACTGAGGGCAGGCTTTGCAGAGAAAGAGACAAGAGTTACAACCCAATTTATTTTGCCTTTCTGTTCAGGTTTCAGCTTTGGTCTCTTTACTTTACTGACTCTTTGGAAGGGCATATTCCCTTGGGTGTTTTACCTTCCCGGTTTGTGCTGGTGTGGCCGCACAAGGACAATGGGGCAGAGCAGACAGGGGCTGCCCTACTGTGGGAAGGTGTCGATGCTACAAGAATGGGGAAGAAACTGGGAATTTTGGCCCAAACACCTTGTACAGGGAGGTGAAGTGCCCTGGGGGTTTTCTGTCAGGGCAGCACTCTTCTCCTCCAGATTTGCATCGTTTCAGTGGCCACAGGCTGCATGTTTCCCTCTGCATGCAGAGCACAGCAGACCCGGGGTTTGTTGCAGCCCCCAGCTACGAGGTTAATGGTAAAGCTCAGCTCAAATGCTCTATCAGATAAACCAGCAATTAGACAACCTACTTCAGTGCAAACATCCCAAGTGGAGTTATTTCCAAGAATTTCCTTAGAATTACAGCTGGCGAGAGGGGTCAAGGACAGCAAAAAGAACTTTTTCAAATACATAGCAGATAAAACTAATACCAGAGGCAATGTAGGCCCACTGATGAATGAGGTGGGTGCCCTGGTGGCAGAAGATACAGAAAAGGCAGAATTACTGAATGCCTTCTTTGTCTCTGTCTACTCTGCTGGAGGCTGTCCTGGGGAGCCCCGTACCCCTGAGACCCCAGATGAAACCAGGTCAATGGAGGAGTTTGCTTTAGTTGATGAGGACTGGGTTAGGGAGCAATTAAGTAGTCTGGACATCCATAAATCCATGGGTCCAGATGGGATGCATCCGCGGGTGCGGAGGGAGCTGGCTGAAGTCATTGCTGGACCGCTCTCCATCATCTTTGCCAAGTCTTGGGAAACGGGAGAAGTGCCCGAGGATTGGAGGAAAGCAAATGTCACTGCAGTCTTCAAACAGGGCAAGAAGGAGAACCCGGGTAATTATAGACCGGTCAGCCTCACCTCTGTCCCTGGGAAAGTAATGGAACAGCTTATCCTTGGTGCCATCTCAAGGCATATCAAGGATAAGAGGGTTATTAGGGGCAGTCAGCATGGCTTTACCAAGGGTAAGTCATGCTTGACCAACCTCATAGCCTTTTATGAGAATATAACAAGGTGGATGGATAATGGCAGAGCGGTGGCTGTGGTCTACCTTGACTTCAGTAAAGCATTTGACACAGTCTCCCACAGCATCCTCACAGCTAAGTTGAGGAGGTGTGGTCTGGACAATAGAGTAGTGAGGTGGGTCACAAACTGGCTTAAGGAGAGAAGCCAGAGAGTGGTAGTCAATGGTGCGGTGTCTAGTTGGAGGGCAGTATCTAGTGGAGTGCCTCAGTACTGGGGCCAATATTATTCAATATATTCATTAATGATTTGGATGAGGGAACTGAGTGTACTATCAGCAAGTTTGCTGATGACACTAAGGTGGGAGGAGTGGCTGACACGCCAGAAGGCTGTGCTGCCATCCAGTGGGACCTGGACAGGCTGGAGAGTTGGGCAAGGAGTAACCTGATGAAATTTAACAAGGGAAAGTGTAGAGTCCTGCATCTGGGCAGGAACAACCCCAGGTTCCAGTATAGGTTGGGAAATTACATATTAGAGAACAGTGTAGGGGAAAGGGACCTGGGGGTGCTGGTGGACAACAGGATGACCATGAGCCAGCACTGTGCCCTTGTGGCCAGGAAGGCCAATGGCATCCTGGGGTGTATTACAAGGGGAGTGGTTAGTAGATTGAGAGGGGTTCTCCTTCCCCTCTACTCCGCCCTGGTGAGACCACATGTGGAATATTGTGTCCAGTTCTGGGCCCCTCAGTTCAAGAAGGACAGGGAACTGCTGGAAAGGGTCCAGCGCAGGGCAACAAAGATGATTAAGGGAGTGGAGCACCTCCCTCATGAGGAAAGGCTTAGGGAGCTGGGTCTCTTTAGTTTGGAGGAGACTGAGGGGTGACTTTATTAATGTTTATAAATATATAAAGGGTGAGTGCCACAAGGATGAAGCCAGGCTCTTCTCGGTGGCAAACAATGATAGGACAAGGGGTAATGGGATCAAGCTGGAACACAAGAGGTTCCATTTAAATTTGAGAAAAAACTTCTTCTCAGTTAGGGTGTCAGAGCACTGGAACAGGCTGCCCAGGGAGGTTGTGGAGTCTCCTTCTCCGGACACATTCAAAACCCATGTGGACATGTTCCTGTGCGACCTCACCTAGGCGTTCCTGCTCCAGCAGAGGGATTGGACTAGATGATCTTTTGAGGTCCCTTCCAATCCCAAACATACTGTGATACTGTGTGATACTGTGAAATCAGTGGGCACTGAGGGAGAGATTTAGGACAGGTGGATGCAGAAGGTCATGAGAGTGATGAGAGTCACCCATTGGCATTCAGAGGTCTGGGGAAAGAGCATGGAGATGGAGGCATTTGGGGAGGACAGTAGGGTGGCAGGGGAGGTGGTGGAAAAGAAAATATGGAAGAATAAGAGACATAAAAAAAAAAGAGAGGCATAGCAGTGGCAGGAAGCCAGAAAAAAACATTGAAATGAAGGTTACTGTTCAGATTACATAAGCCACTCTTATGAAAGACAAAAAACAGTGAAAAGATATTGAAAAAGGCCCAAGAAGCCCCATGATTCACTGTACTGTACAAATTCTTGAAGACATATTGAATGTTCACTCTAGGTCCCTAATGAAGCATTCCCATATTTGATTTTCCTTGTGCCTAAATACTAGCAGTCTACTGAAACAGGCTGAAAGAAA
The DNA here is from genome assembly GCF_036013475.1 of Columba livia. Lineage (NCBI taxonomy): Eukaryota > Metazoa > Chordata > Aves > Columbiformes > Columbidae > Columba > Columba livia. The sequence goes on along the minus strand of NC_088602.1, from coordinate 32,404,541 downwards.
CTTCATATTTCATCTGAATTTAGAATTGTGATGTGGGAATCCGACAAGCAATTTCCTAGGATAACACTGAGCAAGGTTTCTGCATGCATTTGATTCCAGTCCGTTGTGGCTGTTTCAGAACCTCAGCCTCTTGTTGGAGCAGATTTTTCCTCAAGGATGCAGCTCACGTGTATGCCTGCCAAGAATAGTTGATTTCCACATGGAAAGCTCTTCAAAAATAAACCTTATGTCTGCAAACATTTCTCGTTCTTGGGAGCTGCCAAATTTGCATCGAGAAAAATGCAAAAGTGAGCACAAAACACTACTGTGGCCAGCCCCCAAGGAGGACCAATGCCTGAATTCTCTATGAAACAGGCAACCTTTTACTTCAAGGATTAGCCTGGCTCGCTCATGCCAGCTGTGCATTTCTGGCTGTGCCAAAGCAGGCTGTGCTAGGGGCTCTTGTATAGCAGGTGGAATGCATGTTCATAGCGTATTCAAATGAGAAATACGTAAAAAGTCCAATCTTACCTCTAAACCCCTTATTTATACTGTCACCCTGTCCTACATACAGTCACTTGTAAGCAGAGGGTATGGGCTGTGTCACCACAGGCAGCCAGAACTGAAATGGGGTAAGTTCTTGCCATTCTTTAAAAAGTTTTTCCTTGTAATTTAGAAGGTTTCCCTTTCCATGGATTAACTACATTATTGTCCCTGCTATCTGCCTCTGGACATTGGCTGGATTGCTTAACAAGCTGTATAATATTATTAAAAGCAGGGTATATATGTAGATATAAATAAAAGTAAATATAACTTGAGATATCTAATAAGAAATAGAATTGTCTAATGTTAATTTGCTACCATTTACATGCAACAGAACAACTCTGCTCCAGACAAAACTAATCACAGTGTTTGGACTCTGAACATCTTAGAAATTCAGAAGTGCTGCCTAAAATGCATGTGTGGGTTTTCTGGTCACGCTCTGTCCTGGCTTCATTCTGCTCCTGTTTAAATTACTGGTGAAATCCCATTTTTTCCATCCAGGGCACTTAGACTAGCACCTTGCATTTGTGATGAGCTCTCCGCTTGGGATTCAGGTTTGGGTGCTGGTTCTCCTTACCATGCTCTCACAGCTCAAAATCTTTGCCCCAAACATGGTACAAAACAGCCCAGTGTTCCACACAACTTCAGCCCTCACTGGCAGGCAGGAAAGGGCAGGCACGTGTTGGTCCTCAAAATCCATCACCATTTTAGGTGCCCATGCACGGCACTCGTATTTACCATATGCAAACAGAAACGTAGAAAAGATAAAGGTCAGCTGTCTTATTCTGCCTCCTTCTCTCTAGCTGATTGCTGAAGAATACCTGTTATTAGCTTATCTTTCCTTGAAATTTCTTCAGAGGTCTTCCTGCAAAATACTTTGGTATTTTTGCTCTGCTTTGTGGGAAAGGATGAGGACGCTCCTTCAGGCTCTGCATCCTGGACAAGCTCTGTGCTGTTTTTCCTGGTTGTCTCTTTGCTGAAGCGAGCAAGATCAGTCTGCTTAATATAATCTTCAATTCTTTGCTTATTGAAAGATTCTTTAGAAGTCTTGTACTTCTTTTCCAGCCTTTTCACATTCTCCACTGTGAGAGCAGAGCCTGAATCTGATGGACCGGTCCCAAGGGGAAATATTTTTGGTTGGGACTGGTTACTGCCAGACTCTGACAGCTTGCGTGCATTAGACATATCTGCAATGCATTAAGGAGATGAGAATCCTCAGCAACAGGCAAAGTCAATTCATCATTCTGGTAACAAAGAAGGAAAGAAAAGAGAAATCCCATTAGTCATTTAGTCCTGACGGGCATATTGATTGATGTAGTTAAAATGTTCACACTAAGATAACCTTATTAGACTGAAAATCACTTTCTTTTTGAGAGGATCTACTAGGCTCCAATTCAACAAAGCACTTAAACAAATACCCGATATTAAGGATATGCCCAAGTCCCACTCGTAGGATTCTCTTAAATAGGTTTCACCTAACACTTAAACGCCAAAGCTTAAGACAGCTAAAAAACCCTGCATAATGCCTATCTGCACTCAGATAGGCCCAAAGCTGAGCAGCCAAATACCTTGCACAGTAACACACAATGGGACCCTCATCCCCACTAAGGCTGTAAAGATTGTATCACTGATTTCATTATTAACCCAGTTTGCTCTGGCTGTAAAACACTGTAGAGATGAAACTTAGCGTATGCAGGTTGAAACAGAGTGCACTTCGTATTCATTACTAGTACTCAGACAAATGATTTTGGACATTTGTGGTGCACGCTGATGAAGAAAAAAATGAAAATGTACAGTGGAATCTATTGAATCTGTTTAACTGGACCTGCTTGATGGCCATCTGACCATGTCAATTAAATAAAGACAAACAAAAGCAGCTCTCAAAGGACTTGCAGTGAATAAAACCAGGGTAAATACCATATGATTTTTGTTATTGCATTAATCTGTATAGTTGTGTGTCTAAAACATAAAATAGCCATAAAAAGCCACTCGCCCTCCTGTTTGCAGTATCTGGTTAATTGCGTCTGCATCTTCCCTTCCTCCACTCAGTCTGTTTAATGTCAAAAGAGAAAGGAGGGAAAAATAATAAGGTTAGTTTGGCAGAACTAGTGCTTCACAACCTCCTCTTACGCTGACAGTTCCTATTGGGCAAGATGCTCTTCTGCTCTGATTGACTGCAAAATGAGACAGTTGATTCCAGATGTTTTACTGATGCAAGAGGCCCCAAATCTTCTTGACACCCACCATGGGTGTCAGCTTGGGTGCACTCATAGATTGTGTCCAGACTACACGGTCCTCTCTGTCCACACAGGCAGAGTGGTCCCTGTCAGTTGTGGGAGCCCACAGACACAAACATACACGGGCACTGCAGATGCACAGGGGACCTAGGGCTACAAAGATTATGAGGGGTCTGGAGCATCTTTCTTATGAGGAAAGACTGAGAGAGCTGGGTCTGTTTAGCCTGGAGAAGGCTGAGAGGGAATCCTATCAATGCTTATAAATATCTGAAGGGCTGGTGTCAAGAGGATGGGACCAGAATCTTTTCAGGGGTGCCCAAGGATAGGGTGAGGGGCAATGGGCACAGACTGAAGCACAGGAGGTTCCATCTGAATATGAGGAGAAACTTCTTTACTTTGAGGGTGCCAGAGCACTGGAACAGGCTGCCCAGACAGGTTGTGGAATCTCCTCTGGAGACATTAAAAACCCACCTGGACGCATTCCTGTGTGATCTGCTCTGGTGAACTTGCTTTAGCGGGTGGGTTGGACTAGGTGATCTCCAGAGGTCCCTTACAACCCCAGCCAGTCTGTGAAGTCCTCTCAGTGGGACATGCTCATTGCCTCTAGGTTGGACTTCTCTGGTGGGACAATTACTGAGAACAGAGTAGGCAAACGCCAAGCAGGAGTGGCACAGCACTATCCATGGTGTAGATACTGAGCAGGCAAGGTCCCAGCTGGCACTGTTTCTGTGGTACTCAGGTAGTGGTCATCCACTACAACTTGTTGGGTTCTAAAGACCATAGGTCTGAGACCTGGTGGTTAGTGCATTTTAATCCACAAAGCTGATCTACTTTAGTTTCTCAATACAAATGCCTGGCAAAACCAACTCAAGGACTATAGAGAAGCACACATATAGGGTATCAGTACTTTTATCTTTGTCAATTTAATTTATAAATCTCACTAAAAGAAATCACTGAGCAGGTCTGGCAAAAGTTGTATTCCCTAATTCTATATCGATTCACTTTAAGGACTATCTTTAATGCTCTCTTTATCCTTCTCCCAGGACAATATTTTTCAGTTCTTTGAAACCTTTCTTCTGATCCAGGACTTGTGAAAACCAATACCAGTGTCCCAGAGAAACCCCAAATGTTTCTCTTTTACTACTGTTTAGTCTGGGCTAGCTGTCTACATCTGATTTTAAAGCATCTAGGCCCCTCCTCAAAGCAAATGAACTAGATCAGGGGCCTTGGGCTCTTGCCCAGTCAAATTTTAAATATCTCCAAAGACTGAGATCCTACAGCCTTTCTGGCCCAAGTATTTAGCTACCCTGATACTGAATTTTTTTTTGGCAATATTTAATTAGTTTTTCTCATTTGTGTCCAATGTGTGTCCATTGTCCCTTTTACAGCTGCAACAGCTTTGAGAAGGGTCTGACTACCTTCTCTTGACCCTCTCATTTGTCATCTATCGGCAGCAATGAGTTGTCCCTGAGCCTTTTTTCCTCCAGGCTGAACAGTTCCAGATCTCTCAGCCTCCTTTTATGCAGATAAGCTCCAGACTCTACATGTCTTGTTGACCCTTTGCTCCTGTATATCCATGTCTCTTGTACTGGGGAGCCCCAAACTGGACATAGCACTCCAGATGTGCCTCACCAGTGCCAAGCAGAGGGTAATAATCATATCCCTCCACCCATGGTTTGGAAGTCCAGTCTCACTTGGCCGTTTTGGTTGCTGCTTCCTCCAACCCAGTGTCTCCTTCTTGCCCTGCTCTCACTACCTGCAACCCTGGATTTTAGTAGGGCTAACTTGGGCCTTTTCAAGCAATTGCTGGGGGAAATCCCATGGGCAAGACTGCTTGAAGGAAAAGGGGCCCAAGATAGCTGGATTGCATTCAGAGATTGCTTCTTCCACGCTCAGGATCAGAGCATCCCCACACGTAGGAAGTCAAGGAGGGGAGCCAGGAGGCCTGCGTGGTTGAATAGGGATCTGTTGGGTATGCTCAAGCAGAAGAGGAGAGTTTACAGGTCATGGAAGCAGGGGCTGGCCACTTGGGAAGAATATAAGGCTGCTGTTAGAGGATGTAGGAAGGCAGCTAGGATAGCCAAGGCCTCCTTAGAATTACAGCTGGCGAGGGAGGTCAAGGACAGCAAAAAGAACTTTTTCAAATACATAGCGGATAAAACTAATACCAGAGGCAATGTAGGCCCACTGATGAATGGGGTGGGTGCCCTGGTGGCAGAAGATACAGGGAAGGCAGAATTACTGAATGCCTTCTTTGTCTTTGTCTACTCTGCTGGAGGCTGTCCTGGGGAGTCCTGTATCCCTGAGACCCCGGATGAAGCCAGGTCAACGGAGGAGTTTGCTTGAGTCGATGAGGACTGGGTTAGGGAGCAATTAAATACTCTAGACATCCATAAATCCATGGGTCCAGATGGGATGCATCCGCGGGTGCGGAGGGAGCTGGCTGAAGTCATTGCTGGACCACTCTCCATCATCTTTGCCAAGTCTTGGGAAACGGGGGTGGTGCCCGAGGATTGGAGGAAAGCAAATGTCACTGCAGTCTTCAAAAAGGGCAAGAAGGAGGACCCGGGTAATTATAGACCAGTCAGCTTCACCTCTGTCCCTTGGAAAGTAATGGAACAGCTTATCCTTGGTGCCATCTCAAGACATATCAAGGATGAGAGGGTTATTAGGGGCAGTCAGCATGGCTTTACCAAGGGTAAGTCATGCTTGACCAACCTCATAGCCTTTTATGAGAATGTAACAAGGTGGACAGATGATGGCAGAGCGGTGGATGTGGTCTACCTTGACTTCAGTAAAGCCTTTGACACAGTCTCCCACAGCATCCTCACAGCTAAGTTGAGGAGGTGTGGTCTGGACAATAGAGTAGTGAGGTGGGTCACAAACTGGCTTAAGGAGAGAAGCCAGAGAGTGGTAGTCAATGGTGCGGAGTCTAGTTGGAGGGCAGTATCTAGTGGAGTGCCTCAGGGGCCAGTACTGGGGCCAATATTATTCAATATATTCATTAATGATTTAGATGAGTGAATAGAGTGTACTATCAGCAAGTTTGCTGATGACACCAAGCTGGGAGGAGTGGCTGACACGCCAGAAGGCTGTGCTGCCATCCAGTGGGACCTGGACAGGCTGGAGAGTTGGGCGGGGAATAACCTAATGAAGTTTAACAAGGGAAAGTGTAGAGTCCTGCATCTGGGCAGGAACAACCCCAGGTTCCAGTATAGGTTGGGAAATTACATATTAGAGAGCAGTGTTGGGGAAAGGGACCTGTGGGTCCTGGTGGACAACAGGATGACCATGAGCCAGCACTGTGCCCTTGTGGCCAGGAAGGCCAATGGTGTCCTTGGGTCTATTACAAGGGGAGTGGTTAGTAGATCGAGAGAGGTTCTCCTTCCCCTCTACTCCGCCCTGGTGAGACCACATGTGGAATATTATGTCCAGTTCTGGGCCTCTCAGTTCAAGAAGAACAGGGAACTGCTGGAGAGGATCCAGCGTAGGGCAACGAAGATGATTAAGGGAGTGGAGCATCTCCCTTATGAGGAAAGGCTTAGGGAGCTGGGTCTCTTTAGTTTGGAGAAGAGGAGACTGAGGGGTGACCTTATTAATGTTTATAAATATATAAAGGGTGAGTGCCACGAGGATGGAGCCAGGCTCTTCTCGGTGGCAAACAATGATAGGACAAGGGGTAATGGGATCAAGCTGGAACACAAGAGGTTCCACTTAAATTTGAGAAAAAACTTCTTCTCAGTGAGGGTGCCAGAGCACTGGAACAGGCTGCCCAGGGAGGTTGTGGAGTCTCCTTCTCTGGAGACATTCAAAACCCGCCTGGACATGTTCCTGTGCGACCTCACCTAGGCGTTCCTGCTCCAGCAGAGGGATTGGACTAGATGATCTTTTGAGGTCCCTTCCAATCCCAAACATACTGTGATACTGTGATACCTATAATTGGCATTTGACTTGGATTGCAAAGCTCAGAGACTACTCTGGGGAAAGCCAGTCCCATTTTCACAATATCTGCATGGCAGGGGCTGTTCTGGCCCTGTGTCCATGTACGGTGCTTCTCTTCACCTTTGGCCAGATGCCACGTTTCTCCTAGGTATGTGCCCATGCACAGTCACTTCTTAAAACTGGCTGCCATGCTTGAACTCTTCCTGCTTCATGAATGTTTTAAAAGATATTTTATAGTGTGCTCTTAACAAGGTTTTCTAAAAATTTTCTCTTGCAACCTTGAAAATGGGAAATTTGAACTAATAGAAACACAACTGAAAAGAGTACTTTTCAAACCCAGGGGAAGTGCGGGAGCCATGGACACGCAGGCTTAGCTCACCTACCTGGCTCCACACTGCAGCAATGTTTCGTGACAGGATCTCATCCTTAATGTAGATCTTCTCTGTGTTGCCTTGTCATTCTTGTTTTCCTGACTTCCCCCCTAAAACAGAAGAGAAACATCAGCTTATACACCAAGTGGTGGAAAGTATTTTCAAATGGACTTTCCTGTTCTCCTTCTGCTGCTCCACACAAAACCATATAGCTGACCTAATGGGAATCATATATGAAGAGAGTAAAGCCTTCAGGACTGACAGCCTCTGGCTCTGTGCTCATACTGCACCTGTCAGCCTGAGCTTTGATGCTCATCAGGATGATCCTACTGAGTCATATGAATCACAGTAACTTTTAGAGGACCCTCTCCTTGCACTTGGCACATCAAAGCTGCACAACTAACGGATCTGCAGTTTCTCACAATTTGAATAAACACAGTACTTGAATGTTCATGTTGAACTTTTCCAGGAAACTGAAGAGGATCAAATTAAGCGTTTTATTGAATTCTAAATAGGGTGGGATTTTTTTTTTGTTTGCATGCTTGCTTTCATCAAAAGAAATGTTCAAAACAAAAAGCCCATGGCAAATTAGAGGGATGAAGTGCCATATTTTGAAAGTGCCAAAATTAAAGATTTCTGCTTTGGAAGTTTGCCTTCCCCTCCCCATCACGAGCCATTCTAGGATTTTGATACCAAACCATCACATTTTTCACTTGACCTGACATGTACTTTTGTTACAAAGCCCAATCTTTTTAGCAAAACGTGAATAAACGTTTTGCTAATCTGGCCAGATAGGGTTGCCACAGAAAGAAGAGTGCTCTTGCTTTTGTAAGCTCATAGATCATGGGTACAAGTATTAAACAGAAAAATCAGCCATATGAAATGACAGGCTTAAAAATCTGATAGACAATGGTGAACTACCCATTATAATGTCGCAGGAGATTGCCCAGTAAGTATTCAAAGACATCTGCAGCACAGCAACACATCTTCTCCAATGCCATATCTCTCCCTGACATCAGAGCTCACCATAAAAAGCAAGTGAAATCAAAGCAACATTTATTGGCTATTTCCTCTGTGAAGCTTCACTTTCTCTATAGCTCTTCTGTTCTCATAATAATATGCTGAAATCTCGTCAGAATATTTGAATCTTAGAGAAACAAAACACAGCTGAAGGAGCTGGAAGGCGAAGGGCTCGCAGAGGCAATTTCCTCTGATTCACTGGGAGACAAAGGCAGAGTGATGACTGTGTTCATGTTAATAACAGTGGAATTGCCTCCCTGGTGCCATTACCTCCATTTTTCTTTGGCTCTTGCTGTCATGGCTCATCTCTCAGCTGCCCACTCCTCCACTCTCAGCCACAGCTGGGCTGGACGTGTCCATGGGAGGTCACGGCAGGACCTCCTGCTGTCCCCATCTTGGGTCACTGCCCTGAGATCAGTGAAACCGGTGAGCTGAGCTTTCCGAACCCATGTGTGTATTCCCATCACAGTTGCCTGCTTCTCCATCAAAACCTTGTTTTCCTTACTCTGAGCTCTCCCATCATTCCCCATTAAAAATCGAGCTGAATTCACCATTTCCATGACCATGTCACTTGTGTTGAGGTCCCCCACTGGATGCAAGGATGGCCAGGAAAACATGGGCAAGCTCTTTCATTGAGAGTGGCTGGTGGCACCCAGCATCCCCAGCAACTCCCCTGGGTGCTGCAAACACAGGGTCAGAGAGGGCACCTTCCCCATGGGATTGTCCCAGGAGAAATGGTAATATTTGCACAGTTGTAACTCCCTAGGCGGCAGCAGAAGTCAGAGTGCAATGCATCAAATGAGGACTAAACTACACACCGTACTGCAAAATGTCAGCTAAATTAATTCCAGCTGTAAGCTCCCTGCACATATCCCAAAAGGTAGAATAGTGCTATGTACACAAAGCTAGAGAGACTTGCCTACACAGACATTGCAGGGGAATTTCCACACCGCAATGGGTCTGAAGAGAATCCTACATAAACATGAGTTTAGTCAGCCTCCACTTTCCTTTGTTATCTTCAAAGTATTTGTGCTTGTAGAGGGAATCTGTCCCTCTAAGCAACCCTTGCATGATCCTGCGGGATTTATAATCTCCTGCTCTGTAGTCCACTGCAATAAAAAGCATCTGATAGTGCTTCTGCTTTGTTTAGATGTGACTTTGCAGTGGGACCTTACAATGCAATATCTGATCTCAGGAGCCTTCAGACCCACAGCCCAGGAGGGACTGAGGCCCCAGTGAAGCACGCCTGTCACTGTTTTGTTGGAGCAGATGGGTCTACTGACACCACGGGTGCTGTGATGCACAGATCTACAGCTTAATACCACTCACTAAGGGCAGCGAGGGCTGGTGGGAGCCTACCTTTCCTTAAATGCTAAAGAAGCAGCTATATGCGTGTTTAGATGCAGATACATATACGTATCTATTTACACCTCCAAGGAGAGTAGTTGACTACTTTCCTAACAGTGTGACCATTATGCGCACTACTATGTTATACGTATTATATATATAACATAATATTTTATATATATACATATATATATATATATAAGATTTATGGGCTTTAATTGCAGAGGAAGCCCATTCAAAACAAGCAGGATGTTTCCCCTATTTCTGCCACTGCAGCTGTGTCCAGGCTAGGTCTCCAAATTTCAAGTTGTAACCACTACTCTTGTAGAGAAAAAAATCTAAAAAATCTCCTAAAATAACTCTGTTTCTGCACTTTGCACTTTCAAAGACATTTGGAGAACAATTGGTCATTATAAATCACACAGAAGACTCTTGAGTGGTGTCCTGCTGTGCAGCCCTTATACTTATCACATCCCACCAGCCCCACAAACACCAGCAGAGTCAGTAATACTCATCTCAGCAGCACCCTCCAGTTTGAAGCACTCCATCTGAAAGCCTGGATCTCACCAAAGCAGCAATATCAACTCTGACTGAGTGGCTGCCTCCCTCTCTATGGCCCTTAACACACATACAGGAAATACAGAAGAATATGGCAAATATATAGTGATCCAAGTCCTGATGAGTTCACTCAGCCTCAAGGTTATAAAGACTATGCTGTGTCTGCAGGTGTATGGATGAGAACCAGCTGCCTCTGCTTGCGGCCGCTGACACCTGCAAATTAAGAGTTAAAAACATTTATTCTGGTAAATCAGAAAAGTTACTTCTCTTCCCCTGCATTTGTAATATGCTGGCATAAGATGCATGCTTAGGAGTGACATGCAGAACCAAACATCAACATCTAGTGCTGGGATTTTAAAATTAACCTGGTTTTAGCAGATCTCATTGTCTGGGCCATGGAGCAGACAGGAAACATGCCCTACTCACAGCTACAGTCCATAAATATTCTTCAGAAAGCCTGGCTCTTCAACAGTATAGCAATTACATGACACAGTAAACCAAAGCTGTTCAAGCTGTAAATCACAGTTATCAGCATGTGTTCTGGGATTTGTGTCATGAGAGAGAAGAAATAAACTGAAGTTAGATTGTCTGAAAACACAGAAACTCCGATTAACTCTGCCAGTGGTTCTGGCTCTTCCCTGCTCTGGAAGTGGAAAGGACTCATCCGATGGTGCTGCTGGAGCTTTACTGTGTTTGGCTGTGGGTAACACAGAGCTGAAGTCACTGCTGGATGCGATTTTGATTTCTGACAATGCAGCAAGCTGCAGGTGGAAACACTTTGTGCTCGTTTCAGCATGCAGGACCTGATCCTCTCATCCGTGCAAAGGTCCCTCAGCCGGACAGTCCCTCCTGCTTCATGCCCAGCAGTGCAAGAAGGAAGCCCAGGCACTGCTGCCTTTCACCCTGCGCTCTGCAGAAGCCAAATATTTTCGTAGAGATCAAAACAGCTTTTCTTACACGTGGCAAATAATGCATAACTAATCCATTAGCCACTAAACACAGAGCTAAAGGTTGTTGTCTTGATACACCCAGTGAAATGCCAGTGGTGTAAATTTGCAGCAGTACTGAGTAACTACCGTTACTGTAGGTTTAGAGCACAATAAATCACAGAATCATGGGCAGTCACACTGAGAAAGAGCTAGGAAGCTCTCCCATGTCCCTTCCTTCCTCTGAAGGAATAAACTGTACTTCTGTTCAGCTGACCCTCTTTTTCTGTGCTGCTCCCTCTAAAGCATGCATCCAGAAATGAAAATATTATGGCAAATCCCAGGAAAAAATACATATATTCGTGGAGATGTCTATCAGAACTCCAAGTTCTGAAGTAGGAATTTATGACAGCATAATCAGAAAAAAAAAATAAAAAGAAAAAGAGATAAACAAATGTGAACATTATTTATGAATGGAAAACAGAGAGTGACTAAAGAAGCCAAGAGGTAATGCTGTCAGCACTGACCCTGCTGAGGTGCTGTCCTACCAAATGCCCTTAAAACCACTCTCCTGCCTGCTATCCATAGACAACTCATCAAGAAGTCGCCTTCAAGACTGTACTGACTCCATATGCCATTTGTAGGGTCTGCCAACCCCAGGGTCTGCACCAGTGCCCTGGGACAGGGGCAGAGGGGGACAGTGACTCCAGCTCATACCAGGATCAGCTCAACAGATTTTGGAGAAAGAAAGGTGTGGGGTTTTTTGTTTGTTTGTTTGCTTCTTAGTTAAGGTATGCTATAATATGGTCTGGCCAACTATTACTCCTACCTTTCCGGGAAGTCTGACTTCAGGGAGGGCTGAGGGGTGGGAGTGTTGACTCCATATCTCTCCCTGTCTCATCACTCACCCTTGTGTTTCCACCCCTGTCTGCTGCAGTGAAGGAGACAACCCTCATTACACCCTGCAGCTTTCTCTTCTTCCCTCCATAAGCCCCTTAAAGTGCTGGGGTTTTACATGCAGGCATTTAGTTTTCATCTCCCAGGTGAAAGGGAAAATGGGGGAGGAGAGCAACAAAAATGGGAGCAACAAGTAAACACAGAAAAAGTTGTAAAGCAGCATCTGACAGCTACAATGTGTTTCTAAAAATGGTCCCCCACCAATAAAACTCCAGACAGGCATCCTGGGACAGGCTTACCTCTCTCCAGGAGAGTGGGGGAGGAAATTAACCTTCCGAGCCCCACTGCTTAGGACACCCTCTTGGTGTTCAGTGGTCCTGAGGGCTGATGGACCTCGTCCCCTTGTCCCATTGTCTCCTCGTTCTGTCTGTCCACTGGTGTCATGGTTCCCAGGGCCGTAGCAACAGGGCAGGCAGGGAGATGGGGGCTCCTGCCAGCTTGCAACCCTCCCTGAAAATTTCATCAGGGCTGCAGGAACCTGGCACAGGGACGGGGGATGGAGGGGACTGGGACTTGCTGTGGTAGAGGTTGTGTGAGACCATGTCCAGAGGGGCTGCCCAGCTGTCTGGAAGTGAGATGCTGACCTGCGAGCTTGTTAAAACGAAAGATCATTACCACCATCACCTAAGACATCTTGCCCCAGGCAAGCCCTGAGAGGAGGCAGATGAATTGCTTTTGTGTGTTTCTCCATCAGAAGAGCCCGGGCAACTCATGCTTGGACCCATCCATCTCAGTCACGGTGGACCCTTTCCACCTGAGGGCTCCCTCACTGGTGTTTTTCTGCCCTGTGCTGCATCCTGAGCCCCTCTCTGGCACCAGCTGTACTCACCATCCCCACACACCATCATCCTTGTCCCATCCAGCTACTAGTGCCAGGGCACAGGGTGAATTTGTGACCCTTGCTGTCCTCAAAAAGGGGTCTCCAGCTTGGTGGGTTTTAGGTCTTTTATAGATATGCCTTTCTCTCCTCCCATCCAGAGGTGAAATAAAATTTCTTGTTATTCTGGCAGCTGAGTGTCTGAGCTGAAAGTACTTGGGATCCTGGAGAAGTTGCAAAGGCAAATGACTCAGACAAAAACTTCTTGTTCATTTCTTACAGAGATTTCTTGAAAGCAAGGTCAGGTTTAAAGGGAGGGCTTGCTAAAGTCCAGCTGTGAGGTGTACCCATATCATCAGGAAGTTTGTGGCCCCATCTCTGCTCCCTCCAGCTTTGTTTTACCCTTTGCAACCAGTTCCTTTGAACCCCTCCACCAGACTCTGCGAGATGTTTTCCTCACCAGCGGCTGTTCTTGTGGTGGGCCCAGGGGATGACTTTATAAAACGCACAGAGATGAATTTGCTTTATGCTTGGTGGTGTCTTGGTGTTTTTTTTTTTTGTTTGTTTGTTTTAAGGGAACAAATGACAACAGGTGAAACAAACCAAAACATGACCAGGTCAGCAGCTGTGCAGCTGGGCTGCCTGCAGAGCTCTCTGCTTTATGTGCCCTTCAGCTCTATGCTGCAGTTTTGTTTTCCTCTTTTGCAGAACCAGTAGTAAAAATTGAACCAAAATGTCAGTGAGTTTGACCTTTGCATACGGGCCAAGGAGTTACAACTGATAAGTCAACAGCTGGAGGGCCGGTAAGGCTGGAGGAACTTTCGTCCTCCCAGCTCCTGCTGCAAATGGTGGGAAGAAAGCACCAAATGATGTTTAAAACGACAGTGTCTGGGGCCAGGAGCAGTACTCCTCCCTTCTGGACAGCTGTGATTGAGATTTTCACCTTGTGTCCCCAGCATTTCCCTAGGGGCACCCAGATGTGGAAGTTTCTCACATGATGGTGCTGTCAGACAGAGGCTGGGGCTCAGCTTCCCATTGCAGAGTGTTTTTGTGGTGGCAGGGGGCTTTCCCTAATATACGGTAATTTAAAACAAATCATGTATTGTACAGTACATACCCCTAATATACTATAGATTTTATAACTGACTCAAATTTCTCACAAGGAAAAAGTCAATTCCTGCATGGCAGGGCAGCCAGAGGAAAGAATGCTTTAGTCTGCTGAGCAAACAGGGACCTATTTTTAATCCAAAGGCCCTCCGTTAGTTCTTACCTATTTAATGTAAAAGCAGGATTTACTACACATACAACTTAATCCTCTTTTTATATTTGCGCAGAGATCCCAGAGCATGTGTATGAACAGTTTTTGAGATAAGAGAGGGAAGGCCTCAGGAGTCAAAGTCATTATTTTTGCATGAAGTATTTAATGCTAAACATAAATATTGAGAGGACTGAATTCCCATAGACTTGTAGACTTCAGTCTTGTGCTCCTGAGGATTTTTTGTTTTACATCCAATTATTAAGAGCATGTTTGTAAGTGCATGAAAAAAAAATTACAGGAAGCCTTTATGGCATAGACATTTAGCAGGCTTCGTTTTCCAGTTAAAAGGAGACAGGTTACAGACAAAACAGAAGCAAAGGTGGGATCCTTCTCATCTCCCCCAGAAGAGAGTGGCTTAGGATGGTTGTGCCAGGCAGTAGAAACCCAGGAAAAGACTTTCTCCAGTGATGACCTCGAAGGGAATTGAAGCTGGAGTTCCTGTGGTGCACATTCATCAACCCTGCTCATTGTAATTCACATGATTTATGTTCTTACAATCATGATTAGCTGGTGAAAAAAAATGATCTACATGCGGGTTGACTTCAGAAAGCGACATTCTTTGTCCAAATCCAATCAAGCCCCGCGGCAGGCAATCCTTTTGATTTAACATTAATTTTAATATGTGTGGCTCTGAAAATTACCCTTCTGGCTTTGGAAACCTCAGAGATAAAAAGACTACTGGGTAAGTGCTGGGCAGAAGATTATCTCTGAGACCTGTCATTCCTTCCTCCAGAGGCAGTCTTGCTGGAGTGAAGAACAGGATGCTGTACTGGCATGAAAATAATTAAAAAAATGTAGACAAAGGCGACTTGGTGGGTAAATTTACTTCTCCAGATGTACAAATGGGTCAACAGGAACTCCACCAGAATGGCTCATGGAGTTGTGGGCTTGACAGTATGATGCAGTGAAGAGCAGATTTTGCCTTACTGGAGGAAACGTAATTGGATTAATTTTTGCTCTTTTCTTCTAATGGTTGTAATAAGACTGACAAAATGCTTTTACCTTTGTATGCAAAATCTCTGACTCGACGTCTTTTGTGAGCTCAATGGGCCAAGATTTTATACTGAAGCCTCCTGCTGCTGCTACTCAAAGCTTTCCAAGACGGTCAAATAACAATCTCATTCTTGCCTGCCGACAGCTGGGCTCTTCATTGCATGTCAAAGAACAGAAATGGGCAAACTGCATGGGTATAAGTCTGATTTTTGCTCCTAAACTGGGGAAAAATGGGAGGGTAGAAACCCAGGCAGCATCTCTCCATTGAGTCTTTCCACATTGCCTTGCTGTCTCAAACTTCAGAAGCAAATCTTTACAAGCACTAACGAGCAAGAACAGTCTGTGGCCAGCCATTCAGTCAAATACAGGGGAGGAGGAAATCAGAAGAAATGTGTAACTTAACTACTGCAGGCTGAAAGAAGGAGTCTGAACCTAAAACTTGAGTTGGGTTGAATCAGACAGACAAATGAACAAGAGCTTTTTTATTAGCACGCTACATGTTGAAATTAAAGAACTGTTCTCTCCTAATAATTTTTTTGAAGCCATTAACCAGTCACACTACGCCAGTGACAGCTCTTTCCTATACTCTTGAGTGGTTCTCCTGCCCTACAATTTTTCTCCTATGAACAGAAATCTATAGTGCTGATTGCAAAGGACAGATACCTAATTATAGGGCTTGTTATTAGTAGAGTCTGGGAAATAAAAATTCTGCAGTTCATATAGTGTAGAGAATGACGAAGCATCTCAAATTGCTAATGTGACTTAATACGGGGTCTGTTGGAATTTGCACATTTTTCCCCCATTAAATCTGTGGGAAAGCCTATTTGCAGCAATATTTGGAAGGCTTTGCAGTTGTTTTTCTTGACTTTTGTCAAAACTAAACTTCGAATGTTCTCTTAATGTCTTAATCCCATCAATCTGTCAGTCAGGTTCACAATGCCCTTCATGCAAACCTATCAGTGTGTTCTATAATCCAGTGTTTAATAGATGTCTTGAAGGAAGACAATGTTTGACAACACCTCAAAGGCTTGAGATCCTGCTGCAGTCAGGCACACCCTGGCAAGTTTCTGGGACACATCGCCCCTTTGCTACCCTCGGTGCATGCTTGTGGCTCTTCAGAACATTGCAAGCTCATTGTCCTCATGTGTGGCTAAAGGGGAATGTCCTTGGGAAGGGACAGGAGTGGGGCTGTTTCCAGTCAGCACACACTTCTGTCCCTGCTAGCAGCCTGCTTTATAGTTGCATTCAAACCAGATATATTGTTTAGACTAAAATGAGGAGAGAGATGGAGAGAGAAAAGAAAACGTCCAACAGTAAAGATGTGAAGTGAGGGGAAACAGGCACTTCCTTCTATGTTACTGAAGGCTTCGGAAAGATAACAAGCCATTAAACTTTATGACCGAGGTCTCAGGGTAGTGCTGGTTTGTTTTTTTATGCTGCAGTTGTCTACACAAGTTTTGGTCTGCTTTTGAACCCTCTCCTCCCTTCCTGCATTATCCTCCCTCCCCTCCGCCCATTTCTGTGAGATATTTAGTCCTTTGAATAAACTGCACCTATTCATTTCTCATGGGCTTGTTGTCAAGTCCAGCTCCTGTATCTTATGGACAATCCATTAGACTGAGATAACCTCATTTGGTGACTGTGTAAAGCAGATCTGGGTTTGTTTATTCTCAGTGGATTTTCCTAGAAATTTTTCCTAGAAATTTTTCCTAGAAATTTTCTGTGCTGGTACTGGGTTAATGAGTGCTGTGTCTTTATGGCCCAAAATACCCAACTCCACAGTCCCTGTTACATGGCACATGGTATGCATGGAGGTAAGACTTTGGATTTCTCCACATTTTTAATCTAGTCAAAAATATAGAGGAAGGGGTCATTTCTAATTCCAGGCTTCTTAATTTTCACAAAAAAAAAAATAGATGCTCCAACCCTTCTTCCTTCTCACATCCTCGTTTGGGACTATTATATCATAGGCTAGTTCTAAATGTTGACAAAACCCCAGAAGACAGACAATGCATAACCAGCAAATTATAGCTTGCCAGACACAGAGGTATCAAATGCAAAAGGAAAAAAAAACCAAAAAAAAACCAAAAAAAAAGAAAAGAAAGAAAGAAGAATGGTACAAAATTATGTTTCAAGGATTCTGATTCTCCATGAAATAACATGTCAAAAGCTGGCAATATCCAGGCATGGGTTGTAAACAGCTTTGACAATCTGATTGATGTAGGCATTAACTGAAGTTATGACATAAAATATATGATCCTGCAAATGCTTGTTTTTCCCATGAAAATGATTACCACAGGCACTTTATGCAGTGACATGTATGTGAACTTGTACCTGTGGTTTCTCAGACACACTAAGATGTCAGTGTAATAAAGCGTCTCTATCTCTATAATTTATTTTATATGTATATGCAGGAGATGAGGCATTTAAAACAAGTATCTTTTTAATAAACTTAATGGCCAGACCACATTTTAGTTCAACTCTTGTTACCACATCTGCTTTTTTTTTTACTTAAGTTTTCAGTGTTTTTGTCATTTGGGAAAAAAAAGGTTGTGTGATGCTTCTTCTCAGGTATTGATGTTTTATACACATAATTTGGAGAAAATGCTGCTTCATATTTCTGTAAGTGTCTGTACTTTCAGTGTTATGTAATTTTCCTCCATAAGAACACAGGTATCCCACACAAGTACACAATTTCACTCAATATTAACATTCTACTGTGTCCCTGAAGCAGTGTCATTAGCAGACCTCCCAGGACATGTGCAGCGCAGCCCAAGCCATCACCCAAGTGTTGCCTGTGTTGTGGCAGCAGTTGTGGATCAGAAATGACATGGTTGAACAATGTGGCAAGCAATTTCTGATCTCATTTGCTCAAATACGTTTATTACATGCAAATTTTGGCCTATAAACAGTACTACCTGGGGCTTCCTCAAAAGAGGAAATGTGGGGGTTGTGTGTAAAGGGAGATGGTTGGGGATGGTTTCTAAGGGCTCAGTGGTTGGTGGGTGGTGCAAAGAGAAAGAAATGGAGATACTAGCAGGTAACAGAGCTGATAGGACTGTAAGGGCTGATAATAATCCTTCTGGCCAGAGGAGCTGGAGGTAGCTAGCTGTCTAGTTGCATGCCTGCTTTTCTCTTCTGAAGCAGAGTTTCATGAAATAAAGCTCGTAGTGTGGTTTTTTGTTCTCTCTGCAACAAGAGAGCACATTCTGTGAAGAAAACCATGGAGCAAAAGTAAATACAACAAACAAAGACAAATAATTAGGCAGATGTCTCATTATTTGTAAAAGAGCATCAGCTGTCATCAGAAAGAAAGTAGCTTTCTGTCTCCCAGGGGTGAGAAGGAAATTTGACCTCCATAAAGATTCAGAATCCAGATGTCAAATAAAAAGAATACTTTCAAAAAATTATTTATTTTTAACTGTCTTTATTTTTAACAAGTTTTATGATTGCTGAATGCTTGGGGTTAGCAAGGCTGAGCCTAGTCAATGAGACTGTAGGGTACAACAGAGAAAGATATCTTTGATCAATCAAGCAAAGCAGATAAAGATGCACTGAAAAAAATTGGCCTGAGAACCACAGAAATATCTTTCTCTGTCATTCATCAGTTCTTGGAATGAGACTTGTAGAAATTAATCAGCATTGGGGTGGAAGGTGAGGGAGATATGAGCTGATGACATGTACCTTGTCTGTAAGCTTATGGCAGGCTTTGGTTCAGTCATTTCAGATGAGGCTTCCCAGGTCACTGGTGTGCCCCTTTCTGCCTTGAAAAGGTGATGCCAGGATGCTGTCTTCTTATTAGTGTCAGGTAGAAATCTTTGCTAGAAATAGGAGGACAGTCTCCAGGTGCCTTGTTAGATACAGAAGATGTGACAATCACAGCAGCAAATAAAGCAAAGCATTTCATGGCTCAGGAAAGGTTTTGCAGGGTTTGCAGAGATTCTGCAGCCAGGACAACTGTTCTTTTCTGTGTAGTTCAAACTTGTGAATAAACATGCAAGCAGGCACAGTTTTCCACAAGCTACAGACTAATGACAACTTGGCTTTAGATGGGAACTACCGACCCATTATTGTTTTTCTATTATGAGTAGGGAAAGCAATGTCCTTGGTGTTTGTCCATTCAAGAATGAGCACCATGGTACTTGGTCTGTGATACCTGCAATGCACTGTCAAGTACAAACAGTAAATCATATTCCTGATATTCTGTCTATGCAGAAGACGACTTTGGTAAGATGGGAAGAATAACATCAGTACAATGTGTGACCTCAGTGTTTTCATTATGCAAAACAGTGTTTCAGTTAATGGGCTGACTGCTACATACTGTATGTTCATCTTGTACAGAAAATCTGGGTGGGTTATCGTTTCTACCACAATGCTCAGGTCAAATACCGTGTGAAATATTTTAATGAGCACCACGTATCTCTGCCACCTCATCCCTGCTTACAGTTGGAGATAGATGAGTTGTCTTTTCCCCAAGCAGAAGAGGCTTGTCTTTGTTTCTTGCACAGCCAGCCCCACTCAGACCACAAGTGATGCGTGGTGGTGTCTCTGCTGGCTGTCACCTCAGCCATATAATACAGTTTGTGTTGTAGGAGACACCTTGCAGAAGAGACAGTGTCCCTTACACTGTAAATCAGAGGTCCAAAGCTTGTGTATACATAAGTGAGCTGTTAGACAGTGCACATTAGGGTGTTCTGTAACCCGGGGTCACCATATCAAAAACCTTGCACAAGGGACGGTTGCCATCACTTGGGTGCACTGGAGAAGAGCTGGTTTAAAAGGAACACTGGAGAGGAACCAAGGACATGCACAAGCTAGTGGCACACAGCTAATGTGCCACTGCATGGTCACAGAGCCTTACACTTGGCCCCAGAAAGTAGGGTCACATCCAATACTCTTCCCATCAGTAGCAGTAGAAATCTGACTGCAGTTCACATTTAGCAATGCAGGACAAGGTTACAGCTGTGTTTGAGAAGTGTCTCCCCCCAACCCTATTTCACACCTTGCCCTGCCTAAGCCTTTTTCTGAGACATTGCTCACTGAATCACTGACGTTACAGTAATATGAACATCTCCAGGGAATTCGTTCCTACATCCAGCTGAGATCTGTGCTTTTACTGAGATCTGCACTTTTACTGAGATCTGCGGATTTTTTACTTTCTGAATGCTTAAGAGTGAAATTGCTACACCAAATAAGGAACAATAGTAATAAAAAAGTAGTGTTGTGTTTTATAAAGCCCCGCAACTCCATACTTGCTCCTGCTGGGATACACCTTACTATGAAGCTTATGCCACTGATGGGACTGTTCATTTGAGTGAGGCAAAGCAGCAGGGACATTATAATTAATAATACTTAGCAAGAAAGAAGTTACTGTACCTGGGGCTAGAAGGGAGAGAACTGTTCTCTATTATTTTTTGAGGAGCTAATTGATGGTAGGCAAAGATTTGCTGTATTGAGCCAGCAGGTGCTGCTTTATGACTACATTAATGTCAATTATACCCTCCAGACACATATGAAGACAGTTTAACCTATTTCTTTCTCATTGCATTTCTCTGTGTGGATGTGTGTTCTGGTTCCAGTTATTTTTTGAGTTCTGCTACAGAGAATTTGGACAGATAGCGACCCCAAATTTGCACAGATGTTTCCAGGTAGTTTTATCAGAACAGTAACTTCTGTAACCTCCAATCACCCCAGGACAGACTTTGCAGATTAAAATATGAGGAAAATAGATAAAAAGGGCTGCTTCTCTGACATAAAATCATTCCTAGGGGTTGCATAACATTTCCAAAATTGCCCATTTAACTGTGCTTAGGTGCGCTTAACAATAGTACCTGGGATTGAACTGTTTATTCTCTTTTATCAGTGAAACCTCTCTTCTTATGGCATACCATTATAAAGGTACTCTGGCAGCAATTTAAACCCAGGGATGAACAGGTATTAAAATTGTGTTCCTCTAAGCAAAGAGTGCCATGGTCCATCAAAGCATGATACATGCTACGAAAGGTAATCCAGTGGCTTCACAGAGCTTGAAATGGTCTCGTTTCAGTGAGCTCCATGTTTGAAGTTTCGTTTTGAGCCTGTATTCTCTTTTTTTTTCTCTTCTGTGCTTTTTGAATATCTAATTTGGCAAGCCTACACTGTCCAGCAATAGGCTTCAGAGCTATTTATATTTTTCATAAAACGCTTGTTTTGCACAATCCCTTCAGCTCTAGTCAAAATCAGGGTGCAACTAGAGCAAGCAAAAATGCTGTGGGAAGACAGTCCTTGGAGCTGCATGTGGAGCTCTTTGTAAAATCCAGGTGACAAAGCTACTATTAGAGAAACACACCACACAGAGATTGTTTCTGAAAGCCAAACCTGATTTTTAATAAGGTTTCCAGATGGGTCCTGTGCCCTGTTAGAAGTCTACCCCTTAGATCTAGTGATAACAAAATGGGAGAACAAATCTTGCACACCTGTGAAGACCGGAAGAGTTGCACACAGTAGGGTTTGCCCATTAGAGCATGTGTGCAGCTCCAAGTAAGCTATTTCATAATTTCTTGAAGGATGAAACATGAATAATGAGGAAGGGAGGGAAGAACCTTTATAAAATCATAGGAGGGAGAGGAGGACCCTGCATACTCGTAATTTTTGCTCAGTTTTTTGGGAAATGGCACCTCTAGAATGCAATGTTGTTTCATGAGCTAGAGGAATAGGAGAACGAGACCAAGACCAGCAATGGCTGGGAAAGGCAGAGAAGAGGTACAGAGTAGCTGATGGAGCTGGGCTGTGGCGAAGTGCTACTAGGAAACCCTGTCCATCCCACAGATCCAAACCTAGTGTTTTGGAGTCTCCAGGTTTCTTGGTAGTCAGCACATACCTGTGAAACCCATTGACAGTACAGCTATCTCTTTGTGGCACACATATGTCTCTATAGAGTGGCTCTGTGTACAAAATTATGACTTATTATTGCTATTGCAAATACACCCTGTTTAATTCAAATTGTGGAGATTATACCAGTCCTGCTGGTGACATGTGTGGAGATCAATGTGGTTGTATATAATCAAATTTTCTCAGTGCATGTCTTTAAAAATGTCAGAAAATACACATGCACAAACACGTCAATTGAACAGTAAAGCTGTAAAGTTAGGCAAGAGACAGGAAACACCTGAGCTTGCCAGTGTTTCTAAATGAGACATGTCTTTCTTCCCTGGTGGGTTTCCATCATACTCTGCAATTTAATCGTCTGGGTTAGCATCTGAATGGACTTTTTACGTTGCTTTCAAGATTCTTCAGGTACCATTGCTTACAGTATAGCGTCTAGTAAATCCTAATGCCATACTAATTTTTTAAGATCTTAAATTACTCTTCCTTACAGCTTTTAAAATAAAATGAAACTGTTAGATTTCAGTTAAATAGATCCTTATTAAAACATGAGCTAGTCTGATAATTACTTAAATTGGTGCTACGTGGCCATCACATGTTGTTTGATAAGCATTCCATTATAATTAAGAAGTGGATAATAGACAATTAATATACAGGGTTATACACTTAGCTAATCAGATGATTTTTTTTTTGTTAAATTAAAATGTACAGGACCCCATAAATCACTATTAGGGACCATTTAACAAGCCTGAACCCTCAATTTTCTCCCTGTCAATCAGGAATGGAGCCGCTGACTTCTCCTCTCACCCAGTGAGACTTGTCACGTGGAAGAACCGCTGCGTTCAAAATGAGCTGGAACTCCCTCAACTCCCAAACCTTGCACCTGCTCTCAGAACACCACAGCTTGAGTCCGTGCTCTCCAGGTCTGCTCCACTCATCAATATTCTCAGCTCCTGCTGTTGCACATGAAATAGGATGTTCCTAAGCATTCCCCCAATCCCCACACCTTTTGCGGTCTCTTGCTTGCTGTGTGTGAGGGACAGGGATTTTGCACATGGCTTTTTGTAACCCCCAGGAAGAGGGTACTTATTTTTAACATGAGTGTCTCAGTTCTGCAAAGCTGACCCCATTTATATGTGCCAGGCCGTGCAGCACTCCTTGACTTGGCAGCACCTTCCCTTGCAGGGGGCATGTGTGAGACAAACTGAGCTGGAACACTCTGGTAGGGTGTGAGTCTCCATTTTAAGCACATAATTGAGGAGGTTAACCACTGCAGATTCCTCTGCAGTCAGTGCACAGAGAGACATCTACATCTTTAGGAGGTGGCACACCATGTCCATCAATGCTGCAGGCCAGGAAGGATTCACCTCCAAAGTGTAGACACCTATTTTGAGATGTCTACATGTGCCTACAGGACAGTTTATAAATATCTAAAGGGTGGGTGTCAAGAGGATGGGACCAGACTCCTTATTGTTGGTGTCCAACAATAAGATGAGGGGCAATGGGCACAGACTGAAGCACAAGAGGTTCCATCTGAATATGAGAATAAACTTCTTTACCTTGAGGGTGCCAGAGCACCAGAACAGGCTGCCCAGAGAGGCTGTGGAGTCTCCTTCTCTAGAGACATTCAAAACCCACCTGGACACATTCCTGTGTGATCTGCTCTGGTGAACCTGCTTTAGCAGGTTGGTTGGACTAGGTGATCTCCAGAGGTCCCTTCCAGCCCCAGCCAGTCTGTGATTCTGTAAGCTCTCTTGCAGTCATGAGAGATCTAACCAGTGCAGTAATGGGGGCTGGACCACCACTTAACTGATGAGCCACCAGGGGCTCAAGACTGGTGCCTGTTGCTGTTTGGGGTTTGTGAGTATCAGAGATCAGGGCCAGCAGGTTTGTCACAGCCTGGTGGCAGGCTTGCCTCTCAGAGTGGCCCTGGAGTCCATGTGTGATACCCCATGGTCACACACGGCATGTTGGGCTAACTGTTTCCATCCAATATGTCCCAGGGGAGGGGAAGACCAAAGAGCTCCTTTGGATGCAATGTCAGCTCTGGACCTCCATCATCCTTGTTGAGCATGCCTCTGCCCTCTCAATAAAAACAAGTGCGCCTGTGGTTACTGCTGCTAGTACTTAACAACGAACAGCTAATGGGCTTTTTCAGCAACACAAAGTGTACTGTAAAGTTTTGTCAGACAGAAGTAGGAGGGTGATACAGTCATGGAGTATTTTTTGGCAAGGCTCACAAGCAGTATGTAATGGAGACACAGCACAAAGGAATGGCATTGACTGGCAATGGCTCAGAGTTGACCAAGAGACTGTACATGGTTTCGGTATGTTTTTAAAAATATTCATAGCTGAAGTAGAGTGAAAGCAAGGTGGAAATGAGATCTAAGGTGGAACACAAAGCCTGACATCCCTGTAAGATGACATTTACTAGCAAAATTCAAATGTTTTGCTTCAGCCTGTTAACACTGTGTGTATTACAATTGTTGGGGTAAATAAGAGTGCTGTATAGGGCTTCTTTACTGTAGTGCCCTTCATGTTCAAAGCCCTTTACAAATAAGTATTAACTTCTCTTGACAGCTTGCGTGAGAAAGTCAGTATCCCAAACTCACTGAGAACCCGAGGAAATGGGGGTATGGAAACAGATGACTTGCCCAATGCCTAAAATGAAATTAAGACCAGAGGCAAAGTACAGAAGCAGATATTTCCAGCTCTCAGCTGACCCAGCCATCCTGACTACTGTTGACATGAGTGTGCGGAGCTTGGTGTTTTGCACACATTGCATGTGTGAGGCTTACACCAAGGCACACTAGCAGTGACACTGTGACGCTGACCCTGGAAGGACAATCAGTCCAAATGGAAGGTGACATAGGTGTGACCCTGAAGCCATCTACCTGTCTGAAAAAAATCCTGCTCTGGAGGTCTTCATTACTGATTTTCACACTGCTGACCAAGTGCACTCATCTCTTCCTGGGCAGAATACAACACTGAGATGTCACCACCTCTCCCTCCAGACCCTTCACTGCCTCAAAAACTGAGAAAACATTGTTTTTCCTCCCTATCCAGTTATTGAGGTCAGGAGACCATTCAAGATCACTCAAATATGCAAGAATCTTTTAGTGACTCCATGGCATTTGCATCTAGGTTTAATGCCCTGGAGAACAGTGAATGAGTGTGCAGTGAGACCAGCCTGCACTGACATGGACAGAGGCTGACATTTCAGAAGCACAAGTGTGTCCGGGGTGGTAGAAAGTGACAGGGGATGTCTTTGGTTTTATCAAATAAAGATTTGGGTATATAACACACTTACAAAAATAGAAAAAGAAGATGCTCCAAATTCAAATAAATGTTATGCCTTTACTAAAAAGAAAAAAAAAATGTTTCTTTTGATTCCAGGCATTTTATCAGGTCTTTTAAACCCAAAAACGAAGGAAGGAAAAGGCTGGACTTTACTGTAGGTAGATGTCACCACTCCCGACGGGAAGGAGGCTGGAATAGGGTATCCAGGGTCCTTCCTGTAAGATCTTCATGGCAGCAGCTCAGACCTTGCACTGCCCCCCTCTTCCAACCCATCGCTGGATGGGGACCTCTTGCAGCCCAGCATGGAGCTGAGTTTCCAAATTGGAGAATATTTTTTGAGTGTGTGTGAGATCATCCACTCTCTGCCATTGGACCTTTTCCAGAAATCTCAGTGAAAAAGGACAAAAAGGTCAGCTGAACAGCCTGGTGTAAGGTATGCAGGATGGATGGGGAATGTGGCTTTGGTGCCAATTAATAATTCTTCATATAGTGGAACAGCTTCACCTGGAGAAATTGAGTAGTCTGAAGATATGGGCAAAGCACTCAGCTGGGAAGTCACTTCAAACCCTTCTTACAGAGCAGGGGTTACTTGTCTCTTGGCAGGGAGGGGAACACACTCAGCATTATTTCTGCCTTTGTAATCTTGTGAATGACATCTAAGTCCTTTTGAGAGTCCAGCTCAAAAATCAGTGTAGCTGCTATAAAAAAATCCACGGTGAGCTGTTGCAGCATTTCTAATTCTGATGTAAGCATATGATGATATGTAAGCCTCTGATGATATTCACTAAATTTGACCTAAATACATCGGCATTTGAAGTCATAATTTTCAGCAAAAAAGTGACTTGCCAGAAGAGCTTTATCCATCTTTAAGGAAAACAGTGCATGAGAAAAGGCAAAGTTCTCAACGGGTCTGGATCATGCAGGCTTTGTCTGCTGATCAGTCCTGTGCTGCACTTATCTCTGTTAACTCAGTTTTCAGCAGGCTCTTAGACCTTAAAATGTTTATCAAAGGTTTGTTTCAGTGGCCTACAGGCTCGGTTCTTCAAAAGTTTGGACTGGCCATTTCAGTGATCTCTTCTGAAAACTTGCTGCACCTGGGTAGCATCCTCAAATTCCCATCTGATGGCAGGCCAAGCAACCCATGATAATATCTTCTTCTTTCTCTTTTGAAGACATTTTCCTGCTTTCCTTTTACAGGATCCTGGAGCTTGAATAGAAGAGAATGCTCCCTGGGGAGTTGCCATAGTAACCTGTGATTTTTTTTTTTGTTGTCTAGGGTTAAATATAAGCAAAGAAGAAATTACAGAGAAGAATTTTATAACTGAGTTTATCATCTTTGCATAACACCAAAGCTGAACTGTACCTCCAGCTTCCGAAAGCAATAGCAGTCACCCTGAGCCTCATATCAAGTTGGTAATTTTCACTAGAAAAGAAATTAATTGCTGTATTTATTATTCAAGAACCTTGATTAGAAAAAAAAAAATCCACATCTGAAAGATGTAGCAAATAAGAAAGAGAATGAGATCATTAGAAATTTAAAGACATGCAAGTAGAAATAGCTGTTACAAATAATATCTAAACTTGCAATGCATGAATGTCCTTTATATTGTATCTTCCTAATAAGGTTTAGTGGTAGTCTGCCCTTAAACTCATAGTTGAAGGAAAGCTCCAAACCCATGTTGTCCTTGGAAAATAAATTCAGGCCTCATAGTGCATAAAGGGAAGTGATTTTTGAACGTATTACTATCAGTTCAGCAACAAACAGGATTTGAAGATTTGGAATAAAACCAAAATTTGTTTTAGGACAGTGTGGTGGAGAAAGAATCCACTCAAACTACTCTCAGTTATGAGCATCAAAGGCAGACTGGGAAGTCTGGGATCAGGAAAGGGCATGAGAGCTGAGCTACCAGAAAGGTCATTTCCATGAGAAATAACCCCAAAGCGCAACGCTGGGAAAAATCAAAGACAGAAGTGGATTGTGAGAGGAGGGTGTGCAGGAGCTCCCAGACCCCAGGGTGGGACAGGACTGATTCTGGGGCGAGGTTCCGCCCAGTGCTTGCGTCACAGTTGGTTTCCCCTGCCCCCTGCTGTGTGTCCCTGTTGCCCCTGGACACCCCGGCAGCAGCAGAACCTCAGTCCGAGCTGCCTGTCAGGGGTGAAAGGAGAGGGACGACCACCCATCCCGGAGAGCAGGTGAGCACGTGTAATTTAGCGAGTGAGTGTAATTTAGCGCTGCTGAATTATCCATCCTGGCTTAATTTCGTTTGGGATCCCCCAGCCGCTGCCCTGGGTGCCCACCCTGGCTGCCCAGCATTTCCCAGGATTATTTCATTCAGAGATGAGGGGAAATGACACAGGAGGAGAAAGAAGTTGAAACACCTCTCTGAAACCTAGGTCGATGTCTCCTCTGCAGTGTGAAAGAGCTGACAGAGACACTGTCAAGTTTAATTGTCCCCCAGATAATGTCCTTCGGTGCTGTATATATTATATATTTCTGTTCACCCTGAAAACATTCCGTATAACCACTTAAATTTAAGTGACTTTAACAACTCTAGCTGCCTGCCTGTGATACACAGTGGCAGGTGGGTCTGGGCTTATGATGCTGGATGTTTTCTGCTTTTCATCAGGATATTTAGGGGTCAGTGGATGATTTGCCTCCCCATCCTGGGGCTGATGGTGGGATGGATTGGGAAGGCTATGAGGGAAAAGGCGCAAGGACGGGAGCAATATACAGCTCTGAATACGGCATAAGTGGAAACAAAAAACTCCCAAACTGGGTGTTTTGAGGGAAATCTCTTTTAGCAGAGGAACGATATTATGGAAACAGGAGACTGATGAGAGATAAACCAGATGGTGATGCAGAAGACAACTCTGAAAGTTGTAGGAGACTCTATTGCAATAAAATCAAGTGTTACTGCAAACAGATATGTATTACAATAGCCCTCTTCTGCATTAAGGGATTTGGGATTTTGAATCCGACTGATAATTCTCTGAGCTTTTGGACAAGCTCGGGAAGGAGACAAAGGAAGCATCTGTGGATGTTGGCTCTCAGAAGTAACCTGGGGGAGACCAAAGATGCAGTGCTGTGTGTTGGAGATGGCAGTGAAAGCGGGGAGCAGCAGGTTTTGGAAAGGATATGGATAAAAAAGGACAAGGCATGCACAATTTGATGGCAGAGCTGGAAGGTATGAGGAACTTGTACATGGTTGTCACCCGACTGATGTTTGGGGCAAAGACAGAACAAAATTTGTGAAGTTAAAGCTCTCCACACTGACAGAAAGGCAGAACTGAGTTTCACAAGGGGAAAAAGACGTAAATTGGGGTTAAATCTGATAGCCAAGTGTGGTGTGGTGTGTTTTTTTTTTTTGTTGTTTTGTTTTGTTTTTTCTTAAGTAGAGAAAGGCACATTTGTGCTGTTAGAAACACTGCACAGAAACCCTAAGAATTCCAACAATTTGGTTGTAAAAATAGTTCAACGTCAGTTCAAATGACTTCATCTTGAAAATCACAAAAAATTAATTTTGCTAAAGACTGCAGAAAATTATACTTTCTTTGGCATAAACCACTTTGTGTGTGTGTGTGTGCACTTTTTCTTTTGTTCATGTAAAAAGACTGAAATCTTTAATTTGCTCAGGCTTACTTATGACTAGAAGGTGATTTAAGCAGCAATATTTTGGACAGGAGGGAAAGAGTGTTGAGCAGATAAATCTGAAGTTGTTGTGACTGAAATGAGAAGCATTGGAGGTCCAGTCTAGCAATATGGATTTTAAAGAGATGGGTTTTCTGGTGATGTGAAAGAGAAGCAGACAGATTGTAGGAAAGAGAAGAGCAATCACTATTGCAATGTTAGAAAGCACAAAAAACTAATGGAGCTATCAAAGAATTTAAAGAAAAGAGTGACAGGAGAAATGAGAAGGAAAGATGGAGAATTATCCATGGACTGTGACAGGTTTTGGACTATGGTGATGGTAACTTGTCAGAAAAACATGCAAAGAGCAATAGACCTCTCCTGGTCCCAATGTTCTGGGACTGTAGTTTGGATTTTTAATTATTTGTGCATATTGTATCATTCACTGCTCTACCTATTCACAGGTCTGTGGGTTTTAAGATTGAAAAGCACAACTACCACCACACTGTTTTGGTGTCCTGTTAACACAGGCTACTGAGCACCAAAAAGAAAAAGCCTCTCTTGAGGCCAGATTTTCACTGTCTTCCTTTAAAAAAAAATTCTTTTGGAAAGGTGGTTTCAGCCTCAAAAAATTTGTCGTTCATTTGCCTGTCATTCAGTCAGCAGTGGGCTGTTTTGAGATGCAAGATACTCTTACATCTTACCCTCTTACATGTCTATAAAAAATGATGTAGAGAGAGAGGAAGGAGAGTCCGTGTGTTTATATCAAAGCTTTTGGTGTTGCCATAGATCTGCTTTATCTGCCAATGCCAATTTTCTCAGCTTCTATAAACTTTGTTTCTGGTATGTTCCTTACCTTCCAGAGTCAAAGGAGCAACACAGTCAACTGTGGAAACCGACTTGGTTTCTCATTCCCCTCATCCAATGGACTTTAATTCTGACCTTTAATTTTGGCACTAACTCTGTGCACTTGTGCTTCCTGTTGTTTCAGTCCTGATCAAGATTCTCCAGCCCCGCTGTGTCACCTAATTGCAGCAGACAGTGGCATCTTGCAGAAGTCCTGGAAGAAATCTTTTCACTCAGTCCTTCTCAATTTACTAAAGAACATCCATGTCTGCTTTTGATCTGAAGAATGAGAGCATGCAGTCTACAGAGCCTGAGATAGAATATATCACCCCACGGATGAAATGTAGGGATGAGATGTTTACCTTTGTTGATGGCAGAGGAGTGAATGAAATCTACTGCCAGCCACCCTTTGCTTCCCACCGGAAATTCTTTAGCAAGAAGACACAGGATGACTGGAGCATCTGGGAGGAGAACAGAGCCCTCTGGGAGGAAAACCAAGTCCTTCGGATTGAGAACAGGATGCTCTGGGAAGAAAACAGCACTCTTCAATGTTTCCAGCCACAGAACAGAGCTGTCCAGGTTATTTACACCGATGCCATTCAGCAAAGTCTCCAGAAGGAAAATAAGCCGTTCCCATTCTTCCAAGAGAGGAACATAGGCTTTCAGGTTAGCCCGGGCAACAAAGTTCTCCAGGTGGTCCAAGAAAAGCGTAGGGTCTTAGAGGATTTCCAGAAGGAGAATAAAACAGTCCCCATCATCTGGAAAGACCAAGAATCCATCACAGTCCATGAAGAGAGCAAAGATGCTATCTCAGATCTTCAGAAGGATACTGATGACACCGTAGCTGTCGAAAAAGATAACCCTGACCCAGCCTCCAAGCAGGAACATGAAGCTAAAAGTAAGAGCACCACTCCATCTCAGAATACAATCAAGTCTTGCTCAAGCATGCAGAGTGAATCTGAAGTCCTCCAGGCTCTCCAGGACTTATATGAACTGCTCCACATCTTTCTGAAGGTGAATCCTCTCCTTGGGGAGAAACAGGGCCATTGCAATCACTATGATGTCAAAAGATCCTTCCAAGAAGATTACAATAAACTGAAGATGCAGCTGAATGCTGTGAAAAATGCTGTGGCAGATATTAGAGCTCAAATGCAAATACTGGAAAAGGAACTCATTAACATCACTTCTGCATTGTATGAATAAGCAGGACAGAAGCTGGCAACTGGGCATCACCTTGGAGAAACATGAAGCTTGGCGCTAAGACCTGTTAGTTCAATGTCCTGGAAAGCTGCTCTCCTTGTTTCAGGGAACCTAATAAAATCGCAGTAGAGCCTGAAGACATCTGGGGAGCATTGTGTTATTCTGAAACTTTCTTACATTTCTTGGATGTATTTCACCTTCTGATTATACAGTGTGGGTGACTGTCATGAGTTCACCTAGTGTCAGAAAAACTTGTTTTTCAACATTTTTCATGTTTAAAGTTTTTGATAACAAGGCCTAGAATTTCAAAAGGTAATTAATTCCTTTCACACTTAATTTGGGGTACCTTATATTTGTCACACTTTTCAGAGGGATGGACACTCCCTGAAAATGAGGATGTCAACTGTGAGCTGAAAGTGAATCCCTGATGGTCCCTTTCTTTCTTATAGCTGCCCAAGTTTGGTGGCTGAACTGTGTTTTCTGCCATGTACCAGCCTTTCCTCTCTCACATAGAGGAAGTAGCGGGTCATGGAAAATGTAGCCTCCCAGAGGAGGCAGGCCTGTGAAAGACAATGGGGCTCAGAAAAACATGCTATATGTGCCGTATGGATACAGTCTTGTTTTATTTTCTTAGTCCCACATTCCCACTTACGTTGTTTTTTCCCTTGTTTAAAGCTCTTCCTTGGAAAATAATCCATCTCTTGCCTCTGAGTATAACAGGACCATAAAGCAAATGTTGCCCACCAGAACAGCACATCCCTTTCTGCTTGGTTATTTGTAAATTACCTTCATTGTTTTGTACTTTAATTAGGCTTAATTGTTCTCAAATTGCCTTGTTTTCATACACTTGAATAATCCTACTGATTTCAAGTGAAACTATTATTTGCTGATAAATGTTTAGGCTGCAGTGTTTGTAGGAAAGACTGCATAATGTCTTATTCATAGCTCACTGCTAACAGAAAATTCCTGTAGACTTGGTGGTCTTTTTGGACCAGCTCTTCTTTGTAGCCAGAAATTAAGCGTGTCTTTGTCTGCAAGCTATCACATGTAGTTACGGAGCTGACAGCTCTCCAGCCTGGAGGAGCACTGATGTTTCTAGTGGTATCACAGGGCGAGGACAATGCCCTGCCCCTAGGCAGCAGAAACCCCTGGGCAGCTTTGTGCGTCTAAGCTCTCTGGAATCTGTCGAGGGTTAAGATTGCAGGGTGACAATAAAACCCTGGCAGATGTATTGTTAACCCCCTCTCCCCCCGCCACTTCCTCCTCCCTCTCCCCCCTTTCCACTAAGGAGAGGCGATTGGGAGGAAAAGAAGGACAGAGAGAAGAGAGTTGGAAAAAATTAAAGATGTTTTACTAATGCTACTAATAAGAATAGAGAAAATAATACAAAATATACAAAACCAATCTTGAAAGTCTCAGCAACTGCAGAGCCGGCAACCAAAGTCCTGGATTAGACTCTGCAGCCAATCGGAGCTGGATTCAGTCTCACACTAGGCCTCAGTTCGCAGGGACGACTAGCAAGGTCCTCTTCTAATGTCGGCCATAAGCAGAAGGGAAAAAAGGGCAAAAGGGACGAGATCCTCGTGATCTCCCACTTTATATGAAGTATTCACGTGAATGGAATGTTATACACAGTTGGTCAGTTTCTTGGTCATAGGTTTCTCGTCACCCCTCTCGCGAGATGTCCATCCGTGCTTATCAATAAGTTTGCATTCCATTGCTAGGTTTACCAAAACATGTGTCTGGTTCTCCAGGAAAATGCAGTTAATATGAAGGCTTTAGCTGACAGGCAAATTCACTAAAAGAGAAACTTGTTTTTAGCAAAACCAGGACATTCCACCCCTTATAATATGCCATTCACTGAATGCTTAAACCTTATCAATACAATCTATCAATACAATCTAATTAATCACTACTACTATATGTATATATACATATGTACATATATACACAGGAGTAATTAATCAGTGGACCATCCTTTAAAAAGTTCATTAAGTTCATTTTGTCACAACAGTCTCCCAGGGCAGGAAAAATGGTACAAGTGCATCTCATGACCACTTTTTGTGGGTTAAAGACATCAACTTCGAAGAAGTTGTCAGACGCCACTCGAAGAAGCTAGCTGTGGTTTCATCATCACTGTCTTGATCTGAAAGACACTTATTAAATACTGTTAGTATGGCAATTCACATCCTGCAGTTCAGTATTGAATATTTTCACCTAAACTCAAATCCCCTTGGGGTACACACCGAACTTCTCCATCCTTAAGCATCACCCACCAGGTGCTGCCAGGTCCCTGGGCAAAAACAATCCCACGAATGGGCTTGCCTTTGCCTGAGGCAGGAGTAACCCAGACTGCCTTTCCTAACATGTTTTTCATGTGTACTACAGGGACTTTGTCTCCTTCTACAGTCCGCAGAATTTCTGATTGGGCAGGCCCGGCCTGATTGGTTGATCCCCTGGTGTTGACCAACCAAGTGGCTTTTGCTAAATGTGAATCCCAGTTTTTAAAGGTTCCACCACCAAGTGCCTTTAGTGTAGTTTTTAGCAAACCGTTGTACCTTTCAATTTTCCCAGAGGCTGGTGCATGATATGGAATATGATATACCCACTCAATACCATGTTCTTTGGCCCAATTGCCTATAAGACTGTTTTTGAAATGAGTACCATTGTCTGATTCAATTCTTTCTGGCATACCATGTCACCAAAGGACTTGTTTTTCAAGGCCCAAGATAGTATTTCGGGCTGTAGCATGAGGTACGGCATATGTTTCCAACCATCCAGTGGTTGCTTCTACCACTGTAAGTACATAACGCTTACCTTGACGTGTTTGTGGAAGTATAATATAATCAATCTGCCAAGCTTCTCCATACTTATACTTTAACCATCGCCCCCCATACCATACAGGCTTTAACCGTTTCGCTTGTTTGATTTCGGCGCAAGTCTCACATTCATGAATAACCTGTGAAATAGTGTCCATAGTTAAATCCACCCCTCGATCGCGAGCCCATTTATATGTTGCATCTCTACCTTGATGCCCTGAAGCATCATGGGCCCACCGAGCTAGGAAAAGTTCACCCTTATGTTGCCAGTCCAAGTCCACCTCAGCTACTTTAATCTTAGCAGCTTGATCTGCTTGTTGGTTGTTTAGATGTTCCTCGGTGGCTCGACTTTTAGGCACATAAGCATCTACATGCCGAACTTTCACAGGCAGGCTCTCTAGCCGAGCAGCAATGTCTTGCCACAGTGTGGCAGCCCAAACGGGTTTACCTCTGCGCTGCCAGTTGCTTTTCTTCCATTGCTGTAGCCACCCCCACAAGGCATTTGCTACCATCCATGAGTCAGTATAGAGATAAAGTATTGGCCACTTCTCTCGTTCAGCAATGTCCAAAGCCAGCTGGATGGCTTTCACTTCTGCAAATTGACTAGATTCACCTTGTCCTTCAGTGGCTTCTGTAACTTGTTGTGTGGGACTCCACACAGCAGCTTTCCACCTTCGATGTTTTCCTACAAGACGACAAGATCCGTCTGTGAACAGTGCATACTGCTTATCAGTCTCTGAAAGAGTATTATATGGTGGTGCTTCTTCAGCACGTTTTACTTCCTCCTCATCTGGAGACATCCCAAAGTCTTTACTTTCTGGCCAGTCTGTAATCACTTCTAAGATCCCTGGGCGATTGGGATTTCCAATTCGAGCTCGTTGTGTGATCAATGCAATCCATTTACTCCACGTAACTTCGGTTGCATGATGTGGAGAGGGAACCGTCCCTTTGAACATCCAGCTCAGCACCGGCAGTCGAGGTGCCAGGAGGAGCTGTGCTTCAGTACCGATCACTTCTGAAGCAGCTCGAACGCCTTCATATGCTGCTAGTATCTCTTTTTCAGTTGGAGTGTAGTTGGCCTCAGATCCTTTGTATCCTCGACTCCAAAAACCTAAGGGTCGACCTCGGGTTTCTCCTGGTGCTTTCTGCCAGAGGCTCCAGGTAAGTCCATTATCTCCGGCTGCAGTGTAGAGCACATTTTTAACATCTAGTCCAGTCCGAACTGGTCCAAGGGCCACCGCATGAGTTATCTCACGCTTAATTTGTTCAAAGGCTTGTCGTTGTTCAGGGCCCCACTCAAATTGGTTCTTTTTACGAGTCACTTGATAGAGAGGGCTCACAATCTGGCTGTAGTCAGGAATATGCATTCTCCAAAAACCTACAATGCCCAAGAAAGTCTGTGTCTCCTTTTTATTAGTAGGTGGAGACATTGCTGCAATTTTGTTGATCACATCCATTGGGATCTGACGACGGCCATCTTGCCATTTTATTCCTAAAAACTGGATCTCTCGTGCAGGTCCCTTGACCTTGCTTCGTTTTATGGCAAAACCAGCATCCAAAAGAATCTGAATTATTCTCTCACCTTTCTCAAAGACTTCTTTCGCTGTGTCGCCCCATACGATGATGTCATCAATATACTGCAAGTGTTCTGGAGCTTTACCTTGCTCCAGCGTGGTCTGGATCAGTCCATGGCAGATGGTAGGACTGCGTTTCCACCCCTGGGGCAAGCGATTCCACGTGTACTGAATGCCTCTCCAGGTGAAAGCAAACTGTGGCCTGCACTCTGCTGCTACAGGAATAGAGAAAAATGCATTAGCAATGTCAGTTGTAGCATACCACTGAGCTACCTTTGACTCCAGTTCAAATTGCAGTTCTAGCATGTCAGGCACAGCAGCACTCAGTGGTGGTGTAACTTCATTCAGGCCACGATAGTCTACAGTTAGTCTCCACTCGTCACTAGACTTACGCACTGGCCAGATTGGGCTGTTAAAAGGTGAGCGAGTCTTACTGATCACACCCTGGCTTTCCAGTTGACGGATCAACTTCTGGATCGGAATCAAAGAGTCTCGGTTGGTGCGATATTGCCGACGATGCACTGTCGTGGTAGCAATTGGCACCTGCTGATCATCAACCATCAGCAGTCCTACAACAGAAGGATCATCTGAAAGACCAGGCAAATCAGACAGCTGTTCAATTTTCTCAGTGTCCACAGCTGCTATACCAAATGCCCACCTATACCCTTTTGGGTCCTTAAAATACCCTCTCTTGAGGTAGTCTATGCCAAGTATGCACGGAACATCTGGACCAGTCACAATGGGATGCTTTTGCCAGTTTTTTCCAGTTAGGCTCATTTCAGCCTCTACAACAGTCAGTTCCTGGGATCCCCCAGTCACTCCAACAATATTGATGGATTGCGTTCCTTTATAATTAGAAGGAATTATTGTGCACTGTGCACCAGTGTCCACTAAAGCTTTGTACTCCTGGGGGTGTGTTGTACCAGGCCATCGTATTTGTACAGTCCAATAAACTCTGTTATCCCCTTCCTCCACCTGGTTGGAGGCAGGGCACCTCTAATTTCTGTTTTGCACAGTCTCTGGGTGTGAATTAGAGGTTCCTTCAAGAGCATCAGAATCTCTTCTGCTCCTTTTGTAAACTGGAACAGCCACCTTCCTAGGAGTTTTTCCTTTTATCTCACGTACTCGTTCTTGAAGTTCTGAGGTAGGCCTTCCATGCCACTTATTCATGTTTTCTCCCTGCTCATGTAGGAAGAACCACAGTGAACCTCTTTTTGTGGGCTGCCTCTGTCCTCTCTCTCGAGATTGGAAACGCCTTTTCCTAATAGCTGAAACATAGGTTTGTGCAGGTCGTGAATGGTATGTGTCTTCTCTGAGTTCTTTGATTTCTTGCAACAGCTTTTCAAACCGGTCATCAGATTTTACACACACTTTCTCTACATCAGAGACACAAGCCCGTAGAGAACCAGCAAGGCTGTTCTCAAAGTTCCAGAGCTGCTCAATCACTTCATTAATCTCTTGTAGACCTCTAGCTGACCAGACCATTCCTGCCAATGACTTAGCATATGCAGGGGGTGCACTTTGTACAAATCTGCGCCACAGAGATCGTGTACAATTGATTCTATCTGGGTCTGTCCCCTCTTGGTTGTCTGATCCAAAATAGATGATCTCTCGCACAGCTAATTCTCTCAGGAACTGAATACCTCTCTCCATAGTATTCCATTTCCCTAACTTGGATATACAATCTTCCTTGTAGGGAAATCTTACTTTCATAGCTGCCAGGAGTCGGGTCCAGAGAGTAGTGGCATTAGACTCTCTTGAAATTGCCCTATCAATGGTGGAATCTCTTGACAGAGATCCCAGCTGCCTGGCTTCACCACCTTCCAATTCAATTGTTTCTGCCCCATTGTCCCAGCATCGGAGCAGCCAGGTTAAAATATTCTCACCTTCACGACGACTAAAGTCTTTTCGCAGATCTCTCAGCTCACCTGGAGAAAAGGACCGAGTGGTGGTCACTTCATCTCCTCCCTGTCCTGATGATGCCCCTTGGGTTGATGTTGGCCCTGTGCCATCATCTGCTGCACGAGTAGTCTTTCTAGTGACTTTCTTACAACCAGCAACTGATGCTGATATGGGTTCACCATCATTTGTTTTATTTCCAGAGTCTGAATGACTGTCACAGTGGCTAAAGAAGCAACAGTGCCCAGTGTGTGAAGAAGGGGGGGCTGCCTTGTTAGCCTTTGAGGCTGGAGAAGTAATGTTATCTGCAGCGACCTTGGCAGAGAAACTCTGTGGAGGAGCTGTAGCTTCAGCCTGTGAAGCCACCGTTGGGGGGGCAGTGGCTGCAGCGGCAGCTTTTGCTGTTTTGCTCTTTCTCGAGCGGCTTGGAGTGCTTTTTGCTAAAGCTTCCGAAGATGCACCGCAAATCTCAGGACAACAAAGAGACGCAAACCTCCTGTTGAACGCCATTTCTCTTAACAGAAGCACAAACTGACACACATTCAGCAAACCAGATAACACCATCACAGTTCTATCAAAACTCCAAGGATATTCAAAATTCTCTAAAACATTTGCGAACTGTCCTAGCGAAAAAACGAAAGTATTGTTAGTCAGCCTTTCTAAAGATTCGCTCGACCAATTAGCAAACACAGAGCCGTACTGCTCTTTAGTCTCTCCTGGAGGCTTTTCAAGGTAAAGCAGAAGCGAGTAGAAATTCATTAGCGGCTGCAGTATAATGAAATAAACCAGTGACAAACCACACAGCATCATCATGACCATTGTCCAGTTCCTTGTTGTTATATAATGAATACTTCGATTTAAAAAGAAAGCCCAACACAGATATGGAATCAGTGAGCACAATGTAGAAAATAACTGATACAACTTATGCCATAACATCTTTAAATCAATGTAATTCACTTTGCCTTAATACAATTAAATAATATCCAAAGCAAACAGACGCGCGAGTATCACAACTCTATGAGTTGGCACTGTGCCAAGAAAACTGAAAGGTACGTCAGAGCAGTAGAAAAGCCAAAAATCTTCAAATTTACCCCTTTCTCTTGCCCCACGTTGGGCGCCAATTATCTGTCGAGGGTTAAGATTGCAGGGTGACAATAAAACCCTGGCAGATGTATTGTTAACCCACTCTTCCCCCCCCGCTTCCCCCTCCCTCTCCCCCCTTTCCACTAAGGAGAGGCGATTGGGAGGAAAAGAAGGACAGAATGAAGAGAGTTGGAAAAAATTAAAGATGTTTTACTAATGCTACTAATAAGAATAGAGAAAATAATACAAAATATACAAAACCAATCTTGAAAGTCTCAGCAACTGCAGAGCCGGCAACCAAAGTCCTGGATTAGACTCTGCAGCCAATCGGAGCTGGATTCAGTCTCTCACTAGGCCTCAGTTCGCAGGGATGACTAGCAAGGTCCTCTTCTAATGTCGGCCATAAGCAGAAGGGAAAAAAGGGCAAAAGGGACGAGATCCTCGTGATCTCCCACTTTATATGAAGTATTCACGTGAATGGAATGTTATACACAGTTGGTCAGTTTCTTGGTCATGGGTTTCTCGTCACCCCTCTCACGAGATATCCATCCATGCTTATCAATAAGTTTGCATTCCATTGCTAGGTTTACCAAAACATGTGTCTGGTTCTCCAGGAAAATGCAGTTAATATGAAGGCTTTAGCTGACAGGCAAATTCACTAAAAGAGAAACTTGTTTTTAGCAAAACCAGGACAGAATCTTCCATTGGACTTGGAGACTTGAAAGCAGGACTGCACGTACTGCAATAATTTACTGCCATGTGCTAGGGACGGGCTGGGGTAAGCTGTGAGGCTAAGCTCTGATACCCTCACCAGCCCCGCTTCATCACCTGGTGGGTCCCAGTCAGCCAGACCACAGCAGGCGGGTCGGAAAGGGCTGACCTCTGCGCCTTGGTCCTGCTGCTGCATCTCTTAGGATTTTTACATCTTGTCTTTAGAGAGCCCTTTTGTTTGAATGTCCGATGATTTCCCTCCTTTGTTTTAAACTGTTGATAACATATCTCAGCAGTCCTCTCACCATGTGCTTTCTTCAGTTTTGCTTTTGTGTCTTGCACAGCTAAGCAGCCACCACACTCACTGTCTTGCATACAGATCAGCTGATGGGACACCTTCAATTCATCATCAAGCTGCTTTCAGCAGAACTGTCCCATTGACTCACAGCTCAAAAATTCGTGCCTTGCTTCAGGGATATGGCTCCAGAGAAAATGAAGGAAGGTCAGGGGTATAGAATCACAGAATGCCCTGAGTTGGAAGGGACCCACAAGGATCACTAAGTCTAACTCCCGTCCCTGCATAGGACAATCCCCAATTCACACCATGTGTCTAAGGACGTTGTCCAATTGTTTCTTGAATACTGTCAGGCTTGGGGCTGTGACCATCTCCTTGGGGAGCCTGTTCCAGTGCTTCACCACCCTCTGGGTGAAGAACCTTTTCCTAATGTCTAACCTGAACCTTCCCTGGCACATCTTCCTGCCATTCCCTTGGGTTCTGTTATTGTTTGCCAGAGAGAAGAGATCAGCACCTGCCCCTCCTCCTCCCCTTGTGAGGAAGCTGTAGGTTGTGATAAGGTCTCCAAAATGCCCTCGCTTGGAACCGGAGAGAAAGGAAAGAGCTGTCACACTCATGTGGGTGCTCAGGCTGTGGCGTCACTGCTTCTGGGGAGAACTGCCTGTTTCTGTACCATTGCTAAACTGTCACATGCAGTAGTAGCCTGGGATGGATAGACAAGAACACTACGGTGAGAAACGTGGGTCCCAGCTCATAGTCCAAGGGCCCTCTGCTACAAAGTGCTGATGAATAAACAGCATCCCTCCTCCCAGGCATCATGGTGGGGCCACAGGGGCAAATGGAGCAGGCAGCAGGGCCACATCTTCTGCACAGAGCAGTGAGGTCCCTCTTGATTTCTTGAACAGTCAGATAAGGCAGGTTTTCAGCTGCTCTGTAGCAAGAAAGTAGGTTGTCAAAAGCAACATTTGGTGGCTGTTGCACAGCTTAAGCTGGTACTTGGTTGCATGTCTGCCCACACTGTAAATGGACATGCCAGTCTCAAGTAACCTGCTGACAGGGCAGAAGAAGAACCTGTTGATATGTTTGCGTTTGAAAAGTCTGGTCTCAATTGTTTGGCCAGAATGTCTGGAAATGCATTTTCCTCTCTGTCTTGGACATCCCTGATGCAGTGCAATTTGTCACAGTGTTTCGGGCAGAATACAGGAGAGTCTTTAGATAAGCTAACAAGACAGGCACAAGGAGACTTCTGCAGAGCAGTTGTAGGAGCATTACTGTAAAGCAAAGGGAAGGTTATGGTGAGGTTTACCTCTTTACAACAGGACTCAAGAAGCAGCTTGTCACTCTGGTTTATAGGTCTCTAAGTGATTTGGCACCGAATTACCTAAAGGATGAATTATCTTTCACCTTGTATTTCACTCAGACAACACCAAGCGAAAAACCAGTGATGACTGTTTACTTAACAGGCTTAAAATAAAGAGCATTTTATTCTGCTGTTAGGGCTCCAAGATGCTGAGGCAAATCTTTCATGTCTGAAAATTAAATGCTGGCTCTCAGTGATGTAGGGTGGGAGGGAGGGTTGTATGTGTAAGGACCAGGTAAGAAGAAGAGGACCTGGAACAGTGGCCATTAACAGAAGGATGTGCAGACAGCAAGTTGTTCTTGCTTAATGACAGGATTACAATTATATATAGATAAATAACTCATCCCCGTGCTGGGGAACACGTTTATGCTTCTGTGTCTTCAGACACACTCCTTTTCTCCTAGGTGTCTCCCTCATTGTGTTTTAATGTAATACTTGTTAAGAGGCAGGAAGGGGTCTGTGCACACCCTGATGCTGAGCTCTGGAGGGGAGTAGCAGTAGTGACAAATTTTGGTCGTGCATTCATATTTTAACAGAGTAATTTGTATCCTGTTAGAATAAATAAACAGCTCCTTTGCCAGTGGTCAGGGCACTGACTCCTGCTATGTCCCTGTACACCGGCAGGAAAGACACATGGATGTGCAGATTTCCATCAGGAACTTGGAGGAATCATCTCACCTAACATCATGTGTCCAGAAAAGGACATCCAGATCTCAGCTAGTCACCTTGGTCTTCCTTTCTAGCCAGTAGGAAGCAATGGGCACTCTCATGCTGTGAATTTTCTGATTTCTCTTAGAGATCTATTTTAGGATAGTCTGAGTCACCAGCCGGAGTCACCTCCTCCTCTTTGTTGCCTGTACATTGGGGCAATTGCTTTGGGGCAATAAGCTCCAATGTAGGTGTTCACTTTGGAGTTCTCTGAATTAGAGGGAACACATCCTGCTCTCTGATTGAGGAGCTTGGCAGTCCCAAGTGAAGGAGATGGATGCTTCAGCAGGTGGTGAAGTGGCACAAACTCAGGAGCGTGTGCTGCTGGTCCCAGTCCCTGGCCTTGCTTTCTGTGAGATGCTTTCATTAAGCAGCTGACTCATATGTCTCCATTGTGAGGGAAAGTTATTACTTTATGAATAAAACTGAGTTCGTTTGGGGAGAGCTTAACTGTCAGGAACACATGTAGGATCATCAGGGGAAAAATCTACCTCTTCCAAACGCTAATTACGTTCCTGGAATTAGGTTTTGTGAGTCTTTTGTGCTTTGATTTGTGCTTTCGATCTTTGGTCCTCCTGGTTATAAAAAGTCTTTATCTAGTGTATGTTTTTTAACATCTCTCATAGAGAAGTTGAATTGACTTGTGCCTTAAAGGTCTCTCAAGTCTGTCATGTGCTGAGATAACAATGTCCATAGTGACTGCCCAGCACCTAATCTTTCAGAGGATTGTGTTACAAGCTAATTCTCAAGATACCAGAAGGCAGCCAGTCTTCAGTTTGCACTTATTTGGTTACAAACTGGATGGAGTTGGTGACAGTATTGGAGGATCACTTCTGGGTGGTGGTAAAAAATGAGGTGATCATGAATATTGCTCAGTCTACATGAGTATTGCTTGATCTGTTACTCAGTGCTGAGGGCACAGATGGTGAGATGTAGCTGAGTTGCCTGCAGAGTGACACAGGACTGCATGGCGACAGTCCTAAACACTGTCCATTCTCTGCTTTGCTCCATGTCCCCAGTAAATGGCCATGGGGGCCATTGCAGTATCCTATAGGTCTCCATCCAGAGCGGGTGCTGGTGAGGAGACCTGGGCTCACAACTTTTGCAGCCTATTTAACGTAAAAATGGGGGAGAAATGCAGCAGCAGGTATTTACAGGAACAACTTTTTCATTAACATAACATTTAGGCTGGTTTTGGAAAAGAATGGGGTAAATTTGATATTTTTTTCTATCCTGCTCACTGATTTACAAGTTCTTGGAAACTGATAGCTATTCTGGTTTAAAATGGATGGATGTCATTCTTATGGTGCATAATTTACCTTTTGCAGAGAGACAAACTTTCTGTCTTCTTCTTATTGTTGCTGATTAGCTCCTTATTTTTGCACTGCTCATTTGTCAGCACTATTTTTGGAAAGCTGGGTTTTTGGCAAGGTCACCATCAGCCTCTTGCTCCCCTGTAAATTGGATTATCGCCTGTAGCTGGGTTCTGTGCAAATGCTGACTTTCCTGTTCTCATTTCTTATTAGGCAGTCTAACACACCTTTTTTGTACTGTCTTCATATAACACCCACTCTGGTCTTTTGCGCTTGTCTTAGCAGCCCCAACACATCCTCCTATCCCTAAATTACAATTTAGGAATTTTTTTCATAGTGTTTTGAGTTTCCTTGAGCCCTGGCTTGCTCCTGTTTGCTGAAGACAGTTTTTCTAGAGTTTTGCTTGTGATTTCGTGAAGCTGGGGATGCGTTTCAGAAGATGTGGCTGCACTTCAGAAGCTGTGGCACTGTCAAAAACCCATGTTTTCAAATCCCAGGCTGTTTTTTGGGGTGCACAGTAGACCAGTCAGGTCTTCCCAGTGTCGGTTCTCATTCAGCAAAGAATTAGCCATAAGTGTACTTTTAAATGC
Source organism: Columba livia (assembly GCF_036013475.1). Classification (NCBI taxonomy): domain Eukaryota; kingdom Metazoa; phylum Chordata; class Aves; order Columbiformes; family Columbidae; genus Columba; species Columba livia. The sequence goes on along the minus strand of NC_088602.1, from coordinate 32,361,343 downwards.
AAGATATAGTGAAAGTCGTTCACTCAACCTCTTTCTGCTGAAACAGGACTACACATCTCTTTTGACATTCAAATTTGAGCACAGACTACTCATAATATTCATGCAGTGAAGTACAAGCAAGGAGGAGAGCCACTCTTCAGATAAGGTGTATGAAGAAATTGTTTCCTACAGAGGCTGTTGGCAGGTTTTAAAGCAGACAGCTTTAAAACACAAACGCATTTTCCAAAGTGACATACATCCCACCTAGGTGGAGTCACTTAAATGAAAGGCCCATGGCCACCTGAGGTGGCTTCTGCAACTGATGGAGGAAGGCAGGCTTACCAGAGAGACCTTCTCCAGGGGTGCAGGTCTTCCCCCGCTGGTTGTAGGGAGCCTGGAGTGGCCAAGGTTAAGTAGGAAGAGCCCAGACCTGAGTGATGGTCACATCCCTTAATGCATTTTCCCAGGCAGCACCTCAAAGGATACTGAAGGAAAGGGAGGTGGGTGAGAGGCTGAGGGAACTGGGGCTGTTTAGCCTGGAGAAAAGGAGGCTGAGGGGACACCTGATTGCTGTCTACAACTACCTGAAAGGAGGTTGTGTCATGGAGGGTGTTAGTCTCTTCTTCGGAGTAGTAAGTGATAGGAAGAGAGGAAATGGCCTCAAGTTGTGCCAGGGGAGGTTCAGACTGGATATTAGGAAACATTTCTTCATGGAAGGGGTTGTCAGGCATTGGAACAGGCTGCCCGGGGAAGTGGTTGAGTCATCATCCCTGAAGGTGTTTAAAAGACCTGTAGATGAGGTTCTTAAACACATGGTTTAGTGCCAGAGTTAGGTTAATAGTTGAGCTTAATGACCTTGAGCATCTCTTCCAACCAAAATGATTCTATGATTCTGTGACCCATGAATGGCTTGGCAGAGGCCGCTTGTGTAACTCCTTGTAGGCAAAAAGCAAAAGAATGTTTCCTGAACCTAAGATCAGCTCCTCAGCCTGCTCTCAGTGGCTCACATCCATTCACCCAGCCTCAGAGTTGGGGATTTAGCCACCGAGTGGGTCTGCGGTGTTATATCTGAGGCTTCTGTCCTGCCCTCCTTGGAGCCTGTGGCAAAGCTCCAGCTCAGCTGAAAATCAGCAGGACAGAGGATGGTAGTTGGACTGCACAAATAGCACAATCCGTTCTCACCAAACTAATTGTAAATATGTCCATTTAAGCTTTTCAACCTTTCCACCCCTCTGGGTTAATAGATTTTGTTGTTGTTTTGCATGCAAAAGGTAAAATCGCAGAACTCTCAATTTCTCAGAAAAATATAATTAACAGAAATGTTTTCTAAATGCAAATTGAACATCTTTCTTTTGATCGTGGGCTATGCCAAAGCTCTAACATACATCTTTGATCTTATGGCAGTGTCTGGAGAAATTATGGGATTCTAATATGGAATAATAGATTCTCATCAAGACTTGTAGCTTTAGGAAATTGTTTAATCTCCATTCTCAGTCGCTGTTTCTTTGATGCAGCTGTGACTGAAGGGTCCCAAGTGCTGGAAAAAACATCTCACCAGCTCAGAACAAAGCTGATTATGTAAATTGTGCACTAAGTCTTCGCTTTGACTTAATTTTATTCTGTAAATAAATATCCCATTAACATCCATCTGTTAAAAGTCAAGTAAAACATTTTCAAAACCTCCATTACTATCGCAGATGTGACTGTACCATAAATAGTGACAGGGTGGTGGCAAGAGGTCATCAAAGTATAAAGTGCAAAGCTGTATTTGAAGCAACAAGGAAGGTGACATGTTTATTATAACAAAAGGGACTTTGTCTGACAGTGCTTCCATTAGCAGTTGTACCATTTGAATCATGCAAAATATTTTTCTGATCACTGTCTCTGAGATCACCAATAATTATAGCTCATTAATTCACTTAAAATACAAAACCATTTCTGTTAATGGAGGTCATTACTGAATGATGTCCAAGCCTTTTTTTTTTTTTTTTTTTTTCATTTCAATGGCTTACCTGTGAGTAGTAATCTCCCCTTGGTCTAGCTGATACTCCACTGCCAATGATGCAAAAGATTTTACTGATCAGGAACAGAATGATGAACCCTGTCAGGTTTTTAAAATTACTCTTTGAAGAGTATGAAGAGGTTCAAGTGCTCTTAACCCATAGCTATTTTTAACTATTTTAAATAACCAGAGATTTCATGGGCACTGCAAAAGAGCACTTGACAAAGAAACAGGTAGGATATTGGAGCAGATGTCACTTATATTGGAAATATAAAACTGTGTCTCTGTCAGCTGGAGATCAGAAACGGGTTCCTTACATATTCTTTAATATCCTGAAGGAAGCATTGTAACAGTGCTAGTGTAATTTCATAAAGAGGATGGAAAAGTCATTTTCTGTGGGACACACTGTAGGGAGTGGTTAGAGGTAGCACGTTGCTATACACCTTCAAGATAGAACAAGCAAGGGAAAAATTACAATTCTTCAAGCTACTGTCAGACGTGGATGTAACCTTCCAATGATCTGTTTATGGGAAATCTGCACCATATGTGCAGACCCTTACTGATTGGTGGAAGCTAGCATTAGGCATATAATTGTGAGCCTGTAAACACCTAATTGTTGGTACAAAAAATACCATATGCCACACTAAAGCTGGCAGTGTAATGCCCAGTAAAACCAGTATGCATTAGTGATGCATTGAAACCTTTTTACTAGAGCAAACAAAAGCACAGTCTGGCACCAAGTTTCAAGAAAGGTTTACTGCTCCATTTAAATGTGTTTGCAAATCTGAGACAGCTCAGTGGTTCTCCAGGTACTGGACATCACAAACTGTGTCCTCATTCCCGTCCAATTTTCCAAAGAAAGTATGAGATCATGTGAACTGTAGATACAATGGAAGAATATGGCTGATATTACAGGCTCTCCCTATGCATTGACATAAAGCAAGTCTATCTTGACTGTACATCTTCTCTGAACCTTCTCAGCTGTTCTAGGCTTTCATCTACAACTGTATTTTCAGATGGTGTGGTTGTACGACAAGGAGTAGAGGACCATACAGCTTTGATCATTTCCCATTGCCTCAAGTTTTCACAGGTGAAATCAGATTAGAAAAGGGAGGTCATCCCACCCTGCCAGGGTGCTTGGTCTGATGAAGCAAAAGTGACCTCTGAGGAAGACATGGAAGGGGCCCTGAGCTTTGCTTTATTGTGCATTGCCACCCTGCCTATTGCAAGGTGAGGCTGGGATGGACAGTGTGGATCCTTCCTTTAATATCCACCTGGCCCTTCCCTTCTACCTTATGTGAATTGTTTTTTCTGCCAGCACATCTATAGGCAGAAATAGGCACAAAGTTTTGTGCAGAAATATCTAAGGGAAGACCTCATTGCAGCCTGCAGCTTCCTCACAAGGGGAGGAGGAAGGGCAGGCGCTGATCTCTTCTCTTTGGTAGATAGTGACAGAACCCGAGGAAATGGCAGGAAGATGTGCCAGGGAAGGTTCAGGCTGGACATTAGGAAACGGTTCTTCCCCCAGAGGGTGGTGGAGCACTGGAACAGGCTCCCCAGAGAGGTGTCACAACCCCAAGCCTGACAGTATTTAAGAAGTGATTGGACAACACCCTCAGACACATGGTGTGAACTTTGGGGTTGTCATATGCAGGGGTGGGAGTTGGCTTTGATGATCCTTGTGTGTCCCTTCCAACTCAGGACATCCCATGATTCTATGATCTTCATCACACATCCTCTAATCCTCTCAAGCTGCAGAGATACCAGCAGACCGGGGAAGCTGGACTGTAACAGAAGAAGGTGTGTCACTGCAAACAGAGCTTTGCTCGGTGGCTAATCTCAGGCGCAGCTTGAGATACCCTGGGGGGGTTCTTGGCTCTACCACCACGTATGAAATACAACACACAAACACAACCTCTCTCAAGAAGTTTGGACACCTCATTCATGATATTGCTCAGGCTAACGTGCTCTCCTGAGATGTGGGTGGAAGAAGCAGCAAGGCACTGAGTGAACCTGCTGGAGATCATCTCTGGAACTGGGGCATTAGACTGACAAAAGCTGCCCAAGAAAGTACTGTTTTCTGGCATGATATCAGCAATTTTGTAAATGGAAAGCACAAAATCCTCCTGAGAATAAACACAGACTGGATATACACAGTCCGTGGAGTCGTTCTTCTCCAGGCAAATAAACAGCAACAAACAGAACACGTGTTGCACGATCTGTAGTCTTTTACAACATATGATCCAAGTTTCCTCTGATCTTGTTTTCACAAGATTCAGATGCAAAACTTAAATTAGTCTTCAAAAAAATACTTGTGTTTCTCTTCTCTTGAACATTCATCTCACAGATTTGGTCTAACTCTCTGCCCATGAGGTGACACTATGGTTATCCATTTCCTCAGTATTTTCCTAATATCTCCTCAATTCCTTGCCCACTCTCATCTCCTAAACTCCAAGAGCCTTACCTGGGACAAGTTACTGTAAGTCATATAACAGACATATTAAAATTGATGCTTTTCTGAGGAATGAAGTTCTTGGGAACCCTTTGATGTGTGATGGCTTTTACTAGGCTTGGATTTCAAGCCCAAAACTGACTTCAGGATATTATTTGAATGAAGGACTGATCAGAGCTGTATTTCTGTTCCTTTTATTTACCTTTAGCAGGGGGAGAAAAACCTTGGCATAGCTGATGGGTTTTCTATTTTGCAGCATGCAGAGAGCAGTAGGACTCCTGGGGCTGGATGGGCTTGTTGAATGCCCCTCTCACCCCTTGCTCACAAAGGGACATTTCTGATTCATTATCTGTTGCCTATCAGAAAGAAAACCTTCTTAAAAGAGGATTTTTAGAAGACACACATTATTCTAATTAGATGCCTCTGTGATCTTTGCAGCAGAGAGGCCAGGGATTGTTGGCAAGCTTTATTGAGTATGACTTAAATACATTAGATTAGAAAGCACTCAATTTAGCCGGTTGTTTTTACTGATTTGCTTGGCTACTCCAACCACCTCCCCCTCCCGCTTCTTTATTGTGATGGAGATGCTGTGAAGCTGGCATGCAGAAAAGACTGCGTGTCAGCATATTCAGGGTCTTAAAGGCAAGACACATCCATGATTGCATAGCGTAAGGATGAACAGAATTCCAGGGCTTCCTAATTAACCTATTTAATTTATTTTCCCACCATATGGCAAATTGGAAGTTAAATACGAGAGAGGAGTAATTCAAGGCCTCATTTTCAGAAGGTCAGCCTAGCAATTCGCACAGACTCTTTCCACCTGGGATTAAAACACAAGCTCAGATAAAACTGATGCCACCTCTAGCTATTTGCTGGGGCAAAAGCGAGTGTGGGGAGATGCAAGAACACAGAGAAGTGTTTTACAAGTGCAAACTTAGAGGTGTAATTTTTACAGGTGAAAAATATCATCAGGCAAAATGGAGGGCCAGTCCATGCTCCATTTGAAATGTTTCCTCTTAGTTTCGAGATTTCTACCACTGTCACTTTGGGGGAGTCTGTAGGGTGGGTGAAGCTACAAGGCTGCTGCTCCAACATGGTGGGACCTGATGTAGTTGTAGTTCAGAAATGCATGGTGGTAGAGGGCTGTGCTATGCTAGTAAGACTAACCTTCTCCTTTTAAACCTCTTTCTGAGGTCTCAGCAGGACAGATTTCCATAGGCATGGAGCTATAAAAATTTCTTTAAATAGATGTTTAGGAGATCCAGGTATGACTGAAGTCCCTTGTGATTGTCTGTATTTGGCTGAGTTCTCCATTAAAAGGGAGAGGTCACATTAGAAATGTTGGCGTACTGAGAACCCATATGCATTGCAAAGAGTCTTTACTCCTGAAGGCAAAGGCATATTAGTTCTGGCCCTGCAAGAAGCAGCTTTCTGGGTGTGTGAAGGAGGAGAGATTTAGGCAAAAGACCTGATGAAAAGCCCCTTTCCAAGGGCTTGCACCTTCCTGGGATGTCAGTCTTCAGTCCTCAATCCTTTACCTCATTCACTGCCTTCTTGAGACCCCTGAGCCTCTCACTATAACAGCACCAAGCAACAGCTCTGTGCTGCTCTGCACCTTTTCTGGAGAGGAACACACAGTTTTCAATAGAAAAAGGAGGCAGAGGAAGGGAGAGGGGCAGGGAGGAAGCTGTGGGCCATCCCCAGGATTTTCTGCCAGCCAGGTGGCTATGACATAGGGGTAGGCAGCATCCCCTTGCTCTGGGAGAGATGGCATAAAGCCAGTGACCAAAAGACATCTGCTTGGTAATTTTTTACAGTAGTTTAATAGAAGATACCCCAGTCACAGAGCCTCCAGGAAAGGGTTTTAAATACATGCAAAACAATCTGAAGACGTGCCCATCTTACCTCAGGGCTTAACATGACCTGAAGCTGAGCCAGGCTCCTTGACAACTGCTTATTGGTCTGCAGAAAATGACTTAACACCCTGCTGGACCCAGCCTTGAAATGAGTTGGGCTGCAACAGCCTTGCCCAAAGCTTGAACATCACTCCAGGATGTCCTTGTTTACAGCCATGGCTTTCCCTTCTGCCTGGCCTCTGGCTCTTCTGCTATTAAGCTAACCAGTATGTGCAACCAATAAATACCCCAGTAAACACTGTGGTTGGAGATGTCCTGGTCACTTGGTGAGACAGGAGTCCTCTTGTTTCTTCAGCTCTGCAACTTCGCCGTCCCACACCTACATTGCAACAGGCAGAGGTATCACTAACACAGACAGCGACAGTGGAAACAAGGCGCTCATGCAAATATGCATATCAGAGGTAAGACGAAGGTGAAGAGGCACAGTTCATGCCTGGTTTATTATTTTTCTGGATCATCTGTTTCCAACATAATTCCAGGTTATTCGATATGTATGTATATAAAATATATATAAGCCATATATATACATGCATGTACACACACACACACATGAAATATATTATAATTCATTTCCAGATCTCTTCAAGGTGTCCAGGAATAAACAAATAATGCCGTCTCACAAGACAGGTTTTATGGATGTTTACAAAGAATAGCACTATACTCAAGCATACAGCAATAAGGCTGGTGATGGACAGTCTTGAAAACACGGTCCAAATAATACTTACACGGCACTTTGAAGCTTCAGAGTGTGCTGAAAACGCAAATAAATCCCATGAGCTGAACAGCTTGGTAGCACTACCTGCCTCTGTCAAATGGATTACGAGGGAAGAAATGCTGCCATTATCAGCAACCAGCTTCATTTTTTTCCTGAAGAAAGAAATCAACAACTTGAGCTCAAAGCTGAAAATGTGGAGTTTTCAGGTTTTAAGATAAAAATAGGCTTATCCTTGAGGAAAGCTGTGGGAAACCACCACGGCTACTGTGAAGGTCTCCAGTGGGGGTGCAGGGGATCTCCTCTTGCCACCACCCACACCAGGGACCTGCAGCAGCACCCCACAAGTACTTATTTCCTTGGCTATGAAGAAAGCCACAGTAATTGGCTTAGATGCAAACATCTGTATTTTAAACTACAAAGCTGGGTGGGAGATCTCTGATTCCTCATGCTACAAGAGTTGCTGCTGCAAAGTCCGAGTTTCTGCGTAAAGAAAAGCTAACAAGAGCAAAAAAGAGTTTCCACACTAGCATTTGTTTCCCTTCTCCATAGGAAGAGAGAGCTTTAGCACAAACACATTTTTCCATTCTGAAAGTGTTTACAAATGGTTCTACTAATAACCCATTGAGTATTAAACACAGATTTAAGTACTCTGCTGAATCAAGACCTGGAGCAAGCAAATTCAGTCCACAGATAATTCAGCTGGTGCAACAAAAGATAAAAGAAAAAAAGAAAATTACTAATTTATCTTTGTGTCTGTGACAATGACTAAAATGAAAAGCCGTGGGATTATATTTGACTCAAATTAAACTTGTGGGAGAGGCAGCAAGGAAATGGTTGTGAGTCAGTGACACACATTTCTTGAACTCTTTTGGCTCTGCACGCCCTGACGGGCAAGAGCTCTGCACAACCCCACAATTTTCATATACTTCTGGGACTGATGCTATTGCTGATGCTGAAAAGTGTTTCTGTGTGATCCATGTTTGCAGTGTTATTTCTTAATACGCAATTTGCTTTTAGGTAGAAACCATTGGAGAAATTAAGTTGCAAGCAACCAAGCTTGAAGCAATACTGCAAATGGCACTGAACGTTCCTTGCAATATGGTACAACTTTCAGAGTAATATAATCTGGTTTAAAGGGCAGGTGGCAAACAATCTCTTCAATGAGTTTTTCCCTTCTATTTTAGTAGCTCAGATAAATTATAACATTTCTTGCACTCCTTTCCCCTCAAAGTAGAACTTTAATTTTAAATTTCATAGCATGCTGGAAAGAAAACAAACAAAAGCAAATGACAGAATAAATCTATGGGGAAAAGAAAACCATGAAGAGTCGGTCCAGTGACTTCGGAATGTTAAAGTTGTCCACTTGATTTCATGGGTACTGCAGTTTTGAAGTGGTCAGAGCTACCTCACTGTATAATAGTTCAGGCATGAGGGTTTGGCTTCCAGTTTTAACTTTAAATTTTCTAAATCCAGAATGACCAAAAAAACCAACAATAACAACAAAACCAAACCAAACCAACCAACCAAAAAACCAACAAAAAACACGCCATAAAAAAAAAAAAAAGGAAAAGCTCAGGTAATAGCATACTTGATGCCCTTTGGCCTGCCAAAGCATACACCCCATGTTGGGACCCCACACAGCATTTGTCTTGAGTGAGCAGTAACAGTGAGGACAGAGCACTAAATGTAACATTAACAAATCATTTCAGTCTGACAGGGCTTAAGTTTATGTTTGCTGCAAAGTGTGACCAGTACTTAAAAAGAGAGCACCATAAGCAACACCCCTCCTGGGTACCCTCACATCTTGTTTTCTCACTGGCAACCTCAGAAAGCAAGTGGAAGTCCTCCTAAAATTTGTGCCATAACTCAGCAAGGAGTCGTGAGCACAGTGTCAGAATACTGAGTGAAATGAAATGGCCCTTAATTCTGTCAGGGAGCTCAGACTAGACAATTAGTTCCTTTCTAGCCTCCAAATTGATGATTTTTGTACCAGCAGTGGCTGGCACCAGGAGCTTTAAGACAGCAGAAAATCTTGGTCACAGGGCATTTTTCCACCAGCTTACTACTGTGATTCAGACCTTTTGTGGGGGACCAGAGACTATTTACCTAATAGAGAGCATCAGGAGTTGTCTCTTTATAACAGCTGCAGGACTGGGAGATGGTGAGAGAATATTCTAGATGTCAGCTTCTGGGAAGTGCAAGATATGTCTCTTTTGAGGCCGTTTCTTTAAGCTGTGTATGAATTTAACTGAGCTTCTCAAACAGGGAGTTATGTGGGGTTCAGGGAGTTGGGATCCAAGCAGAAGATTGTGGTGATGTTGTCTCTGTTGGACAATGGGGAAATCTTCCTTATCTGAGTGTCCTCTCTACCACTGAGACATGATAAGGCAGGCTCAAGTTAAGTAAGCTGGAAATGCAGTATGGAAATCACCATGATCCATCCCTGAAATAGCATCTCTCTTTGCCTTTCCTCAGGCCCCTGTGCACTTCTGATGCCATTGGTGGAGAAGAGTGATGTAGGTACATATGACAACTTCAACTTAGGAGGGACAGATCTTGGAAAGACTGACTATGTCTGTCTGGATTCACACGGCATGTTTGCAGGGTAAATCTTAAGCTCAGATGTGGTCACCATTATTCCCAGTGAAGGCAAAGAGGCCCCTTCAAGGTGTGAGACCTCTCCTGGAGCAGAGGTCCAAAAGAGGTCAGATGATGCTAAATGCATCAATTTCTCCCCACAGAGGAAGGGAGCTGAAAGTGGGCTGTTCAGTTGGATACAACTGAACTGTTGGCACACCAAGCTAGGTGACACAAACCCTTGGCCCTTCTTGTCCAATTAGCAGCATCCCATCCCTCCAGATCAGCTTCAGTGATGGAAAGCTGAAATAGTTCTTCCATGTCAACATGACACAGAGGTGGATGAGAGCATCAGTGACTTTCTAGCAAAAAGGAAACCTCTAAGACATGTGCATGAATACATGCATGTGCAATAATGAGATCCCATGTATTACTTGGTTCATACTGAGAGCATAAATGGGTGCACATGCTACTGGAGAGCAAGGTGTACTACCTAAGTTAAGAGCCTCAGTTCCAGCTCTGAAGGAGGATGGTAGGTGACTCCAAGGGTAGATTGAGAGAGATGATATGTGAGATGATGACTGGCAGCCAATGGCCAAACCACGTCCAAGAGCTTTCCTTCCTCTTCAGAGGAAAGAATGTACACATGCTCTAGCCTCTCATCCAGCCAGACAGTGAAATTCTGAACCACATTTCTTTTCCAAGACAGACACAACTTTGTCCTGTAATGTATCATTCACTGTCCTCAAGTGCACACCTTTCAAGTGCATCCCAGCAAAGACAAAGCTATTCAGGCTAGTCAGATTAAGAAAATAAGAATTATTTGTAAAATTACTGCAAGCTGATTTTCTCATTTAAATTTCATTAATGTCTATTTTTTCCCCTGACTGTTCTAAATCCCATATTTTTAAAAACACCTCAGTCTATTTTATTTCCATTAACGCTAGCCACTATATTAACAGCTTGAAAACACAAGTTGGTATATTTGTGCTGCTAATGAACATTGCCCTCCCCCTCTCAAAACATAGTTATGCTGTACAAAATAAATATTACAGCTAATGCTCTTCTTTCCTCCTATGGACCTGTTTTAAAGACCTCAGCAAGGTTTCCAGTTGATCTCAAAGGTCTCATCCGTGTTTGGTTGGGATACAAAACAAAAGTGAGTTATTACTGTCTCCATCCAACCTAAGTCAGAGCCTGGCTGATGAAAGAAAAGTGTCACATCGTGCAGGCTGCTGCTTTGTCATCTTCTCCAGGCTCTGAGAGAGGTTGTTTCACAGGCAGAGGTTCACCCTAGTGCCCCTCAGTGGGGCTTGCTGAGCCCACTGGTAGCATGGGTTTCTGCAGTGGGTAACCTGCCCTGTGGCAGCTGCACTTCTCCAGGAGGGTTTCTTTGCTCCATCCATCCATCCATCCATCCATCCATCCATCCATCCATCCATCCACCCATCCTCTAAAATCAGTCTTTTCCTGCTGAAAACCAGCAGCCACATACAGAGGCACTGCTGAGCACAGTGGCTCAAAAAGGTGAGGGAGGGAAATTCGTTGAGAATGTGCCTCAATGGGACAAGGAACTCTTGGTGCTGGTGGGAGCTGGAAAATGCCCCTCTACTCTTTTTGTTCCTTCTCTTTGGGTTATACAATGAAGCTTTACATGCCTGCCTCTGCTCTTGCTGGGATGTTATCCAGGAAAAAATGCACTGTGGTCTCACTGGAGTGAAGGATGTCAGGAGGATACCAGAGGGGACAGTTTCACCATGTGCCAAAGTTGACCATCTTCTGAACAACTATCCAACTGGCTGCTGCCAGGCAGACCATGGCTGTGGGCTATGAGCTCCTTAGTTTAAAACACATGAATACATCCCTTCGACATGCTGCCGAGAAAGGAGACTTCGTGGCCTGTCCCAATGACATTAAAGGTGGCTTCTGGGGATGCAGAGATTTGGCTGGATCAGGAGCCTCAGAGAGATCAGGATCACCCTGGTGTGCACAGATCATGGAGAAAACAATCTCATTAAAAAAATAGCCCCTAATTATCAGAGGAGCATGCAAGGCCTGAGGAGGCAGACTGACTCTTCCCAGCAGCACGTCCACACGCTGCAGATTCACACTGGTGTAGATGGGAGGAGAAGTTGACAGATTGCCCCAGCATCTTGCAAAACACCATTTAACCCCAAGGACTGGAAAAATCCCCCTTTCCTCAGCTCTCCGGCAGTGTGGACAGGCTTAATGTGCTAATAAAGCAATCCAAGAGCACAGAGGCACCCGCTCCGCTCTGTCAGGCACCGTGCAAACAGCAGTGTTTACTTTCTTGTACTTTCTTAATTAAGGGGAGAGCAAAAGCAATATCCGTGCATGCCATCTCCTGGGAGGAGATTGAATTTTAACACGTAATTTAAGGAAAAGATAGAGTTATCTTTTTTGGGGACCCAGGCTAATCTCCCCTTTTCACAGGGGGGGATTAGGGTTAGAGTTGTAGGATTTGCAGTTTTAATCAAAGGAGCCTTGACAACTTTCATTGTCTGTTCCGGATTACTTTGACGTCTCCATATCCTCCCATCCCTCTGACTAATGAGGAGATGTGGACTGAATCCTATCTTACTGATACTGCCGGACTTTTATGACTTTATGGAAATTGGCAGTAACTTAGTCTGCTGCCTCTCTTTTCAGAGAGAAATGGAGGTTTTGTTGACATTGAGCTCTCACCCTGTTCCCTCCAATGACTCAAACGACCTGGAGAACTAAATGAACTTTTTTCTACTGGTGGTGGGAACAGCAAGTCTGATCCTGCCTGATGTTGATAGATGGCTCAGAGCAACAGCTAAAAAAGAAGAAGAGAAAGGAGGAGGAGAGGAGAGGAGAGGAGAGGAGAGGAGAGGAGAGGAGAGGAGAGGAGAGGAGAGGAGAGGAGAGGAGAGGAGAGGAGAGGAGAGGAGAGGAGAGGAGAGGAGAGGAGAGGAGAGGAGAGGAGAGGAGAGGAGAGGAGAGGAGAGGAGAGGAGAGGAGAGGAGAGGAGAGGAGAGGAGAGGAGAGGAGAGGAGAGGAGAGGAGAGGAGAGGGGAGGAGAGGGGAGGAGAGGGGAGGAGAGGGGAGGAGAGGGGAGGAGAGGAGAGGGGAGGGGAGGAGAGGAGAGGGGAGGGGAGAGGAGGGGAGGGGAGAGGAGGGGAGGGGAGGGGAGGGGAGGGGAGGGGAGGGGAGGGGAGGGGAGGGGAGGGGAGGGAAGGGAAGGGAAGGGAAGGGAAGGGAAGGGAAGGGAAGGGAAGGGAAGGGAAGGGAAGGGAAGGGAAGGGAAGGGAAGGGAAGGGAAGGGAAGGGAAGGGAAGGGAAGGGAAGGGAAGGGAAGGGAAGGGAAGGGAAGGGAAGGGAAGGGAAGGGAAGGGAAGGGAAGGGAAGGAAAAGGGGAAAAACCAGCATTCTTCAGGACTGGCTGATTTAAAAAAAATAATGAATTAGTATAGAGGCATTGTTTTGTTTTATTTTGTTTTACCTACAAGAGTAATGCTGTTAGTAGAGTCCAGTGTATTTTGGCAAACCACTATTTATTTACAAAGAATGGAAAAGAAATCCCATTCCCCTTATTGCAGTGGAAACAAACACACCTAGCAATTTCCTGGCTCAGAAATACCATTCTGGTGAGTTCTGTGACCGAAAAAATCTCATCTCTGTCCTTCTATGGCCAACCTGCCTCTATTCCACTGGCTTACTGCTGCCAGTGCCCTCATGGGGCAAATCTGAGGGATCTGCTCTTGCTTGTGCAATCAGAAAACACCATGACACACATTAACCAGCAATGACCAGGCATTGAGATGAAGATAATTTTCTTGGTTGAGGAACTAGCAGAGTGTCCACCTACTTGACAACAGAAAGAAGCTTAGATTTTGTTTCAGCTGCAACATCTGGGAAAAAAATGTGACGTGAGTGGCAGAAATTTTTTGTAATTTAAAAATGTGTAAATGTATTTTTTTGCTTTTTTTTTTTTTTTTTTTCTGAAGAAGATATTTTGTGGTCATATATTGATTTTGCCTGCACTTTCCCAATCTGCTATAGTGAAGTTAGAGGTGGAGTGTCTAGTTATATCCTTGAGGGAAGGAAATAAAGGGGAAACAAATACAGAAAGCCCTGAAAGCCCTGACCTTTTCAATCTTCCAAAGGACCTTTTCAATCTGTTTTGACATAATCCCCTGCTGTGAAAACCATCAGAAGCTACGGAACTTCTTCTAATGGGAAAATTAAAGTAGATTTCAGAACTTCAAAAATTCTTGTGACACCAAATGAATCGCCACCCTCCAGCCATCCTTTGTGCCTTGCACAGTGGGTGCTTCAACCTGATCCACAGCTGGCCTTGAGTCACAGCTCTCCTGCTGGCCACCATTTATCCCTCTCATCCTCACGAAATGAGTACACGAGCTTATGCTTAGCAGGCCTGTCCTAAAGATAACAATAAGCAACCCCAGAGGAGGGCTGAAGAGAGGGGTTAGAGGACTCCTTTCTGTGGGAAGTAGAGTGTTTGTGAGAGAAAGACCCTGGCTTGGAGGTCTTGGAGGCAGGACACATGCAGATGTGTAGCAGGACCCAGCAGCTGAGGACACTCCTGGATCCAGTTATCTAGATGTAGGCATGGTGAGAAAAAACATCCTGTCAATTTGAGGTGGGTGTGTGGGCACCTGTTGTCCCACATGAGAACCTCCTGCTTGCTGGGGTGGGCAGATTTTCTATGTAAAAAAAAATGATTACTCGCTTAGCCTTAGTGTATTTGTATGAATTACACACAGATGTGATTATGTTTGGGTTTGGATACTCTCTCAGCCTAGGCATACCAGAATCTCTGTCCACTGGTTCTCTGTGTTCCTTGAAGTGTCCCGATGTGGAAGAAAATGGCCCTAAGAAGCTGGCATTGTACTTTCTGGGAGAAAACCTAAAATTTGCAAAAGACTTTCTTGTAGCTGTGCAAATTGTTTTGGATTGAACTCAGTCATGTCAGTGATCCTGGCAGGGTGATAACTGGCCCTTTTCCAATTTCTTAGGTATTGCTTGATGTAGGACTGACCAGCTTTCAGTCAAAGCTGATATTTTTTCAAATAAATCTGGAAGCAAACCAAGTTTACATTCAGTCTCTTTGTCTACAATGCAGTTTTCCTTGATGCAATAAGTTTGAAGAATTAACTTCTTCTGAGAGCCTTTATTATATTTGTTAACAAGAACAAGGCTTTTCCACTGGAGTAGTTTTACCAAAGTGTTTTAAATACAGAGATGTTTTAATGTTTCAGTTGTTCCCATTAGTCTTAGTGGTTTCAAAAAGTATGACTCCATGTGGATAGTTGCAGGTATGAAGAATTTATCATTTGTACAGAAAGAAACCCTAGTCTCATATACTTCTTGAATCCACCCTTGTTTTTCCTGTAGCTCTGGGAAAACCACTTTTTTTTCAGATGTCTGCAGCCTCTTGCATTACCCTGTCACTTCCAGAAAATAGGATTTCTCACCTACAGATGGTGAGGAGAGAGGAGGATAGCCGTGAACATTAGGTTGAAATTACTTGTCAAGTTTGATCAATTCATAGAAAAACAAAATCCCTTTTGAAAAGGCACAGTTGATTTTTGAAGATTAGTAGCGCTGTCTTCGCAGGCCTATTGTTGGGGTAAATTATACAAGGGTGCAGTTTATTACCTAAATGAAAGATACATTTGCATGTAGATGGTACATAAATTATTTCATTCTGCACTGGACGATGCAATAAACAACCTCTCTCCTATACACACGCACACACAAAGGCGCACACACATTCACCTTACCCAAGACTTATGACACAGGGGCTGGTTCTTTTATGTGTGTTTTTCCTTTTTCCTTTTATTGCCTTGTAAATTTTATTATTTGACAAAACACTAGGGAAGGAGTACATTAATCTATTAAAAATAACAAAGCTCCATTATGACCCGAAATTCAGGAAAGCAGACTAATAAATCCTTCATAATGCGGAATAACTGGTCCCTTGCTCTTCAAGTAAAGAAGAATTGATCTCGAAATGAACACTAACCTGAATTCCACTTTTGGTGACTTCTCATTGCAGCAATTTCTTCTTACAATTTAGTCATGTCATGATGCATTAATTACCATCTCTAATGGGAACATTAAGAGACAATACTTGTTTTGTTCTCTCCTGGAGTAGTATTTTTAGGACACAAGTGTGCATGTGCCAGAAAACAGCTTCTGATCTGCTGCATGCTTTATGGTCCACTGATGTAGGCTACTAACCAACAGGCTGTCTTGGACAGGACAAAAAAGATATGTTTCATAAACGTTTCTAGCTTCCTGCTCGTTTTTTCAACCTGTTTTCCTTTGGAGATGTGATTTACACAGCCATATGCCATGCAACATCCTCATCATGCCTGAACCATTAGGCAATTTTGCCTGGGTGCACCAGAGCTGGGGGCAGCTCAGCCTCACACCAGCAGCTGCATCTGAGCCTGGATTTCAGTTCTGCTGTGTCCATGCTGCTCACAGACGTGAGCAAGCCTTTCCTTCTGACCCTGCTCTCTCCCAGGGTGGTGGGATGTCTTATCCCCAGGGAAAGTCTGTGTATGAGCTATACGGGCAGCCAGAGATTCAGGTATCCCATGAAAGTGAGTGTCCTGGGCTGACTTGGAGCTGCCGGGTGGGTTTCAGGAGACAAGGTGACCAAGCTGAGGACAGGGAGCTCCCAGTGGTGCCTGTAACAGAGGACATCATGCTGCATCATGTATGTGCTCCTAGGGGACAGTGTAGAGTCTGGGAAAGGGCCATGAGGCTGCAGAAATGTCCCAGGCTTGCAGAAATGTCCCAGGCTTGCAGAAAGGTCCAGCTGGAGCTCGCAGTCCATCTCTTGCACAAGCTACATATCTAACCTTTGGGTTGGAATAAAAAAAAAATGTGTGGAAGCTTCAGTCCCCAGCACGCACAAGTTGGGGAAAATTAAAATTGTTCTGCATAAGGAATATCCTGGTCTCCCATCTTGGCCTGTGTGGAAATTCACCTGAAATGTTATGAAAGCCCTCCCTGACCCACTTTGTTTGCTGATCACACACAAGCAGCCTCAGGAAAAATAAAGCAACTCTTGCTTCTATTCACTTTCCCTTTTGTCCATTAACATTTCATTTTCCTAAGATTAAGGAGAAAAATTGAAGACACAAACAGCCTCGTGTTTCTGAACACTTTGCAGCAGAAAGCAACAAAATTAAACAACCCCTTAAATTATTGCATTTTCAAAAAGAATCATCGTCTCGTCATACAGACGGTGTGTGCCGGGCCCTCATTAGCATCCTGGTCTATTTTTAGTCCCAGTTCTTGCTGTGCATGAAATTCGGCTATATTAAAGGAAGTACTACACTGCCTCCCCCAAATATCATTCCGGTCCACAGAAAGCACTCTGCCCCCCCTGCCTTGGGTTTTAAGGCACGACTGCTTTCTCTGCAAGGTGGAAACTGCTCTCTCTGCAAGCACCAGTGTATTTGTTCATGGGGAAGCAGAGGAAAATCATCTCTTGGGTCTCCTTCCTCCATCATCAGATCTTTTTTTTGTCTGCTATGAAGAAAGCTGTTAATCTTCAAAGAGGTGGAGTCCTCCTCTTTAGATCTCCTTGAAACACAGTCTAGGATTGTGGTGGCAGGCCAGAGAAAGTGAGGACAACAGAAGTTAAATTATCTGTTTGCTGCTGAACTGAAACCAATGCAAACACACAGTCCAGGATGCTCCTTTGGTACTCTTTTGTTGTTGCCAGCTAGTAAATGCATTATCTCCCTGGGGAATTTTAGCATACAGAAGGAGTGCAAACACAAAGCACCTTTCACTTCTAATTTTCAGCATTTGGGGTAGGTTTCACTCTGGTTTTGCTGGAGATTGAGCCCCCAACAAAGAGCAGAGGTTGATGTGAGCAATGTAACAATTTTATTCCTTTCTTCCCAAAGCAAGTGTCTAAATGGCTGAAATGGGTCACATCCTCAAAGTGTCCTACATGCACTCTCCACAAAGGAAACTACTGGTGACTTGTGCAGACACAGGTACTCATCTTCCAGATGTCTAAAGTCAGAAGGTACAACATCCATGCTTCATGTCCAAGGGGAGAATCTGGTTCTTGTAGTCTCTCCAAATTCACTTTCATTTGCAGGTGCCTCTGCTCTGGATCAGATACAGTTTTTTTTTCACTGTTTTGCTGAATTATTTTACATGAGCTCAATGTTCCTTGCAGGGACTGTTCCAGAGGAATGGGTGGTAATGAGGCAGTAATTTGTATGAGAGACAACAGGTCAGCTGAGGGTACCCTGGTCTGAGAAGAGAGTGGAGGTTGCTCCAATAAAACATGAATATTCATCTTGCACATCTGGTCAGTTTTGATCACTCAGCTCTTTTCAAGGCAATTTCTATCCAGCTTCATGAGCACCTGAAACAGGTTTTGGCAATAAGAAAGCAAAGAAAAAGATTGATGTTCAAAGGAATTGACAGGGAATAGGGTTAGAGATCCAATTCTGGTCTTGCCAATAACCAACCTGAAATTAACGAAACAATCTGTGAATGTCCTGGACAATTTATGGAGCAGTGCTAAAGTATATTCCCTGTTAATTGTCCAGAAAACAAACAAGCAAACAAAAAATCAAACCCCGAAACCAGCAAGAAATGAGGAGCAGCCTCATGTTTTTTCCATCTAGTGAAATGGCAGAAAGATTTGAAAATGCCAAGAACCTCATTCTTTATTTCTCCACATGACCAGCTTTGAGCTAGACACAGGAGCAAAGCTCTGATTCCCACATGTATTTTCAGCCTCCCACCACCAAATGCAGGTGATGATGCACAAGGGCAACTGAGGACAACCCAACCTGGGAGTACTGGAGCTTGTGTTTTGCCTTTAGTGATGGTGACACTTTTCTTTTTAGACTGGTTGTGACTGTAGAAGATTAAAGGTAGGCAATAACAAACTGTAAGGCAAGTTTTAGCAGGCAGTGCACTTTGGCAAATTTTCTTTTATTCCTAATATTTCATTTCTACCCTTTCATGATGCACTACCCTTGTCATAAAAGTAGCCCTCCAATGCAAGCGGGTGATACAAGCTGAGAATGCCAAGTAGGATTTAATGGCATTTTTCATGGCAGACATTGTGAAATGTTTTACAGATACCAATAGAAAGGTTTATTCCAGCTCTTTCATGTAATACATCATCATAAGCATTTTTAGAAAATTATATACATTGGTCCAGATTAAGAAATTCTGTCTGAGCACTTCATACACTGTAATATATTAAGTCCATGGCAAATATTTGGGAGGGACAATGGAATATGAATGGTAGCAAATAGAATATATATCAAAAAACATATGGAAGGAAACACTGCTTAACATTTGTACAGTAAATTTCTTACCTATTCTTATGCCACCTTCTTTACTTAAATTCCAAACTGGCGTGGCTCACCTGAGTTCAGGCAGGTTACTCATGCTTATCTTTGAGTCTTTACATAGTCCTTCCCTGTCCAGTAGAATGCTTAAGCATACACAGAGATCTCCTGACTGAAGTCCTAGGAAAAAATTACTATGTATTTGCCCTTAAATGAAGCTCTACGAGCTTTGCCATCATAAGGA
The DNA here is from genome assembly GCF_036013475.1 of Columba livia. Taxonomy (NCBI): domain Eukaryota; kingdom Metazoa; phylum Chordata; class Aves; order Columbiformes; family Columbidae; genus Columba; species Columba livia. The sequence continues at coordinate 32,342,102 of NC_088602.1, read as the reverse complement.
TCTCAAGTGGCACAGCCTTGTACTGCTCATCCAAAAAGGAGTTTCAATTTCTTGAAGGATTTTCTTGAGACATTAGCAGAGTGATGCTGCTTGAATTTCAAAAGAAAAAATGGACTTTTGAAGATGCTGTCATTGATGCTCACAGATGGACACGCCTCAGCATTTCAGAGTTCAGCTAAGCATTTGCATTAAGTGACCTGAACTGTAATTAAATCATAAACTAATCATGTTCCAGAAAACCCTCTTCTCCATAGTCCTTTGCTGAGCTTCAGGGATGCCCACCTTGCCACCCAGCTCCACTCACTCCTCATTGTCCTCCTTGATGCCTCTTTCTATCATAACTGGAACCGGAAGCCTGTCTCACAGTTTCTTGTTTGTTTTCTGCCTGCTGCGCACATTGCAATGCCTTGCACTAGTTTGCCTCAGGGTTAAATGTGTCTATCCTGGGAAAGGACACTGTTATGACAAGTGGCATCTAACATGAGGCTGAAGAGATAGCCAGGATTCCCTAGTCCTCTGGGGAAATGAAGTCTTTCGCAATTATATTGAGATAACATAGAGATGTTTTGGGTTCTTTTTAGGAGAACTGAAGTGAGGGACTTTAAGCACTGCAAGGGAATGGGATTGCTGCCTATGAAGGAATAAGGACAGTTTTGTGGGGTGTTTGGTCTGGAGGCAAGGCTGCTTGCCAGGGAAGGGGACTGCTCTAGAGTAGGGTGATGAGTGGACAGCCAGGTCTTCTGCTTGGGGGGTGGTGGCCTCATACTCCATGAAGGTGTTTGAGCTGGAGCTGCAGCCAGAAGTGTGTGGTCTGAGGGACTAAGGACTGTTCCAAGGATCATGCGTCACCATGACCACAACCAAAATCTTCCCCAGACAAAGTGATTTGAATGCAGTTGTCACCACTGGATGAGAAAAGAACAGTAAGCCATAGGCATTTTAGGCTTCTCAGCATTACCACCGTTATTTCTGCCTTTCCCTAGAGGACCTGAGACCAAATATTTGTGTAGCTGAGGAGTCAGGAGGACCTCTCCTGATCATGGCCTCATGTGAGAGCTAGCCAAAAGCAGCCTTTAATTGCACAGCCATTTTCCAATGCACTCCTGCTTGACAACAAATATGTTCTGAAGCCATCTTGGTTAGCGCTTCTCTGATCAGAGATGATTACCATCGAGTCCTTTAATATGCAATTATACTTTGAAAGGTCACCCTGTGAAAATGGTGCCATGAGGCTCCATGTTTATTGACTGTCTTCCCTGGATAATTTGCTCACTTTATATGTAATGAATAAATGCTGTTCTTGGCTGCTACCCAGCCTGACAGGTCTGAAGCCAAGCTGTGTCAGCTTTCTGCCAGGGCATTATCGCCAAAACTAAAGGTTACTCCAGAAAAACCTCTTAACCTGTAGCCTAGGACTGTCTTTTTCCTGTCACATTTGCATTTGGGCACTTGGCCATAATCCTCCTCATCAGTGTCTCTCCATTTCTTCTCATTTTCAGCACCTGATGAACTCCACCACTCCTTGTATCTCAGTTAGATTTTGTCCAACTGTCAACTTTCTTCTGCAGTGCAGCTCCTAATTTAGCTGTGATGGTTTAGACCTCTCTCTAGAACTGGCTGTTGTGTTGGCTTGGCACAATCAGGAGATGAAAAATTTTGTTTGTTTGTTTTTAGTGTCAGACACTATATCAGCCTTGCAGATGCCTGCAATTGGTAGGGTTAACTTAGCTCCAAGATGGGCAGTTGACCCACCGTGGTCTGAGCCAGTGACTTAACCTGGTAAAGTGCTGAGACTGTTGTGGTAGAATGGCTTCTGATGCTTGTGCTGGCTCACATGTAGTCAGATCGTGGACCTCAGAGCAATGCAGTGTTAGCATAACGACTTCACAGATCTATGGCTGGAAAGGATCATTCTGACCTTGTGGCTGGACAGTGTACGTGTGGTTTCTGCAAGAAGCCTGTTCCTGGAGGACATCATCAGGTCTGGAGAAGAGCTACATTGCACCTATGCTGCAAAGAAATCATGTACGTCACTGAGGAACTGAGAGCCCAGAGTGTGACACATTTGACCTGACAGCCCATGACTGCATGGGAAATGTAACCATCACCACACAGGGAAACTAAAATGAGCCATGGTAAGACCTTCACTTAGGTTGCAGCTTGAGTGAACTCAGCAATAAGACAAGTGCATTTTGGAGAAAGGAATCTCTGTTCCTCTCTGGATGGGAGGATATCTGAAGTTAAGGCTTGTATTCAAGGACTTCTCAGCACTTGTATCTGTGCTATTTGGAGTTTCTCTCTATGTGCAATGATGTGCCCTCCAGGAGGTGCACCCGCTGTGGTGCATCTGTGCTGGCCCCAGTGTCCTGGACAGCTGCACTGCTGGTGACTCAGCTCTGGTTCCTCCAGGTTTCCAGCTGAGAGAGGAAGAGCAATCAGGAGTGAGATGTGAGGAGCAATCACAGGTGAAATGTGACGCAGCACAGACAGTATGATTAAGTGCTCACCCTCAATACACTAAGGACATACCACATGCAGAAATCTTAACATGACCTCCCAGTGTGTACATAACCACCGGCCGACACATGGCAGTTCTGCATAACGGGCTATAGGGCTGGTGAGTTTGCCATAACTCACAGACTGCTCTGTCAACATCAGCCAGTACAGACATAAACTGCTGGAGGGCCCAGGTTTAATCTCTGCCAGGTTTCAGCATGGAAGCTATCACACACAATTGCTGTACAACAGCAACAACAATTTACAGGCTGTCAGGAACGCAGCCGGTCCTCCTCGGACCTGGGGCTGTCCCTGTCTTCTGACAAGCCAGCAAAGGAGCCTCATGGAGTCTTACCCAGAGGAGACGGAATAAATCTTCCTGACAGCTCTGACACTGGTCACACCATTCACTAGACACTTACACTATTTTTTTTTTTTTGTTTTTAAGTACCGGTTAAGCATTTATTTGCAAAAACTATGGGAGTGACAGAGCAGGGGCTGTGACCTGCTGAAATTCAACCCTCTATGCTTACTGGAAATCCTTTTCCAAGGACTCATGTCACAAGAAACTGCTGCCCAGAGGCAATAGCAATTTAGTTTTGCTGCACTCAGGACTCTCTTAGCTAATTTTTTTTTAGTTCAGCATTTCTTTGAGTAATCAGGGTAGTCCTGAGACTGTCATTCTTCTGGTTATGTTCTTCCACATCTCAATAAGGCAGAAGCACAGGCATCACCCGAAGCTCATTTTGAGTAATGATCCCTTTCAGGATCAGCTGTTTCTTTTAAAGATGCTATCAGCCCTAAAAGACCTCACTGCATTATTATTTCATGTTAGTATATTATACAATTATTCATTTTTATTACTTTGATTCCCAGAGACCTTTCTGTGCATCAAGATACTACTGTGGAAGGTGCAGTACCACCTAGTTATGTTTTGTAGCCTACTGTCATCATCAGAAGCCAGAGATGAATCCCAAGATATCTGATGGAGATAAGAATGGGCCTGATGTTTCTGTGCAAGATGCTGTTTTAATTCACAAAGCTAAGAGAGGGACTCACAACGATTTTGGCTGCTGTTGGACTGAACATCTCTACAACTGGTGTCATCCAGTTCTGTGGTCCAGCCACTTGCCACAGTTTATTGGGAGAGATCCAGAAGGATTCCTGCTTGTGTGTCCAGTGCTGTGAAAAGCAGAGGTGAAGATGCAGCATTTGCCTGCATCCCTCCCATGCACACACTGATGAGCCTTGCAGAGCCTCAGTGGAGCCTCGCTGTCTCGTGCCCTAAAAACACCTTGGCCTAAAAGTCGATATTAGTATATTTTTAAAGAACAGTCTTAAAGTCATCAAAGACTTCAAGCCAGCTGGCTGGCAGCTGTTAGCTTCAATAGTTGAAGCAGGGATTGTAACATGAAGAAGGTGTCTCCATAGGCTGTGCTTGTGGCTCTGGATGCACCCTAAACAGGTAGGAGATCATAGAACCATACAATATTCTGAGTTGGTAGGGACTTACAAGCACCATCAAGTCCAACTCCTGTCCCTGCACAGGACAAGACCACAGCTCACACCATGTGTTTGAGGGTGTTGTCCAGTATCTTCTTGAACACTGCCAGGCTTGGGGCTGTTACACCTCCCTGGGGAGCCTGTTCCAGTGCCCACCACCCTCTGGGGGAAGAGATGTTGCACTCTGCCTACAGTCTGCTGGCCAAGCAGTCCAGTCTGAAAATAAAGATCCTTTCCAGACATGTTTCGTATATGACAGTGCTTGCTTTACTTTTTAAAGTGGTCTCCCTCTAGTAGAGGAATGAAGAATATCTGAGTTTCTCTTGAACTCAGGCCAACAGGACCTGATTGGCAGTGAAATTACTCTTGCTATGCAGACAATCAGTCTGCAGCAATAAAGAAAATGTTTTTAGGTTTACCTGAAAACTCTGCCCCAAATCTCATGTTTGCATTTGAATAGGTTTATTTCTTTGTCTAGAAGCTCTGATTTTTCAGCCTGCACCACATGGATGTTGAAGCAGTTCATCACTGTTGCCATGAAAGTTCAAAGTCATTTATCTCCAATAAGGTTACTTGATGCAATTTCTAACAGCAAGAACCTCTCAGTCCTGGGGCTTTCTACAAGATTAAGTGATGTATTCTGATAGGCAGTGTCTCCGGACGATTTTCAGTACCTAGAAGATATAAAGCTCATTCCAGTCAAAGGACAGCAGGCTTTGCAATTGGTGTTTTCTATTTGCTTCCCACTAAGGTTTGTTACGTTCTTTTTTGAAGCTTGGCACCCCTTTGGAAAGTACTGTGAGAACAGCCATCTTTGCAAAGGGTGGTAGTCCTCATCCTTCTCTTGAAGATGATCACTGCCTGCTGATCTTTCACATGCTTGTTCTGGAGCAACGAAGCCCAAAGGACTATAAAAAAGCTATGCATTAATCTATTGGCTTTGTGGAGAAAGAATGACTGATCATAATCCTAACCAAGAGTATGAGGTATAGGTTTAATTTTATGTTCTGCCAAAGGTTTTTTGAGTGGTTTTCAGCAAATACTTTCCTTCCTTGGTGGGAGCTATGCAGGGGAAAGACAACAAAATGTTAGGTGCCAGGACTTGGAGGAGCCACTAGCAGCTGCAAGTAGCTGGGTACCCACTTTGGTGTGGAGCAGGACTGGGTCTGAGTGTCTGCAATCACTGTGCAACATCAGGGCCATCTGCACGCAGACCCACAGTGCCAAGGGCTGATCCTCTCATCTGCACAGCCCCCAAGACAAGGCTCCCAGAAGACAAAGACCCTTTTACTGGGTAGACGGTGCTGATGTGAAGAGACACGTCCCTGCACAGAGCCTCAGCTCCTCACTGAATTGCTTCTCTTAGGAGGTCTTATCATTTTCATGACAGCTCCCGCTGTGACCTCATTCCAAGTGGATTCTGTAACGTTTCTGTCCGGAGGCTGAGCTCTTGCCTCAGTTGTATATGTTTGTCTCTGGAGCCTGCAGGCACTACCCTGTGCTACCCTGCTCTGAAACCCCCTTGTTTTCTCCAGGGTCATCTCTGCAGGAGATGAATCATCTTTTTGCGTGATTAGTTCTTGTGATGATACATGTGGCAATCTCTGTCTTTCACCTGTCACTCACATGGTGTTAGCATTCGGAGTTAATTGGATTAAAAAAAAAGGGGATTATAAGCTTATGCTTGTGTCTGAACGGTTCAGAAGCTGCAGCTCCTCCATGTGAGAAGGTGTTTCTGATCCAAGTGGAGCAGAAGTGCATCTCCAAGTCTGTTTTGATGGACTCTTCTCCAATCAAAGTGTTTTTCAGGTGTTTTATGGGCTAGAGAAGCAGATAAATCACCTATACTAGAGTACTGTCAATTTGGTTTCATTCCTCTGATGTCCAAAAGAGAGAGCCATGCAGCAGTATCTGGCAATTTATTGTAAACCATCCATCTTGTTACAACCCTTTCATTCTCCATAATTTACCATCCCTCCTTTCTTCAGTAGGCCTGTATTCATAAAGGATGGTATGAAACAGAGGATGTGATATCAGAGTCCAGTGGGAAGAGGACTACTGCCCTACTTCTCAGCAAGCCCTCCAGCTGGCACCGGCACAGCGAGATCCTTTGTCATCTTCAAGATGATGAGAGTCAGGATGCTTCAGCTGATTTATAAGGAGTCATGGATATATGATGTGAGCTTGATTCATAATGGGGTTGAGCTGAAAGCACTAATGCTGTTTTACTGCAGATCTGACATTAACATTCACACTGTGTCTGATGGATAGTGCACAAGAACCAAAGTAGGTTTTCTAGTGGGTCTGGTAGCTATCCATCTGGCTCAGCCTGATGAAATTACTGTTGCAATTTACTAATCTAGGCACAAGAAAATCCACCCAGGAACACAGATATGTAAAAACTCTTAAAAAAACCCAAACACCATTTTGTCTATCTGAAAAAAAAAAACCAACAAAAAATCAATCAAACAAACAAACAAACAAAAAACATAAAAAAAACCCCAAACCAAATCAAACCAAAAAAACACCCAAAACCTGCTTTCAAGTAGATAGGGAAACAGAATTTTGCAACATCCACATAACAATTTTTGCAACACCTCATTTTCTCATGTACCAAATGAAGGGTACCGCCTTACTTCAAAGAAATGTAAGTGTAAGACTGTGTTGCTCACATTTTTGAAGGAATTTGGAGTGACTGGTATAAAACATTATAAAGATGTAAAATATTACAGTACAAAATGAATTCTAGGAGCCTCAATTTCAGCCCAGATTTAGGAAGCCAAGCTGCAGCTGCCTTTCAACCATGAGTAGAGAGCTGTAAAAAATGCTATATTATGGACACTATCAGAGTGCATGTAAACTGAATTTCTTTGTTGATCCTACTTACCAGTATTTTAGGATTTATGTCCCAACATGTAGACTATTTGCTTCACCTTTGCTTTATGGCAGTGAAGGTTTGCTCATAAACTTTGAATTATGACAGAATTAGAGTATCTTCCACAGCAGAAAGTCCTTTAATATACCCTTACAAATTTGAGTTTTATGTTGAGATACTTATAGAAGGTTGGATTTAGGCAACTGTGCCTTCTTTCTCCCAAAAATGTGTCCTCGTTTTTGGTACTGGGGGTATTACTGGGCAGATTTTCATCAGTACTCCAATGTATCTGGCAAGGAGCAGCAAGAACAATTTAAGCAACAGCACCCAAGAGGCAAAAAAAGGAAGAGGCAAGAAGCACCTTGGGCTGTGCAAGTCGAAAGGTGAAACCCAGGTTGAGAGCCTGAGAATGAGCTGAGAAGGGTGGCCACCAGAGGAGGGGGAGGACTGGGAAGGAAATGGAAAAGCTGAACTTTTGATGTGGTCATGAGAAAACACTGGGAGAAGGACACATGGAATGTGAGGAGGTCCATGCCGGGGTGGGGCTCACATTGCCACCGTGTCTCATACTGCATTGAAACCAGAAAACCAGGATGCTGGCAAGGGATGGAGATGCCCATCCCAGAGAACTGCTGCTGTAACACTCATCCTACCAGAAACACGCTGGTCCTTTGGCGAGGGGTGTGCCCAAAAGTACCAACAGCTCATTCTTCATTTCAGTAGATAATTTAAGAATAAAAGGTGCCAACTAGCAAGAAGTAGATAGTCTGGAACAAGTGAATACCTGAGGAATTCCACAATTCTTCTTCCACAAGAACTGGTTGTGATCAGGCAACAAAAGCAGAGTTGTGTTAGGTTTCTTACCACAGTGTACAAAGAATTCAGGAAGTTTAAGCTAGAGGAATTGCTTTTATTGAGGTTTTATTGTTTCTGCTTGGTTTTAATTCAGCAGTAGAATATTTGCCGGAGGAACTGGAGAAGCCAGTTGCAGTCCACAAAAATGCCAATGATTTATTCATAGCTATTATTTAGGGAAAGGGCAGCAGTTGCTGGTTCTGAATATTTAACATCGCAGGGAAAAAACAAACCACTCCAAAGCCTGTGTGCCCCAGTGAAGCACTGCAAACCAGCATGTCCCCTTGGTCCCAAAAATTCAGAGGTGGGAGAGCTGTGAAGATGCGCCCCAGAATACTCTTACAGGGACTGAGGCTTCTTCCTCAGACCTCAGCTTGAGTGGTCACGAGCAGCCTGTTGAAGAGACCCTAGCTCCTCTCTGAGCAGTGACCTGCTACAAAAGCCAAAGGAAGGAGGTGAGGTGCATCTGCAACTCAGAAGACATTACCTGCGTAGCATTCATCTCAGGAAAATTGCAATTTGTTTTATTTCATGCGTCATTTACAATAATTCCCAGGAGAGCAGCAGGTGGGAGAGATTTGCATCAGTGTTTTTGCTTACTCAAAGCTCACTACAATGAGATGCCTTTTGAAACACTGAAGGGCTGGTCTTAGCTTGCTTTCCTTTCTTCTTTGGTTTTCCAAGAGATTCAAGCAATGACCTTCAGTCCCTTTAGCTACTAAATGACTCAACCTGCCAGATGCTTCTCAAAAAAAGCATTCAAGAGCAGCCAGGCCACAGCCACCCATGGGCAGAAAAGAAAACAGGAAAAGACAATTTCCCATGCTTCTCAAGTGTCACAGGCACTGTAGAGCCCCATAGTTCAACACATTACCTGCTGCAGTGGGATTTTCCTGCTGTTGTTGGCTATGGAGGAGACACGCCTGACTGCAGATGGGAACGAGTGTCAGGAGATGGCCAGCACCTGCTTCTGACACTCCCCAAGGAGCCATCCAAGGGAGAAGCTCTTAGAGAAGCCTGTGTCTTCTTGTGGCTGTTGCCATCTGTGAAACACCCTCAGCAGAAGAAAAGAACCATCACCACCCCCCAAGTGTATGGAAGAAAAAAAATTAGGGTTGTTTTTCAAGGTGAATATTTCAAATCTCATAGCCAGTTTGCAAGCAGATATTCTGGCTGCATTGTTTAAAATCAATATTTAGCAACTCACACTGTGGGTCTAAGTGGCACTGAATTCAATAGCAAGATCAGTACACAACTTAGGACGGCCCTGATATTTTTTTTTCTATAAATCTCTTTTTGGATGTTTAAGGAAATAACAGCTAAAAAGGTGAATGGCCCTGTGGCTGGCTGTGGTTATCTCTATCCTGGAGCCAGACCATCTAGCAAGCACTGCCCATCATGATACAAGAGTGAGATTTCACCACCCACTCACTAGATGTCATCTCCAATTTAATGCAGGATGATTCTTCCCAGGCCCTGGCTCAGCAGGGGTGGTAACTTTTTCTTCTGAAGATTTCATTGTCTGGGTGGTGAAGGTTGCTTCCTCAGAAGCTGAAAGGAGCTCTGAAATTGCCAGCTCCCCAGGGCTTGCTTGTGACCACAGTGTGAGAGTTCAGTCACTATTGGTAATATGGAAATCTGGGTACTCTTGTCCATTAGTGGAATACTTTACCTTTTACTAGGCAGGGGACCTCCTTAATACCAGGCAATTAGGCAGGAAATGAAGGAAACACATTTGCATATAGCATGCTCAGACCAAAGTTTTCTATGAGTCACCCTGCGTACCCTTTCCAGGAGCAAGTGTTGTTTCCAGTGTTGCTGGAGGGCAGCAATAAATTGATTAGCCTCTTTAAAACTTCTCATAAAATTGTATTAACAAAACAGTAAATACATTACACAGAGACTGTAACCACAGGATGTTTACATAATGCCCACTGTGGACAAGTACTAAATACCATAAAAGACCTGAGACCCCCCCAAAAAGTCCGCAAGTTCTTGCCCTCACAAGGCAGCTAGAGCACCATTTTTCCCCCTCCTCTTCCTCTTCCCGCTCACATTTCAGCTTCGGTGTTGTGAACTTTGCTGGTGGTTATTGCAATTCCTATCGCTAGGCTTCCGTTGTCAGAAAAGAGCTGAGCCAAGGAAGTGTTCAGCACAAGGCAATCCCCGTCTGAAATGACAGAGTCAACACGCTCCAGTACCGACCTGGGGGTCGCCTCCCATTTAAGGCGCCTCTGATTCCTGTTGAGCTCGAGCCGGTAGGTGAAATTGTCAGCTTGGGTCGGCGTGCCAATCAGCATCATCGTAGCGAAGAATTGGGGGTGGCCTTCATACTTCTCCTGCTTCCTGAGGACCAGCAAAAACTGGTGTCCAAGGCAAGAGTGCATGATGATCCAGTCTGTGGGTGCGGGCAGGTGCATGTCCGTGGCCAGGAAGACAATCTCTGCCCCCTGAAGGATATTGATGTGGTGGGTCTGCCTCAGGTGGGACACCACCACCTCCAAGTGCCCTTCCCATGGGCAGGAGAAGAGTGGGCACATGCAGGGAACCAGCTGAGGGTCGTGCACGACTTCGTGATGATGACAGGGAGGGAGGACACCTTGCTCCGCAGATGTCTGCACAGCTGCACAGCGGGGTGGTGCATACTATGAGAAGAGAGAAATTACATGTGATAGCAGGTGGGCCAGGATCTGGTGGAGATACACAAGGTACAAACCCCATAGACACCAGCCATCTAATACCCCACCTAAAACAATACCAGTGAGAACACCAGGAAGTCAGCAGTGTGGAAACCAGACTGAGATCAAGGGCAGTGCAAACCTGCATCTGCACAGCAGAAGGTGCTGGCAGTTGCCTTGTTCTCCAGGAGGAGAGAAAAAGTATTTGAGCCATGATAGGTCACTTCAAATGAAAGTGATGTATGTGTTTAAAAGGAAATTTCATTACTTTTGGGGGAAAAATCTGATTAAAAAGAAAAAAAAATCACAGAAAAGCAAGAACAGAATGGGGTATTTTATATATTTAAGGCTCTTGCAGCTCAGAAGAAGAAAATGAAGTATGTATGGCTTTATTATTCTTTAATGAAACACACTGGTAAATACAGGCATTTCTCCTGAAACAATATGCTTTATAACACCCATAATTTGTGAAATACAAGTCAGGTTTTGTTGTATATTATGCCTTAATTTTTTTTTTTTGGTCAGTGTATTTGTGCTTAATTGATACGCTTATCTCCATAAATCTTAAATGTCTCTCAAAGGTGGATGGATGGCAAATTAAGGGCACTATTATACTAAAGCAAATTTGGATTAAGGTAAGACAGCTAGCTGAAAAGGCAGCAGGTCTTGCAGAATAATTCCACATGAGGACTAGGAAGCGAAAGCCTCTAACTGTGTCAAGTGGATGTTGTTGAGGAGAACTGAGAAAGTCTTATTTGGCCAAAAGTGCATCCACATGTAATGCTATTCAGAAAGAGTAATGACTCTCCTTAATAACTCTGTAGGCAAACCGTAAGGCACAGGCATGCCGGTCATGATTCGCCCTACCCAATTTTAAGCATTTGCTTCAGCCACCAGAGACAAAAACCTTGTTCCCTTGGACTGCATCTGCAGTCAGTAGAGGAAGGCAGTCCTTACCAGTGGTGGGTTCAGGTCTCAGCTGGACTAATTCACCTTCTAAAGGTGGCATCGGCTGCGGCCTGAGTGACTGAAGCTGAGATCCCATCTGTCTAGTTCTACCAAAATTTTAGATGCATAAATGTAGAAGGACATTGTCTCCCTCTGAACTACTATGGAGATGATTATAAGGAGTATAAGCATGAAGAGTACCTGTATATATACATGTCCATTTTGCTTTAATGTATGTTTTAGGAATATTCATGTAATCAGCTGGAAACAGCCCTATGTCTGCTTATTTTGACATATGTATCCAAAATTACACAAAAAATAGTATGGTTCTAACTTCTAACAGTTCTCCTCCTCCATGCTACATCTAAATCATAGCAGATACAGGCTTTATTCAGCTATTTTTGAGCAGAGATTTTTTTTAACCAGGGAGAAGCATAATCCCCTATAACAGGTGCCAGATATGTTGCAAATGATGCATTGTCTCATCTCTCCATGGATACCATGATGACTTTCATTACAGCCTTGCCATGAGGACAAGTGTTCGTATTTCAAGCAGTTTTTCACATCAGAACTTTCATTTTTGCTTTTCAAGATGTTTTGGAAGGCAACCTCTTGGGTCAACTGTCCCAACACTCAGATGACCTGGGCTTCCTTGCCAACCAGGATTACAAAGTCCTGTATATTCATTCTCATTTTGTCAGTAACTGCCAATGGATGTGATAGGCAGAGCAGGATTGTGATTGTTGCTACTGTGAAATTCATGGTTCTTTCCAAGGCACTGGGTGTCAAATTGAGCTGTTTCTTCTGTCTCTGATATCTGCTATGAAGAATAATTGACTATTTAAGCCCCATTATCGAACCTTGCAGCTTTTTCTTTGGAGAATTATTACTTTGATACCACTGTTCTACTTTTCCTCATATTTTATTTGTTTTGCTGTATAAAATTCAAGAATATAAACTTTCCAAGAAGACAATGAATTGAGGACAGATAAATGACTGTCATTGTCTGGGAAATAAAATAGGTCATTATAAACTAATCGAGATTTAGCTGCCTGCTTATCACAGTGGGATTGCTGGTTCACACTTAATTCTACATTAATTTTTGCATCCCATTAGAATGAAAGTTATGGTTAATTTAAACTCTTTTTGGTGAAGGAGGTTACTGCAATGGCAGATCATAAAAGCCTTTTAAAAAATCCCTGAAATGCTAATTGCCTCATAAAATGAATTCTAATCTCCCAATCTAATACAGTGGGTGTGAGCAATTACTTTCTCTCACCAAACTGTTAATGCAACATTAGTGATTATACTAATTAAAACTAATGAACTCATACTCACATGCTGATAAACCTCTCAACCACTCAACAAGTTCCAGCCTTCTATCAGTTTTATTTAACTCCTCTTTAGGAAGATGAATCTTAAATTAACCTCTTGAATAACATTCAAAATTAGGTTTTGAAATGTGAAGCTTTATAGACTGTGCATAATTCCTCTCCAAAGATTACCAGAGTCAGAAAAACCATTTCCACTGAGGATGTAATTGAATTTAAAAATGCATCCTCCTAATTTGATAAGCATGGAGAGCAATGGTAACTCATCCATCTAAACTGTATCCAAGGTAAGAAAATACAAGTATCTCCAAAAATCACTTGATGACAAGCACTTTTCTATGGCTCAGAAACCGTGAAAATAAATTATGATGAATGATTTATTCAATGTGTCTTTCTTCGTGCCTTAATTTGTGATTTTTGTGTGTATGTGTGCAAATAATTAAGAATTCCCTTTCACATCTTACATTTTCAAAACTTTTCCATTAATCACTTCAGCAAAGGATTTTTGGTTTGACTTTTTTCAGTTCATTGGTTTTTTGGTAAATTCTGGAAATCTAGCACAAAGCACATGATCTATTTTTATTCTCTGACTAGGTGAGAACCATCTTCAAAATCTGGTTTCTGAATTATTCAACGTTTCTGTTTCTGAATTCTAAATTTTGTAATATTCTGAAGGAAACATTTAAAAATTCCCTGTCTCTGAAAAAATGTCATAGAAAACTATTATTTTACTTTTGCTTTTGAGGTATGAGTGTTACTTTTGGGGCACCTGTTCCCTTGTTGGTCTTTCATATAGCTATGCATCAAACCTCTAAAATTAAAATGGAAAATGGGCCTAATATGGTCACCTTGAATGCATTTAAATTCTTAAATAAATATTTATGAACATTTTTTTCTATGTTTAATCTGCTCCAGTATTTACTTTCCATCATTTATTGCCTGATTACCTGATAAAATTAGGTTTATTATTGTATCAGTCCAGTATTATTCTCAATTATATTTTAGCCTATTGGCCAACTTCAGCCAAATTTAACTGCATAATAGAAGTCTCAAAGGCTTTAATTTTCAACCAGTTTTGTGAGAAGAGGCAGCAGGGTAGAGAAGTATGATGCTTTTGCATCTTCAGGGAAGAACAGCTTGCCATGTGGGCAATATTACATTGTCAGATATGAGGGAATGTAAACAACAGCAGTTTGATCCCAAATGTATTATAGACACCAGAGAATCCACATGAGACAGCATCTTTATGAACAGGAGAAAAGGCTTCAGCCAGAGTGCTCCTCATTAGACATGAGATAATCCCACCATGAGGCACCAAACCACAGGAAACCAGGCTCTGCCGCTCACAGAAAAAATTCTATTTAATAATGCAGCTTATTACGGTTCAATTCTCTTTCAGAACAAGTAATTTGGCAAAGAGCAATTTATAAACACACAGTGCTCTTCTTATGTAAAAAAACCCCAAAAGGTTATATTTGGACCTGCAACACAAGGATTCTGTGTCCTGTCCCAGCCTTTCTACAAAATTTCTGCTAAAAATGTGACAAACTGCTCTAGGTGTGACTCATCTGTTCTAACCTTGATGTCTGAGGAGTAGGTGGCTAACTCTGAAGAACATCAGGTCCTTTTACAGCTGATGCAGAGCTCCGGAGTGCAATTCACTTCATCTCAAGAGATGCCAAAGGAACATTCTCCCAGACACTGTTCTCTACACACAAGCAGGACCAAACCCTTCCTCGGGGCAGACCCACAGAGCTTTTACTGGTTTCTAGACAAGGAGCAGAAGGGCACCCATATTTTGGTCAGAAGAGTGTTGTACCATTATAGGCTTCTTCTTCTGCACTGGGGACAATGCAGGCTGTACAGAGAGAAATGGACACTTGTTCACACATGGGTGTAAATCCGTGACTCCGTATCACCATTATCTCCAGTCACCAGAGACTTGATTGAAAATTCAGGGGGAGATCAAAGAGTAGGTGCAAGAGGTAGAGATCTCCAAGAGCTTCAAGAGGTAGGGAAGACACAAACATAGCTCAGAGTCTGCAGCTACAAAGCTGAGGCACTCAGCCAGGAGAGTGGGCTCCTCATGCTTTGGGGAACCTTTCTTGTTTTAACTAGTGAATACTTTAGTTCAACTATGGCAAAAATAGTGGAAACAGAAGCAGCAACCCACACTGTACCCCTGCTGGGTGAGCTCCCAGCCCTGTGTGGTGCAGGCACCAGCTACAAGTCCTTTTTCTCTGCACATTGGCACAACTTCAAACAGGAGAGCAAAGGTGGCTGCTGCCCTGAGCTGCCAAATGCCTTGCAATTAAAGTTGTGACTTGCAAATGGAGAATTTGCTCACTGCAAACCCCTCAGGGTGAAGGAGGGTAGAATCCAGTCCTCCCACTCAAGGGAGATGACCCAGACTCTGTCTATCTGGAGTATGAGGGTGAGTAGCATCACTGCATTGTAGAAGAATAAAAACTGCTCAGGTCTTCGGAGTGAAGATTAAATGTCACTGTTCTGCACTTTCCGGTGCTCCCCAGTGTTATACTGTGAGCCTGGATGCTTCATTCATACTTTTCCTTACAGTAATGCACATAATGTGAAAAAACCATCCTTTTACATGTCCATGAACAGTGCAGCATGTGCTGAGGAGAACATCCCAAGGAGTGAGGACAAGGACTCATTTGTTGTCCAGTCAATAAGGGTTTCTGACAGCAAAGCAGGTGCTGTGAATAATTATCCTTTTCCAGACACTTCACACCTGTGCAGATGCATTTTATCCAGTGATCACATACAACTTCGCAAACACTCATTAATTCACCCCTTGGCTGGGCTATCTGCTTGGTGAAGTCAATGGTGTAGTCCAACAGCAATCACAGTAGAGCTTCAAGGCAGGGTCACCCGTAAAATGGCAGAGGTGAAAATAAAGCCATTGGACACCAGCCATACTGAACTAGCAGAAAGTGCTCCCTCTCTACCCAGGTCCAGCTTTCGCACATGCTGGGACAGTGGGGGTTGGACTAGATGAGCTTTGAAGGTCCCTTCCAACCCAAACTATTCTATGATTCTTACCTAATCCTCTTCCTGAGAGGGAACCCTTATCTGCTCTTTCTATGGATCCAAACTCTTTCTTCCTGAGCTACAACTTTATTGGCTGGATTACAGGAGATATGGTAGGAGCCAAGCATGTTAATTGGTGGCTGTGACCTTCAGTGGGAGCCAAGGACTGAGAGGGGCTATGTTCACACCCCTGTTACAAACTCACCCCCTGTGCTAATGCTGCCTCCTCCCATTGCTGACCCCACTGCAAGATCCAGGTTCCTATTGTCTACAACTTTGTAAAACTTAGGCTGTTTGGCATAACACCTGATTCAGGCTGACTTCGAAATATATGTTAAGTTACATATGCACTTACGTAAACATACATAAACATATTTATATATAGACTCGTAAAACAAGTCTGTTGAAAATATTTCTGAGAACAATGGAGTGGGGAAAAAACACATTGTTTTGTTCAGGCTAAACCATTCTGGTAGCTTTTTTATTTAAAAAATAGTGGGTGATGATGAGCTTATTTTTAATGTCATTGTGAATACAGTCCCAAATTTGAGACAGCATTTTTTTTTGTTGTCTCTGAGAAGACTTCATCCTGTCGTGTATTTTTTCTTCCATGAGGCTCTTTGCTGTGGCTGTCTCTGTGCATCACAGGCACCTGCTAGCTGATACCTATGGTGTTGAGCTGAAGTACAACAGCAGTATTATTTCCTAGTTTAGGATCAAGGGATTTAGGCACAGAGAAATTAAAGATCCAAGTGTATTGACCATATTTCACACAGCCCCTAATTTTTCACTGTAGAATTGCCTCCTAGAGCATTTCATACTTTCAAAACCCAGCCTCCCTTAACTTCAGATGTAGCTACCAGTGATTAAACTATCTGCCAATCAAGTCTAAGACTTAAGGTTAAGCAACTTGGGAGCAAAGATCAACTCACAGGAAGCCATCCAATATCACACAGGGCTTTCCAGGCAGAGTTATGAGTGGAATCCAGCTGTCCAGTGCAACGTGGTTTTCCTCCCAGCTAGAGGACCTCTTTGCTAACCTGCCATCACTTATCTCCTCTATCACCCTACGTGTGACAAGGGACAACAAAGGATGCAGTCGCCCTGGAGGTAGGTGAGCAACCTGGAAATGTGCCATGAGAACTTGCTGGATTTTTGTCTTTGACCTAAAGGTTTCTGCAGGCAAGGAATGGCCTGTGCCTGAAGCTTTGTGATGCTTTGGGTGAAAGCTCCATGACAACTTTCAGGGTTTCTGTTGGAACAAATCTGCATTTTCTTCACCAGTGAAATTTGCCATTTATTCAGTTTTCTTATTGTCTTCCTCCTCTTCCCTGGCTTCTCAGGCTCTGATTGCTTCTTCTCATCTTTATTGAAACTGCCTCCAACAATTTTCTAATTCTCAGCTTTTTTCTGCCTCATAAAAGATTTGCCACCCACTAACATCCACCTCCACAGTACTTACACCCACCACACAGGGACAGATGCTTAAAAGAACTATAAAGGTGACATGAAGAAACTAGTGAGTCTTTTAATCCTGCTCTTCACTTAATTTCTCTTCTGCTATTTTTTAGCATGCAAATGAGATTTTGTAAATCTCTCAGATGAAAGAAAAGAGACGGAAGGAAAAAAAAAGAAAACAAAACAAACAACCCTCAACCTATTTTTTCCAAAGCTGTACTTCCATATCTGAAATTAAGAAGTCCAAGCCACGGCTCATGTTGGGGATTTATTTAAAATTTTAATTACACAAAATCCTATTCATTATGAATGCATCTGTTGAATTTCTTAAGTACTGAATGTTAGGCAGTGGAAGGATTTGTTTTCTCTCCTATCAAATGGCAGTGAGAGGAGAACTTCAAACTCATTTTGCTAATCTCATTCTGCAACATAATCAGGCATGACTTGGTGACATAGTGCACCGGATGTGTTAATGGATGTCCTAATACTAATTACACACCTCTAAGTATGCAGAGAAAATGCTGCTTTAGTACGTGTCCACACTGTAACACCACTCTTCTCTGTATCAGAGGACCCTAAATTTTAGATGAGGTCACATATTTTTAGAGGTATTTTGGAAAAAAAAATAACTGTTTTTTTGTGGTAGTTATAGATGTAGCAAAAATACATTACAACATTTTAAATGTAACCCAGATGGAAAAAAATACATTATTCTCAAGCGAAAATCCCTTGCTTGCAGTTTTTCAGCATAAGCTGTCATGCAGTCTTGAAGTGCAAGCAAAAAGTATAAAGATGCTTGACATTCTTCAATATATTAAAAACAATGTAATTATAATGAAATATAAACATAGTCCATACTAAAGCATTTCAGTCTCATAGATGCTTTCTAAAAGACTCTCAGTATACATTGGGCAGGGTGAAGCAAGATCTCCTGCTTTAAAGTGAAGTTTGATAGAGCATTCCCAGCCCAGGTAGGAGGACATCAAGACTTCACACGTTTCAGGCTGAAGAGTGATGCGCTGCCTTGCTGAGCCTCAGCCAAAGCTGCACATGGGTCACAGACACCCAGAGAAATTATCCCAGTTTAGCTGCTGCTTTTGCTGTATCTCACCTAGGATCACTTTCTGTGCTTCCTTTGAGGAATAAAATATATTGAGTAGAAACAAGTAAAACAATGCACATGGGCAATTCCTGTGAAGCATCTGGCACAGTTGTTTGCTAGCCAGAATAAATGAAAAGCATGGGGATGAAATGGATTAAATGAAAACATCTGGACCAATGGAGGTCTGGCAGGTTGGTAAGTTGACACACATCACCTGCTCTGGGGTAATTGCCCTGTGCCTGCTCCAAGAGCTTAACCAAGGATGAACCTTAGATTTAAGATCTGTAACAACAGAAAGAAAAAGGCATCCCGGCTTTGGGTAAACACAGTATGAGACCACAAATGTGGGAACAAATAGCAACAGACATGCTCATAATGCCCAGAGCATCCTTGCTCAGTGCAGGTTTATCCTCACCCACATTGCCTTTCTGCTCTGTGCTGCTTGGGTTTGGGACCCCCTGACAGAAACAGTGGCTTCCTGGAAATTTTGAAGGGATTTTAAAATGAAGAGGATCGCTAGAGGATAATAAACTGCTCCTGTTCCTCAGTGAAAACCCCATGAGGATGACCTTGCCAGTACCATTTAAGCCCTTTACAGAGGCACCCAAGAAAGGAGCTAAACTGAGGATGCTTTGGTGGAGCAGGAGTTGGCATCCTTGCTGTGACCATGGAGGGAATGGAGACAGGCTCTCTCTGTCATGAGGAGCTTCCCTGAAGTGTTGATGGCTACTGCAGATGAATCTAGGACCTGGATCCTGAGATACAGCTACTGTCAGCAACAGAGGTGGAAAAGGTGGGCGGCTGCAGGTCAGAAACATGGTCTTTCTCCTCTGCTGGTAGCTTAAAGATAATCTGACCGTTTACTTCTCTGATTCAGTTCTGGAAGACCCTGAACCTCCTCCTAGCAGACTGCCCAGCCTCACAGAAGGTCTGGAGTCATTACAGGTTTGGAAGAAGCCGGGCTGGAGAGTTGCCTTTGGGACCTACTTTTGTAACTTGAAATCTTTTTGCTGCATTTTAGGACTGGACACAATGCAGTGACAACAAACCATAGTCCAAAGTATTAAATGTTGCATTGCAACTGCTGATGCACTGGGACATGGAGGCATATATCCTCTTGTCTTTGGACTAGAAGAAGATTTTATATCTTGTTCTAAGCAAGGGTGATGTCTCTAAATGCCATTCTCTTTGGCCACATGGGGCAAGTGTCAGAAGCCAATGAACATGTTATCTGGTCCTGCTCCAGAAGGGCAGGGTTTAGTCATTTTTTATCACTAGATCGCTCATGAGGCAATGTTGGTTGTGGCTCTGGGTGATATAGTTAATGACCTACATATGTAAAAAGAGGGAATCCAAAATGTAGAATTAACTGAAGATTCACTTCATCCTTTATTGAATTTGTATTTTGGATAAAGCCTGTTTAAAAAGTGCAAAACCATTACAGGCTTTAATTAAGAGCAAAATGATAAAGTAGTCTGCATCTGCTCGGTCTGATAGGGGAGTCAGAGTTCACAAGAACCCTATGTGTGACCTGTTGATTTTATGTTTTACATTCACACTGAGAAAGAAATTAATATGGAAAGGAATTAAAAAAAAAAAAAGAAGAAGAAATGATTGCCCACTGTGCTCATAAACTTACCAGTTTAGACTGCTTCTAATAACTCATCATCCAATATTCATTTACAAGTTACTACAGTAACAGCATGTCTCCAAGAGAAGCAGATTTGCTGGTGTCATCTGAGATAATTAGACCAAATCCAACCCAAGACAATCAAAATGCTTCCCTTCCATCAAGCAACCTCCAGCTATAACAAGTATATGACATTTAAATTCAGTAACCGCTCTTTCAGAAATGCACCCTGGGAGTGCCAAAGGATGGCACAAACATTCCTGGTCTACTGGAAGGAGAGAAGAGATGAGGTGGTGATTGTTGAGCAAATCTGCAACCTCTCCTGGTGGAAACCATGTCTCTGATCCCATCCACACACACCTCCTGGCCAAAGATTTGCTCTGTGGTCTATGTCACATTGCTATTGAAACTGTCATAGGGTTTATGTGCAATTAAGCCTATGCCAGACAGGTCACAGTTGAGTTCACACCCTGGGCTGGGTCCACGTAGGTGGAGCAGGGAGGTACTACAGGGCATACAACGGTGCTGACGTTGTCTCATTGTCCTGTCTTATAGGCTGTGGCTGTGCCTACATCTCTGTAGCAGTCACTGAGCAACATATGAGTCATAAGAGACTCCTCGTTTTTGGTTAAGACTTTTGGTTAAGATCTTCTCCTGAGATCTGTGTCTGGGGGAATGCAAGAGTGGCTTAAAATGGCACCTGTCTCCCTCCTGCTGAGGCACCACTGGTGCTGGTGGGCAACACATATCTCAAACCCATCCATAATGGCCTGGGGTGGTGGAGGTCATGCTCAGGTTTCAGGAACATATGGAAGAGAAGAGGGAAAAATGAATTGTGTCAGGTTCAGAGTAAGTGCCCTTTCCCCTACACGTCTCCGTACCTCCTCCACTGGTGACCTAGCACTGAGGTGTCAGCTTGCCTTAGCTCTGGGTGCTCACAACATGACCGCAGTGTTGAATGAAGAAATTCTCCCTGTTACAAGGTAACATAAAATTCATCATTATTCCACTGTCAGCTGAAAGTGTGGCTGGAGTTTGTGCTGTCAATCTTAAGAAAGGGAAAAATTGACAAACAATCCAGAAAGCCAATGTTAACCACTATCTTTGGGCATGAAAAACAAGTTGCAGGTTCAGCGAATTTTTTTTCTTTTGTTTAATGTATGTTTCTGCTTCATTGATATATTCTTTGCAGTAAGGAAAGGGACATTTCTGTGGGTACATTTGGCTTGTGTCACAAATGCTGCTGCTTTTAATTTTGTGCAAATCATAGCCTGTTCTTTCTTCTTCCTCCCCCTCAAATTCTCAAAGAATAGTTCTTCTAGAAGTTTTCTTCACATGGGGAGGATACAAGTGGAAAGAGAGAACAGAAAGGGAGGTTCAACTTAGCCAGAGAAGACAATGTTCCATGTACAGCAAGAAAATTACCTCTATTAATAGAATGAAATTTTAAATGGTTTTGTTGAAAAAAAAGAAAAGCTAACAAGAAATCTCTAAGCTAACATTCATGCTTGTGGAAAGGTACTGTATTGACAGCCCTCAAGTTTGCAGTGCTCTGCCTGCAGAAGGAACAGAGCACAGAATACAACAACATTATTTTTTTCCCCAGCCTGCCCTGTCAAAATGCCTCAGATCTGAGACAAAGAAGAGGAGGAGAGGTCAAGACAATGTCAGTGCTGCCCCTCCTGCAGCACTGCCCTTTTAGGGAGGAAATGCCCTGGTATGATCTGACGTGCTGGCACCTCTGCTCTGACCTCGTATGCTACCAGTAAAGGAGGTTCATAGAATAACAGAATGACAGAATGGTTGGGTTAGACGGGACCTTTAAAGATAATCTAGTCCAACCTCTTCCTAGGGTGGGAGTGTCTGTCACTAGATCAGGTTGCCCAAAGCCCCATCCAACATGACCTCGAACACTTCTAATGATGAGGCATCCACGACTTCTCTGGGCAACTTGTAGCATTGGAGAAAGGGGGCAGAGGTGCCATATTTGTATTTCTTATTCAAAGCCATTCTTGCACTTTAATGTCCCTCCCCACACCTTCAGTTGTCTTGTAGAAAGGTTTTATGTTTTAACTTCAGCCAGGTTCTCCCCATGCAGGCAGTTTAATGCATGCTCTTATAAACTTGTCTGGCTGTATAACACTCCATACCTTGCACATCATAAAAGTGAATAATTGTACAACTATTCTGATACACTCCTGGATTTTGAGGATTTGAGAGTGGTGGTTTTTTTTTTTTCATGTCTTTTTTTTTTTTTTTTAATTTTCAGCTTTCTATAGAAAGCTTTTTATAGAGCTTTCTGTATGACATGTTATTGAACAAGATGACAGACCAGTCATTTCATCACATCAAAGACATCTTAGCCTTTCCCAGGACAAACCTCTCTTCTTCTACCCAAAGGGCTGCCAGGGCTGGAGGCAGCAAGTGTGGTGGCTCATGGGTGGGACACTGAGGAAAGGTCTGCTCCTCATGTCTCACACTGAAGCATTTCCTACCTCCTTTCCAGGCCAGTGTGCATGTGTCCAAGAGAGAGCACAGCTCCACCACCACCCAGGGCTCAAACCACCCAGCTCCTGGCTGCAGCCTGGGTTCCTTGTCAGGATGCGACCTTGGGGTGAACAGCATGGCTTTACTGCCAGGAACTGCCTGCCCTTGGGACAACCTGAGTTCAGTTGGGATGGGCATTACATTCACTTCTGGTTTTGTAGAGAGCTAGGAGTGCTCTGGGCAGACATCTAACACCGGGCTTAACATGGCTCTGTGGTGCTTTGTGCAGCCTGTCAGGCCAAAGGCATGAATCCCATGCATAGTTACTGCAAGAGGGACACCCCCACTCCCAGGAGAAGCCACCCAAGTGTTTTTGAGACTTCATAGGCAGCGATTTGCTCAGTGAAGGCCATTAAGCACCTTCATGCCCCTATCAATGTAGCTTCCATCTGTCTTTAAAACCCTTCATTTCCACCTTCTTTCCACCCTATGAGCATGCAGTGATGGCTCACCCTGCAATTTCCAAATTCACAGAGAGTCCATGCTAACTCAAATCTGAGCTATTCACCTGAAGCTCCCTTAATAATGGAGATAAGATGTACCTCCACAGAGCAATTCATCATCCCTATCTTGTACATCCCTGTCTTCAGGGAAAGATGAAATTACTGTGCAGCACCCACAGGAGATGTTAACTTCTCTTCTGTGGTTAGAAGTGGAGCTGGGGTGAGTAGCCCAGAATTGGACATCAAACTTGAAAATTTTCATCATGTTCAGTGCAGCGGGAGAGTCACGACTCAGAGTAGGAAAAGGTGTCAGAAGACAGCGGCTGTGACTGTTTAATGGGTGATTATGAGCTGCCTATTTGCTTAATGCAGAAAATCCCTTGAGCTGACACATTTTCTTCCCAGCTAAGAGCTGGTCATCCTAATTTTCAGGCCTCTAGATTTAGCAGTGAAATAAAACTAATTTACAGCTCTTGCCATTAGGAGGACAAATTTTCATCTCATCCTTTGGGTGAGAGGCACTATAACAAATGAATGATTACTGACCCCTGATACCTATTAGAGATTGAAGTTAGGTCATCCCATTTGTTGTTTTAACACAAGAAATTAAGAGCCCTAGCATGGCTATCACAAAAATTGAACTGACAATGAGATGAACACTGCCTTTACCAGAGGCTCTCTCTAGAATTACATGTGGGAAAAGCTCAGTGATGAGAAGACCTTGAACTGTGAGCTTGAATTGTGGAGCCCAGCATGACTTTCCACTTGCACTGGCTTCCTCCCGTTGCTACCTGGAAGTGTAATCCAGCTACTGCATGTTTGACTTTGTTAGCTATGTACTTTCTTGGCCCTTTCCCCTCCAGCACTGCTTGCAGCTAAACTTCCCACCAAAGAGGTTTTCAATCCAAAGGGGGTGAGTGAACAGGACAGTTTGCTCCCAACAGCAGCTGCTGAAGCAGACTCCCATGCACTTAACCTGATGCTGATTGAAGACTGTTCCCTGCTGCCAAGTAACAAAACTGATCTCCTTCAAAAGCATCCTCACTGCTAGGAAACAAGTAGCTTTCAAGTTTTAAGGGAAATACTGAAGAACATCATGGGTAACCTAACTCTGAGCTGTGTGAAGGCAAAATGAGACCCTAGCAGTCTAGCAGAGTCTCAAGCTCAAGAAATACTTAATTGGCTTCTGCTCAGACCCTCCTGCCCTTAGAGTGAGGGGGCTGCACATCATGCACGTGTAGCTCAGCACCACAGAACCTGTGCTGGTCTGAGATTGTGCTCCAGGTGCACCCTGGACCCTCAGATTTGCCAGTCATCTCTGATCTAGCAGCATTGCTCTTCCCTAAAACCTACACTGACACACCGGGCATTTTCCATCATGTGACACAGTGCCCTGGCATTGTCTCATGTATTGAAGAAAAGAAAATTGTAAGAATTGACTGCCACTTAACCACTGGTTAGTCATTAGTTGAATAGTTGTTCCTTTTTCTGATCCAACATAAAAGGGAAGACTGTCCCACAGTCTTCAGTTCAGAGAGGTTTGTTTAGTGCACCCAGAGGCAGAGAAAATACTCAGAGCAGTATCCTACCCTTACCTTTGTGGAGCTAGGTTATATCTTTCCTCTCCACACTGGGGTTTCAACTTAGCTCTGCATGAAAGGAGATCAGAGCTATAACTCTCTCTTCTACAGCAGAGCTGAGCCTCTCTGCAAGGTTGTGTTGTGAAGCTATGTGGCAAGACCTGCTTCTGATTTAGACCATAGTGCAGAAGTTAAATGATCAATGAAGGATTTAATATCTTCTCTGTTTTCCTTCATCTACAGCCACTTAGGACATTGCACTTCAGCACAAAACAGAGCTGTACAGACACAGCTCTTCCACCACTGCAAACCAGAGCAGAACCAGTATTCACCAGCTCAGGATGAAGATCATTAACCTCATCCCTGCTTGCTGTCTTGTCAGCACTGATGAGAGCATCTACCTTCAGGGCAGGCAGTGGAGAACCTGTTTCCACAGAATGTTCTGATGGTGGGAAACCTCCCATTCCCTTTCCATTGCTGCGGTCCCAACCCATTCATCACAAATGCTCTTTCCCCAGAACTGCTTCATCTCTCTGGTGGACCTGAGGCTGCGAGGTCAGCATTGCAAAGCCGGACCTGCAAGTCACATCTCCATTTTGCTTCTCATATGAGCTTTCTCCTCGTGTTACTCCTGCTGCCTGTTTTACATGAAGGTCAACTTTAACTTTTGGCCTTGCTCCAGCATGATTCACTAAAATTATATTAAGTATTGGATGGTAACAGATATATTACAGAGGCAATGCTATTTGGGATACACTAAGTAAAGGGAAAGGTAGGCCATGCTGCTTTCTTCTCTTCAGTCTGTTACTATTTATCAGAATGGAAATTAGTAGCAGCAGAGACATACAGGATCTGAATCAGCCACAGCTTAAACTGGTCAGAGACCATCCAAATGAATCAGTTACAGAGAAGACTCGCTGTTGTGTTAAATAGTTATGGGCCTGGTACTGCCCATGGTTACACAGTAGTCACATGAATGATCTTGTGAAATCAGAATGGTTCAAAGAAAAAAACCTTCTGATTCAAGAACCTTGATATTATGTTAATCTGCCATACTGCTCCTCATTTAATTTTTACTTAATATTGCTCAATATTTTATTTCCTTCTGTACTTAGAAAGGTGTCAAACATTGGTGATAGTGATGACTGAATAGTATTTTTCAAGCCATGCAACCTGGGCAGTGAATCATGAGGAAGAATAAGAGAACAGGGAAGGAGAAAAACAGTCACAGCTCCAGGTGACAGTGGCAGAAAATGAGAGGAAAGTGAATGTTTCAGGATAAGAAATTGAGGTAAAAGGAGTTTTATACAGCATATTTACACTAATATGTGGAACAAGGTAAACTATGACTTTCTTAACAGTAAGATGTAAAGATGAGCATCAGTGACAGCAGTATCAACCTGAACTGACTTGCCCTTTAGCTGGAGTTCTTTGCTATTGGTCTTACACAGGTGACTGTAGTTAAAGGAATGCAGGATGAAAAATTAGAGAAGACTGTATGTGAAATAACATCGGGATTAAGTTAAACAATCTGAAGCTGTAGAGTGGCAGAATTATAGCTAAACTTTCTTCCCAGTTCAGTCTGTCATTGTCATGATTCTGGCATCACTCAGCTATTTCTCTCTCCACTGCGTGAAAGGGGAGTTGAGAGTGAATAAGCCAAGCTCAGGTGCAGTCATCTAGTTTTCAGTTTCTGCACTCAGCTGAGATAAATGCCACCCTGTTACTGCCTTGGCTCCTGAGATTCCTGGTCGTTTTCAACCCTTTGATTCTGTCTCTTCCTGGACCTGCACTGACTTGTCCTCATGTTGCCTCAAATATGTTCCTCTTATTGTACCCATGTCTATGGCCTGCAGCCTTTAAAGGAGAATGATGCACTGGTCTTATGTGCAAGGCCTAAACTGCCAAATGAAGGAGGTCTAGGGACAGATCTCTGGTCTCAAGCTTAGGTGACACAATCTAGCTTAGAGACCAACCTTCAAAGAAGGAAGATGGGGCAGCCTGAACTCATGCCAAGGAACAAGTGGTGCAGATGGTCAAGGTCCTGACCTCAAACCCAGACCTCATCACTAATTTATCAGCCTTTATACAGGTCAATAAAACAGGCCAGGAGCCATTCCCTGGCCCTGACACAAGTGGCATAGCTAGTGTCCATTTGATTCAACTTGCCTCTCATACAGGATGGCTTCTGCATTTTGTCTGGTGGGAACAACCCCTGGTCTCTCTGAACCCATCAAGAAGAGCACTTGCTGGCACAGGACAAACCCGGGGGGAGTACTGGCCATCACACAATGTGGATGATTGCAAGTTGGTGCTATGGTCTTGGTCTCCTGCGGCTTGGTGGATACAGCCATACCCAAATTTCCCACACCCAGAGGTGGCTCAGCTTGCGCAGGCGAGAGGCAGAAATTCACATCAGGGGAGTTCATCTGTCACTTCCCGCGCCCTTGAAGGTTAATGGTTGCATGGAGACTGTCAGCCTTCAAGGACATCTTTTGGCACCTTTCCTAAGCACTCGGTCATTTGGAAGGGAAAATAATAAGTGCTTTCCCGTGGAAGGCTTTTTCTTTTGACATCTTATGTCAAGTTGCAGTTACATGTCAACTACGTGTTTGTTTTCATAAGGCACTATGTAAAAAAAATCTCATCCTTCAAGTGTACGTTGTGTCAGCAGTTCTTTTGGACCGATTTCAACTCCTCAGCCATACCGCAGCTCCTCTACAGCTAGAAGAGGGCATTCAGGCTTTACCTTCCCTGTCAGCCGAAGAGTCACACCACTCTGAAAACTGCCCTTGAAATCAATGTGGTTGCTATATGAGAAATACTTAGCACATAAATCGTAGGACACGGAGGCGGTGCATGTTACAAGGCATGATAAGCGTGCAGTGAACCTGCTGTACAAGCTCATTTCAAAATCTAGCACAAGACTCCCCGCTCTCTTGCTTGCTTGGTTCAGAGCTTTAAGGGAGGTTGTGCTTGTGAGGGTACATGGCTAACCCCATCCAGACTCCAGTCAGACAGAAATTGGGCTGAGCTTTCTCACACATTATATTTTTTTTTTATGCTGATACGCCCACAATACAGGTTTGATGGTAAAATGAGCTTTCCCACCTATTTTTTGCACTTTCACCCAAATCTGAGGATGTTATTGGGTGGGCAGTGGTTAAAGAATAATAAAACAGGAATGGAAGTGGCATACTCACCTTTCAGTAGTTGCCTCCACAGGGCTTGATAGTGTGCACACTGATAAATAATTATAAATGGGCACCTTCTCCTGGAACAGTGAAACAGCAAGGGAGAATAGGAACAATCTGTGCAAGTTTTCATGTGTCTGGACATTTGAAAGCCAAGGAGAACACCGTAAGGATGTATTCAGGAGATGCTTTTGTTTCCAAGCCCACCAAGGAGAGTTAAATCTATGCATGTAACTATTAAAGGCATATCTTTCGTGTTCACAAACCTGAGCCTATAAAAAGACAAGCTCGTTTACTAGGGAAAGTCTTTCTCTGTGAAAAACCTAAAGGCTCTTTAGACGTGCCAAATTGATTTCTTTGTCTTCAAGCACGAATATCAATTAAGCTGAGGTTATGTCCTAGCTTAAAAGCAGGGTGAGATTTATGTGAACAATCAGTTTCAGTTACAGGGAATTAATCCTAAGTGTATAGTACGGGCCTAGGAGTGCATTACTTTCCTTTTGTATCATTTGTTTCCTGATACTGGCACTCTGGAGCAAGGGTATCTGAAGTAAATTTGGCTTCTCATTATACATCCAGATCCCATCAGCACAAGTACAGACACCTGGTGAAGGGTCACATTCAGTTGAACATGCTCAGCTATGTGCAGGTGACATCATGTATCAGTGGAGGCACCTCAAGGCTTTGTAGACATTACTGGTAGAGGAGCTGTGGCTCCAGGGAGAAATGCAGATGCTGAGTGGCCAAAACAGGTCTCACTTGTGTTGGAGCAGTGCATTTCTCACTTGGCTGCTTTACTGTACTTCCACCCTCGTTATTCCTGCTATTATTATTTCTCTAGCACTGAGCACAACAAGTACCTTGAAAAAGGACCGTACGGGAAGGGTAAACTGCTATAAATCCAAATTCTTAGCTGAACAAAGCCAGAACAGCTCCACTTCAGCCATTGCACCTCCACTATGAATCTGTGCTGCTAGGAGCAGGGAGACATGGGGACAGCAGAGGCTCTCACAGTTTGTGTGCTGACGTGAGAAAAGATAAATTTAGGATCCAGTCCTAGTTTTTGTGGATTGTGTTTTACAGGAGACAGTCAGTACCTGAAAGAAACCAGGCTGCAGTTCACTGTTTCCACAAGGGACGTGGGTATGGGGTAATATTTCTTCTGGCCCAAAGTGCTTGTGGTTTTGACTGCATGATGACCCCACTTAAACAGAAAGAGTGGAGAGTGATCCTTGCCCTGATCCTTTTCACCATTAGGGTACTCCCGTGAGAAGAAGGAGACGTGGCTTCCAATCCATGGGAGAAACTTCTCACTTCTAGGTTCCTCTGCAAGCAGTGATTGAAACCTAGACTGAAAGTGCTGCCAGGGAGCTGTGTCTTCTCCTGCCTGCTGTGCTGCCATTCTTTGTTGGGTACACTCACAAGTTAAATATAGGATCTAGTCCCTCGGGAAGCATGGGGCTGCCTGATTTTGCATCTGGAGAGGTACCAATGGGAGACATTGAGATGAGCAAGACAGTGTCCTAAGGTGTCAGCCCTTGAGGGGCAAGAAGGCACACTAGGAACATTAGTACATTTTCAGTGCCAGCTTTCATATACAGGGCCTTTTACGGTGTCTAAGTGACCAGGTGAGTCCTTTTGCATTAGAGATCAAACAACATCTAATTGTTTTTTTCGGAGCTGAATCTCATTCTGAGTCTCCAACATGTCATGTTGATGGACAGGTAAAGGAAATATCACAATTTTCCCCTACACTGGCAAAGGTGTGGGAACTTATGCATCCCCTATATACTGGAGACCACTGAAAACCTTGAGTATCTCAGTCTATGGACTGCAGGAGGGTTACTCTACACTGTGACAGCGCACTAGAGCTTGCACCAAATGGGTCCCATACAGGTAGCTGAGAAAAAGGGGACACCTTGAATGAAGATATTGGGAAAATGCATTCAAAAGGAAGGGCCAGGCACTGGAGGTCTCTGCTCTGCCAAAGGGAGCTGAGCCTGGTAGTGGCTGTGGCTGCAGAAGAGGGTGGGAAGAATGAAAATAGGCTCAGCCAGGCTCAGAGTTCACTCTGAAATGCTTGCACAGGGGTTCCCTAGATGTGAGGCACACAATAACAGTGGCACACAGCCTCACACAGTGCCAGGGCATATCAGTCATAATATACATCCTCACTAGCACTTCTGATCTTGTTGCCTGGCAAAAAATCACTTGCAGATCTGTGCATCCATAAATCACGCCCTGACATATTTGCAACCTCTTCTCTTCCTAGAAATGTAAATCTCTGTGACCCAGGGATCCCAATCTGGGCTCTGGTTCAGCTCAGCTACATACCTTGGCTCAGACCACTGTGCAATGATGAGAGAAAGTCTGTAGAACAGTGACTCATGAGATGAGAAAGGTGAAAAGGTAACCAGAGATAGGATTGCAGAGGTGGGGATAGGTAACAACGCAAAGATTCCAGAAGAAAACCACCATCATAGGAAGATATAGAGTCCTAGGCAGCAACACAGAGAGCTGGAAATGCAGCAGCACTGAAGACCTGTCACAAGTGCAGTAGAAAGCAACCGTTCCCCACCTGATGACTGGCCACCTGTCCAACAAGGACTCTTCAGATGTCTTATCAGGGCCAGCGAGCATACTAATGCTTAGCCTGGTAGCACATTAAATGCCAGCAATGTTTCATCTGTGTCAACCAACAAACAACTTTTATACTTCAAAATTGTGTATATCCTGCTTACAGAATCTCTTTGTGCATAGCAAAAGGTGCCTGAACAAAGTGACCTAGAAAAGGAGGGTTACAGTTTCCTCTAGCATAGAAAGCCAGTGTGACCAATAGAAGAAAATCCAGTTTCTTTGTTCTTGTTCTCCCTTTTAATCTTCATCATCCCTCCAGCTAGTGAAAACAAAACACCGTCATTGCGAATTGTTGATGTTGGGAGTTGCCACAAAAGCACAGGGGTGAAAAAAGCAGGTAGAGTTATATTTCCACTTGTACACAAGTGGAAAGTGATGTATGAAGTATGTCATGGCACTGACTCTTTTTAAGGACAAAAATTCAGATTTTAGTAAGAATCACTGAACAAAATACCTTTGAAGATGTGGACCGTTTATTCAGTGGAAAGTGAGAGTCTGCTGGGCTAGAGTATCTGTACTCTCAAAAAGAGAAATCTAGTTGAAGTTTTATGCTTTGTGTTTCAAAGGTTTCAAAACCAACTCAAAGTGTGATTCATCTTATCTAACATGACAGGTTCACAGGCATCTGCACATGATCTAGTCAATATAGGCTGTCCTAACAGTCAAAGTAAATAGCATAGTCCTCTGGGCTCACCTCCTGATCTACTTTTCCATCTATTCTAGGCATGTCTATATCCCTCCGCTGGGTAAATTGGAAAGCTCAATTTAGTCAGACTTCTGTTT
Organism: Columba livia; assembly: GCF_036013475.1. NCBI lineage: Eukaryota > Metazoa > Chordata > Aves > Columbiformes > Columbidae > Columba > Columba livia. The sequence continues at coordinate 32,310,991 of NC_088602.1, read as the reverse complement.
TTGCACCAGAGAGGAGCACTGTGCACAAAGGGAGGAGTCACTGAGGGAGTGGAGTGAAACCAAAATGAGGAGCACTGGTCTGGCTGGGATGGAGTTAACTTTCTTCCCAGCAGTCGATATGGTGCTGGACTTCGGATTTATGACCAGAACAATACTGATGACACATGGATATTTTAATTACCGCTAAGCAGTGTTTGCACAGTGTTGAGGTCTCTGTTTTTCACTCTACACCCCCGACAAGTTAGCCGGGGGGTAGGCAAGAGGTTTGGAGGGTATACATCTGGGACATATGACCCAAACCAATCAAAGAGATATTCTACAACATCATGCTCAGCAATAAATTACCAGGAGTGGGGGAGCAATCTTTCCAAAGTAGCCTTTGCTTGGGGACCAGTTGGATATTGGTCTACTGGTGGGATGTGGCAAGTGACTGCATTTGTATCATCTTTCCCCCAACCCTTTTTTTCTTCACTTATTAAATTGTCTTTGCTTTGACCCATGAGTTTTTCTTGCTATTGATCCTCTGATTCTGTCCCTCATCCTGCTGGTGGGGAGTGAGGCCAAGACCAGCACAGCTTTGTCAGAGGCATCCCTGAAGGAAATGGGCTGAGCCAGTGGTGAAGCTGGTGAAGGGTCTGGAGCACGAGTCTTAGGAGGAGCAGCTGGGGGAACTGGGGCTGTTTAGGCCTGGAGAAAAGAAGGCTGAGGGGAGACCTTATTGCTCTCTACAACTGCCTGAAAGGAGGTTGTAGCATAGAGGCTGTTGGTCTCTTCTCCCAAGTAGCAAGTGATAGGATGAGAGGAAATGGCCTCAGGTCATGCCAGGGGAAGTTTAGATTGGATATTAAGAAAAAATTTATAACCAAAAGGTTGATCAAGCACTGGAACAGGCTGCCCAAAGGAGTGGTTGCATCACCATCCCTGGGGTGTTTAAAAAACATGTAGATGTGGTCCTTAGGGTCATGGTTTAGAGATGGACTCAATGATCTGAAAGGTCTTTTCCAACCTAAATTATTCTATGGTTGTATACAATAGGAAGCATGGTCTCCAGCCCCTGCAGATGAAGGTTAACTCAAGCTGTGGAAGCCTGCTCACATTTCAGGTATGATAACAAATGCAGTGGCTGAGTAGCTGCTTACTGCCAGGAGTGAAGAAGGGGGCTGTAGGCATAGGGTAACACCATCTTTTAAAAATTAATTTGTTGGTGACCTCTGATGGAGAACTATAGTGGAGGCAAGTGATAATTTACAACTGGTGGCCAGACAAGACTGCCCACATGAAAGCTCTGTGATGTTTCTCTCCACTCAGGCTGACTTTAGGTGAATGCAGAAGAAGAGAAGTTATCTTCTCTTTAACCTTTCCATACACTTTCTTGGTGTGAGGCTGTCCCAAAATGCAGCACAGACATGGCCTGACCACAGGCACATTCAGCATTGCTTATATCATGTGTTTCTCCTCTAATGGCCTTCATCCTACACATCTGCCCTTCCCTCCCTGCTGCCCTCCTGCTCCACTCTTGTGGCACATAGCTCTGAAACCAGAGTGATCTCCACAGCCCACCCCCTCATTCTGGACTGCAACTTGCTTCCCATGATGTTCCCCATGTTGATAGCCAAGTCTTGGCCCTCTGGCCAACACTGCAGCGACATGTCTTTAAGGCTTCCTCCCTGTCTCAGTTACTATTATTTCACAAGAGCTTCTGAGGGTTTGGGAGCATCTTGGTAACTTCTGATCTTAAGCTTAACTTCCTTATGATTGCATTAACTTCTCCTTTTTTGGTTGTGTATGCTTAGGAGGTCTGGAAGCCAAACGTTTTCTCAACACTTAGGCAGCTTGCTGCCCAACACGCTGGGTAACTTTTGGTCCTCCGCTGCACAGAGGTGACGCTGTGTGATAAATCAGATGTCATGAACCCAGCCTGATCTGGTGCAACCACAGTGACCAGGTTTTGGAGCCTCTTTTTGTATAAAGTGCACTTGTGGACATGTGACAGCCCATTGCTTCCAGATAAATACAAATAAGGAATGACTAAAGTAGGTCTCTCTCCCCTGTCTTTGAATGTGATGAAGGACACTGCATTAACAGTTCTTCTAGCCATCACAATAACATTTCTGAACATGGAGCCAGCACTGGCACCCTCGGTGTCTCCTTTCCCTACCTCCTCTGAGAAAAACTGATCCTGCTAAGTAAGAAAGGACATTCCTAATCACATTAGGATCATCTTAGAAGGGAGAGAGGGTAACAAAATTAGAGCTTTTAAACCATTATCTATGCTTCATGAACATCTGTATTGATACAAGCCTGTGGAGAGCTGAGCTATGGCTGATCTCATTATAGCTTTAAAAAACAAAATATGTGGCAAGCTGGTCCATGGCTGTAAGAAAACAGTCAGTCTTTTTGTAAGAGGTGAGAAAGAGCTCTGCTCAGTCCCGGAGTGGTTATATTCTGATTCTTGATTTAAAAAATAAAATTATCTCCAATTCCTCAAATTTTTCCTAGGCTCCATATGCAAACTAATATATACACACATATACCTAGCCAAGTAGTGTGCCTATAATTTCATGTTATATGCATTATGCCACAGTGTTTTAATCCTGTTGTCTGCATCTTGTCTGATGTGATAATTTATTGTATTATTTTGCATAACCAGAGTTGATGTATTGTATGGAGAAGCCAGGAAGCGTGTCTGATCTCCTTGCTATGGCAGCAATAATTGAAGTCATATGGTTATTATACTTGGACAGAAACATAAACTCCTCAGAAACACTGGACTGGATGAAATAGGGGATAGGACTGGATTTTGGCTAACAGAAAGTAGACATCTGTATGGCAGATGATAAAGTGGTTAGGAGTTTTACCATGCAACATGTTTTTCTTAAAAGCACTAAATAGGAACTATTCACATATCTCTTAATATAAGTTAGGAAAAAAAAGGATTTCCTGTTGACTTATTCAAAATACAATTTACTGTGGAATAAACCCCTTGTTTTCTTTGTGTATTTACATATATAAATAAAACTAAGAAGGTCAAAAATCAAACCAAAATATTCTGAATTTGATTACATCAGACAGATGGGCCAAAACCAAAAAGCTGGTATCTGGAGCTGGGTGTGTTCAGTGCAGAGGCGTATATAGCTATGTCCAGCAAAAGAAGATCAAGTAGTGAACACAAGCAGTGGACTCCTGATCATCCACATACCCGAATTATGAACTGACTCCATGTTCTTGCACTTCTCCAAGGTGAAATTTCTATAGCAAGAGCTAACCTTAACCATTTGAAGAAGTCATTGGCATTCGGATTCAAGCAAGAGATTACTTTCCGTCCCTCTTTCATTCAGCATTATAGACATAACCCGCCAATCTCGGACTTTGATACTGTACTTCCTCTGTTCAAACATCACTTCTGCAATGCATTTATATTGTTGTGTATAAATGCATACACGTGCATGTACACACTCACATGCATTTTCTTTATTGCTTCCACTTGGCAGAAACCTGAGCCTAATTTTAAAGTGTCACAGCTCAAATATAATCCCCCAAAAGAGTTTGCAATGCAGATCACTTCAGCAATCTGGTTCACAGCACAGTGCCCAAAATGGTAATACTGGTTACAGACTGAGATGAGAGAGCAGAAACTTTTTAAGTCAACCTCACCACTGAGATCTATTATGAAATCACCCTCTCCATCTATAGACATTTAATTGCTACCTGGCTTTTGGCCTCATTAAATTCCAGATAATTAATCCCTGGGTACTAGATTTTCACTCTGCCCAGAGATACTTCAACAGGTTTTCTTAGCATTGGCCCTGAAATGATCATTTCCTGGTCTCAGTGCTGAAGACGCTGTGCCAAGCAATTTAATACATGTCCATTAACAGCAGACCATTCTGTGATATTAAGGGGAAGAAAAAGACAGGAGAAAAGTACAAGCCTTGCACTATCATCAGTTACACAGTGAATTCGAGTAATCAGAAAAATGCATATGTAACCATCACGGGACAATTACCCCATTGCTCTCCAGGGAGCTCGATTCATTAAAAACCTAGTCCCTTCTTTTGGCATTGAAACAACCTCCCACTTCCACTTTCTATTCTCCAGTTCTGGTTCAAAGGTAGATAAAATCTCAAGGAAATGAGCACAATGCACTCCCTGTTGAGAAATAAGGACATAAAAGTTGTAATTTAGTCCTAAGTAAATACTGCCACAGATTTAATTCAATCAGAACTTCCCTCTTTGTCTTAAATCATCAACAGAAAGCATCTGCGGTAGGTCTCCTTCCTTGACCACCACCAGCAGAGGCATAGCTGGTAGGGAGTATCCTGTGCGTGATGCACACAAGCACTGCTCTCAGGGACAAACAGAAGTTATCTTGCATGAAATTTGCACTTTTGCCCCTGGAGACCAAACAGCATCTCTATTTTTTCTGATTTGGATAACAACTTTAACGTAATCTTTCATAGAATGTCCTGAGTTGGAAAAGACCCACCAGGATCATCAAGTCCAACTCCTATCCCCACATATGACAACCCCACAGTTCACACCATGTGTCTGAGGGTGTTGTCCAGTTTCTTCTTGAACACTGTCAGGCCTGGGGCTGTGACACGTCCCTGGGGAGCCTGTTACAGTGCTCCACCACCTTCTGGGTGAAGAACCTTTTCCTAATGTCCAATCTGAACCTCCCCTGGCACATCTTCCTGCCATTCCCTCGGGTTCTGTCACTAGTCACCAGAGAGAAGAGATCAGTATCTCTCCCTCCTCCTCCCCTTGTGAGGAAGCTGTAGCCACCATCAGGTCTCCCTTTCATTTCCTCATCTTTGTGTTGAGATGGTGCAACACAGACTTGAAAGCCACTTCATTTATTTTCTAGACTGTTGGGGCTGGCACAACAGCCCGATCAGGAGCTGAAATGTCCTCACAAAGCTCTTGCTTCATGTACTTCGAGATGAGGTGGGTAGCATCTGTCCTCCAGTGAGCACTCTTTCTGGACTAGAAATGCTATCAACTTACATTTACTTTTAATGTATTTTTAAAAAAAAATTTATAGCACTGTATTTCAGTTTGTTGTATGTTGCAGGTGCCCAGACTGATTATCTTTGAAAACAGCATAATTAATGACTTTCTGTGACTTCAAAATCAAGTGTATTTTGATCAACTTCAATAAAAGCCACTTCTTTTTGCTGGTAGGAGGTGTGAACCCGCAAGCGCTGAGCCCCTGGGACTTTCCCTGACTTCAGAAGAGGTTTCATCTCTCATTCCACAGAATTACTGAAAGTGAACTCCTCCTTAATGAAAAGAGAGGAAACTGGGGCTTTATCCTTTCTGTGTCACAGACCTTTGTTTAACCTCTGAAAGGCCTTGGTTTTTCCAGCTCTGCCACACAGGTAACAGTATTTATAAGCAGACTGGAAGTTTCTATTTGAGGAATATTTTATGAAAACCTGGCTATTTGCCAAAGACAAGTATGATATTTTCCAGACCAATGAGCCACGGAGTCTTTACTGCAGATGAAGAAAAGAAATAGACATACAAGAAGATCCAGTCCTCTGAAACAGGAGCTTCAATATCTAATTGGAACAGAAGAGGCACATTAAGGCATTATAACACTACCAGTGCGGTTTGCCCAAGGCTGAGGTAGCAGAAAACCTCATCTACCCGATGTGAGATGACCAGGGCTGCTTCAGGAGCCTGCAGGAGATGATGTTCTGCTTGGAGAATGCTCTCTGCCTGCTCCTGGATGGGGAAACCAGCTGGATGGGTCAGGATGCAACTGGGGAAAAAGTAAAGGAGCAATCTGGCAAAATGGGGCAGGGTGAGGGTGTTGCAGCTGATGTGGGAAAGCAGAGACCAAGGGTAAGCCATGTGTGCAGACACTGCTGCCTTTTGCAGAGTGCTGAAGCACCAGTCAGTGGTTTTGCAAGCTGGGGTGACTTTCAGGAAGTCTCAGAGGGCAGCAAGTGCTGATCCAGCAGTTGAGATGAGCTGTAACTGCACCTGCAAAAGCTGGGAGAGAGAGGAGAGTGAAGGAAAGCGGCCGTGGAGGGACCAGGCTGATGTGGTGAGTGTCGAGGGAATGCTCAGGCTATTGCAAAACTGTGTAGGGGAAGGGGAGTCTTACCGAATCGATGCAAACGTCTATTGACAATCAGCTGTAATTGATTTTTCTAGGGTTATTTTATTTCCTCCCCTCCAACCCCCAGCAAGCCTACCCTCTTTTTTACAACAGAGTCAGTGTTTCTACGGGGATATCAAACTTCTCCCAAGCAGGAGGAAGGGGATACTTAATTTCCAGGCTGTTGTGTGGTATCTCAAGTTGCTGCTATTTTGTTAACATTCAGGAAAAAGAAAACACTGAACAGCCCCTTCCCAGCTTCCCCAAAGCCCTTCCAACGGTAATTAAATGTAACCCTTTTTTTTCTGCTGACAGTACCGTTTCTAAAAATATCATATTTTGCCCATAGACAAGTCATCTCTGTCAATGAAAGTCATTGTGTCTAACCTAGAGGTCTTTCTAAAAGACATCAGGGAGATGAAGTGGACTTAAACGCCTGAGAAAGGATTTCAGGTTTGGATTTGTGCAGCTGGCAAGGTTAGGTTACCATAAGAGCCTCTCTGAGCTTCAAAAGATGTGTATTTATGTCTGGGAGGCAAGAAAACTTCATGGTGTTCTCACCAAAGCTTCACCCTGTGTTACATCGGTGAAGCTGGTGAAGGGTTTGGAGAGGAAGCCATATGAGGACCAGCTAAAGTCACTCGGTTTGTTCAGCCTGGAGAAGACTGAAGGGAGACCTCGTGGTGGCTACAGCTTCCTCACAAGGGGAGGAGGAGGGACAGGCACCAAACTCTTCTCTTTAGTGACCAATGACAGAACCTGGGGGAATGGCAGGAAGATGTGCCAGGGGAGGTTCAGGTTGGACATTAGGAAAAGGTTCTTCCCCCAGAGGGTGCTGGAGCACTGTAACAGGCTCCCCAGGGAGGTGTCACAGCCCCAAGCCTGACAGCGTTCAAGAAGAGACTGGACAATGCCCACAGACACACGGTGGGAATTTTGGGAATGTCATATGCAGGGACAGGAGTTAGACTCAGTGATCCTTGTGGGTCCCTTCCAACTCAGGACATTCTATGATCCTATGATAAGTTTCAAAATGGCATCCCTCTTTTCCCCTGCCCCTGCCCCCAGCTTCACAGGCTCCCTCCAGATGCTTGTCCTCAGTGATGGATGAACATGCTGTGAGTACACAGAGTTGGTGGGGAGCAGTGGAAGATCCTCAGCCTTGCAACTTGCGTTTCGTTTAGACCAAAATAGGCACAAACATGATGCCCTACAGTTCCTACAGTTGGTGGCTAAGAGGCAATGCCAGGAGATGGTGGTATGACCCTTGTTTGAGGGATCAGTGCTGCACTTCCCATAAGGAAGCATGATGCATTAATAGAGGAGCCACTGAACTTGTGCGATTCCCATTTTGTCCAGGGAGATACAGCAGAAGGAACCCTTGAAGGACCGCACTGCTACTGGGTCCTGACAGACAGATATTCCTTCCCAACTATTATTTCTTAGCATGTATGTATCGCTTAACCCAGATCTGATGCACAGAAATGTGTTGTTCATAGTAACAGTCTCCTCCCCTTTGATCATGACAGTCCAGCAGTTTTATGACAGTCTTTGGTACCTGCTGTGTCTACAAAGCGTTGGTTTATGGTTTGCTTAATTAACCTTGTTCTATTGCATATTGATTTTCTGTGTGGTTAATAGTTTAACTTAAAAATGATGTGAATGCCATAACTACATTAAGCCTGTATGAACAGCAAAACATCCAGACATAATAAAGCAAAAAATTGTTGCTGACCTGCAGCTGGTGCATCCTCTCACCGAGAACCTGCTTAAGCATCTTAGCTAACACATTCTCTGAAATAATTTATCTCAGAGGTGAGATCATAAGCAAGCTAATTAAATACCAAATTGGTTATTGAGGGTGCATTTACTGGGCATGAAAAAGTGATGCATCTCTGACATTTCCCTCTGTAAATACATTTAAATTAGACATTGGTAGTGAATTACCATGCTATAAAATTAAAGCAAATAGATGTATTTTGAATGTTATAAGGCAGCTGCATTATGATAATTAAATAACATCAATGGATTATGCTTATATAAAAATTCCAGAAAATCAGGGGCATCACATCATTGTATGGCATTTATTCCTTCCCCAGGTATAGCTTCTGGGTTAGAGGATGCTCAGAGGATATGTCCACATTAGCGACACGGGTAGCACAGGGCAGGAAGGAGGGGGCCGATTCGCAACAAGCTGGTCTATTTCGAGGATGATTTCCCCACACCCACTGTTTCCCAGCCATGAAGTTTGGGGCAGTTGCTAATGCTGCATGTACACCACAAGTCACTTCCCACCACGGTGACACCAACACACAAGCTGCAGGGCACAGCTCCAGGCTTGGGACCTCAGGGGGGACCTGCATGCTGGCTGCTCTTATTTATCCCTTTGAGCACATGCATTTCTTCCCTTCTTCAGCTTTGGGACTGGGTTTGAGAGGTAAGCCCACCAGAAAGGTAGGCTTCCTGCTCTTGCTCCTCTCTTTGCTTTGCAACAGAAGCAGCTGCCCAGAGTTGATGGAATTTGTGCATTTTTGGAGACTTGGCCATGAAACTATTGCGTCCAAGATGCCATTCAGTGTGTCCCATAACCTGGCCATCACGAGTGGACTCAGCCTTAGCTTGCACACTTAAAATGATGATAGTACACATACACACACACACACACACACACAAACCATTTGAGGCTGTGACAGCCTCAGTACTCATTTTCTGTGGTGACAAGTATGCAGAAAATTAAGTTGCCTGGCAGTATAAAGGAGCACCTTTCCTTTGACCATCTAGTACCTGTACATCTACAATTGCCTAACATGCCCCTCCATTCTTATTTTAACCTGTCATAAAGCAGTGCACAGTACCCCCTTGAATTTTCTGCTAGTTAAGAATCTGCTATTACTCAGCTGACAAGTTTGGTTGTTTTTTTTTTTTTAATTTGCCACATACATTAGGACATTTTCTATGAGAATTAATCCTCCCCTGGAATTAAACCCCCGAGACTGACTGGCTGTACTGCAAACACTACAATTTCTGCCTCTGCTTCAGCTCTGGGAACTCTTTGTGCTTGGTACTGAATGAAGCACAGTCTAATCACTGTTTTCCAAGGGGAGCCACCAAGAAAACACAAAGCGCTGAAGAACATTTTTGTTTATCAGTGAAGATGAGGATGGTGAATACTCTCATGTATATTTTTGGTTTTTATCAGGTCATTGGTCTGATGAAGCCTAGATGGTTTATGATGGACCTCCCAAGGGGTTTGCCTTTTCCTAAAGAAAAACACAGAAGTTGCTGCACTGACACTCACCTTTGCAAAACAGTACCTTCAGCCTTGACCTAGGTGGCTGAATTTTACTTTGGTTGGAAGCTGAAAGTAAAAGGTGCCTACTCTGCTGAATTTGTTAGTGAAAAAGTCAAGATGCTCGTGTAGATCTACCCCAAAACCCTGATGCACGATGACAAGGGAGGTCAGGGAAGCTTCACATGCCTTGTGGTGTCTATGCCAGACCATTGTCTTCTGTCCATCTCTGCCTCCTCTTACAGTGCCAGGTGGAGTGAGCATCCTCTGCTTCCCTTCTGGAGGCAGACAGGGACACCATGCTGCGTAATGCTGTGGTGGCGTGATTGCTTCATTCCCTCTCAGTGGTGGCTGCATATTAACTGTGGATTAATGAGCCCTCTAAGTATTACTTAATGCTCCTAAAATGCTTTATATTTTCTACTTACAGTATAATCATCATTAAGGGATTAAAGTAAAAAGAAAAAAAGACAAAAAAAAAAAGTAAACAAGAAAAAAGAAAGAAACTTCAGTGGCTACAATTAAGCTTCATCATCCTCATTTTGGGTCTTGGATATTTACAGCCTGACTGTGAAACAGGAAGAGCATATCCAAAAAGGATTGGTGGCTTCACAGTGTTTATAGCAACAGGACCAGTTTCGCAGATGGGTCCCTCACACACATACAGCAGCTTAACCTACAGCAGGAGATGTGTCTGTTTTGGCCTCCTTCCCAAACCACTAAACTGACATTGGAGAACATTGTCCCTCACCTCATTTACAGAGAGAGAAACCAAAGGCACAAGCTCCTGCAGAGCATCCCAGCTCCCTGATCCCTGTGGCGGGTCTGGGGGCACAATGGATGGCTGCAGCACGTGGATGTGACCGTCAAGTTTGGAGGCAGATAAACCCCAACACCTCGGCAGGATGCTGCAGTGAATAGATCCTGTCTCCTGCAGCGCTTATTAGTTCAGGCACAGCACCTGTCTAATGCAGCTCTTTAGCTGCTTGGCTCAGCCTGGCTCGTATCCAGCCTCTGCTGTGTTTCAGCTCCATCCTTTTTCTCACCCCAGCTCCTGGGACAAGCGGTTCAGGAGGTGGGAAGCCTGCCAGTGCTGCTGGTGAGCTCGAAGACTGTATTTGTACACAGAGGGAAAAAGCAGTTTTGGGTATAAAGGCAAGCACAGCAAACTCTCTGTCACTGTTAGCTGTGGCCTGGGCTCAGAGCATTGGGTCATACATCACTGAGTACTCTCCAGGGAGCTCAGCCTGATTTTGCTCATGTACTCAGGAACAGATGTTAACTGGATGGGTATTGGGGAAGTCTAGTGATGCCCACCAAGAGGTAGGGCTGTTCTCCACCAGAGAAACAAATTATCTGCAAAACTGGACTTAGGCTATTAGACTTCCTAACTGCAGAGGGCTGGACTAGGTTCTTGCTCATCTTTGAACACTCAGCTGTTTGCAAACACCAGGTGGCACAGGTCTTACTGGAGTGCCTGAGCTGTAATTATGGGTCGGCCAGGACTGGAGCTGGCTGCACTCCGCTGCATGACTTGCCTGTAGAGAGCATCAAGGTCCTTTTACATGAAAAACAACTTGGAAGTTACTTAATCTGCACATTTCTTCTATGTTGTAAAAGTCAAGAAACAAGAGTTAATATCACAAAAAATGCTGAAAGGTTGCTTTCAGCACCAATTAATTTTCCCTATGAGTGAGTAAGAAAAGGTCTTCCCTTCCCCAACATCTGCTTCATCAGACTGAGTTCTCTTGATACAGGCTGTTGCTTGGCCTCTGGCAAATCAAAGTTGCTTCAGTTAAAGCAGCAAATAGGCAAAATATCCAGACACAGCCTGGATTTATCTGTGAACCGGGATGTTGTTTTTTGATCACTGGCTTATTATTAAAAAATCATTAAAAGCTTAAAAATTATTAAGAGATACCTCACCAGAAAAACTGTGCTTAGCTGCAACACTAAATTATCTCCAGTTGCCTTGTGAAGCTTCTGGAGATTAAGCTGGCTTCTGATCTGTTTTCTGATAGTGCCTTCATCTTTTACCAACAGCCTGAAAGAAAGTTCAGTCTTTATAATCAGTTATTTACAAACCAGTGGTTATGTTTGCATGACCTCGCATGACCTTAATATTTTTGAGTCTTTTTAAAAAAATATTTTCCATGGCAGAAGAAACTCAGTAAAAGTTTTGTTTTATTTTTAAAGCTGTATTTTCTCCCTTGAGATTCCAGTCAGGAGTTGCAATTGGATGAAAGATTCCAGTTTGGCTGTAAGGAGGAAACCAGATGAAGTGGTGGTGAATTACTGCAAGCTTTTTGTCTTTTTCCATGCCATATTTTATATCTTGACCTGGACATAGCCTGCAAGCAAACACACCCTATTTGTAAGGAACTTACTCCTGCTGCCTTCTTTGAGTTTGCATTCTGTTGAGGTTGGCAGGTGACTGTGGAAAATGTGTCTTTTCATCCACTCCCAAAAGCACAGATAATGAGAGGTCTAAACCTGGGTACATGCCTTTAGGCAAGTAGGCAAGTATTTATAAGGAATACTGCTTGACTGAAGAGGGGTAAAGAGGTCCCAAAAAAAACTTTTGACAGAATGATGGCAGAGAGGAAACTAAACGAGCCAGATAATCCCCTGACCACATCACAACTATTTTGTAAGAATGCGAGGAGAGAAAATCAAACATGAACTACACTTCTAAGCCAACAAAACACCAGCGAAACACTTTTCAATGACCAGTGCCTCAGGCTTCTGTCAGGTATCCTCTGGTGAAGCTTGCTACAGGATGTTTCTGATTCCAGTGCTGGCAGGGCCACTGCTGGGAGTCACGTTCCCAAGGCAGCAAAGGGGAACATGTGCCTGATTTCAGCTTCTTCTTCAGTCTGACATATTAATGAAAACTCTTTTAATGAATCCACAAAGGCCTGTGAAATGGGATGGTGGTGGTGTGGGGAGCAGGCTTACGCACCCTCTGCTGCCCCTACACTAAGGGCAATGACAGCTTTTAGGGGAACAACAAAGTCATTTGGGATAGTAATATTTCAAGCTGCCCCAACAAAATACAGCTCACCTGCAGACTTCCATACTTCAAACCATGAGCTGGCCTAAAGAGGCTGGGCAAATCAACCTTTCCTCACCTCTAGTGATGTTATCTCATCCTAACTCACCAAACCTGTGTAGTACATCTGACTTTCACTGATCAAAGATAAATAGAAACAAATTCCATCAAGCCTGGGATGAGACTCAGAATCCAGGCAGGGAACAGAAGTGATACTACCTAAGTAGCCTCTCTGCTTTGTACCTCTCTGCACAGCTAATTAACACAGCTCGCATACCAAAAAAGTGGGTCTGAAGCATTAAGGATCCTGCTGTAGGGGGAAAGTAATCATGAAGCAGTTAATTGAATAAACCCAGGGAAAGTTTGTTCTGCTGACAGCTACCCTGTAAGGAGAATGAAAGGCAGATTTGTCCAAGTGGATTATTTGTTCCATGTGACTTGCTCCATGTTTTTTGCTCCACTCGGCGCTTTTTAGGAATGTGTTTACCCTTGTGCCATGGTTCAAAGTCTTTGCAGAAGGATGATGAACAGTCTGTCCTCTCCCCTTTAGAGTTTATTTTGCATTGCTTGTAATTATCAATAAGCGTGCTTGTTCCAAAGCATATTTTGAAGTATGACTTACACTCTTTTGCCATCCCTCATCTGCCACAGTGACCCTGTTTCCAATCCAAATGGATTTAATTAGCTGGTAATAGCTCTGGGCTTTGAACTACCACAAGGATTTGTATTTCAGACAAGTTTAAATTACGAGATGCTTTTGTAACTAATATAACTCCATATTATTTCACTGGTATCAGTCTACTGTGCTGATCCTTGTGTGCCTGAGTATGTCCCAAATGTCCATCTGTCTTCTTAATTTTGTTCAGATATGTCTTTCAGATACGACTTTGGCTTGGTTGTTGTTGATGCACATGTTCAATGATTGCTCTTGAGACCCTTATGCTGCTGCACCTTTCTTTGCACTCCAAAATACCAATCCTATTTTTATACAGGGTTGCAGGGCCAGAACAATTCAAGTGGGAAAGGACCTCCTGCTAGTTACAGTCCTGCTAACACAGCTCAGGATGAGGTTGGCCTTTGCCACAAAGGTACATTGCTGGCTCACTTTCAGCTTGTCCACTAGAACCCCTTTGTCCCTCTGTCTTGCCTGGCAATGGTGACAGCATCCACAGTCTATTTTTTTGCTATACCTGAAATTTTCTGTTATCAATTAGTCCAAAAAGTTGTTGCCTACTCTTTTCTTGATGAGATGTTCCTTCTAGTGGAAATAAATGGAAAGCTCTCACCCTGGAGTTATGTTGCCAGTTGTCCTTTTTTTTTTTTCCTGTATCTGAGATCTCCCTCAAAGTTTGCTTTTGAGGAGTGGAAAGAAGATTGTCTTACCTGAACCTGTGTAAAACAGTAGTGAATATAATGGTGTTTGTGTGTGAAACTTTCTGGGTTTCTTGTAAGGAGACAACTGTCCTTATTATGTTTTCTTTTGCATAACTCAAAGAAACTGGAGTTCATTTCACCTAACTTCAGCTAGATAAAAATGACCTACCCATCCCAAGATAATCTTCTGGCTTCCTTGATTGTCAGTGGCAAGAAGGACAGTCCTGCTTTGAGGACAATTCATCTCACTGATCCTAGACCCCAAAAGATTGTGCACCTCAGAAATGTTCTCAATTCTCACGTAGTGCAAGTAGGGAATTGCAGAATTGCCCTACAAGTAAAACCCCATTGGTCTCTAATGTGTCTTTTCATACCATGAGGATCCTGCCAGCAGAGACAACACCTCTTTGTGTGCAACCAAGCATCCTCATCTGAGCAGGTGTTGCAATGTATGAATGAGATACCCAGGCTCACTCCCCTATTAAAGAGAAAGATGTCTTCAGTCTGCCCTACACTATTCAAAGGAGATGGACAAGTTTGCTAGACTCCAGAAGGTTTTTCATATGGTCTTTTGCTGGATCAAGTTTGATAATTTTCAGAATTAAGTATGTTGGAATAAGGGTCTGATCATGCAAAAATACGTATTTTTGAAGCTGTGCATGTGGTTGACACTGAACCCCTGGCTGGTCTTGCTGAGTTCAGAGCACTATCATGATCACTGCCGCCATCCTGCTGTTTCCATTTCAACCTCTCCTTTCCGCGAAGCCTGAAGGTGACCTTAACAGTCCCCTTACCCCAGCTGCCCTATGTAATCCTTGTGCGGTGGTTATTTACTCCATTTTCACACTTATTACTTTGCTTATTTTCCACATGGCAGTCCCTAAGAGTGGAAGAACATTTTCATCCTCTGCTGATGTGGTTTTCTGCTCCATAGCAGCTGCCTCCTTGCTCATCTGTAGTGTTTGTTTTCTGCACAAGAAGACATTACTGATTCAACCTTTTTCTGTCTCATTTATGCTCCAGTGCTCTGTTTCTCTTTCCACTTTAGCTGGCACTTGATGTGAGAGAGTGTGTGATCTTGTGTTTAAGATATTCACAAGAACCTGTGTCTCTTCTCCACCATGCATTTCCCAGTGGTTAATGGACGATCGCCAACCACTCTGGAGCTTAATATTTCCACGTGTAAAATAACAGTAACATCACTAAAGCTGTGAAAAGATTATTTTTCACTTGTGAGGCCAGTCTGGAAGGAAAAGGGATTTCAGTTTGGATCAGCTCAGAATGAAATTGTTCTAGAAGAAAAGCACTACATCTGTTATGGAAATAACTGGTTAATTCCTTTCCAAAGTTGTTTCAAACATTTCTACCTTTTTAAAAAACATACACCAAAATAAACATGCAAAGTACTCGGAGGTCTCTGCCATTATCCCCCTGAGATGCTTTCATGTTGTTGTGGAGACTAAAGGGGAGAGCTAAAGATAAATCCATTAATGTTATATAAGTCACTCCAAAATGCCTCTAAATAAATAAAAGTGCTTCAGATTGTACACTGCATATGTGCCAGGCAATTCATCGGCAGTGCCAGGACACTCCTCTTTGGAGGAGAACTCCGTGGGAGAGGGGAGCAGAAGTATTGCAGGTGGCAATTAGCAGCAGGTCACCCAGAGCAATTTTCAAGAGATCTCCAAGCACCACTGGGGATTTGCTGTTCAGCACAGGCCTCAATAATCCCTAAGGGTAAGAGCTCTGTGGGATGTTGTGAAAGCCAGCTGAGGCCACTGCTCTCCCCAGCTGCTTGCTCCTACAGCATGGAAGCAGAAGGGTGCCTACTTTGGTAGTGCACACACTGTATTGCCAGATTAAATCCCTGATGGCAGTGGTTTTGCACCGCCACACTGAAGCAGAGGGAAGATGTTCTCTTTGGCCAGCACTGGTGAATGGATCATGATGGTGGCTTACTGCGCTGGATGGACAACAGGCATCTGTGGCATCTCCAGCCAGACCTGACTGCTTGAGCCCTGATCCAGTGTATGGTGGCAATTGGGTTTTGCAGGCATGTAGGACACTTGGCTTCCACACTAACTGCATCAGCATGTGGTGACAGGAACATTTTATTGCCTCTTGTAGCTCTCTTCATCTTGCTGGTGATCATTTTAAAGCAGGACTTCA
Source organism: Columba livia (assembly GCF_036013475.1). NCBI lineage: Eukaryota > Metazoa > Chordata > Aves > Columbiformes > Columbidae > Columba > Columba livia. The sequence continues at coordinate 32,294,998 of NC_088602.1, read as the reverse complement.
TCTGTCAATAGGTAAGTTGGTGGCACCAAGTAAGCTGAGAATCGAATTATTTTTTCTAAAAGAGCTTAGAGGAAAATAAGAGATCCAAATTTGCAATGAAATTAGTGATGCTTTCCTTCCAGTGGGAGTAAAAAAAGGCCAAAATTACGTTATTGAATGACAGATGAGAAGAATCTTTTGCTTTAAGACTTTGGTATAGCAGGTAATGGGCAGGATGAGGAGGAACAATAATGCAGAAGAGAAGGAACCTAGAAAAAGAGGCAAGCCATGGAAAGAAAGAGAAATGAAGCAGTTTGATGAAGTGCTCAATGTCTCACCATCCATGCTTTCAATTTCCAAATAAAGCATGTGCATTCTTGGGCTGGGAAGTTGCTCCTGCTTTCAGAAGCTCAGGCCCAGTCTCTCCCCAGCTCCATCAGAAACTGGACCCAAATTGGCTGAACGTGGTGGCACAGCTCTGCTTGTCTCTGTCGCAAAAATCACACTAAAAGCAGGCTCAGTGTACTACCTAAATCTTGTTCAGCTCTCTGAAGCAATTATTTCAGTTCTGGTGGCACATGCACCTCCCAGCACCCACCTCCAGCAGCTCCAAGGAGGACCACAAATCTGCATTGTGCCACACCATGCCATGCCATGTATGTCAGCTCCAATTGTCATTACTCTCATCATGGTCATTACTCTCATGGTCCTTGCTCCCACCACACCAGAGGAGCGGCGATCCTCACCATCCCAGCCTCCCACAGCCAGAAGAGTGTGGCTGTGTGTCCCATGCTCCTCGCTACCTCACTCAGTTCCCAGTAAATCTGGGTAAAGACTGTGTATCCCACTAAATTATTGCAGGATTCACAGTTTTTCCCTCTTCTGCACCAGAGTGAGAGACACTAATGGCCCATTGTGATGGGAAGGCTCTGGGGGTACCAGGGGTGACACCCAAGTTCTCAGCTCTACGTCAAACAGGACAAGGTTCATGGTATTTCTGCAGTGGAAGAAGGGCTGACACCTTGGGGAGACTGGGCACAGGTACAGCAGCTCCTTTCCTTCACTTTATGAGGAGTCCCAGGATCTGCTGTGTTTCTTTAAATTCGGTTTCTTGGATTAACTAAAGAACCTCAGACTGTCACTCAGAAGTTTCTAAGTGTCCCCAGTTAAGTGTACTGGGAGGTCTTTGGTACTGGGACAGCATCTTAATGATTGAACAAGAGCTTCTACTCTGTAAATTCTGAATTTGGGGCAAAATTTTCTATGTTTGGCAACCTGGCCTGGGACTTTTTAACATATGAGCCTTGCAGGACTATGCTCAGTGCTTGGTTTCTCTACTGAGGCAAGCAGCAAGGTGTGCTAATTAACACCAGTTGTGGGAATGTCCAAGTGTGGCTTACATCTTCTGGGAAGCAGCCTGAGACCTCACCACTCATTTTACATAATCAAGGCTTATAATAAAACATCCCTCTTTCCTCCACACTTCATGTGTTAGACACAGCAATTGCTTTGAAGCAGTATTTCTCCTGAGGGAGGTATCTGGGCCACTACATCTAACCCGAAGGGCTGCACTGAGAAATTCTTGATATACTGAGTTGTATCAGAGTGGGTGGATTAGAAAGCGATACGTGATGGTGTCTGATGGCTACTCTTCACCCCTGCAGGCAAATGTCCTGTCAAGGGGAGAAGTATTTCTCTAATATTATAACAATGGTGCAATTTCCCATTGATAACACCTGTCTTGAAATGTCCTGCAACCAGGTCAGATTTGTTAATGAAATTCACCCTCAAAATCAAACATGGGTAGAAAAGGGCTCAATGCTTATCCACTCTATCCCATCTCCAGAGCTGTAGCATGACAGGCAGCACCCATTAATGGTGGTAATTAATTTTCCAGAATGATTTTGGGGTGGCAGAGTGGGAGAAGGAAGACGAAGCATATTAACACAGAAACTTCTGAGACCGTAGCACTTCCCCTCCCTTTGCCTCTGCCGAGGAGGTGCCATAATTGTTATTCTGGGAGATTGTGCTGGAACTTGGAACTGCCCTGCTTTGCAACAAGAGTGGAGCAAAGCCCATGCCACCCTGCTCTCCCACATCATGGTCCTGTGGGTTATGCAGGTGTGTGGGTCTGTGAGCTCAGGGTTAATGGGAGAGGGAAGAGGGGAGAGAGAAGAAGGGAGAAAGGAAAAGGAAGAGGGGAGCTCTCAGGACCAGGCAGCAGCAGAGACGGATGGAGAGACCCCAGGGAGAGCTGCAGGAGTGTGCTCTGCCTCCTCTCTGCAGAGAACCATTACAGTCACATCTTCAGGTGGCTGTGGATGCACAGACAGAGGCTCCCAGGGTGCTCGTGGTCAACTTCGTTTCCAGTTTTACCCACTGAAGTCCCATCAAACAAAGGCAGGGCTGAAGGACAGGTGGCAAAGCAGTGCTGCCTGCTGCTGTCCACATCCCCACAAAAGGATTTGGAAGTCTGAGGTGCCCAATGTTTGCTCAGCCCTGGCCCAAACTGAGACCCAAATGCCTGGCCAGGAACGCGGCTTTGCAGGCAGCAGGAGGGTTTGCAGCCCCCCTCGCCATGGCTGTCACAATCCTGGTGGACGTTGCGGCTGAACACCACTTGGGCTCCCCAAATCAGCACCCGAAGTGATAGATTTGAGCATGTCTGGGCTGAGATGGTGGCAGAGGATATCTGGGGGTTGTTAGCAGTAGGTTAAAGAGTCACTTTCCTCCCTTGCACTAAATAAATAAATAAATCTCGTGCACCATAGCACTTTAATCCTGCTGGGGATAAAGTGGATTACAATGCTATTTGGCTGGCCGCTGCACGCAGAGCCAAACTGTTATAACAGGATTCAAATCCCCTCCCTAACTCAGAACAGATTGGCTTGTTTCTTTAAAAAGTAGCTAGAAGACAGCTTGGCCCCATAAACCATGTTATGATCCTTTTTGAATATAAGATTGAACTATTTCTGGCCTCCTCTAAATATGCTTCCTTCTGTAATTCAACAAGTTCCTTGAAGTCCTACAGAGAAAAGGAAGGGTGGTTTCTACAAGAACATTGTAAATGTACTTTTTTTTATCATTTAGAAGCGCATTTTTCACACTCTTCAAAGAGTAAAAGTTGCGTGTAAAAAGCTAGTAACTCTGTGAACAAAGAGGATCTATTTTACACAGCTGCACGTAGCATCTTGCAAAGCATCAGCACCCAGCTGGGTTGGGATGGCACTGCTGTCCCGTGCTACGGATGGCTGTTTTTTTGGGCAGGAACTGATGCCGGTTAAAGAGTGAGGACACAACCTTCTCCCCAGGGTGCAATTAGCAGTGATGGGAAGAATTGCTATTAACAAGGAAAAAATGCAGAGGAATTCACTGAGCCTCATCTCCGCAGGGACCAGCAAACTCTGCTCGTTTCTTCCGTGCACACAGAGGACCTTAAAATTTTGCTGGCACACTGGGACCTGCAGCCAGCAGCAGCAGCGGTGCTCCTTTAATTAATGTGGCCTTAGAGGGAGCAGCCACTTAACTAGGAAGCTCCATTGCCTGGCTGTGCCTCTCTAAGGGTAGATGTCAGGGCTACCATACACTTGAAGGAAGACAGGTTACAAGGTAACACATATAATACTATTGAGGATGAAGGTGACCTATAAAAGTGCAGTAAATATGTGATTTTCTCTGCTCGGCAAGTGAATTTTGATCCCACTGTAGCACCACATCGTGAGGTGCTGCTGCTGTGCCTGGGAAAGCTCAAGGAAGGACAAAGAGCAGAAAGCAGCAAGAAGGACAAAGAGGCTCCAAAACAACCCCCCCACCCCATTCACACCCCTGCCAGACAGGCAAACAGGGAGTGACACTGCAGAATTGTTTTTCCTTGTTTAGAGCCGCCTATGTCAGCCTGTCGTGCACAGGGAAAATAGCAGCAGATCAATAGAGATATTTGCGCTGACGCTCTTATCATCTCCTTTAAGATACACTGAATCCCTCATCAGCCTTCCCAGTTAATGAGCCTTTCAGTTGGAAGAAAGACACTGTTTTTTTTTCTGAACGTGTGATTCTCTGCCAGTCTCCAGACCTCTCTTAAAGAAAGAGGTAGGTTATGGGCTCTGGTAACAGTCAGAGGTCCAGGCTGTGATTATGGTGACAATGTGCTGATATAACTTTACTGGAGAACCCCGCCTTGGTCTATGTACAAGTCTGTGACAGCAGAAGCTGTTGCAAACTTTCCCTGAAGGGTATCGCACAGCGAGTGCTTTTCATGATGCCAAATCTCTGACACACATACGTGATCACCAGCCATGGGTCCTCGTGGTGGGCCAGATCCCACCACCATCTCTGAGCACTCCCCTGGATGGAAGGAGTGAGATCTGAGGTCCTGCAGTGATTTGAATTTAATGGAGTTATGTGCATTGGCACTGATTGAGGAGCTGACCTAGGTGATGGATGTCAATGTAATCACACCAGAATATGATGCCTGTCATTTATCATTTGCACCAGTCAGCCAGGAGACCCCTTGCCTGGGTGCTGTAGAGATACAGAATAAAATAATCCCTTTGCAAAGAGCTTACAATTTTGGAGTAAGCACAAATATTTAGGCTTTGAAGGAAAGGGAGAGAAATTACATTGCTCCTAGCCCTTGTTTCCTAGCAGGCTTGTATTCATCGACTGCGAACCTTAATACAGTTTTCACTCCACTTGTCAATTGTTAAGATAGATTTGGGGGCTGTCAACAAAATGCTACAGTTGAATTGACCCAGCTAGAAATAATAGACCATGAAACATCAGAGCAGTAATAATACTGTAAACCACCACAGAGGAATATCTTCAGCCCTTTCATTGTTAATGGTCCCTTCGGTGTCATTTGGTGTATGGGACAGTTTGGGGGTGATTTGCCTGTTCCTGCTTTAGAAGTCTTTGCACCAGGTTGCTGGAGGGAGCAACCACAACCTCCCTGTTCATCTTCAGGGCAAAAATAGGCACCTTGAGAAGCAGGTTCATTTGACTTGTCTTTGATATCAGTTTTCAGACAAGACGCTTTGCCTGCTGGAGGTGACCACCTCTCTATCACCAGGTAAGAGCAGGTGGGACAAGGTGTCTGTCTTGGAGACAGGTGTTGCTGGCCAGTGGGTGCTGTTGGTGTCATGCTGGGCACAAACGGGTCCAACCCACGCATCTTTTCTGGCCCTTAACACAAAACAATGGTTTGTTCCTTACAGAGCTGGTGGGAAACCAGACTGAACACCTTGAGAGCATATCAGTGCTAAAGCCTGACATATTCACCCATCTGGATGTGAGCTGGATAACTCAGGAGCACTTTCAAAGTGTTTTTCACTTTACAATCAGAGTTTTTTTTCAGAGCAAAGAGGTTTCTTATCAGCTTATCCTACCTGCCTGGTGTCTCAACAGACCCATGTGGGGAAACTAGTGACATTAGGCTCCCACTGCAACCCTATCACAGGAGCAATTCCTACTGAGTTCAAGACAATTCTCACTGGAGATTTCACTGACACATCAGACCTTTTCCTAAAGGCTTCCCTTTGTTTCCAAGAGAGTTTTAGGTGCAATGCCTGCTTCCAAGAACTGCCAAGACAGCACCAAGATTATGCATCTCTCTACTGGGCTTTGGGTCTGAGCAGTGAGGAGCTTGGCCATGGGGATTTTAATGCACTAAAATGCCCTCTGTGTTTAACAGAAAGGAACAGAAGCATCAACTTTTTCTTTTTTTTGGACATCCAAAGGTAAAATGCCGCAGCTCCTGCAACAGCAAATCTGCAATTCAAGAGGACCTGAACTGATAAATTCAGGTCTAGACCTAGATAACAGTGAAGCAGTCAGCAGACACCTCTCTGTGGGACCACATCAGACAGTGCCACTGGCATTGAAATTGTCTTGTGACCTTCAATAACCTTTTTTCTGCTCAGCTTTTTTTACTAATTAAAATTATAAATGAAAGTAACAGGAGACAGTCTCATAAAAGGGGTCAAGCACAGAAACACTCATTTACAAAATCTCCCCATGCACTTAGGAACGTGACTATTTCTTTCATCTGTTTGGATTGCCAGATTCTTTCAGACAACGACAAGGCTGTGGGTGTTTTAAATAGCTTGTGTTGGCAGAGGAGCTGCATGTTGGCAGAGGTGAGCCCACAACCGAGCTGTCCATCTCCTGGGAGATCCTGCCCCAGCCAGCAGTGCTCACCAGGCTGACTACAGCCTTGCATGGAAATCCTCCTGGACATGCCATCCTGCTGGAAACAACCTTCTCCTGCCTGAGCACAGCCCAAGACTGGAAACATACCTCCAGGAAACTGGCTTTTCTAGGGGGGGATGTCACTCCAAAGAGGGATTTACCCCGTCAATGGACCTCCTGGAGACCTGCAGCCTGGGAAAGATGCTCCTCACAACCACTGCGAGTTCCTTCTGGAGACCCCAGCAGAGCCAAATATAAGTTGTCCTGAATTGGATTAATTTCTGAGCTTGCACTGGGCTTGCAGAGCGGCATCTCAAGTCAGGTCCACAAGGACTTTCAGCAAAACAGGAGTCACTTAGTTAAACTTGGTCATTCACTACCATGACAAAGTAATTAGAGCCTGGCAGTCTCTTTCTCCCCCTGCTGCTCCTTCTCTATGTACAAACATCAGGGCTCTGGCATAGATGGAGCTCTTGACACTTTGTCAGTGAAAAAGCAGTACCGTGTAAGTAAGAGAAATGTTTTATGGGAACTATAAATAGTTTTGCATTAAGGCAAATGTATTCTCCTGCCTAAAATAGATTCACCTTGCAAACAGCTTAAGGACACTTTCAGCACCAGACAAATGCTTTCAGACTCCCCTTCAGAGAGAGAAACAGCCTTTTTCCCCAAAAAAGCAAACAAGACCAGCAGCCGGAGACCCCTATGCTGTCCCTCAGCCCCCTTCCATCCTGACCTCACTCTCCACGGCTGGAGAGCAGCCGGCGGTGCTTGGGTGTCAGTCTGGGAGATGGCTCAGCATCCTTCCACCAAAAACGGAGCTTAATTCATCCAACTAACTTTTTCAGTCATTTTCTCCAGGGGCTCGCAACATGCGTGCTCATTACACAGGTGAAAGGGATGAGGAAACTTTGGGGAGGGGGAGCAGCCACTTCCCATGGTCTCTCAGAGCAGTGGGTTGCTTTCCTTTCACTCCAAAGGGAACTGAGCAGCCAAACAATGCAAACATCCCCTCTGCCAGGGCTGCAATGTGTTAACAGCACTCTCAGAGCATCATTTCATTCCCTGCGGAGAAAAGCCGACGGTGGGGTGGGGGGGTGGACAAGAAGATGTCAGAAGAGAAAAACGTATTTTGAACTCACCTTTAGGCTGTGCGTTGGGTTGACGACGCAGACAAGTTGCCCGGCAGCTGAGAAAACCCTCTTTGCCTTGTAGTGCTGAAACCTCAGGTGAATAAGATCTAACACAGCCCCAAAGCACTGGGTGAAGAAAAGCATCACAACTTTTGGCGTTTGCTGCTGCCGCTGCTGCCGCTGCTGCCGCTGCTGCTGGCGGTGGGCAGGGGAAGCAGCCAGGGAGCCCCTGAGTCCTTGAGCCCGGGGAGGGGAGTGCAGTCGGCGAGGGCTCCGCTCCGGCACGGCTTAGCATGCCTTCATATTCATCATCAAAATAAGACGGGAAGAGGCTTGCAGCAGCGGGGCGGCCAATGGAAAGGACAGAAATGTTATCCTTGAGGTCCAGAGACAGCCAATAACGAATGCCTCCCCTCCAGAAACTCCCTGATGAATTGAGCCTGGCGGAGAATGTATTATTGAGCATTACCATACATCAGCACATTGCATTTATCTTGTGATTACAGCCAGTCATACGTAAGGCTGTGGAGATATGCAAGACAAAATTGATTGCTTAATGTCTCCATTTATTAATTGCCTTAATTTAACGAAAGAGGGCTCGGATACCAAAGCCCACCAGTGAAACTGCTGGAAAGTAGCAAAAATAGATTAAGGAAACTATGTTTTACTGAGGGATAAAAATCAAATAAGCAAAGAGAGGTTAAGCAGAAGAGCTCACTGTACAAATAAATTTACACCTGTGCCTTTGTGGGCTTCAATTTGGATTTTCAACACTATGAAGTTTTCTACATTTTATTTTCTGTTACTTCACAAGGGTCCCAGCACACAAATAACATTCCCTCCCCTCCCCACCTAAAAATTGGAAAGGTCAGGTCTCAGGTCTGGTGTAACTTGGAATAACTCCATTTAAAGTCAGCAATATTTTCCTGATTTACACTCACTGGTGGATCAGGTCCGTTGGACACAAAACGTGGTAATTACTGGATGCTGGAACTACAAGAGCATAAAAAGGCACAGAGCATGCTTCTAAAAATAATGAAATACATGATGCATGAGAGCACACACAGATAGAAACTTGCACTGAGGGAAAAGTGGCTTCTAAATCAACAGAATAATTAAACATGCAGAAGGTTTTTGCTTGTCATTCATCTGCATATCGGTGGGCAGGAAATGACTAATTAGCCGTTAGATTGTCCTAGGCATTAAAAAGGAATTAGGGAAGTGCAAGGAAAATAACATGCTTTTGTGTATTATTACCAGTGCATATCTCTGTTGGTGGGCAGGGATCCTTTTCAAGACATTAAGTCTCATTAAACTTGAGTCCCCATAACCGGGTTTTCCAGGAGGTGACTGCACCAAAGCAGCTGAGGGAATCAGAAAGCTCATTCATTTCATGGGACAATCCTGTGTGATATGTTGCTCTGCTTGTTAATAAATCAAAGAGGGTTAATTTAATTAGCTCTCTGCCAGAACTTCCTATCAGAGTGCTATTTAGGCTTGCTAGCTAAGTACTCAGATGGCTTATTTAGCCTTGGTAATCCTTTTTCCCTTTAAAGTCGAACAGATAAAAGTAGCTGTTTTTTTTTTCTTCTTCTTCTTTTTAAACATGAGCCCTGTGCTGGGGGTAATTCTTGTGCTCCAGATGGAGCAGCCCCTGTGCAGTGTGGGCTGCATCCTGGGACTGGATTGTCGCAACTGCCTCTTCCTAAATCAATACTGCAATACTGGCTCTGCCAGACTGCAGAGAGCCTGTGTGGGGAAAAAAACCCACAACTATTAAAATACACACCAGGTCTGAGTAGATAAAAAAGTGGGATATTGTGAATGCTGGAACATCTGACGATGCAACACCCCCAAAAAACATTAAAGACGGGAGGAATATGTATCTCTCAGTTCTTAAAATTTGCTTGTAAATGAGAACAGGAGATAATTTTTGCAGTGCTGGGAGACACTTTGAGAATATTTTCAGGCAGACTTGAGGACAAGTGGCTGAATTGATTTGCTTAAATGTATCCTTTTCTCTGTTCCCAAAGCAACTGCGAGCATCCAGCTACTTATTATTTATTTCTTCCTGATTTGTAGTTGGTAGCTGCACAAACACTTTATACCAGCAAATCTTAGACTGCAAGGTACCAGTGCAAGTATTCTGCCACCAAAGCCTTAAATGACCAAAAGGTTCTTGTAATCTACATTGGTTATCACCGCCTAAATCCCCTGGGATTTTTTTCTGTTTGACTGAGTGACTCAACTGAATGTGGGCAGCAGCGATGTCACCCCTCGCCTTTCCCATCCAGCTGGCCCTGGGGGCCTGCCTGTGCTGTGGTCCAGCCCCGCTGGGACCCATCTGCCTTCACAGGGGTGCAGGAGAGGTATCCCTGGTCGCACAGGTGCAAGGGGTTGTCTTCGATCTAAATATATACATCCCAGATTCTGGAATGCAAAAAGTGTTGCAAAGAAAATACCACATTCAAGGGTGGGGGAGGGACCTTTGCAGTGCCCAAATCCCTGTATGCATCTGCAGCCATCTCACTTTCCACACATGGTCTTCTGAGGAGCATCTCGCAGCAAGCAATATTGGTGGAAAAGGATGTAAACAAGCACTCAGTGCATCTGAAGGCAACTCTTGCTCAGCGCGTAAGTTCACGTTTGTGGTGGCGCTTTTGTGAAATTTTTTGTTGCTCATATTGTTCATGTCTTGAGACAAACATGCAGCACACACTTACTGCATTTCAACACATGACTTAGCACTGGCTTGACAAGGGACCTACATCCACCAGCTGGCTGTGCATGTAGCTTCACTTACAAGCAAAAGCTCAGCAGTGTGGTGTGATGTGCGAGTGGGGATCCAGGTCTTTTTTCTGCTTTTGCATCAGGGGGCTCTCAACCAGAGTGACTCCATTAATTTAAGTTTACAGTGGTTTCATTCAGGCTTGGGGGTGCAAGATCTGCTGCCTTATCTGGCCTCAAACCATGGAGTAGTTCCTCAATGACATTATTTAGCTCTATGAATGCAGCCTGGGAGAGGAGCAACAAGTCCACATGCAAGGGGCACTTGATGAATCCCATTTAACTGCTGTTTGCAAATTTCTGGTGTCTGTAGCCATTATTTCTGAGATAGTTAATTCTGTAAAATGTGACATAGCAAAAAGGTCATAGGCTAAATATTTATTAGGATACACATTTTGCCAAATTAGTAGCTCTAGTGTCATCAGCTTAATGTACACGGGATTATAATTCTCCAACACCTCAGCTGCTAGTGTGGCTGCTTCAGGTTAGCAAGATAATAGGATCAGGTAGACATAAAATCTGGCTGCAGCAGTGCTAGCTTTTGGGTTTGTCCACTTTGCTTTTGATCAGAGCTGCTGGTGTGAAAGGGAAACACTTGTGGGTAAACACAGGGTCAAGGCATCATGCAGCTTGGCAAAACGGTGGCCTGGGAGATGCAGCACTCATTCCAAACCCAATGTTAAATTGCAGTGCTTGGCCTTCAACCAAATTTCCTTATCATTCTGACTTTTGGAGGAGACTTTCCTACGTGCTGCTCTCTCTCCCTTCCTGCCCTGCCAGACACCTCTGTGAATCCAAGTCCCTTCCATCACTACTTGTATAAATGTGGGTGAGCAGCTCTTGCTGACATCAATGGGATAACTCCCACATAGATGAGATCAGGCTGCCCTCCGCTACTGACATCTATAGGGGAAATACAACCTGCCTCAGACAAGATTGGCACTAGTCTTTATCCCAAGGATGGGAGAGACGGATGCTGTTCAGGGCATCAGGAGTATCCACTCAGACAGCTCACTGACCTGTTTGTGTGGCCGTGTTTCTGACTGTTGGAAGGATTTCTGGCAGGGCTGGCTGACGTGGGACCTACTTTAGCTCCACCGTTTATATTTCCTTGGGGAAGGAGCCAGGCCAAGATAACCTGCTGCTGCCCTCTAGCAGGGACAGCCTGCATGGGCGCCTTGGGACAGAGAGGGATCCCCTTTTACACTCTCAACTCTGCCTTCTAGGGATGCTACCTGGCTATTTAATGGGTCACTGACCCCATCTAGTTAAGGTTCGAGTCCTTTTCCTGGCTGGCCAGGGGTTGGAGGAGCAGCATCCATGCCAACTAGGCACCTCTCCCTTGAGTATTTACATCTGCATGCATCAGCCCAGCTCCCTTTATAGTTGTGGAGCGAGCGTGGCACTCTGAGGATGTATTTCCCCTGACCTGGCTGGGAAGTCAGGCAGTTTTCTGTATCCTTTGGATGCAAACATCATATGTGAAGCTTCATATGCTCTCCTGAGTCTCATGACAGGTTTTGGGAAGTGATGTTTGCACTATTAGTTATCATTTGCCTCTGTTGTTCACCAGAATTTAAAGCAAGAACATAAGAAATGTCTCACTAGCTCAGTGCAAAGGTCCCTCTAGCCCAGCATCCTGTCTCCAGCAGTGTCTACAAGAGACGGCATTTCGAGTCAGCTCGTGGGCAGGGGCCAACACCTCCTGTCCATTCTCCTTGTATTCCCTCAGCACCTACAACAGTCACATTTGGGCATCAGAGGGCACATCCCTAGACAAGCAGAGCCAGCAATTTTTAAAACCAGGAGGACAGTTGTAGCCCTGTAAAGCACGTCACTTCATGCCAACTGCTTTGTGCTTCGGTTGGAGCCCATCCTTTCCACACAACCTAGCTTTGAATTTTCCTGTGAAGAAGACCAGTGGCACCTCCTAGTAAGTTCTTCCAAAGGTTATTTATCTTCACTACTAGCATTTTTTATCTTATTTGCTGTCTGAATTACTTTCCTGCATAGGATTCTGCATGCAGGAAATCATTGTGCCTTCTCTTGCTCAGCTGGGGCAGCCTCTGCCATCACAGACCTTCTCCATGTGAAGACACATTTTTTTTTTTTCCTAAAAACTCCTTTAGCAAACCAAATAGTGTTTCCTTTGCAAAGCACCTTTCTTGCCCAAGATCAGGTCACTCTTGTAGCTTCTCTATGCATTTTCCCCTATCTTCTCACCTCATCTCGAGCCTGATCTGCTCCTCACTGCTGATGAGGGTAGAAACAATATGACCCATTTGGCTCACACGATCACAGTGCACAGATTACATGTGTGACACATCCACTCCCTTGGATCTGCATGCCCATGCCTCCTCTTTGCTTGCAGGGCATATTTGCCACATCTCCCCTGTCTGTCATTTGGGAAAAGTCTTTTCTGCACCCCCTGCCCACCTGCAGAGCATTGGCAATGCACATCTGCTGAGCTGGGTGTTTCCTGCTAATCACCATTCAGCAGAAACTCATATTTTCCACTGGTATTGAAGGACAGTAATATGTCAAGAGGTGTTTTTGGTTTATTCCTTTCAAAGCCATCCTTCCTACATTATTATTAGCAGTACATGACTTTTCTGGTCACTGGGTCAAGAGGGGAATTCTTCATTTCTCTTTGGGGAAAATCTGTTGCCTAGGGAAAAAGGTTGCTGCCTCCATCTTCTTAATTTTGTCCCTTCACACCACTGCATTTGCTATGCTCTACCTTCCCCTGCTCCCTTGTTAACAGGAGAGCTTATGGCAATATCTCATGCCACTTCTGTCTGCAAATGTTATACCCCAGAGAGCATCTTTAACTCTCACCAGCAAGCCAGCAGCTCAATAAAGACACTTTACATTTTCATGCTGTTATTAGATAAAGTAACTGCCATCATTTCCTATTCATAGTGGCTGCCTGGTGCCCACATTACCATAAGGATGTATTGCTTTCACTTGCCAGCCTTACTGAATGCCCAGTGCAGAGTCCTGCTGCCCTGGGCCATATTCACACAGGAGGGCGGATAGACTGTAAATGCCTTGGTTGGCTTGTGTCGGTGAGAAAAGCACCGGGAGCTCATAGTGATGGATGGAGGAGGCTCCTTTTCCCACCATCAGCCTGGGCAGTGGCTAATTCTGAATCAGTTTTAAGGGCTGCAGAGTTTCTCCTTTGCCAGGGAGCTCACCTGTGTGATTGTCTCTGGTTATGGCTGTGGGCTGGCGTTTCACTCCCAGAGCTGCACTCAGCTGGAGAAGTGGCAGTCAGCAACACAAACTGGTGGCATTAACATCGGTGTCACCCTTTAATCTCCTTCATGTGGTCTCAGCTCCATAAAGATGCTGGGGGTCTCCCTAGAAGCCTGCCAGAATCATGATGGGATTTTTTTCAGTCCAACTGCTTTCAGACACAGACACACATGCATGGAGATGTGCAAAAGACAGGCAGGTAGCAGGGATGAGACAGACTTGCTGTGCTCACGTCGAACTGTGAGCAGCTTCTGGGCATGCAGGTGAGCTCTGTTGAACCAGGTCATGTTGCTCCTGCTTCCCCCACAGAGGAGTGCCTGGGCAATGAAGAGGTGGAGGGCTGTATCCAAACAACTTGGCAAGATGGACTGAAGTCTCTGCTCTTCTGGGTCAGAATAATGATAAATAATTCAGGCTTGCTTCAGAGCTTTGTATCCTACATCCACATTTTCCTGGGCTTGGACTTTTCTGTTTTCAAAACCTGTTTAAGTCAGATTCAGGAGACATTCATTGAGGATTTTTCAGCCATCAGAGCTGGCACATATCTTCTTCTAGCAAACGTCTATGCCTGAGTTAGCTGGCTGTGCCTCTCAAGGCAGTGGGAAGAAGCAGGTCTGGGGCATCTCAGGTTAAAGGACATATCTAAAATGGGCTAGATGACTCGTTGGCTGAAAGTACCAAATCCCCTCTACTGACTGTACACCTGTGATTCTTGCAGGCATTGCACCAAACTCCTCCATAACCAGGTGAGATGAATCCCAAGCCCAGTAAGCTGGGCATTGACACATAAGCAGTGGCTCCAGTACATGGTGGCATCCTGTGACCCAAAAGAAGCCCCCACACATCCCACCTGAGCAGGGGGTGCCATGACAGGGCCTGTTTCAGTGAGGACCTGCTTGTCACCAGCACTGCTTGGCCAGCACTGCAGGAAAGCCGCCCCTGGCTGTGATTGGGAGGGAGTAGTCTCTGCAAGGGTCCTACCTGCTGTAGGGATATGTGCTCAGCCCACACTGATCACAGCATCTCCCTGGCCTGGCCCCAGTGAAGGCCCCAGTGTCCAGGTGACCCCAAATTAGTCTGAGCATGCACCAATGCAAGACCCTCTTTGTCCCCACTGATCTCCATCCTGCTTTGGCCCCTACCCCCTATTGCTAGTGAAGGCCCCTCACCAATACCAGCATGAGCTGGGTATTATTGGACAAACATCCTAATGCTGACTGATGACCACTGGCCAGGCAGGACACGTAACCTTTCCAAATCTATATTTACTCATTTAAAAAACGTGTCTGCCAATGCCAGTGTTGCTGAGGCATTGCTGCAAAGCTCAATTAGCTAATGGCACAGAGAATCGGAGAGGGACGTGGACGGGAGGCAGTACTCTGTGCCAAGTGCTGTTAAGATGACTACCACGTCCCAGTGTATCACCAGACACGTCCATTCCTCCTGAGCTCCAGCTGGTAACAGCTTGCCTGAACGTCTCTGTTCACATCTATATGTAATACCAAAGGCACCCTAGCAGCCCCAGGCAGCTAAGGATGAGTCCACCTAGGTCAGAGGTGGTGCAGGGACTCATCTGCTCAGAAAGTGTGCACAAAAAAAGGATGCTCAACAAGAAGAGCCTCATCTGGAGCATCAAATCCTCTCCCCATGTCCACATGTGGTGCTTCCATGACACCAGTGCTATTTGTAGGCAGGTATCTGCTGGTAAAATTCCTCTCTTGGACCACGTCCCTGTGGGCAGGTGATTTCTCACTGGTGTAGGTTTTCAACAGTGCTTGAAATAAATTTAAAATATGTAGTGCTGGACATGACAGCAACCAAATAAATACTTGCAGCCGTGTAGCACTCTCAGTTTCCCTGGAGAGAGCTGTTTTAATACTGACAGTGTTGCCTCTGTTTTGGGGCACAGCCACAGGACAGACCTTATTGCTTTTCTTCCTGCCTTTGTAAATTTAACAAATTAATTTGATTTATATAGCCAATAAACAGATGCTTCTGTCTCCTGCTCTCAGACACAATTATCAAATGGACCGTTCCTGCAGCCACCTCTCCGCCAATAATAACAATGTCCTTTAGTTGAAAATAATAATTTAAAGGAGCAACTATCCTAATTGCCTAATGTCTTAATTCCGGGTCTGTTTTCCAGTGAATAGCTAATGCTTTCCATAATGAGATAGGTTGTCATCTCTGGGGATACAACCACCTTCTTCCTGGAATGCTTTTCATGCCGGAGGACACATGTAGAAAGCGAGAGCAATATTGTCAGCAAAAATCCCAGCTGACGCTACGTGTTTCTGACTGTGATACCACTGACTCCAGGGAAGCAAGTAGAGCCTGACCTCAGCCCAGCCAGCAGAGATCAAGGCTGCAAGCTCCCAGCCTGGAATTTAGCTCTGCTACTTTATGCTGAAGGGAAAAATCCCACAGCCTGCTCTTGAAGAAGATTTTTCCAGCAAAGTGACTGTTTTGAGTTAAATGTCTCAATGTGAAAACATCCCTCTGCTGGCAGCAATAGCCAAGGGAGAGTTCCCAGTGTGCAATAGCACTGGGACTGAAACTGAACATGTTGCTAATCATGACACAACAAAAAGCCAGGTGGTAATTCAAGGCTTGATTTCTTTTTTTGGGGGGCTCAGTTTTCAATTTCTGTCTGGCATTTCTTACCAAAAAGTTCTGAGCCTTCAGTAAAACTGAGCATCCAGGTAGCTCAACACAAAACCTCAAAGCAGGTTATCAAAACCGTCCTGACTGTATCTTGATCCATTATTAGAAAATAAACAACTCCTGAGTATCTTTTGCCAACAATTATCCAGCAGACAGCAAATGACTCCTCCCCAAGCCCTTCCACTACTGCCACCCACCTACCCACCCAACTACCATCTTCCATTGAAGACTGATGAGATGAGCAGATGAGCCCTGACCCATGGCCTCGAGGCCATCATGGCCCGGTTCGGGGGGTCTCAAGAGGTTTCCTTGCAGTACATCCTCTGGTTTACATTTTAAATAGCAATTTATAAACACATGACACAGCTGACACTGAAAACCCAGCTTGTTTGAAAGCAATCCTTGTCACACAGTGTGACAGTGGCACGCTTCAGTATTTGCATTTTCTCTTTTGTATGTAAAGATATCAAGTGATCAACTGACTCTCCCGGTGTTATTTCACCTCTCTGTATGAAGCAAGCCCATCAGAGACACTCTTCTTAATTACTCAGCAATCCCACCGAGATTCATTTATCTCCAAGGTTAAAATATGCCAGGCATTTAAAGTGCAAACCAAACGATTGCATTAAAAGTTTGCCAGAAGGACTATCAACATTTTATGTGTGTAACATTCCTGTTGGAATGATTCAGAAAGGTGGTTGTGATATATTCCATTTAATTATTTCTTTTGATGGTTTTATAAATGTGCTCTCTACGATCTACAAGCAGTGTACATCTCGATTATATATGACACGTTTGTTTTTAACTAAAAGCAAATCAATAGAGACTCTACTTTTTATTTAATGTTGCTATTGGATGGCTGCTCACAATAAAACCCCCACAAATATTAGTCAAAACATAAAATCCAAAAGCCTACTTAACAAAGCACAAAAAAAACAGATGCCAGACTTTGTTTTGGAATTAGATTACAAACCCTGCCCCTGCATCTGAAATGCAAAGCAGCAGAGCTGGAGGATAAGGCATGAAGCAGCACCTTCACCCTCTGCCTGACAGCAGGGTGGCTCCAGGAATCAAAAGGAGCCATCCAACCCCAGAGAGCACCTGCCACCCACCCTGGCCCCACAGCCCCTCCCAAGAAAGGAGGAGCTGTGACAAATCACAGTCTCAAAGTTCAGATCAGGAGGGTCTTTTTCATCTTTTTTGATCCAAACCTCATTCATCTCCTGATCCAGTGTGCAGCCTGGGGGTTGCTTCCTTGTTGGTATTTCTGCTGTGCCTGATGAGGATGAGATGCTTCAAAGCACAAGCAGGACAAAGTCATGATGGAGGACCTGACCTCAGGCTAGTCATGGCTGCCAAATTCATTTCCCTTTAACAAAAAAAAAAAAAAAAAAAAAGGCATATTTGGTTCTTCTGAAACTCAGCTGGGGGAGCTTGGGCCACCCTAGGTCTCTCAGCCCTTCGCTCCCTGGCTGAGCTTCTACAGGGCTGGAGCCTGTCGACAGGAGAGGTGCAGCTTGGGGACGGGAGCAGCCAGGACACAGGACATGTTGTCCAGCAGGGCCATGCACAGAGAGGGTCTGGGTGCTCCAGAATGAGCACCCATAGCACCCGAATATCAGCCGTTGGGGCACTTGCATCCCATGTGGGTGTCCTCAGGTCCCGTGGGGAGTCCAGTCCTTCCAGCCCACATTATGTCCCGACTTGGTTTTTGCTTTCACAGCCCCATTTGCCTCTCACCACCAACCTTGGACAGATGATCTCTTGCCTCCCACGGCAAGTCTGGAAGTAACCACATCCATGGAGGAGACAGACTTCTCCACCTCAAAGGTCAGGGCAAGGAGAGTGGTGGAGGAGGAAAACAGCACCCAGATGAATTCACACTTAGCAGTTATTGCTAATACATTTATCACCATGAGAAAATGTGAACAAAGAAAAGGATTTAAATGGCTTTGCTCCTTGTAAATCTGCCTTTTCCACCGTTTGCAAAACCCTTAAATTAATTTCTCCTAGTGAAGAGAAAACTCTTCCAGATCATTTTCCAAGGCTTTGTAATTAATGTAAGCAGAGCCCTGAGGGGTGTTCGATTTGTGTTAGAGTGTCAGTCTCATTTACGGTTAATTTGGGATGGATCCACTCCACTTTGCTTTGCTGGACTGTAGCATGGAGTCAGATCTGTTTATGAGATGCACTTTATTACCAGCAGAGGTACCCTCAGGGCACTACATCAATTTACAAGTACTTAGTGGCTGCTTTCTCTTAACCCTCTGCCTGCCAGCATATTTGCATTTTGTAAGTTAAATAAACAGTAGTCCATGGCTGACTGGGGCAAATGGCAGTTTCTTTAGCTGGTGGGATCCAACTAATGACATAGGAGTAAAGGCATCCCCCTGTATCCTAGTAATGTTGTCATTGCACTGCGAGACTTCAGCTGGGGATCCCTGGGATCTTTATGTGACAGTGCAGGGGACAGAAAGGGCATGGGGGTGGGTGGGTAGCGAGTACATGAGACTCTCTCTGTGGATGGACACAGGGGTTGAGTGACCCACTGTTGCCTGCACAAAAGGTCTGGGCAGTGCCTGGAAGAGAACCTAGAAGAAAGCCCATGTGTCCTGAATTTAAGAGCTCTGCTCTTGTCTCCTGCTGTCTGAAGTCAGAAGTAAATGGGGTTTCCACCCCGACTTCAGAGCACCATGAAATTGCACTGGTCTCTGCGGTGTTTAAATGATGCTGTGAGGCCTCTGTGGGGGCTGAGTCGGGGAGCACTGCCCCTGCAACCATGACACCGTCCCTTGTTGGTGGCAGAGAGGGTGAGGGGCCTTTTGGGAGAAGGAGGCAAAACAAACAGAAATAAAACAGTATAAAAAAGGAGCTCAGGCTCAGGTGTGACTCGATTTCCTAGAGCAGAGAAGAAAATTGTCTCTGATGTTTTCCAGTAAAAAACGGCTTTTCCACTCAATAAATATTTTCAAGAACACGCTATTTTCAATGATTTTTCATGATCTGAAAAATTCTCTTTGCAAAGAAACTTTCAAATGTTTCCGTTTCTCAAGGTCTGAGTTTCTCATGGAGAAAGATGCAAGAACACTGGCATGGAAAACAGAAGTCTCTAATTCCATGGGAAAAAAATAAATCCCCATCAGCTCTGGTTGCAGTGTAGGAACAACCCTGCAGATAGGACCCAGGAACAACTTCCCATCCTATTTGCTGGCTGCACTAGCAAGGGAAACTTTCCCCTTGGTCAGGGTTGTGGAGCAGGGTTCCTCCTATAACCTTACGAGAGGGAGCAACCGTTACACCATATAGCGTGAGTCAGATGTGATGACCCGGTGTCCTATGTCTCAACAGAAAATAATGTGCAAGGAGATAAATGAACCTCGGCTGCACCAGGTTTTGGGTCATTTTTCTGCTCCAGCCACACTTTGGCTGGGGCAGGAAAATCCCAGAAGAGGAGGGCAGGGATGTGCAGGAAATTATAACAGAGAGATTGTGTCAAGAGGGACAGCTTACATTGGATGGAAGAGTAAATGCGGTTAACACACAAAGCATTTTAAAGCTGATAGTAAATGACAACTATATTCCTTTGCCCCTTATTACTAAGTCGTGCTGGATTAATCTGGCATTAAGTGGTATTTCTGTCGCTTTCCTCTGTCACACAGATGCATCATTTCTGTGAAGTACTGGCCATGATACATTTCATACATGTGGGATCAGCCTGTGTTTGCAGAGGTTAGAAATGGATTTCTCTATCCGACTGTTCTCTTGAACTGTGTTTCTAGGTATTGCATAGGAAAAAAACAAGTTCACAAAACGGCGGCATTGACTGTTGAGATTCAGCCTGGCTTGTCCTGTTCTTCCCAAGCGAAATCTGGCTATCTTGAAAAAATATTTTCCTTGTGAAAACCAAAATGTATGGTCATCAGACAAACTTGTGATGTTCCACCTTGGAGAAGACAGTAATGAAGAGCTGACCCTTCAGGACATATTTTCACAGGTGCTCTGGGATGTTTTAGGAAATAATGAGGGATGGTCCCCAGCTACACATAGGAAAATAAAGATCCTTTAAGAAAGTCCACTTTTATTACATCCAGCCCAAAGAGCAAAAAGAACTACCCTGAGAGCTGTGTCACTCATGTGGAAGTGGCTCTAAGACTGTAAATGCAAAGTTGTGGGTTCTCTGTAAGATTTTCCAAAGATGTCTCAGGTCATTTGAATGGTTTTCAATAATTCTTTTCTGAGCCCCAAAGCTGAAAAAAAAATAAAATAAAATAGTAGCAACTCCTGGAAATTCCCCTGAGCTTTCTGGTGTGGCCCTAGTAACATGTATTGGGAAGTAGAGAATGACTGCATTCAGCGTTTGGCATTGATTGAATATATAGATTGGTGATGTCTCAATTTCTGGTTTAATCTTTCCATTACCAGTGGTATTTTTTTACAGGGAAAGCCTTATTATTTAGAAAACAATTTCTATCAGCCTTCACATAGATGAGAAGCTGCAGCATCTTAATGGAAGGTAAATTACTGGTGCTTTCACAGCCAGAGCCTCTCCCTGGTCTGATGGAAAGGTTAACCATTTAGCACCTCCTCAGTCTGAACACCGTTTTCCAAGGGAATGAGAATTTGGCAGAATTTATCACAGTCTATTCAATAGCAGGACAAGCTTCTATGATCTGCGTGGGGGATACTTACTCCATACCAAAGGGGACTAAATTTTTAGCAGCGAGAAAATCCCATATGGGGAGAGCATCTGGCTGGGGAATGACCTGCAGGGACATTAGCATCTGTGGGTCATCCCATTTGCCAGCACCCATGGCCTCGGTCCAGGTGACAACCACCCCTCAGCTGCCAGGCGAGGGCTTTTGGCCACCAGGGTAATTCGGGTGATCTGTCCCCACCTCCCGCCCCCGAAGCAAATGAGCAATTTCACTTGAGTACCAAAATCGGATTCCATGTGTCTGTGTGGGGAAGGCAATTGCTTTAATCCATTAAGCTACTTTAGTTCCCCATCTTTATCTGAAGCTCACAGACAGAAAGTGTCACTGGGAACTTGATGAGTTGAACTACTTAATGCAATCAGAGTTCCCGGGTGCAAATTGGGGTTTCTTGGTTACCGTGTTTAAAAGGGAAATGACCAGAAAGAAAAGGCTCTATTGCAACTTTGAATGCACCACTTTGAAACCAAATCCACATCAGACAATCTTTGCCAGCCAAAAACACCTCAGAAGAGGATGGGGACACGAGTGGTGTGGGGTTTTTAATCTGAAAATGTCTGCCAGCCTGAAAGCCAGTCTATTTTTAAAAGCCAAGCAAATCCAGCACAT
This sequence comes from Columba livia, assembly GCF_036013475.1. Lineage (NCBI taxonomy): Eukaryota > Metazoa > Chordata > Aves > Columbiformes > Columbidae > Columba > Columba livia. The sequence goes on along the minus strand of NC_088602.1, from coordinate 32,273,670 downwards.
ACACTAAAAAGTCTGGAGCAGGTTAAATCAGTCGGACTGCCAGCGGACAATGGTGTGACATGTTGATTTTCCTGTCTATCCCTGTTATTTGGTAAATGACAGAGGCTTCCCACACCTCCGTCTGTCACAGATCTGCAATTTAAGGTGTGCGTGGTCATCACAGTATTTGGATGATTGCGAACAGCACGGTGCATAATGAAAGCCACTTTTGGCATCAGGCTTTTAAAGCATGATCCCCCCTTCCCCCGGCTCTTATTTGGCTTAGATTTTGACTAGGGGGGATGTTAAAACCCACCTCCAGCCCTGCCTGTGTGTGGGCAGCAGACCCTTCCTCCATCCTGCATCCTTGTACTGTCTTAGCCACAAATTTCCATACGAAAGTTATGGAAGGACTAGGAAGAATTTGGGAAAGGATGCAGAGCTGGCACTGTGCATAGGGGTGGCTCCCCAGGCTCTCAGGTGAAACTGCTGCAGCAGTGGGACCCTGTCCCTGGACCTGAGCCTTGGGATGCCTCAGCCCCCCACAGGTCCCTATGCAAAGGCATTTTGAAACCTTGACCATGTGTTTCAAACCCCGCATGTCCCACACCCGCCACTCCAGCCATCTTGACACAAAACCTAAGATGCTTCATTACCCTTAACGAGGTTATTAAAGGCAATGAAGTGGGGGACTCTTGGAGGTGAAGGCTACCGCCAGTGTCACTAAATTAGGGAGGAGTGTAGCAGCTGAGCAGCATGCCCTTTTACAAGGCTTTGAAAGTGAAAGGCAGAGGCACCGGGAAGATTTATCATTATATTTGCTTTATTATCCACTCGGGCATTTTCTTCCATAAGGTGTGCCTTCTGCGTTTTGCTCTGATATGTGACCAGGTGCCATGGTGCCCAGTTTGCCCCCTTCGTTCCCTGGATCAGGAAATAACTGATTGTCTTTGTTTAACCCTGGCTGGCAACTAGGACTGCACAGCTGGTCACTCATTCCCCCCCACCAAGTGGGATGGGTGAGAGAATCCAAAGGGGAAAAAGAACCACCTCATGGGCTGAGATAAGAACAGTTTAATAGGACAGCAAAGGAAGAGAAAATAATAATACGTAACAATAGTAATAGCATACAGAAAACAAATGACACACGATGAGAATGCTCACCACCCATGGCACCAACAGCCTGTTCGTTCCTGATCAGTGGTATTTGCCTGCTGGTGAATTCCAGTTTATACACTGAGCATGACATTATATGGTAAGGAAGCCCCCTTTGGCCACGTTGAGTCAGCTGTCCTGGCTTTGCTCCCTCCCGGCTTCTTGTGCACCTGGCAGAGCAGGGGAAACCGAAAAGGCCTTGACTATCCAGCAATAACCAAAATCTCATGTATTATCAATATTCTTTTCATATTAAATCCCAAACACACCAATATACCAGCTACTAGAAAGAAAATTAACTCTGTCCTAGCAAAAATCAGGATATGAGTAGCCTCAACTCCTGCCTGTGTTTTGCTGGGGAAGAGTGTTCCACACCTGTGTCTGCCGAGTCCATCTCAAAACAGTGCTCGTTACACATTTTTCTTTCATCCAGTCCTCCAGATTTCTTTTTCCTTACACAATAAATCCTGGTGATTTTGTTTGTTTGTTGTTTTTGTTTTGTTTTGTTTGCTTGTTTCTTACTATTTTTTTCCCTCTCATTCTGCAAGTTGCCAGTTTCTGGATTTTCTGGCCCTTCTCTGACCTTAGGATCAAGACTTTGGGTGACAGTCACCAGCCTAGGACACAGCAAGCTGGCAGAAGAGCCAGACCAGCGGTGCCATTGGAGAAAGACCACAGCCACTTGCAGAACAATCTCATCATTTATATAGCCCTGACCCCAGCTCCAGGCCCGAGGACAGCTCAGCTTTCCCCATGTTTCTCTCATCATCCACAAAAATGCTCTCCAACTCTTTCCTAGCTGTTACTATTGTCCCCCCACAACTGAAATGTACTGTGATTTACAGGGTTTTAATTCCACAATCCAGCCTCTGTTCCCTAGACCCAGGGCACTGCTAGGTGATGGTTACTGGCAACAGCCACCTGAATGAGAACCAGGAGTGAATTGAAGACCCCCTTGAAAACAGGGGAAACGGATGTCACAGTGTCACAGTATCACACAGTATGTTTGGGATTGGAAGGGACCTCAAAAGATCATCTAGTCCAATCCCCCTGCTGGAGCAGGAACGCCTAGGTGAGGTCGCACAGGAACATGTCCAGGCGGGTTTTGAATGTCTCCAGAGAAGGAGACTCCACAACCTCCCTGGGCAGCCTGTTCCAGTGCTCTGTCACCCTCACTGAGAAGAAGTTTTTTCTCAAATTTAAGTGGAACCTCTTGTGTTCCAGCTTGATCCCATTACCCCTTGTCCTATCATTGTTTGCCACCGAGAAGAGCCTGGCTCCATCCTCGTGGCACTCACACTTTATATACTTATAAACATTAATAAGGTCACCCCTCAGTCTCCTCTTCTCCAAACTAAAGAGACTCAGCTCCCTCAGCCTTTCCTCATAAGGGAGATGCTCCACTCCCTTCATCATCTTCGTTGCCCTACGCTGGACCCTCTCCAGCAGTTCCCTGTCCTGGAGGGCTTGCACTCCTCATTGTTAACTTCAGAATGTAAATGCCCGCTAACTCCATGTTTTGTTGCGCAGCCTGATGCTCGATGTTGGGCAGAAAAGTCCTGCAGAGGTGCTCCATACATCGGCTCTGAAGGTCACAGCAGTGGTGAAAATGTACCCAAACAGGAGAGGGGAAAGGGGGCCGGGGGCTGCTGCTGCAGCCAGTGGGCTGTGGTTGGGAAGCAAAGGGCCTTCTGAGCGACTGGGAGAGAAAATGAAGTATGAGTCTAACAGCAGAGAGGGGAAGGGGGAGCCCTGTCCTGGACAAACAGAACTATCGGAGCTGAAGATTATTGTTAGCTGGATTACTGACCACTTTTGGTGTCCAGATTATTCTCAGTAAAAAAACAGCTTTTTTTTTTTTTTGCTTGGGATGAATCTTGTAAAAGACAATTCCCTGAATCCAGAATGACTTCACTGGGAACTGGGTCTGTGCTGGAGAGCAACTGATTTTTCTCTGTGTAGAGGCAAAATTTGTACTACTTGATGTACAGAGCTTTAACAAGATCCGTTCTGTTATTTTCTCACTCTTTTGCTTCTTTTTTTTCAGATATTTACTCCAACTCTTGTCCCCTGCTTTTGCATTTCAGCTTTCCTTCCCTCTCTTCCCAAGGACTGTCACTGTTCAGCACCAGCTGAGAGTGCTCAGGACCACAGATGTGGTGATGAGCTGGGGGGGAGATGGGGTTTTACAGTCTCTGACCTTGTCACTTAGACCTCCACACTGAAGCTCATGTTCCCTCAGCATCTAACTCCTTCTACAGCAAGAATCGTGCAAGAAGAGCATTCATAAGGAGATTTTACTGAGGCCAACACATGAACACGTTAGTGGTGTTGTATCTAAGGAGGTTCCTGCACTTACTGCAGGAGCTCAGCTGGCCTCTGCTGCAGCAAGAGAGACCTGGCAGTGCTCATGGAAGAAGGTGTAATAGAAAGCAAGAGCCTGAGAAGACACAGGATGAACAATGGGTCCTCCAACCCAACAGCATAGAGGAGTGGTTCACTGGACTTTGATGCACAGCGGGGAGCACAGCTGATAATATTAAAGCTGGATTTACAGTAAAAACATTTAACTAGTGAGCTGTATTTCCATACAAATGGATTTTTATGAATGCATGTATGGAAAAAACAGCAGCATGGATGAGTGGAGCTGAGCTGAGGCACGCAGATGCATCCAGCGTAAGCAATTTACTATGTTAGTTGGGAGATCATAGGAAACTCCTCTCGTGTTCTCTTAATGTCTAGAGTTTCTCTTAATAAGCAGAGAAAACATGCATATTTATTCTAACGCTTAACTGTGTGTAGGAAGTATAGGTCAAAAATGTATTTGAAGACAGCATGACCACAGTGGTGTTCCTTGGGGATTTGAGTAACAAAAAAGGCACCTAAAGGTTTTCTACTTAACAGGCCTCTGTATATCATCATGGACACTTGTCTGAGCTTGATATGTGGCAGTTTAATAACTGTTAAGCACCTGGAAATAATAATTGAAAAGATGGCTGAATAGAGCAATATTAATTATTTGTAACAAATACATCAAGTCAATATCCTGTTGTACACATAAGATTAGCTTTGATAAGTACATTAAAAGGTCAGCATGAAACGAAGGGTGGGAAAACATCATCTCTGATTTGTGGACATATGCTGCAGACAGTCAAGATTGAGGTATTCCAGCCCTCAGCCTGATGTTTATAAAAGCACAGGAGCATGTTATTTCAATCAATCACTTCCCGTTTGTGAATTCCAACTCATACTTGCCAAATACAAATCATGTGCACGTGTACAAAGACTATTTTTGATCAGCAACTAAGACCCATTCCTGAAAAGGCTGCAGGCACGGAAGGACTCTGCAGCTGTGCCTACAACCACAAAAACATCTTGGCTGGGAACAAACCTCAATTATCCTTGAGGAATAAAAATGCACAGTAATCAGGCAAGGGACATGTCCAAAGCACAGTTAATTTTGGTAAGGCATATTGATCATTTTGCAGTAGTAATGAAGTGAGGCAATATTTAGAGGTCTCCAAGGGTACGCTAATCAAGAAGGTTTTGCCTTGGTACTTCAGTGTGATACATTAGAGACAACATGGAAAACATAGAGAAACCAGTCAACAGACCACTAAGCGATGATCTGTACTGTGACCACATCCCCTAAGTGCAAGACTCTCATCAATATTCCAGTGTGCACAGCAAAAGACCATAAAATAAACCTGTAAGATGTCAAAGGCCAGTCACAGAGGAGTTGGGCAAACAAGGACTTCCCCTCGTCTAGGCATGCCCAGGCTTTTAGTGAGGGGGCATGCAGTATATTAAGCATGAAGCCAGCAAGAATTCAGACAAGATAAAACCCTAGCATCAAAAATATGGGTATACATGAATGCATTTTTGTCATATTGCTACTTTCATGTCATAAATGTCTTTCTAAGATCGTTTCATACTGAATAGATCGTTTCTAGTCTTTCTAAGATTGTTTCATACAGAATAAATGTAATCACACATAGAGTATAATATTTGGATCATGGAATGCAAGCATACACAGGGTCAATACCTCTGAGTTAGGTGTAAGGATGGAAGTTGGTCTCAGGAGGGGCAGGGACAGGAACTGGTGTGGAAGTGACTGTAGCAATAGAACAATATCCCTTCTGAATTACTAACAGCAGACATTTAAGGGCTAATTATTCCTTTCCAACTTTTCTTTTAACAGAATCTTTCTCTTCTTCCAGAAGATGTAACATGTATATTAAAAAAGGAGTTCAAGACAGTAGGTAACTTCTCATGCAGGGAATTATGATGCCTTTCAAAACAAAGTTTTAATGTTACATACAGGCACACAGCTTCACAGCTAAGACCTGAGCGCTCACTACTAAAAATGCCATGAAGTACAATGGCAATCTAGTCACTGCCTTTTACTGTTCCACCAAATGGTATCAAGCAGAAGGTTTATTCAACTCATTAATATGAAGGGATTTTCAATCTTGTTTGTCTTTTTAGGATAAGCATAAGACATTAGATTTTGCTTCAGGTTCTGCCTTCCTGATCAGTGTAACCTGCTCACTACAGATAAGCATGACAAGTTTAATTCATGTTGCAACAGAACAGTGACAAAAAATTTTGAATCTAAATAAGATTTTTGATATAGCCTTCTTACCAGAAGAGGAAAGAGCACAGTAATCCGTAGATGCATGTATGCTCACTCATACACATACAGCCACTGTGTCTTACAATATTATTAATGAAGATATTCAGCTTTGTTATTTTTAATGCCTAAAATACCTTCTTTGTTGGATGGGTAACTTTAATGTCATATTGGTCTCAGATTTCCCCCTGAGGGAATTTGCAATCTGTATTAACAACCCAGTTCAACAGAGAGGCCCATTTAACACTCTTATTAGCTCAGTAAAAAGATTAATTAAGCAATAATCTCTTCCAAACAGCTCCTCATCAGTGGTTAATAACATGTTTGTTAGTTAAATTCCTAAGGCTAGATCTGTGATGGGGAATGTTCTAGTGATCTGGTTAACTGTTTTAGTAATCGTTAAAAGTTTTATCGCCAACATAAATTGAACTTCACGATTTGTAACGGCAGCAGTGTTCCTAAAGAGTTATCTGCAAAAAAGCCCCTAGATTCAACCATGTAGATAGGAAGCCAGTCATTTAACCAGCAGGAGGTCTAAGACTCAATTAGAAAGAAGGCCATGTTGGAGAGAGCTGTACCTCTATAATGGTTGTTACAATATTCTTTACAATGCATTTTTAAATGCACCTAAGACTTCTGTTGGCTTTTTTAATGTTTTTATTTACAACATCTTTCTATTGCCATCTAATAACCCTTCCACAATTCCTTTTCTAGCAAGCCCTCATGGATTGGCCAGCCCATGAGCAGCAGGGCATGCCAGCAGTGGAGGGATGGAGTGGGCTGGGGGGGACAGCTAAGAAATAATTGGGATCTAGATATATATTGCCCTTCTCACCACTAATCCAGGTCAAAAGCTGTGTAAAATTTTATTTTTGTAAGGTTGGAAAGAAACTTTCCTAGCTCTTGATCAGTAGCATGTGATGAATCGCAAAGCTACTCAAGTCTTGCAGAAAGGAGAGGAAAAAACCCAACAATTCAATTTAGTTTAAGGTTACATTGATTTATCCTCCATCCCTTTATGGGACAGTGTCAGCATTTATCAGATTAAAGTATGTTCCTGTGTCTCCAGATAAAATGTGTCTTTTGAAGCTGCAGGCGTTGTGCTTTTAAAACATTGACTTCATGTAAATCCTCCTTAAGAGGCATATTTCCAAGAGTCAGGACACCTCTACCCAGGGTGTGTGATCAACCACAGGGCAGCGGCCAACAAATCGATGCTCCTCACTGGAGCCACCTCGTCTCCAACTCGTGGCTGGAGCAGAACACTGAGCCCATGGACCCCTCCACGGAACTGAGACCACTACGGAGCCCCCCAGCCCCAGGCATGTTTCTGTGTAACAGCAGAAACTCTGCTGCCTGTGTCCATGCAAGCCTTATGCAGGTGGCTGCCCACTCTCTGCTCTGTCCTGTGGCCAGGTCGGACAAACAACCCCCTGGAAACTGCACCAAAACCATATATATGTATTTCAGTAACAACTAGGGACAAAAGTGAAAGAAACTCCTGCTCTTTATTTAATATTCATTTTTGGTACATAAATCATTACAACAGTGATTATGTACTTTTAGAGCTCTACAAAATATTTAAGAAACACACACACACACAAAAAACCCCCACCTAATAAATCCTCTTCTGCTGTTCCTGGGTGAAGAGCTGAAAACCAATTTCTACGGTTCAGGAGCAAGCAGGGAAGGAAAACATCTTACCAGATATTGGATTTATTACTTTGGTAGTATATCAATTTGATCATGTCATTCTCTTCACAGTTCACATTGGTTTATACAGTTGAAAATGAGAGTTGAATCTCCCATACATAAATGTGATCATTCCTTTCTATCCAGATGTGCATGGCTGAGCTGAGGCTGGAACTGATATATGTCTGTTGCCAGAAAAAAAAGTATGACTCTGACATTCTCTATCCAGTTGCCTTATTTATTAACTATCCAGTACATTTTATTATAGGCTTCAGCAATTTTATGCAAAATCAGGACATTTTATGTTCCTATGGTATTTGAGCAGTATTAAATTGCTTTTCCTAAAACAGTGCTGAAGTGGGACTCTAATCTGAGCGTTTCCTTATGAACAACCCTTGTGGCTATGCAGCACCCTGATGATGACATTTACACCTAGATGGTGATGCCATTGGTCCTGCATTCCAGGAACACTCTTGTGTGCCCATCCAAGCACATACAATGAAAAGCTGAGTTTTTTACAGGTTTGGAAACACTTTAAAAGCAGTTTATAAGTATTTTTTTTTTTTTTTTTAAAGCTTCGGATCTGCTAAGATTCCATGCTTCTACTTGGTAAGAGGAAGATGTGATTCACTCTAAGCTGTCATCAGACAGCACTCCCCTTTTTTTTTTATGCTAGTTATGAACGTAGCACTAACTACATCAAACAACGAGAGAGAATCATGCATCACACACCGTACATGCTTTAGAGTCCACTGATGAATAGGTGACGACATCTTTATAATTTGTGCACCAAGAAATTAAAAAAAAAAAAGTGGGTTAGATTATAGCAATAAAAATGGAAATTTAAGGGATGAATACGGCAAATAGATTATGCTCTCATTCCAGAGCAGACAGTGGAGAAGTCACAGTTGCCCATTTATGTTGTGACAGTTCATGCATCAGATGAGATTTGCAAAGAGGGGTACCGCTGCTTGGGGAAAGTGGAGAACAGAATAGTTGCTGCTAAGTGTGAATTTAACAGTGCATTTATTATTTGGGCAACTTGCTTTTTGATAAGCTGGCAAGGAAGCCTTTTGCATAAAGGAAAAAAAATTAAAAATTCAGCTTGTACAGGAAAAATGCCACAGTCAGGCATGTAATCTGTCGATTTCTCTCTCTCTCTCATAGTGGTTCTAACCAGAAACCCCAAAGGGAAAATCAAGGGCCATGAAATAGGGTCTCCCAATTTCTAGCAGTTAGGTACACGCTGATGCAGCCTTCTCGGCAGGTCTTATTGTTTTCAAGAGATAAGTAGTTTAAGCCCACAAATATGAGACCCTGTGAGATTTAAACATGGCCAGGATGGTCCCTGAGCAGAGGAATGTGATTGTCTGGGTCTGAACAATGGCATGAGTGAATCTGGCCCATCCAAACCCAAATTCTCACTAAACAAATCCCCCGTGTTGACTTGGCAGTTGAGTCAGGCCCTTTTCACACAAGGTAGACGCCTCATTTCAGGATCTGGACAGCTTGTTCACATGTAAACAAACTGCTGGATCCCAGATGCTCCCAATGCCCAAAAGCCTTCTCCATTGCCTATAAATTCATCCTATATCAGCTGTTATAGATGCCATCTTGGTTTACCTCCCAGGGACAACTGTATATACTCACAACATACTTCCTCCTTTTGGAAATCTTGCAAAGTTTTAGTTTCTGCAACGTCCTACAGCTCGTATTCTAAGCTTGATTAGACACTGTGAGGAAAACAAGAATTTCCCTTTTATTATTCAATTCTGCCACTGTTTAATTTTACCATCACAAGGAGCAGGAAAACAGTATGAACAATCCCCCTTTTTCTGGACCACTGTTTCATATATTTTAATCATAACTACTATTATTCCTTTCCTTTCTAAGGACAAAGTCCCAAGAATTTCACAACTTTGATATGAGAACTTCTATGCCTTCGAGTTCTCATCGGGTTGGCAATAAGCTTTCTTGCATTAGGAGCCTACTCATGGTATAGTTTCTACCTTTGCATACATCATCTTTTCTTTGTATTCTTCTATTTTTGGCTTTACACACGTCTCTTTACATCACATTGAAGTTTTCAGTGAACTTCTGGCACCGATACCACTAATTTGTGGCACTGTAAGGTACAGAAGTTGATTAAATTCTCCCCTTCAGTGATGTGTCAATTTGCACATCTCAATGCTGACTGGCAGAAGGTCTTGAAATGAGGTAAATGAATGGGCCACATGGCACCAAATACATCTCCTTGGGTTTTTCTCCAGTTTTAACTGTGATTTGTAAATTTTCATGTCTTCATTCTCAGTCAGCTCCTTCACAAATCACAAATGTACAGGGAGGTCACCCACTGTGATGAGATGTGATCATCTAATCCTCTGTTCTACCTTCTGTTTCTCAGTTAATTTTTAATTCATGTCATTTCTTTATCCTTCACTTGCTACAGCTCAATTTTTTCCAGTAACCTTGTGTGAGACATTTCAAAAGCCCTGTGAAACCTCTTGCTAACACGTTTTCTGTGAGCATGCAAGACAGATACAGGCATGATGTCTAAGACAGAGGCAACTGCAGGTTTCATGCTGACACAAAGCTCTTTGGCAACTTGGAGAGAAGGTAAAACTTGCATGCACTTATTCAGGTCCTTTGGGGGTTTCCAGTATCCATCTTAAAGTTCCGTATGGGCAGTTTAGGCTCACCCACTCTCTTGCTGACCTTCTTCATCTCTTTCTGTTCTTTCCTCAGTTCCCCAGTTTCTGTAGGATACAGCAATCATAATCCATGCTTCTCCTCACTTTCAGGGCCCCCTGTGTCTGTAGGCTGAATCCAGCTTCTGCACACATAGGGGAACAGCCCAGGACATATCAGGTGAGAATTCCCAGGTACTACAGAGAGTAGTAAAACTACTCCTCTCCCTGCTGGAAACACCCATCTGGAGCCACACTGAGGCTACTCTGCCTCTTTGCAGAGCCATTCAGCACACCTAGAGCTTTCTGTCTCTGTCGTTCTGACACGTGAGCTCCAGGCTTTTAGCACTCACAGGCTGACAGTTACAATTTAAGATTACTCAACTCTATCCCATTTCTACTACTCTCTTCCTCAAGCACTTTCCACATGGCACCCCAACTACCCCTCATATGTATGATATGTTAAACCAGCAAATTTAATCACGAAGTAGACGGAAAAGAGCATTTTACATTGCCCCCAAAGCTGCAAACTTTCCTAAAATCCCCATTCACCACCTGTTACTTTGATCATCCCTCTTGTTTAGGAGCTGGATGTTTGCAACCAACACAACCCTTTCACACATGAACATACAATTAAAATCTAGCAGCCCAGTGCTTTGTGACACAGCAGTTTGTTCTAGCACATCTTGTGACACTTCAGTCTTTAAAGATATTACCTCAACTTCATTAGTAAGGAAAAAGCAAGCCTCTGGTAGGTGCCTCCCCAGCAGTGAAAGCTGATAGCAAGAAATTAAACTTCCCCAGAATGGACTTTTCTTCCCTTTTTCATCTGTTGATCCCTACTGACAGAGCAGAGGCAATGAAACTGGCTGTTCATTACAAGAAGACTGTCTGCTTCCAAAAAATTTAAGGTATTTGGTTTTTGAATGCCATTTTAACACTTCTCCCCCTGCACATTTGGACTCCTTTATTGATTTTGATGGGACAAATTTCCAGTTTGGTTTAAGAAACCCCTTAAATCTTGATGTCTGGTCACATTGCTTTACTTCTGAGTTTAGACTTTGTCTAATAGCTTATAAAAATTATTTTTACAGTACATTTGCTATTCTCAAGCTGTGTCCTGAAATAGCATCCAAGAAACCTCGGATGACCACACTGCCCACAGAACCCTACCTACGATACGAAGTGTGTACCAAGGTCACGCATTTGGTACCATCTCCTTGGGCTTCCCTTTAGCACTAAGGCAGAGACCTGTACAGTAGAAACAACTGTTTTGTACAAAGACCCTTTGAAAATCAGACTTTGACTGTGACTGCAAAATGAAGGAGGTTCCCAAACCCTTTGAGATGATGGCAACTGTTCAAACTGAACACACATCCCACATCCTGCCTCGTACAGGCAGAGTGGCTCCAGCCAGCCTGCTCTCTGCTGAAGGGCCTCCCTACAGCAGAAAAGGGAGAACACAACCATGTCAACGCAACCCAAACAAAAGCTTTAATTTAGTAAAATTGCCTGAACTCTTAACACCGTCTTTTGAGTACACTGTGCAGATGGCCCACTGTCAAAATCCCCGTCTCACTCTACTAGCTGAAGCAGTAATAGCCTGAGACTACTAGCTGAGATAAGGAACATGCCAATATCCAGAGATACAGGTCATAGTCCCATTTGTGTCTGCAGGCTCCAAAAATCTGCTCAGCCTGTGAATTTGTTATGGCTGCAAGAGCTGGGCAGTGTTTCAGCTGGTGTGAGCCTGCCTCATCCTACCAGCACACAGCCTCTTTCTTCTGTGGCTCCACATTCCAGACTGCACCCCAGGGATGCTTCAAACCAATTTATCATCCAACTAAGCACAGCACAGACTTAGCATCAGGAAGCGCTGACATCTCTTCTTTGGTGGAGGGACTGCTTTAAAGCTGCTGCCACCGCTTAGAAGGACAAACGAAGTAGTAACAGAGAATTCTCCATGTTTTCATACTTGGAGCCAGAGTACACAAAGGCGTCCAAGGAGGCACACATCCAGCCCTGTCCTCACACTGCTGCCTGACATGGGATGTGCGCCACTGCTGGAGCCTTGCAACATGAGAACTGGACTAAAATTCTTCCATCTACACACAAAACCAAGCTAGGAGAGAAATGGGGAGAAAGGAAGAGAGACGGTTAAATGGCTAGCAGACCAAGTCAGAAAAATTATGACCAACCTGGGGAAGGGGATGGAAGGTCCTAAAGCAAGTTCTCAGATGGTTTCAGACCTTTTGCTGAAGTTGGTATGTACACTGGCAAATCCCCCATTCCTAAGGTTATTGTAAAATCACCTCAAGACAGCCTTGTAACTTACATTCCCTGTCAGACAGAATACCTGCAAACTAAACTCTGTGAAAATGATGGAGACCAAGAATAAAAATACAGAGGAACTTCACACTTTCTGTGCTCTACCTGTGCAGTAATTCCTGCCAGGTGAGAGAGGAATTGCTTACAAATCTTAGTGCTTCCCCCAGGAACAGCCATGTTTTCTGACAGCACGATAACGTACTTCTGCACTCACAAGCACCGTGAATCAAATAAAACCAAAGGTATATAAAAGACAATTGCAACACCATTTTTGTACAATTCCAACACATGCTGGTACAGGTCAGCACTGGATTTGACCTTCAGTGGGACACCAGCACTTCAGGAGATACTCGTGATAGCCCATCAAACCTATTTTATTTTGCATTTTATAGGGTAATGTGAATTATTCTTCTGCAAAGTAAGTGCATATATACACCTTGACTGCTTTACAGAGTGCTTAAAGCAAGCACAGCATAATTAAATGCCACGTAGTGAATCTATTTTGTGTACTGCACTCTTACACTAGGCTGTTTCTAGCTATCAAACATTTTTATGTCTTTTAGAGATGGAGATTAAAATAGGCTTTAACATAATTGGAAGCAATGATCTAATAGTTTCAGCTTAAAGGCAGCATTATTGTAGCTATAAAATAGGTGAGAATGCATTTAAATGCCGAATAGAACAGGTTTGTTAACTTGCTCAGGTTAAGGTACTAGTGTGCTTAGAAGACACACTATTTTTTAGAAGCATATATAAAATCACCAATGACTTTAAAAAACAATAGTGACCAAGTCTCTTTAAAATGTTCAACAAGTGAAAAACTTGAGAAAAAAATTTGCCCAGATCACACAGTTTAATAAGAATCAAACAAATGGTAGAAATTTCTCATATCATTTATATTTGATACAAGTACATATACACTAGTGAGTGGGCACTTACAAAAATATAAATAAAACTACTTCACGTTTTCTTCAACAACAATTCTCTAAACATAGTATGAGAACATTTTACTGAATGCTTATGTTCTAGGCATTGTAGGAAAGCATTATAGTAAGAAAGCTTTATGTTAGTGCTTTAAAAAGTGAATTTGAACTGAATTCTGACTCATAATCAGGACTTTGCTTGAAGTCAATGCAACTGTCAGTAACCATGAGATGCAAGACAGGCCTGTTGTTAAACTGCACAGTCAACATCCTACCTCAAGAGTGCTGGCTCCAAGTGGAGGAAAAGGATCAGAAACTAATACAAACCAACTGCAAAAAAAAATAAATTAGTGGTTCGTAACTCATTTTCAACTTGAACAAGAACAAAGAAAACAAGTTGCTTTGCAGCAAACCAGTGTCAAGATTAAACTAGGGGTTTCTTCCCCACCCTCTATGAGACGAATTCAAAACAACAGTTCAGGTTTAAACCCAGGAAGAGCAGAGAGGTATATACAGAGACTTAAGGCTTAAGTTTCAGAAGTCTCAGTTTCACATGGAGGCCTCCACAGACTATTTAAATGTACCTGACTGGTATAATCCAAAGATC